>NC_053123.1:10389933-11042433 GCF_010015445.1 Perca fluviatilis
ATGTAGACTCTGTAGATAAGTATACTGACTTCATCCCTGACAATTGTCATATGAAGCACACACTGATTCAAAATATAAGAAGGAACAGTGCCTGTATTGCCTTTCATGAAGCTCCGTTTCATTGAATTCGAATTGACAAAACTTGTATACAACGTCTTTTACTGAGTCAGCCGTGAGTTTCTCCTCTAATTTGTTTGTTTGACAACTACAGATATCAATGCCCTAAACTGCATTATTGACCAGGCCTGTACGATCAGAATGGCGAGGCAGATATCTCTGTCAGAGCTTCAACTGGCTCTGTAAAAGACTATTCACATTGACTATCCGCCCCACGATGAATTTCTCCCTCTGGTATTGAGTGCCATCGGTCTAAGATGGGTTCAAAGAAAAACACAGTCCTTTAGTTTGTACAGTTGCATTTTGTTAGCTCTATTTACAAAATCACATATTCAGTATATTTCATATATATATACATTTTCCACTTTATTAAATATACACCTGATCACTGATGATCACTCCTCTCACTGTATCACATCAAACAAAGCCTCTGTTCATTAGGTGTCAAGGCCAGATTTAGGCATAAACATTTAGGCATGAATCAGTGGTTCGATCTGACCTGGTGTCTCACTAGGCTGGTTGTGCTTGGAGAACCGTTTCATGCTTTCTTGAAAACGTTTAGTACCTATGCTGTATGATTTGAGAACAATATGTAATGTCATCTGTACAAAATGAGACATAGCAACAAAAAGCCAAGCTTCTAAGCAAGGCATGTTTTGCACTTTATTCAACGGCAGCTTCAAAACCATCACCATGTACCTGACCAAATTATCAAATGAATCAGAGAAACCCTTGATATCATAGCTGAGTTTAAAAAAAGAGAATCTGCCAGTTAATATCTGATCTATTTTCATATTGTACTAAAATGGATGCATGTCCAAGGTCCCTTGATTAATATCCACACAGCTAAGCTTGAGTCAAAACAAATCTAATTCCAGTATGATGGACTTTTTCCTGCTCTGTATGTTTGCTTGTATTTTGTTGCACTTGGGTTTCTAAGCATGATGCATTTCTGGCTGTAAATATCTATCTTCTTTTATCCCACAAACCCCTGCATCTTAGGGATGTTTCTTTTAGTCTGTACAATTTTGTTTTTCGTATCTCAAAAACCTTAGTACATAGTTGTCTTGAGGACTGAGACTCACATTTTCATTTTTATTATTGTCTTAAGCTGTTTCTCACAACGAAGTTGCCCTTTCACACATGTAGCACACAACAGAAGATTGTCTGTGTCAGATGTGTTCTCGCTTACTGGAAATGCTAGGTTTGGTTTAGACAAGTGGTGGCGCCTATAGAGTGTACAGGGGGCAGGGTATGGCGCAGATAACGTCGTGGCCACTTAGCCGGTTCGTAATTTGGTCATAATACTGTTCCCTGAATTTTTCTTACAATTTCGGCATTGAATCTTGTCATCTCTCCAGCTAGACATTTTCATTAATGACTTTGTGTAAATCGCCCTTGTTCACACTCGGATGGTTGTTTTCTTCTGGGTTTGCGGCATCCGCATGTTAAAAATGTCATCAACATGCCCACTCGCTTGCTGTGAGTTATCCAGACAATTGTCTCGCTTTGCCAAACCCTCCTCCAAAGCACGTTGAAGGAGGGTCTTGCTACTCCACATAGCATTCGGGGATGGGAGGAAAACATGCTCTGGTTTAATGGCATTTCTTTAAACCAATCAGAAACGTCATGGGCGGTGCTAAACTCCCCACAGAGCCGCTGCAAAATAGTTGTGCGAGATAAAACTCAGATTGGACAGATAGTCTAGCTAGCTGTCTGGATTTACCCTGCAGAGATCTGAGGAGCAGTTAACCATAGTCCTCATAAATCCAACACAAAGAAAGCGGAAGGAAACGGAAAATACATGCATCCGGCGGAATTTCCTGCAACACCGGAGCAATCCCGGAAGTGGAACGCAAATTATATAGACTATCCAGACAATGACCTGCTTTATTTACACATAAAGTACGTTTAATGTCCGGTTCCACTGATTTGGATGTTTGCGTTCTCACATACAGCTCCTTTTTGTAAAGTTAAGATCACTTCAAGGTTGCTGTGTGTGGAAAGGTACTTTACAGTTTAATGTTGTCGTTCATACACCCACACACCATCCAACGCTTAACTAAAGCAACACAGCCTAGTGCATATTTAATCCATGGGATACAAAGGTCATGAAACTGTTCAATAATCATTTCAATTTGTTCTAGTTTTCTCATTTAATCTAGGATTGGATAGAGGGTGTCTGCAGAATCCCAAGAGCATACTAAAATCAAGTAGTCATTTCACCGCAACATGGGCTTCCAGGTTGGAATGTCCAGTGGTAGAAACCAAAGTGATTCATTAAATGAAGTCATATCTTGAGTCTGGTGGCACCACACCTCTTTCCTATGCAGACGTTTGGTAAAAATGAGTCATGGCTGTACTGCACACTGAACGTGAGTGTATATCACCTGTAGGGCTTCTTTTTTTTCTCTACTGGATTTAAATGAGACAGCTTTCTGTGCCAAAATCATTTTTGACTGTCAGCGTACGAGCTGTAACACGGTTTTTAAATCTTGTACCTAATGAGGTCTTTATCAAAGCAACATTCCCACAGCCTTTTATTAAATATGTATAAGCTTAAAATCAGGTGTTGACATAATGTTGCCTTGGGAGTTCAGTGAAGAATATGTTATGTGCTTGAACCATTTAAAATTGAACGGTGTTCCTTTGAATCTCCTCACATTGCATCATCACTTTCTTGTTTGGGCAATATGGCCACAAGGAGGATGCATCTGTGCTCACACTAGCATTCCCCTCCTTTTTGAATTAAATTCATTTATTTGTTTACATTGATGGACTTTGAACAACTTCAATTTTAAATGACCATGTCATGTTTTCTTCCAACACCCAACTGTGCTTGCACTGCGTTGGCATTGCAACTGTGTCTTCGAAAAATAGCAAACATCCAACCCTTATTCAAGCCTCACAAAACAGCTGCTAGCTATCTTGTACCTCTAAAAAACCTTCTGTGAAACAACCCATGTCTTTTACATTTTAACATCACTGAAAGCCTGGTCTCGCATTGCCAGACCTTCCTCCACAGCACTGCGGAGGAGGGTCTGGATAGTCCACAAAACATTCCGGGATAGGAGAAAAATGTTCTCTGGTGTATTGGCATTTCTTTAAACCAGTCACAATCATCTTGGGCAGTGCTAAGAGCCGGACGGAACAATGGTGCCTCTACAAAATAGCCTTGGGAAGGAACTTGTTTTGGTGTACATTCAAAGGTTGTTTTAGTCGCACAACAGAAAACTCAGATTGGACAGATAGTCTAGCTAGCTGTCTGGATTTACCCTGCAGAGATCTGAGGAGCAGTTAACCATAGTATTAATAAATCCACCGGAGTTTAAAATTACAACACAAAGCGCAATGTGAGGGAAAACCAGATGAAAATGAGGGACAAATGTCGGAATTTCCAGCGGCACATGAACAATCACGGGGGAAAAAAACGAAGACTGAAAGCCAAGCTTTAAACAGTCCCAAGAAGCGAGACGATGATAGAGGACCACACAGCATGTTTAATTTCCTATTTCATTAAAAAGTTAATGTCACTCACGACAAGTTTCACCATTTTTTGTTTTGGATTATTCCGCCAGTTTAGATTTGACCTCATAATGGATGTCTAATGAAAAATGTGTAGTATTTCTTATTTCAGCTTTTTTTTTCCCAGCCATTTGATTGTTGACATGACTTTCTGCTTAAAACAGGCAACCCCTCCCAACTATGTCCTTCAATCTTTGCATCAAAGTGCATTTATAGTATTTTTCTCAGTAAACAAGTTGAGTACCAATTCAAAGTACAAAACCCTCTTTACCGGTCATGTTTGAAAGCTTGAAAGCCTCTCGTCTTTTCAAGAGCAGGAATTGCTATCGTTTTTCTTGCAAAGCTTGAAGGCTTTCAACTTCTTTTTCCAAAAAGGAATTTTTATAATTCATTGAACAAGACAAAGCGGAACAGTTCTGACAGAATAGTAAAAATATGTAATAAAAATGATGTCTACAGTAGATTGACTGAAGCAGACGGATCAGCCTTTTTTTTTAAGATAATTTTTTGGCCCACTTTAGGCCTTTTATTTATTTATATTATATTTATATTCATATTATAGGACAGCTGAAGACATGAAAGGAGAGAGAGAGAGAGAGAGGGGGAATGACATGCAGCAAAGGGCCGCAGCTATACGGGCACCCAGATCAGCCTAATTTAAGGGAGACATGCTTAAACATTTACTCATATGCCAAACTAGGTGTCCACGCAGTCAGAGGGACTGGACAGGCATATTTCCAATTACTGAGTGTATGTATATAATATATGTGTGTCAGTGTTAGCCCTGTGACAGTCCACCTAGGATGAAATATCCAATCATACTCTATAATATTTTGTATATAGCCTGAATAATTATAGTACTATTACTAGTCTTTACTTCTTTACTTCCTTTAGTCTAAAGGTTACTTTTATCAGACTTAGAAAAATGAAGTAATCAGTAATAAATCAGAAAAGCAATTGAAATTTGTCTTTGATGTTTTTTTTTTTTTTATCAGAGTCTATGCTAATACTGTGTGACCCTTTTTTTAATCTTAATTGGATTCTATTAAAAATGCAGTGGTTAAACAGGACTTTGACAAGACCCAGAGAAAATTACCACCTTTAGAAACACCTTGTCTGTAAAAATGAAAATGGTTCTTGCATCTCCTGATGTGCAAAAATCAAGTATTCCCACTTAGCAAAAGGCAAGTATACATTGAAAATCCTATACCGTATCCGCCATTTTCTATATATTCATTTATGCACAGAAGGAGCTGTAACAAACCTTTTGAAAGCACATGCCTTCAAACATTCTTTATGCTGATTATTTTATGATTTCTTATTAAACAGTAAAGCAGTGCAACATGGTGACTACATGCTGGTTTGATTCTGTGGTGTGTTTTAAATTTTAGGCAGCAGTTTTCACTCCAATAACAGAATATTCCATTTGCACCGTTTCTTAGCGCTGCTGTGCCACCCTGCAATCCTAATGTTGACGTGTTATGAATATTCTGTTGACCGTGTTGATTAGTGCATGACAGAAGCCAACTGGCAAATATGTCTTCCCCTTGAACACACAAGCACACCTACAATTATTGTTGAGATATGACAAAAAAGATGAGTGAAAGGATTAATCCATTTAATGAGTTACTATAGAGATAAAAAAAAAAATATTACTGATTAACACTTTAGAGCGCACAGCCTTATGCAATGCATGACTGTTATTTATATTCATTTGTACGGTATCTTGTCTGTGAATTAATGAAATTGAATGAAATTACAAGCATGGCTCCTTGTAAAAAGGTTAAAAAATAGAGGTCTATAACATGTAAAAATGTAATTTATGTTGAAGGAATTGTCCTTTTATGTGCTATTCTTTGTGCCTTTTAATTGACCCTAGGGGAATATTAAGTTTTAGTAGTCATACATGTTTTTATAGAATTATTTGAAAAACGTCATAAAACACTAAGGTATTCTCCAAGTCAATATATACATATTATAGGAGTATGATGGCAATCGAGTGAATGCAGTTATTCAGATTAAAACATAGTTAAACTACTTTCCACTTAATTATTTTTCATTATGCACCAGGCATTGAAATTGAAACTTTACATATGCCATAAATATCAAATTAAAATGGAAGGAGGGAATATTAATTGTTACACCACCGAACGGCCTGCTGGGTATATTGCACTCTTTGTCGCTCGCTACTGTACATTTAAGAACGGATGAACAAAGAGAGACTGGAGAGACCGGAGATGTTACATTGTTTCAGACTCATACATTTCAAGCATCAGCGATGTAACCTTAGAAATGAATGATTTGTTCCCAAAAAAAGCCTGGTCCCAAATACATAGCTAGCTGTTACCAAATACTCATTGCTATGGGACCAAACCATGTCATGGCTGGTGTATTGCTCAGGAACCAAGGAAACACGGTGTTGAGTGTGAAGTTGTTTTGGATGAGCGGTTCTCGAGAAAGCTGCATGCAGAAATACTGGAGGCCAAGCAATGGGCTGTTACAAACAGGCACATTTTGAACGGGCACTGAAATGTAGGGTAGATGTTTCTTTATTTTAAGATTATATTGAACCCACTGTTAAACCCTGGTGTCAGAGCTGTGATTTATTTTTTATTAATTTTTTGTCAGTAGACTGATGAATCTCATTAGTAAACTCACACTTTACGCATCTAAAATAACTTGATCTTAAACCGTGATAACGGTTGGTGACAAGGCAGCTCAAATTGCAGGTACAGTAACCTATTCAGCTGATTATTTTGTATCTCAATCAGCCTCACCTTTTCAGTCAGTCACCGCTGACTGGTGTCTTTGGCGCTCAGTGATATCTTGACCTCTTATAATTTGTACTGGTAAAGTGTTAAGGATTCTCATTATGTTGCATTAGATATCTTGGAACACATGGTTGCGTAACACTGTAATCAACTATGGATAGCTGAAGTCTACATTTACATTGCTAAGTTTTGGTTTAAAAAACGAATATCTTTTTCTATGTTTACACCTTGCATTCACACTGCTCTGGCATTTCAGAGGCCCTAAAACCGGAGAAATTTGAAAACACTTCTGACCCCGTTTTGGTTTGGAGACCTTTGGCAACGTCGACGCTGCCAACGGTTTGCCGCCTGATTGGGTCATGACGTCTCGTTCTCTGAGACAAAGCTACTAACAATTTCCATAGCAACTACCGGCATCGGGCAGAGTATACATGCTGCCTCCTGTTTAACCCGGCACGCACATGCTCAGTATACGAGAATGTTGATGAGATTTGCGGTTTGGACGTGTTACTTTAAACGGAGATTAGTTATTCTACTGGAGCTGAAAACACTTGTGGGCACGGAGATCGCATTTGGCTCAGAACTCAAAACTTGCTACGAAAACGTAGCAATGTCAATATAGCTTTATGAATGAATCTTCATATTAGGAGTGACAGTGCCCTTTATAGAGAGACGACCAATGCAGAGACAAAAACACCTGATGGAGGAAGAGCGTCATGCTGGTTGTTAAGCTGAATGATTATGAATCTGTGTGTTTTGTCAAAGCCGGAAGTCGGCATGTTTTATGAACTACAAAACAAACATTTGGTTAATATTTATTTGACATGACAGTAAGTGTCACCACTAATCTATGTGGTGATCTTATATTATGTAACTGGAACCACATCCTCTGATCCGTTTACATAGTGGACACAAGTGTGTATGTGTGTATGGACTGTATGTGAGAGATAAGTGGGGGTTGTATTTTTATTTTATTTTTTTAATGATCCGCTGCCCCTCAGAGTTTCTGTTCACGTCCCTGCAAGGTAATTCACAGCAATATCTTAAATCCTGGCATTGATAGATTATCCCTCTCCTTTGGTTACACCACGTCAGATTTAACAGACTGCTGCTCCCACAAATCTGTGCTCTATGTTGCCATGACAACTTATTACTGCTACAGTACTGTATATGAAAACCCCCCATGATTCGTCACAGGCACAGTTAGAAGATATGTTGTAAGTAAAATAATTCAGTTGTGGGGGACTGTTAATTTGTAATTCAAAAACCTGATGCGCTAAACATGATTGGTCTGATTTATTTTTATTTGCATTCATTATATTTCTTTCTACAATATCAAGACAGACACCAACGTTGACTTCAAATGCTCAGTGTGCCATTGGCATGTTTATGCACTCGGCAAACTGCTAACATGTACCCTAGGTGTCTTTATGGCTACGCTAGTGAGCTCACTGTGTTTCTTTTCACTGTTTGAATCTTAAGGTGAAGCAAAATGAGATTCTTCCATCCCATTGTTGCTGCACAGAGCGTTGCTACGGTATAGTGTATAGTTGTGTTGATGGTGAGGTTTAACCAGGCAAAGAGAGCATGTACGGTGCTGCACATATGAACTCAGATCCACAAGTTGGTGACAACCTTGTTAATTAGCTGTATAAAGGTCATATACCAAGTAAGTAAGGGTCACACAATTTCACCACAACTAGACATTGTTCTTGGGCATTAGGAGCAGTAATGCTGGACTGTTATTTTCACACCCAATTAGACAGGCGTGTATAATAAATCACTGCCTTCACTGACATTAAGTAATAATGCGTATTGGTGCTACCGTATTTCCCTGTCTCGTAATTTACCCAAATTAAATTTGGCGCGTATTATTTTCTATCTATTTTATCATTTTCATAAAGAATGTAATAAGCCTAGACAGCTTATTGCACATAACCGTATTATAGTGCTGTTGAAAATGAGTGAAAACATTAAATTGGATTAAGTGAATTTGATTTAGCATGCAGTGCACAATATGACGGGTTATTCGTTTTCATATGGGAGTGATCATTACCAGGCCATGTCAAAATAGTCGTCTCATAATCTTTTAATCATATCTGTCTGTTTTGCATGACAAGGCACATCTGATGACCTTTCTTTTCTTATTTTTCTTCCTCAGCGCCATATGTCATGAATCATAGAGTCATAGAGTTGTCACAGCCAGCTTTCACCCTCACTATACTCACTCAGTAGTGAGATAGGAGCTTAATAATCTCACGTTGCTCGTTCCATCCCTCCACCTTCAGCATGGACACACCAAATTGATTTTAATCAGGCAATAAAGTAGATCTGATCCTCCCTCTGTTGACTCACTTTCATGCCCCAAAGAGGCCGAGCTGATCGACTTTCCTGATGGATTTTACTCATAACTGCCCTTCAATATGGACAATCTCTTTAATTTTGGTAACATTCAGAGAGTACTGATGCTGTATTGGTGTTTGCTGTGAGTTTTCAACAGTTTATGTATTAAACACTTTGATCCTGCAAAGCCTGTCTCCCTGAGCTGCTCAAGAAAATGATGTGCAGCTCTGATAATATGAGAGTGAGCTTTTTTTTTTTTATGAGCTTGGAAAGATACAGTAACACTAAAGAGACACTGAAATAATCACCAGTCTACCTACATTTGATTGCTGACATCTTTTATTAATTTTCACTTTCACTTTTCTGGTGACGCCTGTAAATAAGTGGCTGCATCTATATGCAAGAAATATGGTAAGCACTGGTGTTCAGGCATTTTTAGGGACTGGTGCAAATGAAATTAAGGGACACATTTTTTAATATCCAAGTTAATGTCTTCTCCCCGAATGAGAGATTAGTAATATTATAAACTAAATCTCCAGTTACCTCAGAGAGAAGAACTATAATTGTCATGTAATATAAAATTCTAAAGTGGAAGTTGAGATTTTTAATCATCAAACTGATTAATTATGTCAGTTAACCCATTGAATTGTTCAAACTGTAAATAGGTATCTTTTTAATGCTGTTTATTAAACAGTTGGATCTGATATATATATATATATATATATATATATATAAAATTTTAAATTGTATTTTTTCGAGCAATCAATGAAAGCAGTGACAATAGAGCCACCAGTCGTAACTTACATTTTATCTACTATTTTACAAAAGCACCAAGTTACAGAATGTAAGGCTTTATCAGACATAGCTGCAAAGCTGCAATATTCATTCAAGGAAAAAATATTTTACGTTTTAAAATGTGACCTTTTCATTTTATTGTTTTTTTTCCATCTTAGTTTCTGTTTCACATCGCATTTAATATTTAAAGTTTCTTCGGAAATGTTTGCGCAACCTGACCATTGCAAAATATAATTGGCACTAGTGATAAAACTGCTGCAGTGAGCACTGTGAATCTTGACAACAATAGATTCACATCATTCACTTTGAATAAAGTTCCCATTGTGTCCAGAATGCCCATGGCAGGTTTGTAAAAAGATAGTGGAAATTAAGCCAATATGTGGTCATAGGTCATGATCAAAACCACTATGTCTGGATTAGCTTTTACATTCTTGATTCATTCAGAATTCTACAAGGGCTTGCATATAAGCCTATAATACAAATCACATAATATATCTGCAGGGCAAAAAGGCTGTTCTTCCTGTCCCACAGCTTTGGAGAGGAATACAGATATTTTCTCTTTTAGGAAGTATTAATGGAGCCAGATTAGTCTTCGCTTCAGGCTGGGATGTGGAAATCACTCTGTTCTCAGCTTTGTTTAACATGTAATATGTGTTGCTTATCATTTCCTTACTTTCATTAGCTTTGGGACCTACAGCGGATACTAAGCACACCCACTGTACAGTGTATACGAGTTGGCAAGCAGCTTCAAAGAGACAGGCGCTAAAACGGAGCGTTTCAGACAGAGGTACATTATGGTATTTTCAGACAGGCAGTATGAGAAATGTAAGTGTTTTTTTAAACATTAAAGTATGTAAACATGTTCTAGTAGAAACCCAAAATACAATAGGTAATTATCTGTTTTGGAGAAATTCTTCACACCCTCAGTTATTTCAGATATTTAAAGGTCCCATGACATGGTGTTCTTTGGATGCTTTTATATAGACCTTAGTGGTCCCCTAATACTGTATCTGAAGTCTCTTTTATATAGACCTTAGTGGTCCCCTAATACTGTATCTGAAGTCTCTTTTATATAGACCTTAGTGGTCCCCTAATACTGTATCTGAAGTCTCTTTCCCGAAATTCAGCCTTTGTGCAGAATTACAGCCTCTAGAGCCAGTCCCACAATGAGCTTTCCTTAGGATGTGCCAATTCTGTGTCTGCAGCTATTGAGGAGGAGAGAGGGGGGGGGGGCAAGGTGGAGAATGGCTTCTTATGACCTCATAAGGAGCAAAATTCCAGATCGGACAATCTGAGCTTTCTTTTTCTCAAAGGCAGAGCAGGATACCCAGGGCTCGGTTTACACCTATCACCATTTCTAGCCACTGGGGGACCATAGGCAGGCTGGGGGAACGCATATTAATGTTAAAAAAACTCAAAGTGAAATTTTCATGCCACGGGACCTTTAATACTCCTTGAACTACATACAAAAAGCCACTACAAATGATTATGCTTGTTGTGTTGACCCTTAAACAAATACTTCAACTCACATCAGTGAAATAATGTCCTTGAATAAAAGTAACCAGTGAAAGAAAGACATCAGTTTAGTTTTCACCCGCTTAACGGAAGAGACGTGTTAGTGATATTATATTGCATTCAGCCCAAACTTCCACTGATTCGAAGAATTTAAGCTACGAGTGTATCTGACAATTACTGTCTACCAAGAACATGATGATAAAATGAAGGGAAATGGAATGGGACACACTTTTCAAGATATTCAAAGGTTGACTCATCACCTGAGATCCATGCTTGATTTTAGTGCTAACTACAGTATAGCAGTGCAGAATCGTCTTTAAAACGTCATAATATTGATGTCATATGCACCTGCTTTATCAAAGATAGCTACTGAGTCATATGTAATCTAATTTTAATACTATGAGAAGCTATACTAAGCCAACACATGGGCTATAATCAAGTATTGCACTCCTTGGTTTCTTCTGGGTAACAAAAAAAGATTCCATATTTGCAATGTAGTCAAATGAGCAGCAGCTGCCAAACAAAAATAGTTAAAGTAAAATATCCCAATTCAGATACATTTCCTCACCATTGGATCTGGATGGACATAAATATTTATACAAATATAATGAGCTACATATTTCATTACAGAGTTATTTAACATACATGTGTATGTAATTTGAGAAAGCAAAAGAAATGCTGTATAAATATTTTTTTCTGTACAAAAGTGAGAAATGTCATTATTGGCATAATACTTTAAAAGGAAGACAGTTGGGTTGTTAATTTACAGATAATGTCAGAGTAAAACCAGAAAACTATAAAATTATTAGTTATTTCCATGAAATTAGGATTTTATTTTACAATGTAGTGCTCTTTTGTCACCCTTAAGTACTCAAATAAGAGCTGGATGTCATTTTTAAAATCAATTCCTTGTGCTGATGCTGCAAACATAGCAGCGGCTCATGTTTGCTCATACAACTGTAGTAAAAACTGCTTTTTGGTTATATCTGATTTAACCACCTTAGAGTCTACAGCCACTTTAATGAGACCAGTGGAATATATAGCCCCACATTCATCCAAGTGTAAGGGTAAAAAGTGCAGAATGGCACCAACCATGCAGGGTGAACCTTCTAAAGTATTATAGTCTGTGACTCTTAATAAACTATAACTGCAATGCCAGTATTAGGCTTAAGACACACGTTACGTTAGTCTTATAGTCTATTAATATTTCACCCAATGATAGATTCTGAAAATACAAAATTTTTTTGCATTTAACAGATTGTAATTTTTAGCATCTGTTACAGGGGATGTCCTTTTATATATAACAAAGTGCACTATATCTATTTAGCTAATTCCACATGAAAAGAACATGCAATGGTCCTGGACGGCATTTTCTCCAGTTCATGGTTCATATCACAGTTTACACAGTCACACTGCTATCATGCTTACTAAGGCTGGTTTGTGCTGTGAGGCACATTGGAAGAGACATGTTTCCCCGTTTCTAATGGAACGAAGCTAATCAGATCTGTGTAAGCTGAGGCCCAGCTGTACAACTTTGCAGAACTCACTGAGGAGTAAAGTGGAAAAACTTAAATAAAGGGCAAGTCCATCTCGATCACATGCTTCTATGGTTCGGTGGCAGGCAATGAGACAGAAATGTCACATTAGCAATGCCACATGGTTTATTCAGCATAAAGGCAGTTAAACCAATGTGTCATTTGCTGATTTTGGCCTTTTATTAAATATTGCATTTTGGCCAGTTAATCTCCATTGAATACCTCTGTCTGATGTTTTACATTCATAGACAGGTTTGCATTCAAAAAAGGCCAACGGTTTCTTTTGCTGTGGATTTAGAGTAAATAGAAAAATGTACTGGATGGCAAATCATCTCAAAGAAAATCCTTGTCAGTCTCATTCAGCCATTTATCTCTTATGTTTTAGCTCCCTAATTACTTCTTGTAAAGAGCCTCATGAAGATGTAAACTAGTAGGCCTGCAGCATGAATTTTGTATTTCTACTTGATTAAAATTAACTCCAGTGGGTGATAACGGGAGAACATAAATCTAACGGAATCTTTTTTGTGTGTTATTTATTTAATCATTTTTTTACCAGTAGTCTTTTGTGGGAGAGTATACTTTTTTGGTGTATTTGGGAGATCTCCCCATAATATACCACCCAATCATTATTTCATTTCCCTCATTAGACTTTGATTTTTTTATAGAAACCATTACAATAGATTCCCTTAAGTGCCACAATGGTTAAATGATTTTGCTTTGTTGAACAAATGACTTTGTTCAGGTGGTTAAATATCAAAAGTAGATGTTTATTCCATTAGCTTTTGTAATACCGTAGTCATTAAACACTAACTAACTTGATGTATTTAACCCTTGTATTGTGTTAGGGTCAAATTTGATCCGTTGTTATTTCAGATATGTAAAAAGTTCCATTTACTTTATTGGAACACAGCATCATGATATCATCAGAAACGGGTATTCTAACAACATTTTTGTAAATTCTAAATGTTTAAAAAAAAAAACTTAACCTGGTGTTACAAGTCAGATGTGACCCAGCAGAGTGTATTGGCTGTTGCATAAGTTGTGGGTTGCTTTGTGGATCAAATTTGGCTCAATTTGCACCCACCAGACCACACACCCATAATAAGTTAGCCATGAGGTGAAAAACAATATTGGATGATAATCATTGTTGAGTATTTGTTGAGATGTATGAGTTAAATTACAGGTTAATTTTGACCCACTAACCCAAAAGATCTGTGCAGCTTTCTGACACATTTCAAGGGTTAAGAGCAAAATTTGATTTAAACTTAGTTGTGAAATTGAAATGTGTTTATCAATTTTTCAGGTCCCTAGGATGATACGTATGTATATGGAGTTGTTAGATAATGATCACCTCACTTGGTGCGTGCAGTGGTCACAGTGGGGGCCAGGGAGGATGTGATTCCTCACCATAACAGCTCTCACTCCACTTCGATAATGCAGTTTAATCTGGAGGCTACACCCAAGGCACTGACATGCCCCATAGAGTATCGGCCCGCATTGGACAAACTCAGTGGAAACCTTGACTGGCGCTTCACCCCTCAGTGATGACAAAACCCCATCTGCTTAAGCAGCTATTACTCCACCTGATTGGTAATCATGACATGGAGTGAGGCATAAATCCCTCAGACTGCTGCTGGTTAAGATAGAGGTCTTTGAAGGAACACGATGATTAGGTGACCTTGGATGGAGCATGGAAAGGGGGCCAGGCGAGGCAAGGCTCAGGGGGATGTACTTTTCTATTATTGGCAGTATAATGACACATTCTCATGCAAATTAAATTCAAATATGAAGGCGACATTCAAGCTAGTGAACAGTTCAGAGAACTTAAAAATGTGTTGAATGGTTTCATACAGGAGTATGCATTACAGCTCACTTCAATGGTCTTATCGGCCTCAATCAAAACGCATTTTATATGCACAAATTGGGTTAATCCTATTTGCCCAAATTCAGTTGTGGGGTTGTGTAAAACTGGACCTAAGCAGGTTTTTCTGCATTTTCTGGGTAACTTTGATGAGTGAAAAACAACTAAAAGAATGACTGCCCACACTGACTTAAAGCTCCCTAAATTTAAAATTGGCACATCTTCAATGGTTTTAGAAGTACATCTACATTACGTATACACTGCAAGAAAATGACTACAGTTGGAGAAATTCTGGATCAACAAGTCCTCCAAACCATACGACGATATAGGTTGTTTATTCCTACCCTCTTATACGACCCAAAGGAGTGTTTCATAAATTGTGGCCCCTAGCGGTGGCAGGAAATACAACCCACAGGAGCGTTTTCCATCCTCATATATAAACCAGAAAATGGTCGCATTTTTAAACTCATCGTTAATGTTGTGAAACTGTCAAAATTGGTTACATTTAGGCTCCAAAACTACTTGGTTAGGTTTAGGCGCCAAAACTACTAGTAGTTCTGTGTGTCATGTAAAGTAAAAATGTACTTTTATTTTCACACGAGACACAGACCTCAGTTTCCAGGTTGAAAGTCCTGTGTTTGTTTAAACAGCGGTCTTTTAGCTTGTACTTCTTATGTACTTCCTGCTTTGCTCCTATCATAATTACTATGGCCACTAGAAAGCACCCCCATTAAAGGTGTATATATGGGTCGGAATTGAGACAGTCTCTTTTGGATTTAAAGCTTAACTGTTTTTTTCTTTAGTATGATCACTGCTGTCCCCACACCTACAAAACCAGATTATATTCAGCAATAGTTATATCAATTTACTTGGTTCCATGTGGAGTACATGATGCAGATGTGATGTCAAACGTGGTGGATGTGCTAAATAACGAACTTGGAACTATAAATTCAGTGTTTATGGCAACCATTTCTTAAAATTATTTTTGGTACTTTCAAACGTCAAATGTGGTGGATGTGCTAAATAAAGAACCTGGAACTTTAAATTCAGTGTGTATGGCCACCATTTCTTTGAACTACTTTTGGTACTTTGCTAACACGCTTCAGCTTTTAACTTTGCTGAGTAAAACCTGCAACAGGTTTTTCAGACCCTGATCTGAAGTTGCAATTTTTACTCAGCAAAGTTAATAAAATAACTCTGAACCTCCTTCTTTGAACAGCCCCTGGTAGAAAGGTAATTAAGGATTAAAACGTGGTAAACATGATACACATGACAGATGTGTTTACTGATGTCATTACACAGCATTGCTGCTTCTATCTAGAGTTCACATAAACAAGGCATGGACATCATTTTATTTGAGATATGCATACATTATTGTATGTTAACTCTCAAGTTGACTATTCAAGTGGTCTATTGATGCATTTATTGGACATACTGCCAAGGCATAATTCTTAGTAGTTGTTTTTTACTGGTATTTAAATTATTTTTTTTTTTAGGCTCAGATATCTCTACAGGAATCACAAATTGCAGAAGTGTGTGAACACTTAAATGTTTAAAATGTAACACAAAATTCTCATATTGGGTGTTAGAGATACAAAAAAATCTATATATAGGTCCAAGGTAACACAGTGAACTGCAAAAAAATGAGGAATATCTGCTGTGGTTTGTTTATGGTTTATTATACATGTATAGATCATATGAGTTTGGATGTTGGCATACTGTACTAACAAGTAGACCAAAATATGCCGTCACTTACATGTACTTGTATGCTCCTTCTTAAGTAGAACAGGGTGAATAGCAGCCAGCAGGGTAAACGAGGTGTTTTTCAGCAATGTGAAAGAAGGATCAAAAGGACATGTCTTAACTGAAACATTGCTATTTAAACATGTGAATGTTTCTGTATTGACAATATGTTCTTTGGTCACACTTCAAAATTACACTGTATATGTGTTTATCGTGGATTACAATTTTGGACCAATATGAATGCAAATGCTAAGAAAATAAGGTCCAGGGTGAATGATTTTTCTTTTTTTTTAAGTTATTGCATCTCATAAGACTACTTCTCACTGCCTTTCAAGCCACCAACCTGCTAATCCAACTGGTAATTATTTCTTAAATAGCTCAATAGCACTATCTACTAGCCCAGTCCTCAAGACCCACTTGTCCTGCAGGTTTTTGCTGCAGACTTGTTCTTCCACATCTGATCCAATTAAGAACTACACATTAACCTGACAGCCTAATCAGATCAGGTGTGGGCGAGCTTGGCCCAAGAGCACACTAGAGGACTTTTAAATGTCCTTGCATGTGGAGTAAAAGGACAGTAAACAGCATGCAGCTTAAGATTAGTCTTATGAATCATTCATTTTGTTTTTACTGGTGCAGGGATTTATGCCAAGGAGCAGGAGGCCATTCTTTCATTGTGTTCTGAAACTTTTCATATGGTGCTTCCTTTGAATAATTTGTTGACATGCCCCTGCTGTTGTAGAGAAAACAAAAGTGACCTAACTCTGCGGTGTAGGTCAGGCAGCATCTAATAAAGACCCCAAAGTCTTACAGCATTGATTTCTTACCCATTGCATGGCTAGAATACAGCGCTGTTGAGCATTGCCATGGGGGATGGCCCCCGGGTATGCTGGTGTTTCCCTGAGCCAGTTATACCTCGGATTTACAACACAATTACTTCTCTCTCTTTGTACATCATTATTTTTTTCTCGCTCCTTTTTTTCTGACACAGATCTCAAGTTGGCTTAGTGATTTCTAGGAATATTTTTTTTTTTAAGTTTTTCGGGGATCTTGTGGGAAGAGATATTTGTGTGCAGCACAACTGACAGCACTCCTGGACGCATGCCCACAAGTGCACATATAACTTGTGGGGATGCGTCCAGGAGGGCTGTGACATTCTCAAATCGTTCATCAGCCAGCAGAGTCACGGTTCTCTCTCTAGTCTCCATATTCTGATCAGACTTGACGTGGATGGCATTTAAGTCTAAATACCACATGGCACATGTCACTTCCAGAGATACGGTTGTAATAAAGATTCATTATGCAGGTGCGAGGAGTCATTGGAATGCATGGCACTACATTGCATCTTGTGGCAGATTAAAGATATGAAGATTAAGGGAGAGACCACATTATACTGTTGTTATACTTAATAACCTACTTAGTTTGGCTCATAGCCCTATGCTCATCCATAATGCATATGACCTGCAGCTGACCAGGACACTAAGTCTGCTCTGACAGTGGGAGAGGGTTTAAAATCACTAATCTATGTGCATGTACATGGATGGAGGTGTGTGTGTGTGTGTGTATGTATGTGTGTGTGTGTGTGTGTGTGTGTGTGTGTGTGTGTGGGGGTGTGAAACTCTCCAAGTGCCTTTGAATTTTTGTGCCCCAGTAATTGGCCTCAATAACTTGTGAAACATTTATATGTGATGTATTCTGACCTGTATGATTGGTTTATGTTACACAATCCATGTATCTTTAAGCAGAATATTTCACCCTCATATACTCAGACTGTTATATATCATCAGTCTGGCATCAGTGCTTTTGCAGGGTTATTTAGTTATGAAACATTTTCAATTGCTTTTTTTGGAGCACCCACTTTCTCTCCACCCATCCTGTCTACTTCAAATAGTCATTTCTCACATGTCCCAAAATACCTTTTAAATAAGACCTAAGTCAGGTCTGCAACCTGCGACTAAAAAATTATATGTGAATGAATAACTGTTAAATTAAAAAGGTCCCATGACATGGTGCTCTTTGGATGCTTTTATATAGGCCTCAGTGGCAGGGCTCTCAGACTAACTTTTTGCCTTGGTTGCACTTATGCAACTAACTTATTTATTTAGGTGCACCAGCACAAAATTTAGGTGCACCCAAATATTTCCTCGCGTCGCCATTAGCGCTGAATGGCTATACTTTTCACACACTTTTCACAAGTTCTTTTGTTAAAACAGATTGTGATTAAAATAAAATGCATATATATATATATATATATATATATATATATATACATACATACATACATACATACATACATACATACATACATACATACATGAGAAATGAGAAAGCTCCTTCACTTGTTTTTCAACAACAATAACCGACTGATTAAAAGAGAAAGAGGACACCCAGATAGCACAGTTGGTAAATATAGAGGTTCTACTGCGACCTGCGGCCCTTTCCTACATGTCATTTCCCCCTCTCTCTCCCCTTTCATGTCTTCAGCTTTCCTATCAAAATAAAGGCAGAAATTAAAAAAAATAAATTGGTAAATAGAAAAACAGACCGAAAGACATAGGGAAACAGAGGAAGAGAGGGGGAGTGCGATGGACTGAAGCGTATTCTACTCAGAGAGTGACGGCTGACTCATTAGGAATGGGTCCAGCACAGGTCGAATGCGCTTTGGCGGGTCAGCGGCGTTACACCCGTCTTGTGTAGGCTATGAAATGTCTGTATCGTCACTGCATTTTTATGAACTATGATCCAGCAGGCTCTGTCTTACACGCTGTTACTCAACGAACTGAAGTTAGTTGCATTTAATAACTTCTAATGTGCTTTTCGCCGTGGCGGTCCCAATGACAGAGAGTTACCAGCGGAAACACTGGTACCAATACATGTTTCCCTCTCATACTTAACAATATACAGCTGTGTTAATAACAATTAAAACTGTAGACAAATGTCAGCAGTTTGGACCGGCGGCACTACGTCTCTCCATGTTGCAGGGTGTGCGTGAATGGGGGCGGGGCTGCGCGGAAGAGAGATCCAAACACAGCACGGCTTTACAGAAGGAATGGGTCATGTAACGCAACATTAAACCATATTGATATAAACAAAATTTTTTCCACAAAGGAAAAATCTTAGTCGCACCCTTACAAATGTTGGCCGCATTTGCAACCAAATTGGTCGCACTCTAGAGCCCTGTGTGGTCCCCTAATACTGTATCTGAAGTCTCTTTTATATAGACCTTAGTGGTCCCCTAATACTGTATCTGAAGTCTCTTTTATATAGACCTTAGTGGTCCCCTAATACTGTATCTGAAGTCTCTTTCCCGAAATTCAGCCTTGGTGCAGAATTACAGCCACTAGAGCCAGTCCCACAATGCGCTTTCCTTAGGATGTGCCAATTCTGTGTCTGTAGCTACTGAGGAGGAGAGAGGGGGGAGGGGGAGGCAAGGTGGAGGGTGGGGGTGTGGCCTTGACCAACTGCCACTTTGCTGGTTTGAAAGCCATGATGTCTCTCTCTCATGGGTGGGCCAAATTCTCTGGGCGGGCAAAGCAGAGAAAGGGGAGGTAACCTTCCAGATCGGCCCATCTGAGCTTTCATTTTCTCAAAGGCAGAGCAGGATACCCAGGGCTCGGTTTACACCTATCACCATTTCTAGCCACTGGGGGACCATAGGCAGGCTGGGGGAACTCATATTAATGTTAAACCTCATAAAGTGAAATTTTTATGCCATGGGACCTTTAACATTTTAATTTATCATTGTTGTAGGCCTAAAGTGATTGTTAATTAATCCATTTATATAACATTTCATTCAACTAAAATGTGCGTCATACCCTATGTACCTCTACAGCCCAGCGCCTTATCCTCTAAATGTTGCCCATTTTGCCAGACAGGGCCATAAAAATGGCAACAAGTATCATCATATTAAAGAATGCTCATTTAGAATTATTAGTAATATTGATAGGATAATTTAGACTTTATAGACTGTTAACTTCATTATAAGGCTCAAATATGTTTTGACGCTCCAGCCAGATAAAAAAAAAAATATTTTGCTCAAAATGGCTCTTTTGATAGTAAAGGTTACTGATGCCTGACCTAAGAGAATGAGGGTAAACTTGCTGGATGTGACTTTTGGTGGAGGGCATAACAGCATTGATAGATTTACTAAAAATGATTAATCAATAACTGCTTACTCAAAACAAGATGTGTTATATTGCATTACACTGTGGTCTACTGAGGCTGTAGAAATCTTATGCTCCTGTCTTTAAAGGAATAATTCAACATTTTGGAAAATACTCTTATTCACTGTCTTGTTGAGAGTTAGATGAGAAAATGAACATCACTTTCATGGTTATGATGCTTCAGCCAGTTGGCTTGGCTTAGCATAAAGATTGGAGACAAAGGGGAAACTGCTAGCACTGCCCCATCTGAAAATAACGAATTCGGACAGAGATACTTACTTCAAGGAACTGACAATTTATAGATTATGTATGTGAGAGTGTGGTATCAATCTCCTCATCTAATTCTCGCCAACAAAGTGAGTAAGGGTATTTTCCAAAATGTCGATAACAGGCACCAGAGGCCTCATTACAGAAACATACCCTAACTTAACTTATGTTTCAAAGATGGGAATAATCCTATCTTCCTATTACAGAAGCAATTCCTGTGCTATTCTATCTCAGACCTCCTATCTTAACTTAGCTCCTTCTTAACCTGCAACTGTATGATAGAGTGAGGAATATTCTCAGATCTGCTTTTTTTCAGCAGTACAGCACAGCTAACATTTAATTTCCCACTTTGAGCTGTGTATTACACTGCTGTTTTTATACCACAGGTTTTTTTCTGAATAGGCCTGTGGCTTACGACTTATCCACTGTACCATATTGTGAACTGTGTGTCTGATGCAATTTAGGGGATTGTAATGCCTTAGTGGTTTGTAGCTTACCTCATTGCAATATAATATTATTTAGAAAGATAAATGAAGACCTAAGCTGTAATGTAATTCAAAATTTAATAAGACTGAGCAAATAGGTGAGTGGATGCTACATTGTAAAATGCAGGATGAAGAGATTTGTTATACTGTCTAAGTGCTCATGTTGCAGTATACCGGACGTGTTGTAGTAATTGGGTCAGCACTCCAGAATTCATACCTCATCTCAAGCAAAATAAACTACATGATGCAAGGAGTGCTGGCTGGGCCTCCTTCAGCAGGTTTTCAAACCATCTTCTCTGTTTGCCTGACTCCAAATAAGTCTTTGTTCCTCTGAAGATCTGGCACATTTCAAAGGCTCAATGGCTTGAATGAGCCACAATGTTGTGCCAGTGGTGGCTGTTTGGTGTCAGTAACGAAGCTCATGATAATGTGCCCGGCTGAGAGCCACTGTGTGTTTCCCACTGTTATGATCATGGAAGCCGTTTGGCTTTTTTTTTCCAACTCACTAAATGCGGCTGCTGCCTATTTTTTTAATCTGCTATGCCTGCCATCGTCCCTCATTTGATGTTTGTATATAATTATCAGCAAAATACATAATGCTGTGTAATACTGCACCTTTATGTATCTTTCTCATGCCAATACAGCGGCATATGGAAGAGGAACAAAAGAACAACAGAGCGGTTACTCTCCCTGCAGTCGTGTGTTTGTCCCATTGTTGTCCCCCTAAAGATGCAGCGACGGTCCAGCCTGTGTCAAGGGGAGAGGTTGTTTTGAGAACCCGAAGGGAAAGATGAATTGACGTAAGAGGTCATTTGGTTGACTCATATTTGGCCCTTTTAGCTTTGAAGGTAAAGTAATATGAAAGGAGGTAGAACATCAAGGTAACTGGGCAGCTCAAAGGTCCAGGGGCAGTTTCTTTCATGGCTTCCATTGCTAGCTAAGGAAATGTCCCTTTCTGCCACCGATCCTCTGCTTTCCAATGGCAATCAATGCAGCTTTAAAGGCGTAGGAGATATCCCTTTAGAGACTTCAGCAAGCTGAGCATGTCTCTGCCAACCTCAAGCCCAGCATGTATTTATTGATGCCTTGCTATTTTTTGACAGGGAATGTAAATTATGTAGTAGACATATTCAGCTCATATGCAGTTCATTTATGTGCTACAGTATAGTATGGGTTTAAAAAGTGCCAGTATTTAGACTGAGCTACTTGTTTCTGAGATAAAAATGAAATGTAAAATTATTAGTTTTGGGTAGTAATTAATTAATGTCACAATATTGCATAGCCTATTGTATTTTACCACTAAACTATCAAATCATGCACTGTCCATCCATATTATTAAGGCTGGTGCTGGGGTATTATAATATTTAATGCAGTGACAATCAGTATGCATTGAGGTTGACGGCATGTTTTTTGCTGAAGATCACAATATTGTGTTGCTTGATGGTTAAAAGAAGTATATTTGACTGCTGCCAAGTATTTTGGCTTAACATAAAAATAGTCTGTGTTATTATTAAGTTAACAGTGTTTTGCGAAATATTTGGCAAGATCAGAATGTTCCACTGTTTTGAAGCAAAATAATGATCATGGGGCTATTCCTCATGCATTAGGCTACCTTGAGATACAACCACTTAAACATTACATGCATTTACTTTTTTCTTTCTTTAAAGGGGTTGATAGCTTTGGTGTGCAATTTTAAGAATGTCCCACTTTAAAACCTGAAAAAAAGAGAAGGCTTTGAATATTTCAAAAGAGACCTTGATTTAAATGATAAGGTTTCCGATATATTGCATCAGTGGGAATAGGAGAGGCAGAATGGATGAGATGTTTGACCTTTTCAGATTTGTCCCTAGGTAGTGAATTTGCTGGAGGGTGCCAGGGCAGGGAGCAACGGTGCATGGAATTATCACTCTCAGTGTTCAAACGCCGCAGACCTGATCTCCCACTTGCTCCACTCCCACCACTAATGGGTTAGAAACACACTGGGAAAAAGACGGAGCTAGAGAGCGAGTGGGAGGGAGGGGGGAGTTTGAGCCTGTCTGATTGTCTCTGGGTTAAGCTTAGAAACAAATTACTGTTTTTGCTTGGCGCTGAGGAGAAGAATCGGCAGGTCACACTGTGGTGTCAAATCTTTAGCAAAAGCTGGTGTCATTTTGCAGAATGATCGAGCTGAGTCACTTGACAGCTACCGGCAGCAAACATGTCAGCGCTTTGATGGATGCTAGCTATAATGAAAGGCTATGATGACTTTTTAGTTTACTGGGCTTTCACTGAACTCCCCCAGTCTCACCATCAAATGAAAGCACAGCACCAAGGAGGCAAAAAGATGAGAACAAACTTGCCAAACTGCTTTGTGATAGTTTGCCAATGCGCAAAGGTCTTTGTTAGAGGACAGTAGCTGTCAAAATCAAAATACCCGGGCAGCATCTGTGTCTGCCTCTTGTGGTGGCATATAATCTTGTGGTTTGCAATAGACATGCCACTGACAAAAGGACATGCAATACTCTGATTGTCAGCCTTCAAAAATATTCATACAATTTACCTACAGCATCTCAAAAGCATTGGCTTTAGCTCTGTTTCATTCAGCGTCATGCTTCCATTGATGGAAATATATTAGTAGTTTTCCGTACAATGATGCCTCTTCACTAGTTCCATTTACTGCATGTGGTTCTAAAGAAAGTCCAAGTAAAGCCTCTTCCTCTCCACTCACACTCATGTTCAAGTGTTCATGTTTCTTCTGGTGAAACATGCAAGCCACCTGTTCACGATCATCACCTCATGCTGCATCTTTTCTGTCTCTTTCTCCACCCTTTCTTCACGCCATCCAGAAGCCATCTTGTGCGATGTAGGGGAGTTTCACTGCCACGACCAGGAGACCTGTATTCCCGAGGCCTGGCTCTGCGATGGCGAGCCCGACTGCCCCGACGACTCAGACGAAACTTGTAAGTCACTCATTCCATCCATTACTCACTAACGCAAAACTGTCATATGGAATTCTGCCACAGCACCTCATTTGTCAGCGAGTGTCACTTTTATAGTACATGAGGACTCGTGTTAACATGAATTAACACCAAAAAGGTGTCCTTTTTAGTATCAAACACTCCCTTCTTCCGCCTATTGGCTTGAAATGTGTTAGAAGTCTGTGGTGTTCTCTTTCACAGAGAACACTGCTGTGGTCATTTTGAAGACATAAAGCTCTCTCACATCTTCTTTGTAGCTGCCTTGGAAGAAGGCTACAAACGAAGCAGTGCATTTAAGTATATTTTGGTGAAACTTTGAGTGTTTGAAACATACTTGGCATCCAGGTGCACAGCAGGATTGTGATGCAGGAATGCTTTTTTTTTTTGTATTTATGTAATTTGCGGCCAGGGGGGTCTAGCAACTCTCCATTGGCTTGCGAGCTGGAAAAGCCAAACTCAAGCAGGGCCAATCACATTGTGTATAGAGTCGGTGGGCGGGCTTAACATAATGACGGCAGAGTTATGACGATTCCGCAAGATTTCCCTGCTACTTGAAAACAAAGAAGATGGCTGCTGTTGCTGGCGAACAGCAGTCTTTCAAATCGGCTTTGGCCGCAACTCTGGAGACTTGGAGTTGAGAAAAGAACAAAGAACGACACTGAAGTCATTCTTAAAAAAGGAAGATGTGTTCGGAGTTTTGCCGACCGGATACGGCAAAAGTTTTATCTATCAACTAGCATTTCTCTGGTTGGTTGTAGCGCTATCCTATTGCGTGCAGAGGGAATTTGAAAGATATCTGTTTATCCCGCCACTCGGATTGAGCCCTGCCAATGGTGTGTTCCCAGACCCCACATCTTGATGTGGGTCTGGCTTGTCAGGCTACTTGAAATAGTCTTACTATAGACATTTCAGTTGAGAATTTACAAATATTTTCTTTTCCAGTGTCCATTGATTTGTAATAGAAAACCAACTCATGGATATGTAAACTTTTTGTTATATTGTTTTTGTCTTGTGTGTAACACTGTGTCTAGTATATAATTTAATATTAATTATATTATAATCAGAGGCACTCTATCCCCAAAGATAGTCCAATGAGGTGGCACCAAATCTGATATTTTACCAGGTGATCAGCAAGTCACTGTGATTGTGTTTTTACCCAAACATTGTGCTAATGGGCCCATTTACCAGTCGCACAGCTGTTTTATTCATGTTTAACTAATGAATTTGTGCTTAGTGATTGAGGTGCTTATTATCTTATTGCCACCAGTGGCACATGATCCATTTTGCAGCAAAATGGACTGTGCCTCCTGTCCAGTACATTGAACTCAATGCCATTTTTATGATATAACACCACACTAACTGCTGTCATAATTACCTAACCTTAACTCAAACACTTGATCCAGCTATTGGAACTGATGTTATAAAACTGTGGCAGGCCAATCACAATTTTGCTACCAAATGCATTTTGTTATGGTGTTTTGTACTGCACTTGGTAGAGATCCATGTTTTATCCAACAACATTCTATTTGACTACTACTTATCTCCAAGAGCTGGACAGCACATAAAGCTGCTCATCATTTCAGTTAGTCAGGTTAAAAATTGGGTTTTGTTGGGAGTGCTGTATTATTCATTCAACAAGTGGAAGTGATGTATTATGTTGTGAAGAATCTGCTTGGCAGATCCGACTGCACTCGTTTAAACCTTCATTCGTCCTTCACATCAGAACAGGATGTGTCATGCATGCTCTTGGGTATTGTTATTTACACACTTCGGAGACATAGATTTCCTTTAATGGATAAACAGAGCACTCATTTCATGTTATTATGGGCTGGATTAGCCTTTGTAAATTCTGATGAGACTGTCACTGTCACGCAGTCTATCACAGCCCAAAAAAGACAACAAAACCAAATTATTAACATTCACTCCAGCTTCCTCGCCAGTGTAAGTTATTGGGTAAAATTAGGGCTTTATAGTTTTGGCAGTGACATCTGTACATAAATTGACCACAGTGCACAATAATTATTAATGCCCTGTGCAAGAGGTCATGTATTAAGTATAGGCTACTTGTGGTAGTGGTGGTACTAACTGCTTATGTCAATGCTACATAATGACAGGCACCATCTGTTAACGTGTCCACAGCTGTTTGCATGCTCTCTAATGTATGAATGTAATAGAGTGGGGACTTGTTGAGGGAGTTTCCCAGACTCAGTGCATGTTGAGATAGGGCAACACAACACTGTGGCCCTCAATAGGAGTCAGGAGGTATAACAAAGAGATCGAAGGATGGATAGTCTTTCTTCAAGACTGCAAAAGTAGATATTATGCCTAGGTCTGTTGCATCCTTTCCCATGAGGTGCTTTAGGATAATCGCTACGTATATCAGTCCCCCTTTAATATCTTTTGCTTCTCTTGAATGCCTAGTTTTTCAGTCATGTCCTGTGTGCAATAAATGTTTTCCCATGAAAGGCAGTCTAGAAGTGTTTAAAGGTCCAATGTGTAGGAATTTCTCCCATCTAGCGTTGAGATCATACAATATGTTTAAAATGTTATTCATAATCAATATTGCAATATCACATTTTGTCAATATCGTGCAACAATAGCGTTCATGCAAATGCAAATGTAAAATTTCGAGCCAAAAGGAATACTTGGAATTGATGGTGGTGGTCAATATTCATGAAAAAGGACAAGTTTGTGAATGGGCAACACAGATTTTGATAATGAAAAACTAAACACATGACACACTGGACCTTTTAAAGAAGCACTCCACTGATTTTACACGTGGACGTCAGCGTTTTCGTCGTGATGAGTTTGACTCAGCCTGTGAACACATTGTAATGTCTCCTGCATTTCTGGAGAGGCCTTTTGAGTTTAAGGATGTTATCAGGGCATTCTTAACTTGGGCTTGAGTCTGTGTTCCAAACTGGAGGTATGGCCTTTGAAATAACTAGGCATTAACTGTAGGAGGCAGGGACGGTTTGATGAAAGGCACTCCACTTGTATTACAGGACATGTAATGTAAAACAAGTGCTTGACTCATATTAGGGACGAAAAGTCAGGATATCTCGGCCTCTGCTGAATTCATTTCGTCCATTCTTTTTTAATTAACTAAATCGTTGCAGTACAGTACCTCCATAAAATGCAAGATTTGCCAACAGTAGGCTGAGCAAAACATTAGCAAGAAAAGAAAAGAAGAAGACATACTTTAATGATCCCCAATGGGGAAATTACATTACACAAAAAATAGATATTCTGTAATGAAGATGGTTGCTGATTCATATTTCAACCTGAAAAACAAGGGAGAGCTTTGACATGAGTTAGGTGCATATTATAAACATTTAAGTTAAGTTTAAAGTAAGTTAATTTCATATTCCATTTTACTGTACGTAAAGGTGGTGCTCCGTTGGCAGTTCCCAGCAGATTTCTTATATCGTCTCTGATTGGTTTCTCTGTCACCTATGATCTGTCACTCTCCCTTTGTGAAACTGTTTTAAATATAATAGATATAATATAAGCTACACGGTTGCTGTGCGCCAAGTCATATAATCTCCAGAAGGCAATTCATTATCACTTCAATTAATGTTGGCTCCATTTTATTTACAATGCCTGCAGAAAGAAGACCTTGCATATTCATCTAAAGAATTTGGCACAGCTCATTATCATGGAGTATGTATTGATAGAAAGGGGAATTAGATTTGCCTTGCCCTTCAAAAAGAAGACAGGATTGGAATGTATTCTGCCCTCTTGATTGATAGCAAGGACTGGGATAACCTGTGAAAAAGATCCTTTTATATAGGATGATATGGACTGAGCACAGCCATATAGGATTGAAATAAAAGCACAATAAATGCATGGTGCAAAGCATCAGTACTTTGATTTCACTGTGAAACTCGTGGGCATTATATGGAAGAATGTATTATCTTAAGGAAAAAGGCAAGGTAATACATTAAATTCCTGCTGGAAATATCAAAATGTTGGTGCCACTGATGGCCTCTCTCTTCCCTGCGCTGGTTCAGTCAGGGAGATGTAATCACTGCATCTTCAGGCCTGTGGGGAGGAGGGAGGGGAAGGTGGCCTTGGATTGCATTACCTAGAGACTAGAAGGATGCACTGGTCTATCCGCTCAGCCGCGGGCCTCACAGGACTGGACAGCTGACGACAGTTATTCAGGGAGCTGGGAAAACAGTGCGCCTTCAGGAATGTCTAAAGAAAGCCCAGCTAAATGGAAATTCCCCAATTCTCGCAAATGCTTTCTGTGCAATAAAGAGTCAAACCTTTGCTGTGTTTTGGGGCCAGAAAGCATCTTGTGTGGTGACAATTAAAGTGGAAAGATTGAGAGAGTTTGCCTAGAGTAGGATAATCACATTCTTAGTTTGTGCATCATACTTACAAGGACGTCTAAATGTCAAGGGTGTCTGGGGACATACAGATCTGCAGTTTGCTGTGCATGTAAAATAAAGTGGAACAGCCATAATTCACTTATTGTAAATATCATTTCCAGTATGATGTTATGAAAAATTGTTGGTGCTAATGGCTGTCCACATGCAGTTCTCTCCCTGTATTGATGCTACACGCTTGCAAACACTGTCTTAGAACTTAAATCCTTCATGAATCCTTCAGGAAAGGATTTCATGGACTTTTGGCTTCCCTCAGTAGTGCTGCCACGAGGAGCTTTGTGAATCTGGTGGACGTGGAGAGCAGTGAATCCTTTGATTGAATTGTCACTCCCAGGGGAAAAGACAATAAAAGGGGTCAGTGGCTGACTTCAGAAACATGGTCACAGAAACTGTATTTCATGGCTCTAGCTTGGCTCGACCCAATCAACACTGATGATGATCTCTGTGTCCTCGAGGCACAAGGGAGGAGAACTGTTCAAAGACGGCCCTCTCTGGGGTTCTTGCACTTATTCCCCTTTGACAACAGGGGATGGCATCTCTCCCCATGGCTTCCTCTAAAGTTATCATCTTCTCTATACTGAGCTCATCAGTAACCTACACAGAGCTTGAAAACAAGCAGCATGATGACCCAACACTGGGGTGCAGAGTGTCTATCTCATGGTTATGCCACTTAATGTATTCTAGTGAGGCTAGGTGATATCTTAATGAAGTATCTATACGTGCGTGTCATGTCATTGAAATGCTTATATGTATTCGAATACTTCTACCTTAATCATTTTGTCTTGACACTTGTTCTAAACTGCCGTGCAAAGGCAAAAGACCTTAACTTATTTTGTTAGTTTTATTTTGTGTACAACTATCAATTTTGATGTTTTGTTGGAGAAAATAGTGAGTTGTCTTTGCTGTAACTTCCAAAGCCCCCAGAGAAGCCAAGGCAGAATCCTGTAACATCAGTTACGGTTCTTTGTCTTTGTTTTGCTGCACTGTGGAATGCTCAAATTGCGTTAAGGTACTTTGCCTTTGTTTTGCTGTGCATCTGTTTACCGCGCTTGATTTACAATGTCATGCCTTTGTCTTAATATTACTCATCAAATTTCTGACACACACACACACATTTCTAACACACACACACAATTTTTCCCCCACTAACGTTACATCTAACTTTTAAGAATGGCCCATTGCGGGCGCCTGGGTAGCTCACCTGGTAGAGTGCGCGCCCATATACAGAGGCTCTTTCCTCGACACGGCCGCAGGTTCAACCTGCAGCCCCTTGCTGCATGTCATTCCCCCTTTCTCTCCCATTTCATGTCTAAGCTGTCCTGTTACAAATAAAGGCCTAAAATGCCAAAAAAATAATCTTAAAGGGGTGATAGAATGATTATATAGGGTATTTTACACTGTTCCTTAAGGTCTCCTAATGGGGTATGTAACATTGGTTGGGCTGAAAATTGCCCGAATGCTATTTTATTAGGCCCTTAACTACACTGTGAATATGGCTCTATTTGGAACAAGAGCTTTTCTTCCAAATATGGTATGCTAATGAATATTCAGAATGAGCTACGCGCTGATTGGTTTGAGCAAACTACATAGAAACACATGGGAGACTCGGCGGCAGGCCTCATATTTCAGACACTGCAAAGTTATACATTGTTTGTCGGTCTATTTCGTTATTAAATTCACTTCTGAGACTTTTTTAAGCGAGAAATCAACTATATAAAGCTCAAATATGGGCCGTTTTACGAAAATGTATGGCTAATTGCAAATTTGGTAAGACTGTGTGTCGGAGTTCAGCCGCTGGTGCTGCCTCGCCACCCGCCGATGCTGCCTCGCCGCCCGGCCTGCCTTCCTTCACAGACCCCGGCCTACTATGAGGTACTTGGAGCTCCGTCACGGCTGGCAGCCCACAGCAGGGACTACCAACACCGCTGCCCTGACAGAGCTCCAGGGCCTTCAACTCCCCTCTTCCTGCTAGCTAAAGGGCCCGTTGTGTGAGAGTGAGAGCGCGGTCAGCGAGCTTGTTACACCAGCAATCTCTTAACACATGTTACACACATGTCACGCCACTTACACAACATCTAACTAAAGGTCTTATAAACCTAACAACGGTGTCCGATTTCAAGTTAATGAATATTTGTGAAGACTAGGTGTTTCGTTAGCTGTGACTGTCCCTTCAATCCTAGCTACAAATCACGGATAGTTGGCTTCCTTTTCGGCGTAATTCAAGTATATTTACAGTTTGAATTTCGTCACGCCGTGTATACAACATCTAACTAAATGTCTTATAAAGCTAACAACTGTGTCAGATTTCAAGTTAATGACTTTTTGTGAATTCCAGAGGAATTCTAAGAGGAGGCTAGCTAGCTAGCTCTCATTGATAGAGCTCCATCCAGCCGCAGGCTCTATCAGTGAGACTCACGGACAGGCAACGTTTATTTCCCCAATCGTTTGTTTAAATAACTCAACACATTATAATTACACACATTAAAAGAGTAACTGGAACCTGTGGTAAGAGAATGCTGGCGTAACAAGCTCGCTGACCGAGCTTTCACTCACATACACCGGCATTTAGCTAGCAGGAAGAGGGGAGTTGCAGGCCCTGGAGCTCTGTCAGAGCAGCGGCGTTTCGTAGTCCATTAGCCCAAAACGGTGACTTTGCGCGGGTATGGAGTGCTGTGGGTTGCCAGCTGTGACTGAGCTCCATCTACCTCACAGCAGGCCAGGGTCTGTGAAGGAAGGCAGGCCTGGCAGCGAGGCAGCTACACAGGCAGCACCGGCCTCTGAACTCCGACACACAGTCGGACAAAATTTGCAATTAGACATCAATTTTCGTAAAACGGCCCATATTGGACCTCTACATAGTTGATTTCTCGCATAAAAAAGTCTCAGAAGTGAATTTAATGGTAAAATAGCATATGAACAATGTATACAATTTCTGAGATCTGCACGACCTAGATTCAGAAGACTAACTGATCTCAGGTCAGTTGTGTAGCCTATGCAAATGTTGGGGCGTGACAAAGAGAAAGACTAGAGCCAAATGAGGAGGAGCCGCAATAGTTGACGTCAACTATGGGGCTCGTTGAGATTCGCCCGTTTTCAGAGGCAGTTTCAAATAGTGAGATTTGCAGAGAAAAGAGGTGTCAATGGGATTTAGAGGTTCTATGCATGTCCTAGTTACCCACTAAACTGTCATTATTCAACTATCACAAGGTAAAATCAGTTTTGCATTCTAACACCCCTTTAAAAAAAGAATAGCCCATTGCTTTTGGGGTAAAATGTTGGTGAAGAGCAGAAGCCATGGAGGGAAGCCACACACTACGCACACTAAGAACGCACAGAGTTGTTTAAAATCGAATAAGTATCCCTTTAAATAGATAACCTACCTTTTCTTGTAACCTCATTAAAATCCATGTCAAACAACATCCTCTGAGAAGTTAAATACAGTTTATGTTAGGATCATGTAGCCAATATGAGAAGAAATGAATTAACATGCTCTGATTTATACAAAAAAAACATTTCTCATTACTGGTGTAAATGTGACCGCTAATCATTATATAGATTTTAGGTCATATTCCAGTCCAGTACCATTTATTTGTCTGTATACTGCATATACATTCACTGCCAATGGAAGAAGCAGTATGAATGTCATGTATTGAATTGAAAAAAAAATTATTTCAGGTTTTGTAGAATTGTCCAATATCAATTATCTAGTCTGGTGATAGGGGTTGGTACTGTATATCTCAGCTTTATGTTTGTTGTTTCAGCTCTGCGTGTAGGTACAGTGAGATCCTTTGACAATCACAGCCAGATTCCTCTAACCACATTCGATCGCTAAATTTAATTCTGATTGTGAAGTACATTTCTTAGATAGTAAACCCACATTGCTGTTTAAACATTTGGGAGTAGTTGGCAAAGCCCCTCTAGAAACTATGCTTTAGGAGTTAGGAGTTGGAGAATATTTGATCTGTATGTCTGTGATGAAGCTGAAGTAACTATAGTCAGTGTATTTCAGGCTGCCTATCAACATCCTGCAGGGTATTTTATCTGGCAAGTCCCATATTGAAATAAATGTATCACAAATGTGTCTGGTTCCCATGAGAATTGGCGCCATTAGGATGGAGGTTTAGGGGGTAGTGTAGCGTAGCACCTTGTTATTGAGCTGAAGGACAAGGCCTTTTGCATTATGTAACGTTTATTTTCCCTCCTCTCCATCTCTTCCTCTGCTGACACGTAACCCTTCTGTTGACTCAACAGAAAAAGCTAAACCTAAAACATGCCTGTATTACAAATGCAGCATGTTTCCTGTCAAGCATCTCTTCTACATTTTGTGCGAATTATTCACTGAAAGTGCTAGACTCTTTGAACGTCTATGAGACCATTAAAGCTGCATGATTCTGCTTTCACATCACTGTCTTCTGTTAAGATGATCTGTCTACGGTATTAGAAAGCTCACAGGCTAGGTTGTCATCACACTATCTCTACAACATTTAATGTGACTGAGTGTTTGTGCAGCCAAAGTCAATTGGATATCGTGTTTGGCTCTGCGTCTGGTGCCTGATTGAGGATCAGATGCACTACATTGTCCTTTGCTATCAACGTATTTAACATGCCACACATGTATCGTGTTTGCATGCATCGTAATCGACTGTTTTTTGTTTGTTTTTTGCAGCAGGAGACTTTGAAATGAGACTTTTAATTTACTGTTTCTCTCCCTCTTCCTCTTAACATTTGGAACAGAACTTATGTACACTTCCTCAGGCTTGTGCTATCTGTTTTACCAGTAGTTTCAGTAGGCGGGGAACAGACACAACAAATATTTTGTGTACTTGTGTTTCTGTGTGCTTAAAAACATTCATTCCCATTGAGGCAGTGTAATTCTCTATGATTAGGACCATCTCTTCTGTCGAAATGTGATTGTTGCGTTAAAGGAAAGTCATTCTCTTTGCCCTTAACATTTCATTTGCTCATAGTCAGTCCTCTTCTTGCTGCATTGCCACTGTTTCTGCAGTTTAACACATTCCCGTATGTTTGAGCATTTGTCTTAGGCAAAACATTAGTGTGAGAATGACTTCCGTTGCCTGGTGACAATCGTACACCCGCGCTATGTCTCATCCATGTCAGAAGTGAAGCACTGGGAGGGGAACATCACGGCTTTGTCTTTGCTCTCACAACCCCGATCTCAACAGTTAAACTGCACTGACACGTTTTCCCTTTTGCATTCCCTCTGAGTATGAGTATTGTAAAGGACATCGTCCCAGCCTGTCACCTGAAGAACTAAAGAAAAAAAGCATATCCTTAAACTTGGCATACTGCTTAAAGTACTAAATTTGACATTATCTCCCTGCTGCTGCGGCAGAGAATGAAGCATCAGAGCGATATGAGCATTAACTCAGAGCAAACACAGTGACACATTCTTACCATAACACCCAATGAGAATAATAGCCTGTAACATCACTGGGATGAGTGCTGTTCATCTCATAGTTACACAGTAGCCAGGACTTAACTCTCAGTAAGGGTGAATGAGTGGCCTTTTATTTATTTATTAATCATAAATAATGGGTAGTAGAATAGATAATGAAATGCCTTCTATTATAGCCACTCTATAAACATGGTCATAGTCCAATGATCATTTCAAGCGAGCTGAGTTAGTGCCAGAGGATATTTAGCAAGAGAGAAAATGCATGCCCTACCACTTGCTGTGTGTATTCTACTCTAACCATGGTCCTCATTAAAGATGCCTTCAAGCCAAAAAGAAGACTTATTTACTTGCTTATAATCAATGGATTTACACTATAAGTCGGCACACCAATTTGAGCTATGGAACTCGTTACATAGTGTGAAATATAAACAAAACCAAAGGTCAAGACATTTCACTGAAACCATTATAATTTAATGGAAGAATCCAAGGCCAAGGGATATAAGAGCTCTTCCATAACATTTGAAAGACATATGGTTAGTTTGCAGTGTCATTCACATACACAATTCAAACCACATTTTGAAGTGCTCTTTCTCCCGCCTTTATCAGTGATGTCGGCAAATCTGTAGAAAAGGCAACAAAACAATTAAATTAAATGTTGTTTGCCATTGCTTTTGGAAATGACACATATTACTGCTTTCTCATGCTCCTCTATCTTGCCCTCTGTCTGCAGCCATTCTTAAGGGGGATCTATTTTATTTTTACGTTAAATGCAATCCTGAATTCAACATGATTAAAAGTAATGCAGTTCAGGTAAACCTTGACGTCACAATCTTATTGCATGAATGACATTAAAGTGCTCATATTATACTCATTTTCAGGTTTATAATTGTATTTAGAGGTTGTACCAGAATAGGTTGACATGGTTAAATTGTCAAAAAACACCATATTTTTGTTGTACTACACAATGCTGCAGCTCCTCTTTTCACCCTGTGTGTCGAGCTCTCTGTTTTAGCTACAGAGTGAGACATCTCACTTCTGTTCCTATCTTTGTTGGGAGTCGCACATGCGCAGTAGCTAGGTAAGCACTGCTAGCTTGTCAGTTGCAGAGCATGAGGTCGTGCCACGCTAGCAGCTAGGCGAGCATTATAACGTGTGTTACAAAGTGACGCACGTTCGTCACAGAAGTAAAGGCTGGACTACAATAGAGCTGTTTGGAGCAGTTTGTGAACAGTGTTTTCTGTTGGAGATGGTATGTCCCTTTGGGATGGACTTTGGGCTTTTTCACTTTGTAAACCTATTACATGCACAACACAATATATAACACAATAAAGGAAAGGGAAAATGCCCAAAAGCATAATATGAGCACTTTAATTTAGATGGCATTATGACAATTGTGTGTATTGATTTCTTTGATAAAAGAATGCCAGCATTAAACACAACACTGTATATTATGCTCAAAATGAGACCATTTTCTCTGTGAGTATTGGTTTTAGCCTCTCTGACTACAATATACTGTATGTATTATTCATTTGAAGCTGGCCACAGAACAATTAGATTGGAACATTTGCATAATGGTTGGTCACCAAAGTATCTCTATTGACTAATTATGTCGTTTTCCAAATACTGATAAATTGTCCATTTTGCTGTGTTTCTTTTGTATGGTGCAGCTTTACTACATTGTCCTGAGGCTGCTCATTCCTTTCTGCAGACTGATGTATCGATTGTTTATTATACAGTAGAGCCAGAATGTCACAGATGCCAACACCCAGCTTCTTCGGTATTAGTAGAATCACTTACAGATCTGTATGAATGCTGCCTTTTATATGGAATACACATAACTTGACACAAATCCAACATTAATGCTAACATACTATACTAGTAACATATTAGTATTTTCACCAAGTATTCTGCTTTTAGTAGAGCTGTCTGTCTGACTATATCGAAGAGGGTTGACACAAAATACACAAAGGCAATCCTATACAATGCATTTTTGCCTTTGCTAGACTTAATCATATTAATTTACTACTGCTGTTCAGTAATTAGTCAAGTTATGTCAAACCTTGAAATGTTCTTGATTGGCCAAGTCAGTTTGGCCTGAGTCCAAGTCAGTATGTGTTCCGTGTGCTGAAGACCAGACTGAAGGTGTAAAGCTGCCGAAACAAGCAAGAACCGAAGATGGCTGCAGTACAGGCCTGGCAGATCATCTCCAAATGCTGGCCATGTGTATCCACAAACATGCAAAGGCATACACATTTTCCCCCCAGGGAGTTGTCCAGTTTACACTGTGCCATTGGCTGCTTCTCAGGAGCCCCTTGTGACTAGCCAGGAGTCAAATGGTTGCTCATTGTCCTGTCGAGGCTGAGAAAGAAGGCAAGACTTATTCAGTAAATAGTCATTCACAACAATTAATCCGGTGGTCATAAAGTAAGATTGTTTATTTCTCTGTCTGTGAAGAATCTCAGTCTTTGGAGGTTGTGGACAATATTGCCTCAATGTCTGCGGTCAGAGAAATACAGCAAAATAAGCCCTTTTGACTGAGTGCATCATTTTAAATGGCAAGGATGTAAAGGTCACACAGGAAAGTAAGTCTTTTAAAGAGACCCTTCATGTTTAAACCACTGTGTCTTTTAAAAGCAGTACATGCTGGGGAGAGCTTTGGTTTTCATTGCAATTGATGAAATATCTCTCATCCGTAATGTTATGAAATCCTGCTCATTTACCCCATTGCACTTCATGTGCATGCATTTTAGGAGTTCACTTTCTTGCCATGTAAGTCTCCAACAGGTCCCCATATTTCTGTTGGTGCATGTTGTCCATAACAAGTAGCAAGATAAGCATTGTGTGCCTCCACATATCCAGAACTTGTCCAAGGATCGTTTGCCTTTAAGATATGAACCTAGAGCTGGATAAAAAACAGCCTATGTACTCAAATCAAGCTAAGATATGAAAAAAAATGTCTAGCCAGCAGAGCTGTTACATGACAGTTATGAATATATCATTATATCATCCCTTTCCATCAGTTATTCAAGTTAAGCCAAGCATCACAGAGCCCAGACGTCTTTTAACCCAAACATCCTCGAGCTTTAAGCATGACAACAATAATGACTTCACTCACTGACGACTACACACAAAGGTGAACAATTCACTATTTTCCATGGGTTCTTGATGCTTCAGCTCACATAAACACACATGCGAAGAGGCACAAAAGCAGAATAACCGGAAAATTCATGCCTTTTACACTTTATATGTATTCTTCCACACCAGTGACACAGCTTATCAGCCTAGAGATTAATGTTAACAACGTTACACAAAACACTTCTGGCAACTTCTCTGTCATGGTTTGTTTTTACAAACTGCTCGTCCACATTTAGACTACTGTTCTTCAGCAGTTAGCACTATTTGTCCTACAAAGGGAAAGCACGTTCAACACATTAATAAGCTGTTAACTTTCAGTTTATGCATATGTAACTCCAAAACTGTGCAAACGGTAATAATCACTGCTCATGTTCATTGTGTAAAAATGTCTAAGTAAGGGGAAACAACGATACTCTCTAATCTTCCCAGGTGAATCTGTGATGGTGTATAAGGCGGGCAATATGCAAGTTGGTCAGGTAAAGTAGCTGCATCCAAGCAGTGCAGTGCAGTGAGTGAAAACTATTGCTGTCTCTGCTGTTTCTGACATATGTGCTTTGGTTCAGATTCACCCACATGATTTTGTCATCATGCTTATGATAAGTTAGTTAGATAGATAGTGATTTATGTAGTAGTAATAATAATAATAATAATGAGAGTGCATGCAATAACTCATGTCATTGGAATTGTGGCATTGACCACAGAAGAGCATGTTACTGCTATAAAGCCATTATGGGAAGTCATCAGGATGCTACTTTGATCAACTGTAAATCAAGTAAAATAAAATAGTTTTTTCTTAGGGATATGATGAATCTCTGTACGTAGAAGTCCCCTGCTGATAGTTTTTCTTTTAGGAATTCATTAATCTGCACAAACTGGCACTGGCTGAGATAACCATGATTATCATAATGAACATAGCGGCTAAAATACCCCACTAGAAGCCTCTCATTTATAAATTAGATGGAGGTGTTAGTTTGCCCCAGCTGATTCTGCCTCATTCACTCCTCAAAGTAGGTAAATGGCAGCATGGTTTTTAACTAACATGTTCTAAAATCTTGCATAAGTCATTTCTTAGAATCTTTTGCTGCAAATTTATGTTTTAGGTATGAAGCTCATATTTAAATATTGAATATCTGCTGATACCGAGTCCAAAGCCTATATTTGTAGTTGATCAGATAATAGAACTGCACACAGTTTTGTTTTTTTTGGTTTACAAAAATAACTAAATAAACAAAGTAACTTAAATATGTGTTAAGCTTAATACATTTAACTTAGTGCAGCAAATTAGTCTTTTCTGTCAACACCAAAACAGTTTTCTTTAGAATCCCAGAAAACCCCAAACCAAAGAATAAACAGTCTCAAGTTCCCCGCTGGACAACGAAAACTTAACTCTTGCGCTTAATAGTCAATCTTTGATTTTCTTCTCATGTTTACCGATGTCTGTTTAAGGGAATAACGGAAGGAGTGTGGAGAATTGGAGTAATCAGCTTCTGTAAAAAAAAGGGTACTAAGAAAGACATTTTTTTTACTTGTTGCCAAGCATATCCAGGCAGTCTGGTGGTGCGTCTGTAACGCAGGTCGTGTGTGATTAAAGGAGGCGATGACTACAAGCTGATGTTAATGATCGGAGTAAGGTAATCAGGGTAAATGCTGATCCCCAATCAGTTAAAAAAAAAAAAAAATGAGCCAAAATCAGCTCTGGAGTGGGACATCCTAGTCTCGCATTTCCAGACCTTCCTCCACAGCGCTGTGGAGGAGGGTCTGGCTAGTCCTCACAGCATTTTGGGATGGGAGAAAAATGTGCTCTGGTTTATTGGCATTTCTTTAAACCAATCACGATCGGCTAAGTGCCGAACGGAGCCCCGGTGCCGCTGCAAAATAGCATCGAACTTGTTTTGGTGGAATACGTTTACATTGAAATGTTGTTTTAGTCGTGTAACAGAAAACTCAGATCCAACAGATAATCTAGCTAGCTGTCTCAATTTACCCTGCAGAGATCTGAAGAACAGTTAACCATAGTCCTCATAAATCGACCGGAGTTTAAAATTCCAACACAAAGAAGGTGCAAGGTAACGGACATCTGGCCGAAAAGAGTGACATCCGGCGGAATTTCCGGCGGCACCGGAGCAAACCCGGAAGTGGAACGTCGTGGATATAGACTAGGGACATCCCTACCAGTAATATATGTGCAGTATTTACACTAGATGGTAATGTTTTAGTTTAATGTATGGTTGTTATTATAAAATAAGACATCAATGAATATTAATGATGAAGCTAAATGTTTCCCGCTTTACCTGAATACGCATATAATGGTATCATTTCTTTTTAATTTACCAGGGGTGGAACGTCTTTCTTCTATATTTAAGTGTGCTTGCCCATGTCATCTCTGGACATTATTAATTTATCAAATCATTACTGGGACCTTGAAGTTTCCATCCAAAATGATTGGCGATGTATAAAACAGAAATTGCTTAATACAACAGGGACCTTCTATGTATCTATCTGTCTATCTGTCTGTCGGTCTGTCGGTGTCTCTAGTGTAGTGTATGTGGGAGTGAAAGTGTACAGAGGCACAGAGCAAAGTAATTTTGCAGATTTTCAAACATGGCCCAATTTCAAGCAAAATCACAAAGTCAGTGGTACACAAAACATTTTCAATTACTAAACAGATGAGTCCTCAACTCAGTTTAAGCTTACAAAAGCAAACCTGCATTTGTTTGCCTATTATCATGTGTTTCCATTTACTTTGTGCGCATTTATTATTATTTATGCTTTCTCTGAATTTTAACGATGACAGTTAGCTTGCTACAGTATATTATTTTAATACCCCTACACATCTATGGTACACCTCTCTTCTCACTTATTCTGGCTGATAAGACCTCTTCTCAGGACAGTGTGGGCGAGGGAAAACTATGCTAGATTAACATCACTTGTTTTGCGGCATCATTATTATTAGGTCAATATGTTTGGTGACCTCCCATTATTTCTAGCATAGATCTTATCGTAACCTGAGTAGCCAATCCAACCAACTAGAATAAAAATGTGGGTGTGCTGGGCTTTTATTGTTTAAAAAAATAAAAATAACATTTTCATCAGCCTTTTTTATTAAAGACTTTTTGACATGTCACAGGGGCAAATACTACAATTAATGGTAGCTGAATTCCATGTAGCTGCTTTATTGTAATGATTATGCTGGCTCCCTGTCATGGCTTACTGGGACACTTATATAGAGAGCAATTTGCTAAATTGTTAGCAGTTTTTATAACATTGAGATGGATTCCTCTCCGTTTGGAGGCACAGTGTCTAGGATTTAAAAATACTTTGGCTTAAACTAAATGAACATAAACAGATTATGTATTATTTTATAAGAATAATGTTTTCATGGTTGTCAACATTTGTGAAACACTGTGAATCTAGAAATACAGTAATATCTGAACTTTCAGTGCAAGACATACTGTTGGTAGGCATATTACTGAAGTAATTTTGTATGCATTTACTAGTGAAGATGATCATCTCACAGCTTATCATCACTGGCCTACATAGGGAGTTGTTGTACATTTTCCTAATTCTTTTGTGCCCGATCTGATCAGGCATACGCAGTAAGCAGCATGTTTAGACGTCATTCAGCACCTTTTGGAATGGCAATCTAAGGAGAGAGAAGCTCCAGTTTAGCTGTCAGAGGAAGTGTTGCGTGGTGTGGTGTACTATCCTATATGCTCGACTTTGAGCGATCATCCAACATAGTACAGTAGTTTGGGAATTGACAGAGGAATTCTGAATACCACAGCCGTTGAGAGACCATCTGTGTACCCCTGCATGGCAGATCAGAGCCACTGAATATTCATGCACCATCCCTCCCCTTATCACATTAGATTAGAACCCATGTGGCGAGATAGCAAGGGGAGAGGCTGACAACGCTGTTACGTTGTCAGAGACCCTTACAGCTTTGTGTTAAATAGCACATTTGCCAAATGGACATACCCTGTGGTGTGGCACTGGGTGGAATACTCTGTGACAGTGTGTCTGTTGTCTTCAGTGAGCGAAAATGTTTTGAAATGTATTCAGTTAAACACAAGGATCTACCATGGATTTGAGTTTGATTCTAAATGTGTGCAACGTTTGCAGTTATTTCTTTTCATTTATTTTTTTTTGACATAAAGTCAATAGTGTGTAAATACAGTGTACACAACTAGCCTTTTCAAGACCATTGGCATATTTTGAAGATCCTCAGTGTATAGTTATTTCTAATATGTACTGTATTTAGGTATGATGGATTTACAAATAAATGTTTGTATATGCAGTCTGTAAGGAGCACAAATATCAAAGTCCACTGCAAAAGTAGCTGGAAGAGAAATGAAAACAGCGATGCTTTAAAGACATTTCGGGGCCCAGCAGATGAGGCTGCCAGTTTGCTCATGTATGAAATATGAACTCTCAGAGACAAGGTCACTTATATTTGACTTACCTAAATATGGCATATATATAGTGTGAATCACCGGGGCTAGAAGAGATAGCCAAGAAATATTCATTAAAAAAGAAGCCTCTCCTGCTGCACTTTTAAAGCCATAAAAATACTTGTGAGGAGAAAATGAATATGAGTCATTATTGTATCAAGACAGACGCACGACTACTTCTACATATCCCTTCTGTAAATCAGCAGGGGATGACAGCCCTCTTTGCAATAGTCCCATTAAGTGCTGCATCTCTTACCTTACTAAGTTAAAATGGATGCTTTGAATAAGTAACTGCCTGGTCAAGATGGTCCGAGTATGCTCGGATGTGAATTCCTAAAGGTGGGAGAACTCCGGGGATTGTAACAGACCCCATCGTGTTGGTGATAAATCTTTTTATTAAGTGGCTGCAATGGCACATTGGTAATTGATATCAATGTAGTTAGGGTGGAGATGTGACACATTTACAGTGCTGGTGCACTGGTCAGCTGTGTTTTATGTGCTCTCGTGGCTGCCACATGAATGAGGGTCACCTATGTGCCTCATGAATCCTTAAACAGCTGCTATCTGCTGTTTGCCTGGCTGGCAGGGAGGGTCGAGCAGTTTGTTATAGGACTTCACCAGTGCGTCTGCAGAGCAGTGTGGCGAACATCTGTTGTGTGTAAAGAACAATGCTGTGTGAAGTATAAATACATTTGCATATGCATAGGTTCTTCTGCCTCCTTTAAAAGATGACTTGAAGTATCAGCACTTTGAGAAGGCAAATATACTAGAAGAAATGTATTTACCTGCAAAAAATACCAACGATATTGACAATGAAATATGCTAATTCATTTCACAAATAATCTCTTACTGTAAGTGCTGCATGCTGAATAAAACATTGTTGAAGCTCATTCGGCTTTGGAGTACACTGATACAGTACATTGTGTCATATGTGTTTTATATTTTATGTTTTGTGTGTGGACCCCAGTAAGAATATTAAGATCCAAATTAATATGTTGAAATAAATGGAGATACTGCTTTTGACACTTTGCCATTTCTCTTCTTCAGGTGCACAGGAGGTGGTGATCAGATGCCCCCTCAATCACATACAGTGCATCGGGTCAAAAAAATGTATTCATTTCAATAAACTCTGCAATGGGGCCAGAGACTGTGACGATGGCTACGATGAAGGAGTTCACTGTCGAGGTAAGAGTTAAGGACGCTTTACCATCCTGATTCTTTTTTCGCCTTGGGTTTAGAAAACATAAATTAATAAGTAACCTCATTATTATGTTAATTAATCGGATCATGCTCATCTTATTTGGATTATTAAAATAGTTGGATTTATTTTACACATTAAATCTGTTACATCTGGAAATATATAGCCGTGGAAAATGCTTTACTTGTATTCCCTGTTAACAGAGATATTCATTATTCCAAAGTTTAATCAAGTAAAGTTAAGCTAAAGTGTGTTTTTGGTTGATTAGTTCAGAGGATCCTTTTCACATCCACTTAGATACGCACTGCTTAATCTGTCCTTTGTAACATCCAACTTTTAATGCATGATGGTTGAGGATATAAATACAAATTTATGAGCTGGCACTTTGTAACTTTTGTGGTTAAACTGGTTGCCAAGGTGACCTCTCATTATCCTTTCTGTCAGAGCAGGCAAGTTACACAGCACGACAGTAGCACCAGGTGTTGTGTCGTACACAAGTATTTGCTGTTGCTCGCATTCATAGCAACTCCACCAAGCTGGACACCTGGCTTCTGTGATAAGGCAGCGTCTGCCTCGTGATTGCTGCAGTCTTGGCACAACAGTTGCCCCAGTCTGGCAGAGACCTCAACCTTTCTTGACCTGTAAGACAGCTAAAGTCATGCTGGGCTTTGTCTCTGTGTGAGTGCTAGGTGCATGGATATGCTAGGCTCTGATTCACAGCGGTGAAGAGTCCAAAAGCCTGTTTGTTGGCACGGAGCAGAAAACTTTTGCTCAAATGTCTACACTATTGCTTGCATTGATGGATTTACTTGGCAACATCCCTTGGACCAGATAGTGGAATTAAATCCAGATTGATTTAAGTGGAAAGGCATTGTAACAGTATGCAAAATGTCTGTTTTGGTTTTGAAATTGCCATTTTAAGTTGATAGATCACCTAAAAATGGATACATGATAAACCAAATGTTTATACGACCTTCCTCAGGGCTGAATGGGTGCAGCTGGTTCGGAGAAACTGCAATGTAACTGCAACCACGTAAATTTGATGCCCTGATATGGCTACTTTCCAAATCTACCGAATTGTCCCTGAGCCACAAAATGATCTTCAGGGTCAATACCTTAAGATGTGTTCATCTAACTAAACAGCAAAGTAGGATGGGAGGTCTGCAAATCTGGTTCAAATACTGTGTTTATGTTAAGTCAGGTTTAATGAAAATGCAAACCCCACCTGGAAGAAACGCACAAGTAAGCCCAGGTAGAACACGCAGGCAGTATTAACATAGTAGTTAGACATAGTTTTACTGTCACCCTCTGAAGATAATATGCAGCGGATGCTATCCAATATTGATGATTGGTGAAAATAAATGGAGACTGTTTATCAATAGAAAGAAAACAGAAATAATTCACTTTAGAAAACCTTTAACTACTCGCAGCATCTATGAGTTTAAAATTGGGTCACACAACCTGAACTTTGCAGACTCATATACATATCTAGGTTTCTATATTGATGAACATATGGATTTTAGAAAAGGTGTTAAGGTTCTTGCTGATTCAGCACGTAGAGCTTTTTGAGGAATCATTGGTAAAAGCAAGAATCTGAAAGATATAAGTTTTCAAACATATTCTAAACTGTTCCAGGCTTGTGTTTGCCCTATACTTGATTATATTGTGGGGGTTAGGGGACTTAGAAATATATCTAATTGTGAATTAGTGCAAAATAGTGCCATAAGATATTTTTTGGGTGTGCACAAATATGCTCCAACATTGGCGATAGTGGGAGACATGGGATGGGAATCATGTGAGGCTTGTTGGAAGATATGTATGGCCCAGTTATGGAATCGTTTATTAGATATGGACGCAAATAGGTTGATGAGGAAAATATTTCTCTGGGATAAACATATTCTTGGTCCTTGGTCTAAAGATATATGCAAATACTTTAGTAATTATGGGTTTGGTGAGTTGTTTCTTAATAATAAAAAGCTGAATATTGGTTTGTTTAAAGAATCTGTGTTTGCTAAAGACAAAAAGCAGTGGGCCAACGATATATGGGCTAAGCCAAAATTGCTTATTTATGTGATGATAAAACCGGAATATGGCACAGAGAATTATGTTGTACAGTATATAATTTGTCAAAAAGGCAACGATCTCTATGTGCTGAAGTGAGATCTGGGGTTTTACCTTTGACTGTTGAAACAGGACGATATGTTAATGTAGAAGATGAAAAACGGATTTGTCCCATGTGTTTGAATGATACAGAAAATGAGTTCCATTTTGTTTTCTACAGTCCTTTTTATTGTGAACAGCCTGATTTTTTGTTTAGTAAGATAAAAGCAGAGATTGATATGGTAAATATGGATGATGCTCAAAGACTAAGATGGCTGTTCACATGTGAACATATAAATTAGCCAGTTATCTTGAGAAAGCCTGGGAGAAGAGTAAAAAAGCTTTTTATTGAGATGATCTGTAGATGAGGATTTGTTGTTTGTATATACCGTGTGTTTGTGTGAGTGTGTGTATACAGTATATGTATGTATACGTGTGTGTGTATATATATATATATATATATATATAAAGATATCTCCCATTCCATGTGCCATACTGCAAAAGTGTATCTACAGGCAGAACAATGTCAGTTCATCCACTAGTGCTGTAAGGACAAGGTAATTCAAATCTAATTGAAGCTGCTATATCAGATACCTTCTTCAACTTTGTCCTTCAAACACACAGCAGTACTAAGTAGCCATCGTGATAATGCACTCACACTGCGGGCAACTTGTTAATGACTCTCTCTATTACAAATACCCCAAAAGGAAACCGCTTAGACAGTACTCTAATATCCTGTAGTCCTACCATACAATTAAAATATGATCGCAGTAAGCGTCACCTTGCAGTATCTTACTGGTAGCATTAAAGAGCCACTTCATTGGCCACAGTGTCCCAGAGAAATTAAATAAAATGTAGCAAAAAAGAAGGGCAGACAAAGATTCTTTTAATGAATTCTGTTCTTTAGAATATTTTTTTTTATTTTTTATATATATATATAACACAACAACATGCAAGACTTCCTTGAACATCCTCCAAAAGTAAATCAATGCAACTCACAACTCGAGGGTAAAGAAACTGGGTACAGAAAATAATAATAAGGCTTTCATTGCACAAATCCTTACCTTTTCTGCTTACTTCACAAGCCAACAATATATTTTATATCTCAAAGACCCAGGAGTAAAATAAAAAAAATAAAAATGATTCTCTTGTATTTGGCTCTTTTAAAATATAACATGTAAACAGTAATTCATACATATTGTCTCCTACATACTGGACCTGTATGACTTCTCTTCAAACTTGCATGGCAATTTAAATTAATAAAACTGTATGCTCTCTATGGCTGCCATAACTCTAACATCTGCTTTTGGTTGCATACATAGCCATACTATGGAACTAGACTTGTATAGACCATAAGCTATTTTACTTTGCTTATCACAGGTCTATCTGTTGGCCTCATCTTCATTGTCTGGCCTTTTGCATTCCTGTTGTGGGTTCCACACTACCTCAACCTTGTGAACTGCAGACATCCTTTTCTTTGCTGTCCGATGTCATTTCACACATCCCTTGTCAACGAATAGGTAATAGGGTGCCTCTGTTTTTTAAATTCCTTTAAGAAGGCACTTTCTGTAACAATGTGTGACCTGAATTTTAACTATCCAGCTCTTAATGCAACACTGCAGTCAGTTGCTTGGATGTCCTTGTCTTAAGCAGTAACAGTGATTCTTTTTTTAAAGAATCAATTAGTCCTGTAGAAAATATGAATTTCTTCTCTTTGTACACATTTTTGTGATTTGATGTTAAAAGATAACACATTATATGCATTACAGTTTGTGTGGCACCAACCCTTCTGCTTAAGTTCACTCAGAGACACACACTGTACAGTATGCTTAGTCCCACACAGACAGACCAAACTCATCGGAAAGCAGGAGAAATTGAGGTCACCATAGAGAAGTTTTAGGCAACCAGCTGGGTCTCTTACAAAACTTTTTTTCCCCTCCCATTCCTGCCCACCTCTTATGAATATACATGCCGAATATCCCAAGAGGCCCTGATATGAAGGTGCCCAGATGGAAAAACCACCAAACTCTTTTAGTTCACCTTCAGGAAACATGCTCATTCTTAATCGCATGCTCATGGCTGGGCCGTGGGATCTCTGAAGTCTCTACTGCTTGCATTGAGGAAGACAAATGTCAGACTTAAGTAAACACAACTCAGCTTCAGACTTCATCTGTTATCTTTAGGGCGGTCCCAAAAAGTGAACATAAACAAATATCTTCCACATGAACATGGCGAATAAAAGGAACAGCATGGAGCTGCTTAGAAACTGAATTAGCAGACTTTGTCAGCCCGTATGGCTTGGCTTTAGGTCTCTTTTAGATTTAAAAATGAAAGTTTAATTCTGATTCCAGGCTTAATCCATGTCTGTTCAAACAGTTTACTCAAAGTTTTCACTTTCCCAAACCATGATGACAAAATCAATAAGTAGAATATTTGTCAGTACTAAGCTCTGGGGTTTGCATTCTGCTTTTTTGAAAAGGTGATGGAATCTCACTAGATACTGTTCTGTATTATGATAGCACATTTACAGCAGTGTCATCAAAAGGATCACTGATTGATTGAAGCCAACTCAACACTGTCACTTTGCTGTCTCCAAAGTGAATGTCAGCAATGCACCACTGACTATATTTAGTGCAGTAAATTACATAACTTAATGATTCAAACCGAGTGATATTTTGCTGAACACTGCACACAGCGGTTATAGTCATAGTTTTTGTATGATAATTGCCTTTCAGTTTAAACCAGTAATGGCATTTGATCTGTCTTTACTGCTTAAAACATCTTTCCACTACATCCACTAATTGAATTTCATCCCCCTAATATTGCTTCTTCTGACTTCAGTTTGCCCTAGTAATACTATTATGATAGTGGTGATGTATAGCCACAGTTTTAACTGAGATTATTTTTCTACAAGCAAAAAAATGGTGCCATCAGAATTTAGGAACATAAGACATAAGATATTCAATGTCATTGTTGGCATACAACGAAATTATGTACGTAACTTTAAGTAAACAGTAGCAGGATTTAACAGGATAAAAACAAGATAAGAAGATAGAAACATGATAGCAAGATTAGAACTAGATAATAAATAAATAATAAAAAAGTAATTCCAACAACAAGTTAGATGTGTATAGTAAAGTGTTGGGGTGGATAAGCAGCAGTTGGGGGGTGGGTGGTAATATTTAACGTCCTCAGTCCTTTTAACAGCTATGGGAAGGTGGGGGGTAATGGAGGCCAACACTCTCTGGGGGAAAAGCTGTTCTTCAGTCTGTTTGTTCGGGCTTTGTTGGATCTGTATCTCTTCCCCGATGGCAAGGAGACGAACAGACTGTGTGACCTAGATGGGTTGGGTCCTTACTGACGTTGCTAGCCTTCATGTATAGACTGCTAGCAGTGTGTGCACCGTGTGCAAGTTTGGGAGCACAGTTCCCACAATCTTCTGTGCAGTTTCTACCACCCAGACCAGTTCTTGTCAGTGCAGCTTGCACACCACACCATGGCACTGTAGCAGAGGAAACTATACTTTATTACACGGCTTGGTTGAATGCTTGATTCTGATTGGTCAGACACAGCATTCTGCGGTCTGCTATTTCTGTATAACAGACCATTGCTAAGTATAACAGGCAGTTGCCATGGACGGAGCTCTGATGGCGGACCATTTTTAAATCAATAAAATCATACGGCTGATCAGCGGATCCCAAAGGTGGAGGAAACGGGGATTGCTAACAGCGCTAATGGCAACAGTGCAAACAGACCCTTTGGTTAGCTCCATGTTTAGCTCACTCACCGGGGCGACCTGGCTTCTGCCAGAGAGCTGTGCTCATCCGCGGTAAAGTTGACCATCCCAACCAGGACGCAAGCGTCATCAGCGGGTAACCTCTGTATGAGTAGCCATGTAATAATCTGTGTAATAAGCCATGTAATAAGCCCTGTAATAAGCAGGGCAAAGAAGAGCGAGATCATGGTCGTCATTGCGAATTAAACCCCTTCAGGCTGATTCAGGTCCTGCCTCACGCTGTCGATGTTCTAATTCGCAATAATAACCGGCTCACTCAGCCCAGTCTCATGGCAGTTCATGATATGATCACGTTATTGAATCTATTAAGTCGTGGACAGGACACGTAAATGTCGTTTTTTTTCGTTTGTCGATTATGAATTTTAAAGCAATGTATTTCAATGGGAAGCATATTTCGTGATCACAGAACGATGACGGTAGCGAGTAGTATTGATAAGGCGAAAGTCCGCGCAGTGAGGTTGGTCGGGGTGGTGGATGGGTCAAACAAAACAGGACTTTCACCCCAGAGACCGGGGATCGCGTCCCGTGTGTTGCAGTTCCTTTCCTCGTTATTCTCTTCCTAACCACAACCATGCTGTTGTTGTCGGCGTGTCCCGCGTGTGACGGTTCCTTTCCCCGTTCTTCTTTTCCTAACCACAACCGTCCCGTTATTGTGGCGTTTCATTTCCCTGTTGTTGTGTTCCCCTGCGCCCGGGGATCGCGTCCCGCGAGTGGCGGACCGTCCCGTTGTTGTGGCCGGCGTGTGGCGCCTCATTTCCCCGTTGTTGCGTCCCCCAGAGCAGGTTCGAAAATCGTGACCTGTACATGTTCAAAATTCGTGGCGTGTACACGAAATAAACATCAAAATCATGACCTGTACACAAATAAATAAATCAAAATAACGTGACTATTTCACGACCTGGCGTGAGACCGGGTTGGCTCACTTTACATTATCCCCTACATTTAAATGTACTATGATATTTAGCTACCAATAAATATGCTATATTCACATAAAACATTCTACACATGGGCTTTAAAGGTCCCATGGCATGAAAATTTCACTTTATGAGGTTTTTTAACATAAATCTATGGTCCCCCAGTGGCTAGAAATGGTGATAGGTGTAAACCGAGCCCTGGGTATCCTGCTCTGCCTTTGAGAAAATGAAAGCTCAGATGAGCCGTTTTGGAATCTGCTTGTTATGAGGTCATAACAAGCAAGGTTACCTCCCCTTTCTCTGCTTTGCCCGCCCAGAGAATTTGGCCAACCCATGAGAGAGAGACATCATGGCTTTCAAACGAGAAAAGTGGCAGTTGGTCAAGGCCACACCCCCACCATCCAGCTTGCCCCTCCCACTCTCCTCCTCAATAGCTTCAGACACAGAAATGGCACATCCTAAGGAAAGCTCATTGTAGGACTGGCTCTAGTGGCTGTAGTTCTGCACCAAAGCTGAATTTCGGGAAAGAGACTTCAGACACAGTATTAGGGGACCACTAAGGTCTATATAAAAGCATCCAAAGAGCACCATATTATGGGACCTTTAATCACTTCACTGACACTAGTGTAACGTAATTGGCACTTTTCTGTGCATATTGTGTCATCGCAAAGGGATGTAGCCGCTTTTGTGTGAATGCCCAGAAAGATCATCAGCATTAAGTTTTATGAGTCAGTCTACTGTTGACAAAGAACATCAAAGTCTGGGCTCAGTGTTCATGGCAGTGTGAATATTGGCATAAGTAGGGCTATAATATTGTTATCATGACCTTGCAGTGCTATCTGTGTGCCCTTCTCAGTGCACATGGTGCAAAGGTAGGAGGACATGCAATTAAATGGGAGTTGCATGTAAATTGTAGTGCAACAACTGATAATTACATGTAGGTCACATTAGAAATACATGTTACTATACTATACTAATAGCAAGAAATACCAGAATTACAATTTCCAAATGTTATCACATTTGCTGCTTGCAATCTCTAGAGTGAGACCACATGTCAGTCTCATTGGAATACAGCTAAGTATAAAAAATATATATAAAATAGCTTTATTTATATATTTATTTTTACTTGGGGGGAAATGCTGTTCTGCTGTGATTGTTTTTTTCCAAGCATATTTTTGTCAGTGTTGGAATAGAATTATAATAGAGAGAATGCTTTCAAGTACTATAATTGGAAAACGTCTTGAACTGCCTTAGTTTTCATTGACAAAATAGCATAAAGCCTTAATCAACAAGCATTTAGTTATAGATTCTGTATGGCATACTGCTAGGTTGTCCTCTGTATCCGGTCTTTATCTAAACTAAAATGCAGTTATTTATTTCCTTCCTGTACTAGTTCTGAATGAATGTTTAATTCAATAACATAGAATTGGGTGAGCATGTAAAAGCTGACTGCTAACATGAGAATGGCAAGCAGTTCATGAAGTCTTTCACCTTTTTAGTGATTTAGACAACATCTACCATTCTATCCCTGACTGAGCTCGGCCCAAACCATTATATTAATCATTAATTGCCTCATTTAGTAATGGCTCATGAAAAGTTGACATTTACTGCAGAATCAGTGGGCATCATTTGTTGATGGCGAGATGTGGGGCAGAAAAGAATTCCTACTTAAACAGAAAACAAGTCAATTTGAATATCACACACAGCAAACAATAGATATACAATTATTCTTTGTTTACCTTCCAGCCTAAAAAGAGGGAGGCCTGTGAAACTAGCTCAGACAGCTCAAGTCACGCTGTAAAAATCACACAGGATACACTGTAGCCTATACACCTATCCAGAGCCCTACTCTAACATAGTGTTCTGTTAAGCTGTCATGCATGTGCTCACTCTCTCATTGCCAATGAAAGAGCGGCTTCACTGCTCACAATACAACCATAGCTGCCACAGCTATTGCTTGTGCTCACTGTTCCATTTCATCCCCCTGTAGGCTCTGTTTCTGAGGTTTTCCCCCAGTGGGGAAGTTTGTTGCTTCCTGATCTCACTCCTCTCTCTTTGTGCTTATGCTTTCAAGTGAGTTCTCTCAGGGAAACATGAATCAATGTTCTCTATCAACAATAATAATAATATCTACTCACATGTAAATAAACTGTATTATCCTCTGTGTGCTTATACGATTGTTCAAATTTGAGGATTTGAACCAGAATCAGTCCCTCTGTTTAAGCCAGACTGGAACCTACAGTATTGCTGCATCAATCGATGCATCAGTAGACATTAGTTCCTCCCTCTGTGTTGCTAAGGAAGTGGGGGAAGAGTGCACTACTGCTATTGTAAGAAGCCTAAATTACATACTGGTTATTTTAATTGTAAATAAATCATATTCTAGATATTGACCCTTTGACCCAATGAAGTTAAGAAAAGGTTAGCGACGTGGTTTACTTTGAGTGATAGTTTAGTAAAAATTGAGTAAAGTGCCTTATAATGTGTTCCTGCAGAGGAGGCTGCAGTTTCAGGAGCACAGCGCCAGGAACGTATATGAAGGTAAATATGGTGCAAAACGTGAGAGCTTGTAGAATACAATGTGAGAACTTGCAGAACAAAAAAATTTAACTTGTATTAAATAACAGACTTGTAGAAATAAAAGAACTTGTAAAATAAAGTGTAGCACTTGTAAAATAAAATTTGTGCACTTGTAAAGTAAAATTTACACTTGTAAAATTATATCATTTGAAGTCACAAAAGAAAAAATGATTGTAAAAATCTGGAACTTAAATTGAAATTTGTAACTTGTAGAAAAAAAATTGACAAATGTGTAGATTGATATTTGCATGAACACAATGACAGCTGCAAACGTGTAATGCAACATTTAGTCATGTACTTTTTTTTTACTCAGGTTGATTTTCCATCACAAACTACAACTCCGCGATTACAACTCTAATCTGTCACTGTTATGCGCTCTCAGCATCACAAAGAAGGCGAATCTGCGCCTCGACTTTTGCAACACTTGTTGGCATACATTTGGTGCAAAACTAATTTGTACCTGTGGGCTTAGGCTGTGGAGCTCTGATCCAACAGAACGGGAAAGCAGGGTTTCTAACGCCAGATGAGGGACAACTCTGTCCGGCTTATATAGCTATGCGCATGGAAGCCTGGTTGAATAGCAAGCTACGCGTAGCTAACTAACCAACCAGCCTGATTCTAAATAAATACCTTTTAATTATCTTAACACTTTTTAACAGTCAAACTGAAACACTGGCGGTGAGCTCCAGGTCCTGCAGACGGACCGTCACCAGCGGTAACCGGCCAGCGGAGCAACATCGCTATTATTGCCAGAAAGCTTCGCTGCCGAACTCGACCTGCAGTCGGAGCTCCAGCGGGACACGGAGAGCCCGCCGCACCGGGTAGCAGCTCACCGCTAGTGTTGGTGGAATAGCAAGCTAGCGTTAGCTAACTAACCAGCTTCTAAATAAATACCTTTTAATTATCTTAACACTTTTTAACAGTCAAACTGAAACACTGGCGGTGAGCTCCAGGTCCTGCAGCCGCAGACGGACCGTCATCAGCGGGTAACACGTGCCAGGTTCTGCATCCCTGCCAAGACTTCCATCCATAAGGGGAAATAATGATTTTATAAGGCAAAGTAGCTACTGTTTAATTAAAATGTAGGCTATATACATTCCTTTGTCATGTTCATCAATGATGATTATAATTTTACAACGTTTAGAGACATCAATGTTTTATCAGACTATCATTTCCTTGCTACCTGGGTGCAAATCTCGGCAGCAACGAGGGTTAAGAGATGACGCATTATTCGGCAAAAATGATTGCTGCTGCCCCAGGTGGATGTAATTCTGCAGAAGCTATTGTTGCTGCCTGCCGGGTGCAATGATTGGCAGTGAGGCACAACATCAGCAAAGCAAGCTGTGGTCATGGCCGGGGGATGTGCCGATGCTACCGGGTGCGGGGCTCTCCGTGTCCCGCTGGAGCTCCGACTGCAGGTCGAGGTCGGCAGCGAAGCTTTCTGGCAATAATAGCGATGTTGCTCCGCTGGCCGATACCCGCTGGTGACGGTCCGTCTGCAGGACCTGGAGCTCACCGCCAGTGTTTCAGTTTGACTGTTAAAAAGTGTTAAGATAATTAAAAGGTATTTATTTAGAATCAGGCTGGTTGGTTAGTTAGCTAACGCTAGCTTGCTATTCAACCAGGCTTCCATGCGACATAGCTAAATAAGCCGGACAGAGTTGTCCCTCATCTGGCGATAGAAACCCTGCTTTCCCCGTTCTGTTGGATCAGAGCTCCACAGCCTAAGTCCACAGGTACAAATTAGTTTTGCACCAAATGTATCGCAACAAGTGTTGCAAAAGTCGCGCAGATTCGCCTCTTTGTGATGCGAGAGCGCATACAGTGACAGATTCGAGGTTGTAATCACTGAGTTGTGGTTGTGATGGAAAATCAACCTGAGTAAAAAAAAAAAAGTACATGACTAAATGTTGCATTACAAGTTTGCAGCTGTCATTGTGTTCATGCAAATATCAATCTACACATTTGTGAATATTTTTTCTACAAGTGCAAATTTCAATTTACAAGTTCAGATTTTTTTTACAAGCTCTCATGTTTTTTTTCTTTTTGTGACTTCAAATGTGAATAATTTTTACAAGTGCAAATTTTTATTTTACAAGTGCAAATTTTTATTTTACAAGTGCACATTTTTATTTTACAAGTGCAAATTTTTATTTTACAAGTGCAAATTTTTATTTTACAAGTGCAAATTTTAACATACAAGTTACATTTTTTTGTTCTGCAAGTTCTCACATTGTATTCTACAAGCTCTCACGTTTTGCACCATATTTACCTTCATAAACGTATTTCTTCAACCCTGATGACTGAACAAAACTGGTACACTCTGCAAGTGTCAACACCTAAGTTAGCAGCTAGCTTGCTATACGAAGGGTTAGGTTAGGTGAAAAGACATGGTTAGGGTTACAGAAACTACATTCCAGCATCTACCTGAAAAACTAGGGTCCTAAAAATGTTCTTAAACTACAGCTTCCTCTTTCGCAGGAACATGCTACTCCTTAAGCCAGTGTTCATTTCACCCACTATAATGGCAACAGTCTAAGCAAATTGACTCAGCTGTAGCTAATTAGCTAATCTTAAATTTGGCCAAACAACAAAAAAGAAACTCTTGGCTGTTGTATGGTTAATATGCTCTGTGCATGCTGGGATGATTTACACTTGCCAAAGATGGTTTTCTGAAAGAAGAAATGCCAATATGTGTCATTTTTGATGTTTGAAAAAAAATAAGGATTGGACTTAGTGTTTTTTCTTTTCATATCACCAAGTGTTTTTTACATAACCAATGTAGATGATTGTCATAAAGTTCACTGACTCATGCTGTTTAATTTGATCGTCTATTATGGTTCGCAGTCATACATGAACAGACTAGCACATAGCACCTTAGCTGCTGCGACTTATTTCAAAACATACAACAATTGTTACCCAGACGTCCCTTCTTTACTGTAACACTGCTCACAGGCTGCAGGGACTTCTAGTGGCTAACATAAATAGAGCTGCAACTAAATCACATCAGATTGCCAAGTTGATCCTTTCAGAGAGGTAGATAGCTCAACATTTAGAGTGTAAAGTGTTGTCAGAATCTCTGTTAAACCTTTAAGTACATCATATCATCGTTTAAGCTTATCACATTAAAAGCTCTAATTTGAGACCGTCAGAATTCAGAGTTGTGAGACAACTTGTCATTTGAGTCTGTGAAGCTAACATCATCGTTAGCTTAAGCTGCTACAGTGCAGCGCTGTCAACATTATCAGAAGGGGTTGTCAGTCCGATATCAAAATATTGGCAGACATGATTTACCAGCACTTAGGACTGGCCAACTATTCAGCTGTCAAAATTAATATAATGCCACTTTTAAATGTCATGATTAAATGTTTGTATGCCTACTACCACTATAATGTCTAAATTAATGTGGGCTAAATTGGTAAATTTTTCTAGAAAGCCGGGCAAAGTCAACTTTTCTTACTGATTGCTTTAAAAAAAAAAAAAACAGAGCCCCAATAGTACCCGAACAACAAGAAAATGCATTATTTTATCGGATTCTATTCAAGGTAAGTTGGTGATGGTGCTTATTGTTTACTTATAAGTTGGTGATGGTGCTTATTGTTTACTTATGTAGACCACAAATACAGGCCTGTTTTAAATTAAATTTATCAACACAATTTAAATCCCAATTGCAATATTGGTCAGAAGTTTAGCAATTGTTCATGTGTGTATGTTCTGCTCCATATTTGAGTTACACCTTACAGAGCTTACGCTTTACTTGAAGGTATCTACATAAGAGTGGCATGACACTGTCATGAACGTGTCATAAACATTATAAACAAGTCATGAACGTTTATGACATAACTCTTCTGTTTAGTGTCATTCGTTTTTTGTCATGACAAGTTAGGGTTAGAGTTACGTTTAGGGTTCATGTGTTCATGCCAGTGTCATGTCACTCTTATGTAGATACCTTCGAGTAACAGTGTTACCCACATTGCATTTATTTTTTTATTTTAAAATAGCTCTGGTTAGCCTGAAAAAGAAAATGTGCAATTGATCCATAATTGAATTTATCTGAGAGGCAAAAAATGAACTGGTACAAAGAGACATTTGTTTTGCCCCTCGGAATTGATATTGATAACCTTTTATTTGCAATCACCAACACAGATGATAGAACATACTTTGTTTAAATCCAGTGTTAGTGATCCTAATCTTTCTTCCTTTTTTAAATTTAGGTGCATCCTGACACTGAAAGCATTAAAGGTTAAGCCGTTCTTTTTTTTTAAATGGCGCTGATTGCAAACAGAAGGCGAATAACAAGGTTTATGATGCAGAAAGGAAAGTTGAAAGAACAAACAAAGTCACAAATTGCTTCCTAGAGAGCAAAGTGTGTTGTGATTAACTATATGATTGGACTTTTAAAGTCAACCTGTGCCAGTTTCTCTCACTCCAACAGAAAATTGTCAGCAGAAATAATCCACTGAATGCGGCAATGTTACAGTGATTAGGTGCGGCTGGCTCTCCCAGCACACTCGCTTTGACAGGCTCTCTAATGTATTTGATTCCAAAATATAAGGATCTGTTTCTGCCACGTAAGGGTAATCTGGACTTTATTCAGCAATGACAAAGGCATTGCGGCAGAGAACACACTCATTTAAGCTATTTGTGGATTTGAATCATAGTTCAGAGTACACTGTCGGAAAAGTAGCAGAAAAACAAATCTCATTACGGACGTGGAAGTGAGAAACGTTGTCTCACCCGGTTCATCTTATTTGGCAAACACACAACTTAATTGTTTTTTTTCTAATAGTTTCTGACTTTGACATTCTGACACTAACATTAATACAGAAAATATGAAATACATTTCTTTATTTTGTAATGATAAAGCCTCTTAAAAAAAAAACTAAACAATGTCAAACACTCACCTTCCCTCACACCCTCTGTCTCTGAAAAACATTCAATTATCTCACTTGATTAACTTTTCATTACGACAACTCAAACAAACAAACAAACATTTTTCTCCAAAGTGAAGGAGCCTATGATAAGTTATGCTCTTTTTCCGAAATGACTAGCCGTAAATACAGTTCAACAATTTTTGTAGTGTTTCTCAGTGGGTTGAAAATGTGCTGGCAACCAGCCTTGTGGAATGTAACATATTAGCATATTTATTAAATTTTTGCCCCTCTAATGGATGGAACATTTACAGTAAGTAGTCAAAGGGATCGCTCTCCTCTCTAGGGTGGTACTCTGCAATGTGCTGTGCTTTTTAGTGTTATTCTACCTCACTGCAGTCACTTTACCAGAGATAATGAGGTTGCAATTTTCAATAGTGTTTTATTTCCGATACAAATGAATCTGATGGTTTAAAAGTAATGTCCAAGGGATTTGTCAAAGTATTAAACACATCTAATTTTGAATTCTCTGTCAGATTCTTCTTTGCTGTTTGAGTTCCAGGTCTTGTTATCCTGGTAACACTGGTTTGGGAACTGCCAGGCCCCACTACAAACTACATAAATAACAGTAGCAGACACTGGCAATCAATATTTCATGCATCTTACTTTGTTGTTCCATAGTCTGGCAAGATATTGTCACTCATATCATTACTATCCCTAATATGAGGAAACAATCTGGTGTCATCAAATCCTATTACAGCGGATTTTCTTCCTCAGGAGTGGTTAGAATTAAAGTTTCATTGTTTACTGGAGGATTTCGACACCCACACTCATGATGTTTCTTCCAATATTTAAGGGCATGTCAGAAGCCTGGCAGTGCACCAGTTCTCAAATCCCTCAGCGAATTGTGTTTTGAGGGATTAACAACATTTACTGTCACATTTGAGCCCTAGTTTGAGCTGCAGGATTACATTTCTTGAAAATTACATGAATACGCACATGTATCTCAATTTCAAGGGGAAATTATACCTTCTAGACCATCCGGACAGCTCCTTGTCACATCAAAGCTGACACACTTAAGCTTCTCAGATAACTTTCTAAAGCCTTGTCAATAAATTGTGTCACTGCAATCAGCACCCATCTTATACAAATAACATTGCCCTGCACACGCGTCTGGAAACTGTTAAATGTTTTAACGCCAGGGAATTTATGACCCAATTTCATATTTGTGGAATCAATCTTGCCACCGGCCACCCAGAGAATACCAACCACAGCTACAGACCGACAGAATGGGTTAAGCTTCTAATTTATGGGTGGGAAATCCACTCATTAAAGGTCCTCGAGCCAGCCATGGGTGCACCTTCTGCGTTGGGTTTGCATCTTAATTTGGTCCCACATTAATTACAGACCTTGACTGTGAGCAGAGTTTTGGGGGAAAACTGGCTATTCACAAAGGCCATGGTCATTCCTAAAGTGGAGCCATAATTAGGCCAGATGGGGTGATCTGACTGCTAGCCATGGTGTGGTGGGGCTTCTTGTTTGTATTGGCAGATTAGTACCACACTCACCATTTATGCTGTACTCTACCATCTGTGTGGCTGAATGTGGAAGGTCTGAGCAACTTCTACTCATGTGGTCTGGTAGATAGATGTTTGACTTTTCGTTTGTGGGATGCTGTGGAGTGGAAAGTCCCGAATATGCAGAAATTCAGTGCGGTTTTGTCAATGGTATAAATTAAACTGAAAATTTGAAATTGAACTCAATTTTGAACGGTCCTCACTTTTGTGTAAGGGAATCATGTAATATTTAACTATGGTGATACTGCTACTCTAGTGCATTTTATTTAATCCATTTTTCTAAAGAGGCTAAAACATTTTTGATTGTGAAAACAGCATCTAAGGGTGTATTCACTCCTTGCTCGTTTGGGCCAGTTGTTTCAAAACCAGGAGCATTTCACCACTAGCTCCATTTTATTTGGGTATATGTGCAATCACACTCTGATGTGGGGCAAAACAAGTGGGCAGAGATCGCCTTGGCCGACCAATGAGAGAACAGCTTGCTCAAGCATGACATTAACAACTTTTGGACCACTTTTGAATGTTGCCATGTAAACACTAAAGAACCGAGAGGTGAATGTATCACTAATTTGAATTGTATCAAATTAGTCACTGAATCTGAACAATGCAAACAATCTGCAGACGCCCTAAGATTCAGGCCTGTGGGGCGGCGTCCCCCATGTTGAGTGACACGTGAGAGCCGGTGTTGCTAGGAGACGTGCTGTCAACTTCTGTGGTGTGCTACTGACTAGAGCACATCATAGATCTGTACAGTCTATGAAGGTTGATACAAGATGTGTTTTTCTGCTTTTTTAATAAGCAATCAATGGTTTACTGTTAGTTATTCCCTTTACAACATTCAACATATAGGACCCATTTTATGGTTTAGTTGGTATTCCAATTGGAAAGTGGAAATCTACAAGGTACTGTAGGCTAACTACAGTAGCTTCCTGTCAGAGTGTGGAAGCCTAGCTTGCTAACATCAACCCTGATTACTAATAGACTATTGCTTTAGGTCCAGTTATATCAACACCTGCTGAGTCATTGGCATGACCGGACTCAGATTTCCTACAGTTTCCTATTATATTATTGTATATGATACATTCTACATTCTCTACATTCTGCCATTAAACCGTATCTGTGCACTTTGGCCTAGTCCCCCTCCTTATTGTAAAAACTGGAACTCATGGTTCCTGTTAATTTCAACACACCATAGGAGACAGAGACATAGGCTACGTTCACACTGCAAGTCTTAATGCTTAATTTGGATTTTTTGCTCAGATCCGATTTTTTGTTTTGTTGGCTTTTAAAATGTGGCCCATTGCCGTGTTCTATTTACTTCGGAACTTGGAATCCGCAACTTGGAATGACGTCATACCCGAGTTGAATGCGTTCTATTTAAAAGTCGGATTTTCATTAGCTCTAGCCCAGTAAGCTATTGTTAGCAACCAGTTGATAACAATGCATTACGCTGTTTTTTGTGCATGCAGACAGCGTAACAACATGTCCACAGTTAGAAGTTGGACATGCCTGTGTGAAAGACTGATTTAGTGAGACACAAATAAGACAGAAGTGCTTATAACTTTGTTACTGCAGCTTTCACAACTGTTGATACAGGGGGCAGACATGTTGGATTTTGAACTCTGGGTACTGCGAGGTTGGACGAGTTGCGAGCTCGTAAATACGAGGTCAGGGGGCGTGTTTCCGACTTTGACCTCGTAAAAAACGAGTTGTCGAGGTACACAGAACGTGGCATATATCAGATTCCAGTGTGAACTGTTTGCGGTTTGGAACTGACCCGCATGCGCAAAAGAACAATAACAATGACATCAGACGCAGCACGCTGTTGCACTAAAGTTAGGGAGGTTATGGAGGAAGTAAGCATTTTTGCTTGTATTTCAAAATGTTTGTGTAATGGCAGCTGTACATTAATGAGCAGGTGCTGAGGAGGAGAAGAATGAAGAGAAAGAGAACCAAATTGGCTATGTTGGCCTTTTGCGGAGTTATGGCTGCAAAGTCACTACAGAGGTCTGTGTGGATGCAGAGAAAAAGCCAGGAGTGGTGGGACTGCGTTGTGAATAGCTTCACAGAGACGCAGTTTATTCAAAACTTTCGGATGTCGAGGGCAACTTTTGATTATCTCTGTCAATTTTACTGTCTGTGTCTAGGGCTAAATCCCACCGGCGCATAATTGTGACAAATGTTGATGTAGATTGACATAAAAGTCACATCAAATCCACCTTGGTTGTTCACACTGCGGCCGCATTGAAAAAAGGGACCACATATGGAAGTGGTCTAAATCTGATTTGAAAAAATCAGATCTGGGCTAGATTTGAGTGTTCACACTACTTCTGAAGAAGTCTGACCTGGTCACTTGACCCCGAAAAAAAAAAAATCTGATTTGGGCCACTTTTGCCTGCAGTCTGAACGTAGCCATAATGACATTGCAATTTCCAGGTCATGGATAGAATTTAAGCAAATCATAAATTTTTCAACAAATATAATACTACTACAAAACAATGACAAAGCAGCATAATCTCCTCCTGGCTTCACATGTGTCAACCAAACTTTTTTTTTTTTTTTTTTTTTTTTAACCAGGTATAATGTGAATACAGATGAAATAAATTTTTTGCATTGCTAGAATCATTCTGTTAATGAGTCTGATTAGAGCAAATTGGACTGCAGTAGACTGAAAATTAGACTGGGCTTGCTGTTGTGAATGCATATGTCTCTGTGTTTCAGAGGAAGACATTTGACCGCAGACTTCAGTGATTAAAACCTTTTTACAAATCCCATTTCTATATTGGGAAAGGATATTGGATGGCTAGGCTCATATTATTTAATGTATTATATCTGATTGCTCAGAAACCCATGGATATTTCTGCATGTGCTCTGAATAGCAGTCACATCTTTTCAGGTTCAGTCATTATACTTTTGGAGAAGACTAGAACAAATTAAGTATGCTGTTTCTCACATCTTCTTTGTGGTTACAACTCATTATGTACTCTTTCCGTGTCAGTGCATCTTTCACATCTGTATTATTCCTCCTTTGCAGGAGATGGCATATAAGAGATGTGTTTTCATTAATTCCAGTATTTAATGAGAAGTTAGAACGTGTATAGATCACAGTAAATGAAAAGCTTTTGCTAAGTACCTAAATCATATTTCTTCTACATACAGTATGTTTGTAGACCATAGTATCAGGGCTACTACATGTATTTCACTATTGACTTTGGTAGCACTGCATAGCTCTAGATATGTGAAAAGCATCAAGCAGGCTCAGTGGCAGATATACAATCCCTGCAGCACTCAGTGTGTTTGCCAAAAGGGAAAGCTGATCATCTGGCGTCTTTGAGCAGATATAAGGATTAGCTTTGAATATCTTCAGCTCGCCATGTATTCATTTTGCATACTGCCTCACAATAGGGAAGCGTGCTAGTTGCTGTACCACGTGATGAAAAATAATGCAAAGGTCATATGGGGTCCACACACAAGCTTGAGAGTGAGTAAACAGAGATGGCTGGAAGCAGCATCAGTTTTTGACACACAACGATGACATTTTTCTTTTTTAAAGTACCTACTACACATTTTTTAAGGGACTGTTCGTTTTTTATTTAAGGGGCAACTGGAGGAGTTTTGGGATCTTTAGTCAAAATAGACTCCCTTCGCCAGCAATATATTTTTCTATGACCCTCCAAAATGATTGGGAAAAGAGGCATGACCCTCCCCAACAATTTATTGATGCCTTCTGTACTGGTTTGCGCTTGGCAAAGATGTACAGATAGCCACCTTTTTTTTTTTTTTTTCAATCATGACATACATGACTTAACCTCTGCTTTCTCATCTTACACATCACACTCCACCAAGATGGTGGCCATTTCAGGAGATTTACTCACTAAAAGTCAAAAATTAACTGCAGTTTTATTTGACAGTGTGTTCAATGAGTTTACAACACGTCAACGGTTCCTCAGAGCTCATTAAAATCTGTGTTTGGAAAATGAAATCTGGTCAGGATAAACAATACACTGTAAATAAATTTCCTGTTAAATAACAATAAAGAGGTGGCAGCAAGGACGCCAGCTGTATACCGTTATTTTTACGGTATTCATACGTAAAATGACTTTACAGTAGTACTCTGTAAACCAGAAATACAGTATATTTCTGTACTCACACTGTAAAATGATTTCACAGTCTAATACAGTTAAAAAAAAGTAGCATATTTCTGTGATTATTTGGAAATTACAATAATATTCTGTTTAGGTTTTTACTTTAACTTCTCACAGTTTACTGTAGACAGGCAGGTTTCCTAAAATATCACAATCAATATTGATTGCAATGAACTTCATTATTATCAGGACTATAGACAATTGCTTAAGATATGCATTATTGTGAATATTATGCAAAATAAGCAATGAAAACTTCAAAATGTATACGTTTATATCAAAGAGCAATGTCAACATGAATACTGCTACTTTCAAAAAATGAACAAAATGAAAATAAACCCTGTTGGACGACGCTGACAAGAGATTTCTAGTAGCAAACAGAAACGGCCTAGTAGTGTCTGCTTTAGACCATGGCAATGAACTTAAATTCTTAAATTACTCATCAGAGACTGCCCCTAACCCTTACCAAACGTGACGGGCATAACCTATAGTTGACTTTTTTTTTTATTTAAGACAAGTTTGAACACTTACCAAATTCTTGTCATAAGTGATTTATCTTACCTACAGTAACTTAAGCTTAAAAACACAATGGGTCTAAGAAAAGGACCAAGGCAACAAATACATATCATTAGCAATATTTGGAAAACTACACTATTAAGACTATTTAAGGAACAGTAAGACCTTTTTGATTACATGAGTAAGAACATTCAGCATACAAACATCTTTGGCACATTTTGGGGGAAAAAAATGCCCACAGGCTCGTGTTTTTCCTCTTAAAATAGTCCTGTGAGTTAGATTAAAATTTCCTCAAAAGTCAATTTAAAAGATTTACATATGTAATCTGCAATGTATTCTCTGCTGTCTGTAAAAATATACTTTCATAATAACATTTTGAACTGAATTGGCAACATTTGGAAAACAAACTTAAGAAAATTTGGAAAATGTGCATTAAGGCCATTTTGAAACATTTATAGGACAGTAGAACATTTTGACAATATGCATCAATAATATGCATCAATAAAACCATTTAGGGATGAAACTGTAAGGTAAGCACTTGTGCCACTGTGAGCTAGACTTGCAGGTTACCTCTTAAAATAGCCCTGTGAGGTAGGCTTGTGTTTTTACGTCTTAGTTCTTGTGGATCCAGGAGAGATGACCATCACTTTGGTAGCTGCTGTTCCTCTCTGCAGCATTATTCCAGTGTTGCCACTGTCAAACAACAACAAACAATCATAATCATAATAAGAAATAAACTATACAATCAGGAATGTACAGTATAATGCTATTTTCCTGCTGCCTCCATCTGCCAATTGGCCTCTCTTACCGATTAACAAGTGTTGTTCCTCGGATGCAGACATTCGGCTAATGTTACCAAAATTAAACAAAAAAACACCCAAAAGTAATAATGTTTTGGCTATTCAAATCTAAGCCTCACTGATAAATGACATGTTCAAATCCCTAGCAAGACAAGCTCTGAGCATCAGTTTGATATCAAACATTCTTGGGAATACAAATATTTTTTTAATTACCGTTTCATTTGTAGATGCAAGACCCGATGGATGTTGATGAAGAACGCTCGATGATGTGTAGCACATGTCATCTAAATTGTGCGTCCTCTTCTGGAAAATCTCTTATTCAAATGATGGTTCCTGAAGTACCTCCAGGAGTTGATGGCAAATTATTTCTGTATTTTTGAAAGAAAATTGACCAAAAGCAGTAGCCTCAATTTAAAAGACTAACGTATTTAAACTTCTGACCGTGCTCCAAATTCCCCAGTCAACACTCAGTTTCCAAAAAATGCTGTAGTGTCCTGTAATTTAAAACATCAGCATACTGTTTAAGGCATCTGTCCTGTTGCTCCAAGTTAAGCAGCCCACAATGCATTGCTAACAGTACTAAACTGTATTTTAGTGTTGAAAATTGGCTGTAAATGTACAGCAACTGCTTACAATGTATGTATGTACTAATTCTCTTGTGTTTTAAAGTCTGGATATTTTCAGCCTATAAAATAGTTTTATTTCATCATATTACTGCTGTAATCTGGTAGTCGTGGCATCATGATACCGGCACGGATCCAGAGCTCCAGGAGCAGAGATCCCGCCATGGCAGCTGCCTTTAGGTACTCTATAGGTCTGTGTTAGTTGTGTGAAACCGGTGTATGCAAACGCGGGGTGCTGTCCACCCAACACGGATAATGGGTACATAGGGGCTTGATACATGCCGGGAATTGAAGTGAGACCTGGATGCGGGAGATTTAGGACACCCGGTTTGTGTATTATTCCTTGAAGTTGTGCGGCCCGCGGAGACGGGGTGTCTACGCGGCGGCAGGATAACGGGCTGCCTGCTGGGCTGTCTCTGCTCAGACCGGGGGAGAGGTCTCGGCTCACACGGTTGGTCTCATCAGCAAGCAGGGTGTCAATTCTGACTGCTTCACACAGGAGGACTGCAGAGTCTCAAAAAGACAAACGTGTTTTGCTTGGCGGGTGCGCACCTGTGCTTCAGCGGAGCCTCCTTCAGTCACAAACTCATATATTCTCTTTATCTTTTCATAAAAGGCTCAGACTGGAAGGATCAGCACAAATTACGTTTGTTTCCTCACCCGACGGGGTCTGGAGTGAAACTCTTAGGTTTTTGTGCTTCAAGCTAGCGGTCCGTATTTTCGTCCTCAGCTCGTTGTGATCCGTTTTTGTGAATCTGTGCGCATTCACAAGTGCGTAAATAGCTCGTTGTTCACAAAAGGCCTACCTGTCATCGTGGGGGTGGGGTCAGGTGTGGTGCATCATGGGGGTGGGGGATGGTGCGATTTTTGTTGGGTCAGACACATCTGCTAGCAGACTGAGAGCTACATGGAAAAATGTGCACCAAACAAGCCACTTTGAAATTTTGCTGTTTTCATGAATACACAGCCCTCCCCCCCCCCCACACACACACACACACACACATAATACTATGCCATTGTTTTTCTTTTGATGAACACACAGTAGGCTATATTCAAAGTCAGAAGGGGCAGAGAAAGTCTGTTTATACTAGGCCATTCAAATGCTAATGTTTCAGAAAGATGGCAGCCAATGACAATATATCTATCCAAGCAGACAAATTCTACCAGCGTGTGGCCCTTGTACAGTAGGTGTGTGTAATTTTGATTACTTTCAACCTGTACCTTTTCCCCAGCCATTGCCGTCATGATGGCTGATTCTATTCAGTGTTTTGCCATTTTTGTTGTGGAGCTTGTATAGTCCACATAAATATCTCCAGCAGAATCTCAGTCCATATTACCCACAAAAACATAAAAAACATCCTTGTTCTCTGAATTAGTTTGACATGAATCTTTGCTTTCCCAGCTAGCGGCTTATATATATATATACTGAAAATGTGGGTTTGAAGGCTTTATATGTGGCTACCTATGTGACATTTAGCTGACACATAATGACCTTTAGTGTGTTGTTTTCCTGTTGCAAATGTAACCACTTTTCAGCTGTGACTGTAGATTGGCCTTAATAACATGATTGGTGGGCTACTGTCATTGTTAGCTGCAGCTACGGAGTAGCTTAAGAGTGAATTAGGGTATAAACTTTGAACACATTTAATCACCACCATAACTAAAACTAGAACATTATCACCAAGGTTACAAGTAAATGTAATCATTCTATTTCAGACTCTGTTTGACTCTAAAGAATGATCAAGCATAGGCTAAATAGCAGTGTGTATTCTGATATGGAAGAAATCCATTTAAATAGGAAAATGCTTTTTTTCTAATTTAGTTTACCGCTGTTTGGTAATTACCAGTTAAACATGAGTAATGTAGAGCTGAGCAAAGCGAGATAGATACAATGGCTTTATGTTATGTCATAATCAGCACCACATTATGTCAGCACTGGCCACATTAGGTATTAATGTTGTTACAGTGCTAACCATCCAACTGCTGCATTCATTTTCAGAGGGTAACATTTTAATGGTCTCTTGTTAAATTGAGCTGAAAATGCATTCTGAAATTGTGGATGCAAGTGACAGTTTTCACATTTATGTTTTTGTGCATGCTACTTTACTCTGCACATCTGATGGATTAATTGTTTTTGTCAGATATAAATGTAAAATTATTTTTTTCCTTTTTCACATCTCTTCAAATTAAAGTAGGCCTACAGAAATGTGTGCCATAGGTGTGCGGACAAACATAATGAGAGCTGCATGGCAGTACAGACGTAGGCACTCAGTTAACTTAAGTTATCACCAGAATACCCTATCAGCTTTAAACTTTTCACAGAGTTGGATCAGATGAATCGTCTTTGCATTATGACTCAACAGATGTGATCCACTTAGATGTTTATGTCCTCCCATCCACACACAGGTTTTCTTTTTCTTTACTTTAATAAAAACATAGTCTGGCAGCATTTTATGCAAAACCTATTAGCCAATGCAAATGAGTTGTATATGAACACGGGGTTATATCCACAATGGTTACATGAGTGCAGTAAGCTCCCCAACATGAGCTTTTACATGTAAGAAGAGTTTCTTGCAGGCTCATGCTGTAGACATTTTGGAACTATTAAGACCTTGCTTACCTTTCTGACTTGTTTGGTGGTTTGAAAAATTTCTCTCTCTCTCTCTCTCTCTCTCTCTCTCTCTCTCTCTCTCTCTCTCTCTCTCTCTCTCTCTCTCTCTCTCTCTCTCTAGTAAAGATGTCAGCTTTTCTCCAAAAGTAAAAGGGGACATATCCCTTCATTTTAGTGCTTGTGCTTTAAATATAAAAGATACATTTGAATATCTGGAGTGCCTACCAACCCAAAAACTCAGTTTTTTGTGGGCAGTCTATATCACAAAACATGGGATTCAACGAGCCACTCATGCCGTGGCCTGCCGTCTTACACTGGTCCTGTCAATGCGACTTTTGTGATCAGATGCGCCAGATCGTAACTCAGCCCCATACCGTGCAAGATGCGCTTTGTTAAGGAGAGAGCAGCGGAGTCAGCGCTATATATTCATATATACTGTATGTGTGTTTGTTTCAGTTTTCTGAGATCCATATATTTAGAGATGAAGATGTATCAGTATGTTGATAGCCATTTGGCTCTAATAGTTGGAATCATGATTGTGTGTCATGCTTTGTCTAGTGCAGAGTCTTTGTTTCTCCACAACCTGGGGTGTTAAAACTTCACTTGGCAACTTGGGATAAATGCTTGCACATTTATAGTGCAGCAAAACCTCTACGTGTGCCTGACAGTAACACTTTTCTAGTGGGTAGAAAAAAAGGAGTAAAGATTTACCACCACATGATTAATGCCAACAACATATCCTTTAAACACAGAAAAGCAATACCATGCCTCTCAGCTCTTTGCTACCCCAGAATCATTTCACCTCTCTGAGCCAGTAAGAAGTATTAATAAATATCCAAACGGGCTCTCTGTGATCATTGAAGACCAAAGGCTACTGGGCATTTACCATTTTAATACTTCAGTGTTTGCTTGCTCTCTTATCGCCCCGGAAAATAGTTTGCCCCAAAATGAAAATTCACTCATTTTCCACTCAACCCCCCTGTCAGTCAAAGCTCCTCTGAGGGCTATATGAAATCCAAACACACAGAAAGTTCAACCCTGTAGTTCCACCTTAGCCCTATCTGAAGCAGGGAAAGGTAACAGGGCCATTGTTTTACAGTTTTGCACTAACTATTTGAGATTTCATTAAATACAATTTAGCTTCAGTGAAGAAGTGTAGTGTGTGTAAATGTTCCATTCCTCTGGCCTGTTAGTCAAAATTACTCACCACATTTTCATTGCTAATTTTTTACAACAAGCACTAATATATTGCTCTCCAAACAATACGACAGCACCATTCATCTCAGTGTGTCAGTGAGCTAGCAGGAAAGTTAGACACTGTGAAAACTGGACTTCTGGTGAATCAGAAAGTATTAAGTGTCTGATCCACTGACATCCCATAATTCCAACTCTTAAAAATTTAAATCAAAGACCCCATTTTCATTCAGAAAGTAATGATAACTGAAGCTTTGATTGTCACTCAGTTCCCACTACGCTGTTAAATGTGAATACACCCTGTCAAGAAATGATTTGGTTCGCTGCTGCAGCATTTCACAATGTCTTGAAATTGTTAGAACAGGAAAGACCAAGGACAATCAATGGAAGCTTTTAATCTTTTGTGCTGTACATTGACAGTAAATGATGATCAGGCGTGGCATATCAATCTTTCTGCAATTGAAGCTTTGTCTTGAGGGTTGTACTTTCACTTTCCCTGCTTGTATATATTTTGCTGAACTTTCATCATGTCATAATTAGCTGCTCTTTGTTTCTTTCTGTATAAAGGTTAGTGCTATACAGAGCATCATCAACAATTACAGCATTCAGAAAGTACATGGGAAATGACAATGTTGGCACTTCCTGAGCACTGTTATCACTCAATCATTTTGTCAAATGATTGAATTTAGAATGCAAGGCTCGGTAATACGTTTAATTGTAGTCATCAGAAGTGCTGAGTCACACTAAAAATAAATTCACAGTTTGTCATTAAAACTTCACAGTACAAAACCTTTTTTTTAACTTTCCATCTGTCTATGTCCTGTGACATTTACTAATTAACACATAGTCATACTATAACTATAAACTATAAACATTTATTTCAGTTGTTTGTCAGTTTCATCCTGTAGTGATCCTGTAGCTTTTTTTCTGCAAAACGAACACCAATTTCATTTCCATTGGGTGATTCATAGAAACTCTTGTCTAAGAACAGTTTGAAACTTGTGACGGTCAGCTGGATTTATTTTTTTTTTTGCTAAATGACAGGGCAGCAGTTGTGACTGAAAGGGTCACGACAAGAGGAAAATAAAAAAAAAGTAATTTCCCAAATCCAAAAAGTAATTTCCCATTTCAGGTACCCTTTCATACCCTTATTCTCCATTCTCATTTCTCTCTCTCTCTCTCTCTCTCTCTCTCTCTCTCTGTCTCTCTCTCTCTCTCTCTCTTTTCTCTTTCCCTTTTTTCCCTGCAGAGCTCCTGTCAGCCTGCCATGAGCTCCGGTGCCGCTACGGCTGCGTCATGACGAGAAACGGCACCTTCTGTTTCTGCGCTGATGGCTTTGAGGTCGGCGAGGACGGGACGAGCTGCAGAGGTAGAATTCAGCTGAGCTGGTGGAGGCCTCCTGCCATGGAGCCTTCCCCACTTTTCCATCCCCTTCCCCACACCTATTCCTCCTTTTACCCTCGGCCCAATTTCATTCAGATGAATAAGCACAAGGTGCTAGGTATATGAGAACCATCTGTCTGCAGGCAGGGCCTCATGTACAGTGCATTACACCCAATCACACATTCATGGAACACTCATACACACCCTTATATACTGTATATACAGAACACAATTTCTCTGTGTCTTGTTCACTCCCTCTTTATGCTCTACATACAGTATATGCCACAGGCCTGGTTTCTATCAGCCAGCGAGGAAGACAGGATTTTACTCTCAAAGGTGCCTCAAGAGTTGCAGTGTCTTCCTTGGACTCTGCATATACCTTGTACCAACGACATGGCACAGCATTGCATAATTATGCTGGAGGAAGGGCTTTAACAAAGTAGCCCTGCTTCCTGAATTTGATCCTGTTTGGTGAAGACATGAGAAAGTGCGGTTTACAGAGTACTGCAGCTCCAAAGGGGGCTCATTGGTTATAAAAGTAATTACGCCTGAGGTGCTAGAGTGAGGCCACATTAAGTATACTTTATGTATTTGGGTCATGTTTGAGCACACCTAATTTGTTACAAATGACTCTTTTTCCTTTTCTTCAAGATCATGATGAATGTGCCATGTATGGCGCATGCAGCCAAACCTGCACCAACACCTACGGGTCATACAGATGCAGCTGCACAGAAGGATACATCCTGCAGCCTGACAGGATATCTTGCAAAGCCAAACAAGGTGAGCAGCACACATGCATTGGGAAACAACATAATCTGCATAGTATGTATGTTTCATTTCTAATAATAAACAGGGCGGTTTTGTTCAACCAGAGTGAAATTCTAGCTTATTGTTGCATTGGCGCTCACTGGCTTTTGTAGGGCAAGATTAATGTGGTTTAGTAGTGACCACATCCATCACCCACATGGGAATGGGTAGACGTGGTCAGGCCAGGATAATGATAAAAATTAATGAGCATGAGATTTTAAGTGCGAGCAGTCTGGAGTATTTTGTGCGGAGACAATGCCAGGCGTCACCCTGATTTATGTTAATGCCTGATGCTGGTAACAAATCTGTCCAGATGAGTAAAACAGCCTACTTAGAAATAAAACAACCAAAAGAGCTATTGTGTTTTGGTGGTCCGCTGTGTGCAAGTAAACAAGCTTAACCTTGTGCGGTATATTTTTGTGTCGTGCATTGAACCGTAAAGTGAAGCAGATTTTTTTTTTAAGGGTGTTGTCACTATGGCATATATGGGTTGAAAATAGCTAGAGGCCCAAAACACCTATCTGGGGAGAACACCACTGTTGCAGCTTTTAATCAATGTGACTGCTGTCCTACCAGGAATAAACTGAATATGATTACCCATAAACTTAACTGAACCCAATGCTCACATGCATTAATATTAATTTAGCAGAGAGCGATAGTGGTACAGGGATAACTATGGGGTTACCGTTAGTTGTAAAAGCTCATGAATATAAATTTCAGATAAGGCTCTGAGGCTAGAAGATGAGGAGCAGCAGGGAATGAAAAACATATTAATGTGTCGAGTGTAAGATTGAAGTTAAAACTCTGCAGCACAAATGTTCTTTTGGGGGTTTTAATCTTGATTCGATCTCTTCTCATTTGGCTAAGATTAAAGTGAAAGGTATAATATTTTTTTTTCTCTTTGTATTCCTAGCATAAATCTGACTCTACAACATCTTGATGGTGTTCATGTCTGCTTGTTAAGTACCAAACTATAGATAATGGAAGTGTGGGGTTATTGCATGTTGCAAAAATGCCTTTATTGGATTTACAATAATCTCAGGAATTGCGTTTCTAGATTACAGACCCATCACTGCTCATTGTATCACTATAAAATATTTATTGTTAAAATGTATTTTCTTTGACAACAATCAAAGCTACCAGTTTATAATAATTAAAGACTTACAATGTGCTAGTCTGTCTTTTGATACTTTCCAACTTCCCTACGCTATCCCCATTAGTTCCTACTAAAAACTTAAATCATCTAAGATTCGTCTTTAATATGTTGTAAATATGTTACTTTTTAAAACCATTGTGTATGTAGGATTGATTCAAAATAAGATAAAAAGTTCCAGGTTTTAAATAGTTTTGGACAACACAGGATACCCCTATCTTTACATATATCCGTTTGGAATATCGCTAGTTACCTGTCTATGTAAATGGAAATTTGGTGTTCCATACAGCTAATCAAATCACTCCGTTTTAAACCATATTTGCATGAAAAACAATTACTGTACATATTAAACATTGCACACATGCACCGCTAACATCACTTTGGTAGCTAACCAGCAGCAACACATTAAATAACATACCTGCAAATGTTACCTTGGTACTTTAGATGCTGGTGTGGTTCTTACTCTTCAATACCACTGCTCACACTCACTCATGGCTTGTAAGCTACAGTGCAAGTTTATTTTGTACCTGGTTCCTCTGCCGGGGCTCAGCCTGCCAGCTGCTGTCAAACACAGACACATGTCTAAAACAATATGTCTGACATAAGTTGTGAAAAAGGATAACTTAATTTCATGTCAGTGAGACTTTTAGCATGTGAGCCAAAGACAACTTAATAGTATTTTTTATTTTTACTTAGAACTGTATTTTATGATGGTCTATATTAAAAAAGCTCTGCCATTATTGATACATACTGTAAGCTAACATTTTCCATACTTGATTAAGAGTTGAGGCAGACCTCTATCAGGGAGCCTGGCCAAAACCACATCTACCGCCTAGTGTGGGAGAAAAATGTGTGGCTGCGAAAAGTTGATTCGGAGGGATAAGGCCAAGCAGTTACGTGAGCAGATATTCTGATTTATTGCCTATATTAGGAGAATAGCCCTTGACTTGAACTTGTGTGGAAGATCAGGATAAATAAGGGCCCCTTTTAGGGGGTGAACCTGATGTCAAAGAATGTTCACGCTCAGTTAAGCCCATAAAGCAGCTTATCTCAGTTTTAACACCTAGGACTGCCCTGCCTTGAATTGACTTATGTTTCTCAATTTTTTGGTTTCTGTTTAAATCAATCATCTCTGAAAATCTATTTTATTTTTCTGTGAGTCAATTCATGCTTTCTACCTCTGACAGTGATAAGTATTTGTTTTCACTAAGGCATGCTTGCTGTCTTTCTTTGTCTCTTGTTTTCCATTTCTCAGTTTGTGTGTTCTCCCTATTGGCAGTATTTTATTCATTTAAACTCATTTTTGGAAATTACATGTTATCTTTTCTTTCCTTGTTGTCAAAATAATGCCTTCCATATTTTCCCTTTCACTCCAGATCCTGGTGACAGCCGTCCAATGCTTCTCATTGGTGGTTCAGATCGTATTGTCATCACCCATCTAAATGGAACAGGCCTCCAGCCCCTAAGGTCTCTGAGTGTAAATGGAACACTGGCATTAGATTTCCAGCACAACCAGGAAAGTGTATGCTGGGCTCTGTCTACCGAGTCCTCTGGGCAACTCCGCTGTGCTGAAATGAGGAATCTGCGTGGATTCACACGGGAACAGGAAATAAGAACACAACAAAGTTTGCAACGTATGTTTTCATCTGTTCCTAGTTCCTTCATCTTACAGTATTGCTTTTCATTTCCTTACTTTTCTGATGAACGTGAGTGATTATCTACTCTCAAATCGTGAATCTTTTATATGCCCTCACACACTGTTACCTGTGAGCTCTCTCTCTAAATCTCTTCATTTTCTGTGCGGTTAAAGGCAGGTTAGCCTCAGCAGTTTGTGTCACTCACCTTTCCCCTACAGCTGTCCTTCCAGCCTGCGGTCTACGCCAGCTTTGCTACTTCAAAAGTGCTCTTTTTCCCTCCTTTTAGTTGTTTCTGTTCAGATTTTCACAAATATCAAACCTGTTATTAAATATTTAGGGTTTTCACTGGCTATTTGAGTCAAAAACCTAACCTAATGCTGTCATTACCTACAATTTAAAAAGGTGCATTCAGTTAGACCTGCATCAGAGGTGTCAGGTTATACTGTCCTTTGCAAAACCATAATGGAAACCAACCAGCCAATCAGAATTCTTAGTACTGCACAAATTGTTCACAAGTAAGTGTACGCCTCATATTGACTACTACTCAGCCTTCAAAGGCTTTTGTATGATGTCTTCTGTGGCTCTCGGTAGAGCTTTTAAAAAGTTTTGACATCAAGGTTATCGCAGCTTGAGCTTGGAGTCTAGATATTTTTTAACAGAAACCTTTTTAAACTGGGAATTTGAAAGGTGTGGACATTTACCAGGCTGGAAGGGTCTTACATAACATGCTAATGAATTGCATTATGGGAAGAGTAGGACCCAGTTTTCTTGGAGCTGGGCTAGGGACTAAAAGATGGGATATCAGTTTCTGGGGTAGTCTTGGAAAGTGTTGAAAAAATGTATTCAAGTTGATTCTTCATTGTTATTTCACTGTTTTAAATACGAATCTAACCCTTGCCCTTGCAGATGTGGAGCACATGGCCATTGACTGGCTGACGGGAAACTTCTATTTTGTTGACCGTGTCACTGACAAGATATTTGTCTGTGACCATGCTGGGGACACGTGTGTTACTATCCTACAACTAGACCTGATGAATCCTAAAGGAATAGCTCTGGATCCTCTCATGGGGTGAGTGTTCTGCAGCCTGTGTAATACGCCATCTCTGAAAGCACAGCAAAGCTCATTTATCATCATGCATCTTTTGTTAAAGAAAGAAAAAATAATCACTGAAGAAGAGGAATTTTTATTTCGCTATGCATAACATTTGACTTGTCTGGTAGAATGTGAGTGAGTTACAATGAAGGGATTTAAATGATTCCCTGTCTTTCGACTCAGCCCTCCTCTCTTTGAGCTGTGTAATTTGGTGGATAGCTGGTGATGCTTCAGACAGCTTCTACTGTCAAGACATTCATTTGTATTCACTGATTTCACCCCACATCCCTCAGTAGAAAAGGCCCCTGCAGGACTTTCCATTAAAGGATTTTTGTTTCTGTGGAGATCACAAAAAAGCTGTGGAGTAAAAAATATCTCCAAACTGCTCACAGTGAAAAGTGAAACATTTACAGCATGTCGTTGACGGTCGCACAGGACTTATCATGTAGGCTATGGTTCTTAGCAGTTCCCTGTGTCATCACACAGAGAAAAAAAGAAAAAGAAAGTAAGTAAATGCATTGCATTGCATGCAGAAGCTGTACCATAATATGAACCAGTTTCAGTAGCTCAAAGCCTTTACTGCCCTTTTATTTCCAGTGAGCAAAAGAAGAGCAGGGCCATTTTATTGCGAGGACACAAGCACAGACACCAAGCTTGGAGCATGTTTGGAATGATAGACCTTTTCTTATAGAGATTTTAGAAAACCTGGTTCAGTAATTATAGTGATACACCTTTTTTCGTACTAGAGCCTGTAGCACACTAATGACCGCCTCCAAACATCAATAACATTAGAAGCATCTTGCTGCTGTGCACCAGCTGTTAACCGTGTCATGCCCAGCCCCCATGAGGCCAAGACAATGTAAACTTTGAATCTTAACATATAATTAATTTGATTAAAGCTAAACTACATTGCTTCTTTGTGAATTTCTAGTTTATAAACTGTACTTTGTTCAACAGATTGTGTTACTACTATAAGCCTTTGGAGCTAATCAAAAATAATTAGCTGCTGGTTTCCTAATGATGTGGAGAGTTTGGATGTGGTTGACAGCGTCTCTGCATTCTCATTAAATGCTAGTCGGCCATTTGAAAACAATATGGCTTATGGTAAATATAGTTTTACCTTAGAGTTTCTATTTAAGCTTGCTCCCTCTAAATCACCTCAGATACAGCGCAGGTAAGGGTGGTTTTTCAGTGGATTTGTCATAATCACACATGACACACACACACCATTCTGTTGTGTATATAGAGGTCCACAAGGGAGGTGGACATGCAGGCTGCTGGCTACATTGTCTGTATAAGATATACATTTTTCTAAAGCCTCTTCCTGCCTCTAATTGGTGGGATACGGGTACAGCTGTTTCTGAAGAAGCGAGCCTGAGCGAGGTCTGTCAGCCTGGAGCAATGGAGTGAAAACAAAAGAAATCAGGGAGGTGTTAGATAGCAGCACACTGAGGATCAGTGTTTGTAGAGTATGCTCTGGTTTGGCACTCCATTTTCATTGTTATTTTATTCTTGCTCTGTCTTTCTTACTATCGGATTAAGTTTTTACCTTGCTATAGGAATGCCTTCGATTGACATTCCTTTCTTCTTCATTTTTTAAAAAGCTTTTCGGAGGAGAGTTTGATTTGATTGATTGATGGTATGGTTTGCCCATCAGCTAAAATGCATGCTACCTGTAAATCCTTTTTTGGTTTAGTGAATACTATGTACTGTTTATATCAAAGACTGGAAAGGACTCTGCTTTCCTCTACAATGAAACTATTAGTTAAGCCTAGATGATATAAAAATAAAAAATAAAGTATGGTGGATTCACTGGTGTGTGTAACTGTGTGTTAATCAAGATTCCACACCATCCCATGCGCGGAATCATCCCGGTCCCCTGGAAATGAATTTTAAATACTAATTATTTGTTTTGCCAAATAGGAACACATGAAGGAAACTGCTGTATAAAATGGACAGGAATCTACTGCCTAAAGAAAAATCGGAAAACAACTTTGTCTTGTATTTTCAGTTCTGACAGTGTCTATTCAGTCTTCGGTTTCACTGTAAGACACGCACTATTATTCACTGGTCCCATGCAGTTTATTTGATCAGGGGTGCTTATTTCCAGAATTCCAACATGGATCTCATTGTAGCTGCAGAAAGCACAAGTACAGCATGAGCGCCATCCTAATCCCAGAAATCCTATCATTTGTATGCCATGTGGAGGTGCACCTGTTTGGGGAGCTGGGCTCCTTGCTGACGCTGACAGTTTTTCAGCACAGCCTGGTCTAGGGGTCAAAGGGCAACCCATCTCTCCCCTGGCTTGACTTGTGCAGATTAAGTCGGCTTCCTGCCGCTCTCCGGCTGAAGCTCGTTATCATTGGAGGTTGTTGGAGCTCCGTCCTCACAGAGCCACAGCAAGACAGCATGGCAAGCCTTCCATGTTAATTACTGTATGTGCAGACCTGAGCAGTTTTGAATACTTAAAGTCACAGTCCATGAGTTAAAGGACTTTTCAGTTATTTGTCTGATGTTATTCAGTCCCTACTGTAAGTAACACATTAGAGACTCCACGTAGCACATGTTTTCCATGACTTCTCAGTATTGCTCTTCCATTCCACTGGATCCCTGTTTCTTTTAGAATTGATTTTCATGCCCTCTTCACAGCTTTTGAGGTACTAAATGGTTTGGTTCCTCTGTGCATCACACATTGTCTATCATTTTATGTCTACTCACATACCCCAAGGTCCTCTGCAGCATGCCTTCTAAATGTCCCTAAAATTACCACAAAGAAATGGGAAATGCTGCTTTTATTGCGGTTGCCTCCAGGTAATGGAACTTCCATGTATCAGAGAGGCAGCCTCACTGTGCATTTTATAAGGCGTTTCAAACATTCTGAATCAGTTTTTTTTTTTTTTTATCTACTTTAACTTAACATTCATTCTAAACGCCTTTTTGTGTATTGTTTTATTAATTTTTGTATTTATTGTTATGCCTACTTTTATTTTGTAAGCCACCGTTGAGTTGTCCCATTATATATATATTTTTTGATTTCTTTATTTAAGGGACAACGCACATTAATCAATATGAGTACAAAGTCCAACATGTAAATGTGTCAGATTTAGCCATACAGGCAAATTTTCATCTGCAGTCCCTAGCAGGTTGATAGCTTAAAACAATAGATAATAATAGATTCATTAATACATACTTTCATTTAATTTTATTATCATCAATACTGTGTGTATCCTGTGCTCCAACTATCAGTCAATGTCCAGTGTTGTTATTTTTCTGGAATTATCTGCTGATTACCTTTTGTTTATGTAGTTTGCATTTTTTTTTGTTTTCTTCCCAACAAGGGTGACAAGTTCCTCTAATGATAAAATTGTTTTGTGCGTCATTGCTTTAAAAAAGTACTCATATATAGACTTTTTCAAACAAAAATTTAGAATCTGCATCAAGGCAATTTAAATGATGCTAAAACCACGTAAATGTTCTACACATAGGGGCTTAAGTGTTAAGTAAAACATGGTGAAGGGTGTCTGAGAAGCCATTCTTTTTCACATGAGCAGGCCCACAGCAGGTGTACTGTATAGCTGCACCAATGAGAGTAAGGTGCAGGCAGTAGTTTTATGCTGCTGTTATATATAGCTTCTTTAATTTCCTTTTGAGAGACAAGTATATGTTTGGAACCTTTGTGACTGGGTGGGCTGTGGGTAGAGCTTTGCTGACACATAGCTACTCATAATGTTAGATTAGATTAGATTAGATTAGATAATACTTTATTCTACTTATTCTACTTTATTTATACTCATAATGTCACAACTGATCATAATTATTCTGGCAACCTAAAGGGGTGGCTGGTTTTATTGGATGAAGAAACTTATCTGGCGACTGTAATCGGTCTATTTGTACAGTTACCAGATTCTTTTATTAGATTAAATATTCCGGTCTGGAATTTTGATGTTGATTTCAAAAACACAATGTATGTAGATTAGTCAGAGGGTCACCAAAACTATCAATAATCTTAGTAATTGTCATCACTGTACTGCTCCCTTAATGTGGATGACATAATTACAAAATGTCTGCCAAAGGCGTGTAGAATCAGTTACATTTGAACAAGATAGATATAATCAGTTCGAAATGATAAGCTGGTCAGATTTACCACTCTTCTTGCTAATTTTTGAAACAATGGGTCCTTGATTTCATACATATTTAGACAAAACCAGGTCTGTAATTTATGTTTGTAAAATGTCATGTGGCAGCTGAGTCCTTTTAAAAAAAGAACTATGCATGGGGTCTTAAATGTGCATTTGATTGCTACATGATATCATGTTAAAAGACTAAGGCTAAAAGGTTAAAGAAAGTCTGTATATACCATGTGGAAGACTTTGAATAAAGAAACAGCATTGTTCTTGTATTGCAGTGTAGAGCTAGTAAGCCCTAGTATTACAGCATACGTATGATAAAAAATCATAGTCTATCAATAGACTGTTATCCATTCTAACATAACTCTGCACGCTCACCTTTGAATACCTAGGCAAGCAAAACAGACATTACATTCATGCTTTATCATTGTTAGTTTTGGTCGTAAAACAGTGTCTTTCAGTTTAAACCTTTTAAGAGAAAAGGCTTTGCAGATGTGGACTAACCAACGTTTTTGGCAAACTAAACGTAAACCGCTACTTAGTCTACTGTCAATGATCATGGACCTAAACTCTATAGTTACACTTAAGACCGGCTCCCACACAACTTGTCAGTTGTGAATGTGACTTCAGTTTAACATAAACTGTAATAGAATAAAACATTTTTACTTAGATAAAGATATGCTAACTCTTGGCCTCATAACACTACGTTATTTCTGTAGGTGATGTTAGCCAATTTGACGTTGGAGCAGATAAACACAGTTTAATTAATTAAAAGTTTTATCTTGTGTTTTTGGTTTTGGAAATGCTAAATAACACCTCACCCCCTAAACTCTTTAAATGTTCAATGTTCGTCTTACTACAGCCTCATGCACACTGCTTCAACATGTGGACAAATCAAAAGTTGGACAGACCTGCTGTGCCTTGTTACGTTTGCTAAGCTACGATTGGACAATCGCTGCTCGGCAGAGGGGTTCAATGAGCAGCCAATTGCAACCTAAAATAACATATTAGGCTTCATATGCAAAGTGTCAATCTGTTTTATGAAATTGAGGTAAATGCACTGTCACACCAAACAAGCCGGATAAATTCACAAATGTGTACTGTAAAGAGAAGTATTTGGTTGTGATTTACTTCTTCTGTAAAAACTAGATCCTAGAAGATCTGGAGAAGGAATGAAAATCTACTCTCTAGACAACATCCTTGACAGCAGTTAATCATTTAATCACTCCCACTTTCTACAGAATGCTCTTCTTCACTGACTATGGGAATGTGGCCAAGGTGGAGCGCTGCAACATGGATGGCACCAACCGGACGTGGCTTGTGGATTATAAAATTGAGCAGCCCACTGCTGTGGCATTGGACGTTGTCAAGAAGCTGGTGTACTGGGCAGATGCCTACCTGGATTACATCGATGTGGTTGATTACCACGGCAAGAACAGGCACACCATTATCCATGGGAGCCAAGTGAGTGTCACATTTCACTGTAAGCGCTGCTTTTTGTCTTGCGTGGGCTCCACATCATAAGGAGCCATTGTGGACAAACATCAGTGGGAATCTGACCAGACAATTGGCTTCTCTTATCACTACTGTCTTCCTCTTCATTTGAGAAGCTCCAAATTGTTACATGAGAGGGTTTTCTAATTTTTAGATTTAGGGCACCGTGCTTTATCACTGCAAGACAGGTGGTATATTAATTGCTTGTTATAATTCACTCTTCATTTTCATAGAAAAGGTCTTTTGAATGGGGTATAGATGGTTCATTAAATTGAGATATTGAGGCACATGTGGGTCTGTCTTCCAAATGAGTGTATAAATAGTCTCTTTCCTGTGGTACACCCTTGAAACCTTTCATCACAGATTATGACTATTCATTAAAAGACCTTTTCCAGCAACTTGGACTAGATACTCACCCTTTATGAGGAAGGGAAAATGTACATTTCAAACACCTTAATTTGTGTATGCAGGTGTTCTTTGCATAATATTGCCTCCTTCACAAGAGTGACGCGGTAGACAGAGGACCCTTATGTCATTGCATCTACATTACAAATGCCATGCAGCTCCTCTCTGCATCTTTCCTTAGACTATGTATATGTCATAGCCAATGGTATCAGTGCTCAGAAGTAATAACTTTGCTCACAGTTTTACTCACTAAATAACTTTGCTGTGTTATGTCATTTTCCAAATATAGCTAATTTCAAGTACTTATATTTTTTCATATTTTACCAATATTTCCACATTTGACTCTGATCATACTGGACCCTGTACTTGAGAATTGCAATCTGTATATTTTAATCAGCAATATATATATATATATATATATATATATATATATATATATATATACACACACACACACACACACACACACACACACACACACACACACACACACACACACACACACATACCCTTGAGGTCTACACATGGCTGCTGCATCATTTTCAATTCCAGCAAGAACCAAATATCATGCATTACATATTCTGCAGGTAAAGACGCAAGTATAGTATACACACCTTTTTGCTTTGAACATTCCCATGTAAAAATAGAGTGCCAAGGCCATATTCCATAGAGACCGACGGTTGAGTGGTTTCTTTGTTATTTATTTATTTACTCTGGCGCATGTTTCTTGGTGCCCCTGATGTTAAGGTGTGACCCAGTGAGCTCAGGTGTACTTCCTGTGAACACAGCTCATCCAGCCATGTCGCTTTGTGTGGGTGTCAGCCTGCTAAATGTAGCATGGAAGATGTGGTGTCAGAGTCCAGCTTTTGACCCCGTGTGGTCTGCCCAATGTACAGACAGCCCTACCACCTCTCCCACCCGCCCTCGTGCTTTCTGCATGATTATGAACGTTAATTTATTTTTGTTATTGTTTTCTCCATGTTCCCTTTGTGGTTTGACATACTTTTGCATCAGGGATGATGTAAAAACAACCAAAAAACACCATGGATGTTCTTGTTTTTCAGGTGTCGTACATTTATGCATTAGCTCTGTTTGAGGACTACCTTTATGCTACCCACTCTGACCCCTCCAAAGGGAGTTCCATTGTGGAGCTGCTACAGATCCACAGGTTCAACCTCACAGCAGAGAGCAGGACACTAGCCAGCCTTGGGAATACGAGAGGACTCCGTGTTTACCACAAGCTCACTCAGCCAAAAGGTACAGGACATTTTTTTTTTTTTAATTTTATAGATAGGTTAACATGTGCAAGTGTGTGTCAAAATCGTCCCCATCTTGTGACTGTGCAGACGGAGGATGCTTCATTGGCTTATAATTATTTCTCTGTCCTTTCTGATTATGTCCACAGTCAGGAGTCACGCATGTGAAATAGTTTCATATGGAAAGCCTGGTGGATGTTCCCATATCTGCCTTCTGAGTGGCAGCTACAAGTCCAGAACGTGCCGCTGTCGTACTGGCTACAGTCTGGGCTCTGATGGACAGTCCTGTAAAAGTCAGTACATATTATAATTGCCTTGGGTTTAAATAGGTGCATCATTGTGTATTTTAGTACATATACTTGTTCATATGATGTCATTGGCAGTGCTTCTTGTTCTTAATGAACAAGCATCCTGACTTGTGCTTGAAAAGACCGTTTTGCATCAGTGCTCGCTTTAAGATTGACGTGCCTGTGAGGGTCATGTGTCATATTAGAGCCAAGGTTGTGCCACACATGCCTCAGCCGTACGCACTGACAGTGATAAAGAGGAGCACTGGTGGACACGGACCCATTTGAAAGCGACGTTCCGCTAGCGACCTGTCGCGAGCCTGATTGATTATTGCCATAATGAGGATTTAAGTTTGTCTGCATTTGTTGGCTGGTCTGATCAATTGCTGGACATTGTGTAGTTGACAATAAAAGCAGAAGATCAAATTGATGACACAATCTGAGTGCCCACCACTGTTCGATCGGAGTAACGAAGCATTGAGAGGCTTGACATGACACATTTGATTTATTCCCCCCCTCTTAGATGTTCGGATGACACCAGCTATCTCTCTCTTGCTCGCGCTTTCTGTCTCCCTAAGCGTAATGAGATTCGGTGCTAAATGGTAGTGCTTCTTCATACAGCACTCACCGTGGGGTTTGATATCTGGGTCTCTTGCAATGCTTAATTGTCTCCTGGGTAGTTGGTCTCTCCCTCATAAAATGATAAATTGAAGTGAGGTATGTGTGGTCCTCACCCCAAGCCTCCCAGTCTCTCGGGTAGGGGCTAAGAGCGGAGGAGAGGTCTGATTCTCTCACTGGAAGCCCTCCTTCATTCCTCCTTGTGCCTCTTTGGAGGATCCCAAAGGGTTCGAGAACATACAGTCCCCTGAGCGGCTGGCGGGCTGCCGAGGAGCTGCCTCAGCTTTCTAGGCCTCTCTGTTTGCTTTTCTATACAGATGCGATGTATTTTAGATCAGAAGCAGTGTTCACAGCCAAGGTAAGTATTACCATTGTCTGTTTGCTCAAGCATTTTCCTTCTCCTACTGTCAAGGCAGCTTTGTAGCAGGAGCGTGATTGAACGGGGAGAGTAAAGTCATTGGCACTGATTACTGGCTCCATTAAGGTGAATGGATGGCCCTGGCTCTGGCTCACATATAAGAACAATGTGGCCAGTAAGAGGGTTTAATGCTGGGATCAGCATTGATAAATTAGACCAATTAATTGACAATAACAGTAAAAAAGGCTCCACCCTTTCTTGCCTTGTAGAACCCAAAAACGATCTCTTCCTGTTCTACGGCAAGGGGCGTCCCGGGGTCATCCGAGGCCTAGATATGAATATCAAGTCCAGCGATGAGCACATCATGCCAATCGAGGACCTGGTCAACCCTCGAGCCATCGACTACTACGCAGAATCGGGGCACATCTACTTCGCTGACACCACTAGTTTCCTTATTGGCCGACAAAAAATAGATGGAAACAGCAGAGAGACGATACTCAAGGATGGTGGGTCTAAACAGTTTTTTTTAATACTAACTGCAGCATTTCCCTAGTATAAATTAAACTGACCGTATGCAATATTTTATGTTAGTAATTCTTTTTTGACACTTCTCAAGTCTTTATTTATATATATATATATATGGCAGTAATGAAGCACCGCACATTTCAGTGTTAAAGAAAAACAATCACTGTCACTGAACGACAATACAATTTCTTACCAAACAATTGTTCAAGTGAGTAAATATACAAAAAAGCGAAGGAAAGTACTGCATATTTAGAAACTGTTTTTTATTTAAATTATTTTCTTGTTAATTGCATTCATAATAATTTCCTTTAGTGGCACCCTGGGCACAATGATATCAGAATGTCTTCATTCTAGTAGACTTATTTTACACAACATTAAATACAGATATTGCTGTTTGTAGAATCAACCAAAGACACAGTATTTGCTTAAATGTTTTCTTTGTACAAACCTTAGAAAGTGTATGTGGTGATTCTGTTGTAGAACTCGACAATGTTGAAGGAATCTCGGTGGACTGGATTGGGAAAAACTTGTATTGGACCAACGATGGCTACAGGAAGACAATCAGCGTTGCTAGATTGGAGAGAGCCTCCCAGACCAGGAAGACTCTGTTGGAAGGGAATATGTCACACCCCCGGGCCATCGTGGTCGATCCTCTTAACAGGTCTGAAAATTGTTTTTTTGTGGAAAGAAAATCCTATAGCCAGTAGCTAATATCCATTTCAATCAAATAAAGGTGTATAACAGGTGACGTAAAAAATGTACGGGTAGGTGTAGAGTTAGAGGAATGGGGGAAAAAAAATTAATTACGGGGCCCAGAGTTGTGGTCGAGTTAAAAAAAAAAAAAAAAGGAAAGAAAACGATATGCTGTCTTGCAGGCCTTTTTTTTTTTTTTTAATCATAATTGTTACCAGTGTATGTTCTGCTCTGCTAGTCATTGAGAATACAATTGTCTTGACACTCAAAGTAAAAAGATTGCCAGCTATGCTTTATATGATCTCACTTCAGTTCACCAGTGTATTGCAGCAGAATGCATCTACATCCTGGATCCAGATAAATCCTGGATTTAGTTATGTCCTGGTTAAGGTACACATGCTGCATTAATTTATTTCACCTGACCATTGTGTCCCAACAGGGCCCTTGTGTGTGTTTTGCCTACATGTTTACTGCTTATATAGCAGCAGCTAGTTCTAAGCTGATTTGATTATGCGGTTTGGTTGGGTCTGAAAGTGATTTAACTGTTATTTGGGATAATTTCTTGGTTCTGGTACTGAACTTTTGTTGGTGTGGTGCATGTAGTGTAAAGGTTTGCAAAACTGGACCAGTGCAGGACTACATATACAGTAGTATATGTCTTTTTTTGTGATTTATTTTCATAAATCGTACAGTAATGGGCTTACCAAAGTAAGCCCAAGCCCACGGCAGCTGGATTCTCACGATATTACCAGAGCATTGCAGGATCACATATTACATGGAAATCCATCTCGTCGGGCTTCAAGTAATGCGTTTGTGTCTGAACTACCAGCCTACTGAAGCAATCAGCGTAAGGTGAGGAGCTACCGGCAGCTTCGGGCTTGGTTTAGGGTGTGTGTTGTCTGGATCAACGGAAGTACATTTCCAGGATAAAGCCTGACATCCGACGTGTGAGCGAGCCAATTGTCGGATGTCAGGCTTTGCCCCTCACTTTCCCCTCTCTGTGCGTTTCTGCTCTCAAAATTCCTTTTCTATGGGAAACAACATTAAACTTGAAGCTAGCAAGCTAAACAAAAAAATGGCAGGTTTTTGAAGAAAATTTGGATTGTGCAATAAGGCAGGCCTGCTTAGCTCTTTTGTGGAATGATTGTAAAGATTTACAAAGAATATGTTCATGGCATTTACTATCTAACTGGGACGTTTTGGGGGGCGGGATTGCTATGGATGAAAGTACACACGGCAATTCACTGGTAAGAGCAAATGACGTTTAACCATGTATCCAGCTGATATAAATTTCTCACGTTACTGTATTGTGTGAACCGTTAACATCTTTTAATATTTGATGTGCAAATGTTCCTTCCCAAGACTATTTAGCTCTGCCAAAGACGATTGTGATTGGTTTGAAGAAATGCAAACCATCACTTTTTTTTTTTTAATGCCTGCCTTTTCCAAACAGTTTCCAATGACGTGTTCTCAGATGGTTCTGTGTTGACAAACCACCTGGCACGTCAGGTTAGTAAGTAGGCAGTAGGTCTGATAGAATTGACAACTCAAAAAAATATGTAGTATTCAATTAGTTCATTTTTACTGCCAGATTTCAAGCACAACCGATGTTGTCTATAAACCATGAATCAGGAAAAAAGTTATTTGAAGAGAGAATATGTCTGTGGTGTGACATGGAATGATTCATGGTACCTTCATTTCTGACAGGGGATGTGGCATACTAAAATCTTTTTTGAGCTCCCTCTTGCCTTGTTGTTGTGAATACATAAACTCCAGTATGGTTATAGTAAGCAAAGACCGCTGTGCCTTTGTGTGGATATAAATACCTCTTGCTTCAAGTGTTAATCCTGAAGATCATCTGTTTTAGCTGACATCTGCTTGGACTGATGATCACATCATGCACATTTCAAAAGAAAACATTTTAAAGTAAACCAGCATGGTTCCACTGAGAGAACATCTGCTATTTTAATAAGTACAGAGTTGTGGTTTTTTTGGTGAAAGAAAATGGGGGCTCATGTTGTTGCCCAAACTACCTGCCATTTCTGTGGCTAACGAGCTACCAGCTCAACCCAATTTTAAAGCTGTTTCTTCGTAGTCCTCATACATCATCTCCTCCCCATTCCTGTACAAATTTGTATATGGAGGACCTCGCCAGCAGAGATGGTATTTAACATATAGAGGAGCTGCTCCAAAGCTCAAATTCATTGAGGGTCTTAAGGATCTTACGGATTAACACTTTAAGGTTTAAATCGTATTAACACACACCAAATCCATAGCAGTCAGAGATTAGTTTTCAAGCCTCAAGAGGGTTATTCCAAACATCTTGCCATACACAGCTGTTTCACTGATGTAGGTAAATACACCAAGCCAAAACCCGAAACTTATTCATACTTTCTTTTTGTGTCCCTTCCTCTTTTCTCTTAACATTTATCAACACCTTACTATACAAGTCCTAAATAACAATAAGAAATTGCCTGTTTTTCTTTTTGTTAATGTATCGTTTTCTGTCCTAACAATAACACAGATTCAAACATTCAAATACAAGTCACATACATGTCAGTGGTGCAGACTGCATACCGAAGGAAATAAAACACATTTTTAAACGTCAAATCTATACCTATAAAAGAATATGAATTTAACCAAATGGGAACAACTGTGGTGAGAACGCAGCCCTAACCTTGTGAGACTAATGAGGAAATAGTATGCTGGCCTCAGAATTTTAGCCCTGACAGATATACTGTAGCAGCAGTGTTGGGGGTGGGGAATATCATGTTACTTTTTTGTATAAGGATAAATAACTTTTACTCCAACCCTCCCACTGACAGCACAACTGATTAGAAAAGCTAGTTTGGGGCTTGTGAGGGAGCATTCAGCATGAACCCGACAGTCCTTTGATCTCTATCTGCTCTGCTGGAAGGGTTTCTTCAGGTAAAATGGATGCACCTCTCCAACTGATTTTTCAACTGAATTTGTGCTACCTTATTTTCTGCTCAGTTTGCCGCCTCTAGTCTGTGTTGACATGATAAGGACTACTAGTGTCAACTTAACAGTGTCATACGTCTCTATCTGTGCTGCATTAGACATCTCATATAATCTCATACATGTATTCACATAAAAAAATCCACACACAAATAACCTTTACCTTGAGTGATGCTTTGCTCAGCTTCGGTCAGTTCTGATTACCTTTATGAGTGTGTGTATATGTGTGTTGCCACTTATTGGCATGGACAGCAGTTTAACAAATAGATTGCAATTTATTTTTTCACTATTCTCATTTTCCAATTTTAGCTGTATTTATAAAACATATTTAATATTTAGTACATGTATGCACCCTCAGAAGATAGGACAGCTTGCATTAAACTAATGATTTATATATCTATATTCAGATTACTGTCACAGAGGAGTAGGCAAACCAGACGATTTTCATATTTTAAAAGCTACAACCAACAACCAAGCTTTTGCCATTTTTGATTTAAAATTAAAACGTTAAACAGTTGATCAATGTGTCGATCAACATATTGATTAATTGGCTAATCATTGCAGATCTACATGAAAATATGAAACAAATAATATTCATTTGCCACATTGGTTATTATTCAATATAATGCAAGAGCTGTTTTCATTTTTCTTAACATAACAATGGAAGTGCATGGTGTCCATCGGTCCCTCTGACTTGGTGTCAATGCATGTCCATGTGCATGTAGGCATGTCTGTGTGTCTGCATGTCAGAGTGGGTAATTGCTGAATAATCCATGAGGTCGTAAAGATGACTTCAAGACAGAGGGAGTCTTGATTCACCTTCATAACCCATTCTGTTTCATCTTCCCTTAGCCAGCCCTCTATCATTGATGAGAAACAGGGGGCAACATGGCTCAGTCAGCAACACTCAAACGGAGAAAATCCCCTGGGCATGGTTACTAGAGAAAATATCACGACAAATCATTGACCAAATCACGTTTCAAATACCACAGGCCCACTGAGAGTTGCAGTCTCGGTAAACGCTTCGATACACTGCAAACTTTATTTTTATTATTTTTTTTTGTAGGGAAAATTATACTTTTAACTTTGCCTTGATGTGCAGTCAAGCAGCACTTTAACTTGCTAAGCCTGAATAATTTCTTAAGTTATGTTTTTTTTTTTTTTTTTTTTTTTTTTTTTTTTTTTTTTTTTTTTTACATTTGGGAAATCTAGATTCCAGTTTATTTCCAATTGAGTCAGTAACCCTCTTGTCATGTTAGTTTTCTGAACTAACGATTGTATAACGGGTGTATTTCGGGAGTGCAGGTTGTATTCCCTGTAATGTTCCCTGTATGAATCAAAGCAGCATGTGCAAGATTCACTGGGGAGTCATGCCTTCCCGTGGGTTTACAGAACAGAACCCACAAGACACATTTCACTGTGATATGAAATACATCATTTTGAGAGAAGTCTGCAGAAACATGCTGTCACATTTGTATTGATTGATTGATAAGAAATCAAAGAAGGAAGCTGATGAAGGGAGCAACAAGCACAGCCATCCAACATCAGTGTGTCAAGAAGTAAGGGCAGGGATGAATGAGGAGACAGCTGAAATGAACTGCCTTAGATTGAATGTGGAATGTGATCAGTGCTAGTTTGGATCTGGTGATGACTTATAGATCTTGCCTGAACTAAGGCAAGGCTTTATTACTTCAGTTTATTGGTGCAATAATTGTGTTTCTGTATGTATGATAGCTGGATGTACTGGACAGACTGGGAAGAGGATGAGGTCAATGACAGCATAGGGCGGATAGAGAAAGCCTGGATGGATGGATCCAACCGCCGCATTTTCGTCACCTCCAACATGCTGTGGCCCAATGGTCTGGCACTGGACCACAGCAGCAGTACCATGTACTGGTGTGATGCCTACTACGATCACATCGAGAAGATTCATCTCAATGGGACTGGAAGAATGGTGAGTTTCAGTAGAGATCATGCAATGTAGTTAAATGATATAGAACCTCATTTGCAGGAATCGTTTTAGCTGTGATTCTGGTAGACTTGAGGGTTAGGCTGCTTGTGAGATTTTAATAGAGAGCCAGAGGGTGAAATTCAAGATCTCGACTGATAAAACAACACCAAATAAACATGTTGATTTAAATGTGTTAATTTGACTTTCTCAACACAACTATAAGTAGTTTAACACCCCAAAATTGTCAATAAACACAGAAAGCAGCCAAATTATTCACCAACAACATGGTGATTTTAAATTTTTGTATTTCACAAATGCTTTGTTAATCAAGTTTGTTTTGATTTTTTGTCGGACTGAGGCCCTTCTACATCTTTTAATTCAGTTGTTCATTTCATGGGCTACATAACTTACCAACTTATTGTCATATTGAAAGAAACTGGCTCCAAAAAACCTACAACCCAGGAAAGTGTTTTACAGTCAGATCACCACAGAATCCTGCTAAACATTCATTTCATACTGTTGCCATGTTACTGTGATATTAAACAGTGGTTGACAGTTTCAGATCAATATTATATGATAATGCCAGGGCCCAAAACAGATTTCTATATTTTAGCAATGATACAATGTTAATCTGCGAAGCAGTGAAATGATTGAAAACGGCATCTCTTCCCACCACAACTGCCAACAAGACAGCCCTTCATTCTCAACGGCTCCCTTCGGCTATAGTTGTACTCGCATATTAAGCTAATGAATTATTTGCAAATGCTATTTAATCAATGCCAAGATTCTGGCAAACATTATTATAAGCAGACAGCGCCGTGTGAATAAATTTGTGCAAAGAAATTGAATCACATTCATCATGTACTGTGATCAAATAATGTCTAAGCCCATATTCAAACAGATATAACCCTGTTTAAGATGATTGATATTTTTGTTGCTGATGGCATCTTTCCGTAGCCCTCCTGATCTTTTGATTACACTGCATTCATTCATTTTCCAGGTGGTGTACAATGGAAAAGAGCTGAACCATCCGTTCGGAATATCTCATTATCGTAATTTCATCTTTTGGACGGAGTACATGAATGCCTCGGTCTTCCAGCTGGACTTGACCACCGGCGATGTCACTCTGTTGCGGAGCGAGAGACCACCACTATTTGGCCTGCGCGTCTACGACGCACAGAGTCAGCAAGGTTGGCTGCTTTTCATTCATTTACTCCTCATCCAGTGCCACTGAACCATAGCTTCCAGACTAGAGAAACATTTTGCACCGAAAATAGAAGCACTCTGTGCTGTGTGTCCAGGCATTTGTATCACCTGTACACATTTCTTTAATAGAGAGCACTTAATGTGATATATACGTTACACTTGAGATTTTGCATGTATGCCTTTTGGTGTCAAATGTCATGGTGTAAACCAGTGCATTGATCAACAGTGACAGAGACTTTAAAATCACTTGGGGCTCTTCTGTGTGAAGTTCAATAAGGTGACCAAGGCTTGAAGGGGTTTGCTCAATTCTGTAACAAATGATGATGGATTCATGCTGTTAGAAAGCTGAAAAGAACAGATGAGGAGAGGATACGGATATGGCTGACGGTGGAGAACTGCATCGGCCCTCACAGCAGGCGTGTCTTTTGCTAACCCATAATAGGCATGTAAAAACAGTGCTCAGACCCCCACTCCACAATCAGAAAAGGTTGACGCTATTGCTCTTAATGTGGAGATAGATAATTTTATGCGGTCCAGTGTTGTGGTTTCAGACTCATTCTCAAGGCATGGGGGTGTGAGTAGGACAGTGCAATGCCAAGTATGTGATGTAGATGAATGGTTGGCTTCTGCATGCACAGCCTAGTTCACACCATACAGATATTTCTTTGCTGGACATTTCTCCATTGTTCATGTCACCGAATAGATTAATTGGCTGTCCAGTCCTCTGAGTATTAGTGATTGGCTCTAACAGAACCAAAAGCTTTATCTCATTGGCTCAGGCACTGCCTTTGGGCTCAGTGTTAAATGAAAGTGACAAAGGTGTCTTATGCTTTAACTTTATATGTGACAGTATTTTTTTTCCCTCTCTTTGTCCAAAAAGACAAATTATTCCTCCAAGAAAGATAAAAACGTCAAATGTCTCTCACCCACAGTGTTCCCAATAATTCACTTGTCATAGATCACGTGGCATACACCTCGCATGTCTCTCCAAGACGGTCGATGAGTTTAGTATCATGAGATGATTTATTTTTGCAGGGTTTAAAGTGACCCCTGAACCTCTGCTGTACACTGTTCAGATAGGAAAGTAGACAAAACAACAACAGAAACCCTTGCTTAAAAAAGTCTTTAGATAGGAACATAATGAACCAGCAGAGTGAGAGGTTTACCTTTTCTCACACCCCCAAAAAAAAAAAAAAAAAAAAAAAAAAAAAAAAAAGATCATCCTGTCCCAGTATAGTGTAATCCTGGCTTCATCCTATGGGAAAAAGATCAAATAATAACCTTATCTTTTCACATGCAAATCTGCTAATAAACAAATAAATACAGCTGGGAAATTATCCCAGTGGGTGTCCAGGAATGAAAGCCAAATCCCTGAAGTTACACATGGGGTCATGAGACATTATTAACATGTTTTATATGCTATTATAGCTATGCAAATAATTAACCCTAAACACATACTTCATAGGAAGTCTCTGGTTAATTTTATCTCACCACTTTTTCTTTCCAAAAGCCTCCAGCAGTGGCTTTGAGCCACAGCGATGTAAAAGTGACGAGTTCCAGTGCCATAACCAGCGCTGCATACGGGCCATGTGGAAGTGCGATGGAGATGATGACTGTCTGGATGGAAGTGATGAGGAGAGCCACAGCTGCTGTGAGGATGCTAAAATGTGTCTGCGCTGCAGGCCAACACACAGAATGAAAACACACAAACACGTGAATGTATAGATACCGTACATGTTGATAGACTTACATGCACAAAGCCATGCACCAAGCAAGACAAGCGCATGTTTTTTGGGGGAAATTTTAGGCCTTTATTCAAGGATGGACTGGGGATAAAAAACAGCTCTGGACTTTCTCCCAAATAGGCCCATCATCCGGCCATTTGCCCCTAGCCGCGAGTGACAGACACTAGGCAGGATGTCCTGATACTATGCAACAATGCTGTAGCCTATCAGACAATTGTATTCACAGCAAGTAACATCTCAAAACCAATGATGATAATTGGGGTTGTGTTTATTAATAAAGCCTCAGCCTTCAAATAAAAACAAAAAATGTACAATGCCATTACATCTGCATTGAAAATAAAATACAAATTAAGAAATGTCACTGGCTACAGAAACCCCAAATTACACAAACTTGTAATTATAAAACATCTAATCTAAAAACAGGCATTTTTAGGCATTTGCTGAGGGTGGTAAGCCCAAAATTGTTCCAGGCTGTGAATATCTGACTTGGGCTGTTTGAAATATTGTGATGTAGACATCTCCCTGTCATCTTTTGTGTTGCAACTATCTTCAACCTGAATAAACAAATGATTTTATAGATTATTGATGATATAATATGTTTTGCTTGGTGTTAAAGAATTAGCATTGAATAGAGCCAGACCGATATCTCGGCTGGTCGATTTTAGGCATTTTCCAAACTATCTGTATCGCCATTTATGATGGCTGATAAATAAATATTTAAAAAATAAAATAAACTACTGTCGCATAGTTGAGTGGTTATGACACAATCGTTAGCCTATTTTTACAAAAACGTCTGCTACGGAGCCATAACGTGAGATACAAGGTAATGGAGGCTTTTATACATTGTCGTGTTTCTTTAGAAATAAACAATGGACAAATAAAGTCTTTAAAATGTAAAGTTATTTGCTGTCAAAGTGACGTCAAAATGAATGGCAGTCAATGGAATGCTAACGGCGGATGAGGGCTATGTAGCATCAAAATGGCGCCATAAGAGGTACTCGTTGTGGAGAGAGGCTTACCCTCTTGGAAATTAACTATTTCTGTCTTTGCTCTAAACGCACAAATTGTCAGTCCGTCCCTGCCTTTATTAGATAGGACAGCTTAGACATGAAAGGGGAGAGAGATGGGGAATGACATGCAGCGAAGGGCCGCAGGTCCCAATCGAAACTGCGGCCGCTGCGGTGAGGACTGAGCATCTGTATATGGGCGCCCGCTCTATCTGGTGAGCTACCGAGGCGCCGAAGCACAAGCTTTTTTGGGGGCAGATTTTCTCCTGCTGTCAACTTCTATGTTCTTAAATGTCACTGAAGTAAGGGTGAAAAGTGTTCCTCCTCCACACTGCTGTCTACCCTTTTGCTCTGGTTCTGCTCTTTAACAAATCAGTCGGATAAACACCATGTTAGACGCTTGGATGCTGGTTCATTTTCTTTTTCTGGAAGCAAAGCACCATAATCTCATCCTCTGCCAGAGTTATCAGACTTGAAAAAATCAATTACCTGCTCTCCTGGCATATCATGTACGTTTAACATAGACTAACTTGGTTTGTTTAAGGTGGTATGTAGTTCTACCTGAGAATTTATCAGGCCAAAATTTGACTTGAAACTAGATGAATGCGGATGTCAGCCGTTTAAAGTGTTTTGAATAAGTAATTGCAAATACTTCATGGCAATTTGGTCAGTCTCTCGTAGTCATAAGACAGAGACATCCGCCTTCTCACAACCTCTTGGGATACAATCAAAATGTAGTTCAGATGGTGGAAATGTTGCCTGTGACAAGATACAAGTTGATTGCTGAAGTCATTTGCCCAAAACACTGGTCTCTGGGTAGTACTGTATTGCAGCGTCTGGCATTTCCAAACACCAGGTTGTCTCAAAATCAAAGGTAATTTATCACAAACATACAGTAATGTCTCAATATCTACATGGAAATTTGCTCACATTAATTTAATATGATTTATAGCTGGTGCGGATTAATGACATTGACCATTAAAGTGAATGGTCAATATTCCCTGTAACTCAAGTAAAATGACATGACTGAAAAGAAAATAAGGAGCTTGGTTGCTCGTTCCAGAGAAGTCATTATGTGAAAGTGGCTTAATATAAATCAAAAATCAAGGCACTAAAGCCACATAACAGAGATACTTGAGACCACTGTAAACATGTTATGGAGACTCTATTACTCTCAATTAAAGGACAAACCACCAAGGAGAAACATTAGTGAGATTCTCCTCTAAAACGTGATTCTCTTTTATGTTGGTCTATCAGAGCAAGATTAGTAGAACTGTGGACTGAATGAAATCCCACTAAGAAGCCGTGAATATGCTCTACACACAGGACTGAGAGAGATCAGGCCTGGAGAATTGATTAAGCTTTAATATAAAGAAAACACAGCATTTCAGCTTCCTTGGCTGTGGCTATAGAAATTGAAAATGTGATGTTTTACACTATAAGTTAAAGCTTTAGTGCGGAACTTTTTGATATTAATGAACGTCCGTTACATTGAAGCCATTGCCAAATGAGTTGCAACAAAGCTAATGAAGACTCTCAGCTCCACACAACTCTCTCTGGATTTCTCAGTATGGCTATGTTCAGAAGATTGTGTTGTCCGGCGACTTTCGCGTGCAGAAACTCAAGAAGATAATTACCTCTTCTGAAGTGTCCATGTTATTTTAATCCTCCGTGTCCTCCTTGGCTACTAGCAACTGCATGGAGAAGGGGTGAGGGGTGGTGCGCAATCACGGAAGGCTTGTATCATGTGGACGCACTAACAGTTTTGTTATTACTTAAGTTGTTAAGGCTTTGTGAAAATGTTTTTTCATTCTATTTTTAGTTTATTAGCTTTTTCTATTACATGTCATGTCAGAGCTGCAAGGTCACTGACTGACTTATTTTGCTGGCTGAATTCTTTGCAGACAATCACACCTGTCCTGTTGATCAGTTCCAATGCAGCAACAATCGCTGCATTCCCAAAAGATGGCTTTGCGATGGAACGAATGACTGTGGTAACAACGAGGACGAGGCCAACACTACATGCTCAGGTATGTACTGTTCTACTGGTTGTCTGAGATTGAGTGTAGCTTCGGCTGCAGTTTGATCACAATTATATCTCATTTCAGCATTTTGGCACAATCTGTCATATTTCTTTTAATCTGTTACACTTCAATTGTTCTATTAAGGAACGCTGAAGTGTAATTTTCTGAAATGGTGATATCGGAACATTTTGATCTTCTCGGCTCGACTGTTGCTCACTTGGTTGATGCACTTTTGTAATTGATATAGTAATACATTTCAATCAAGCTTATGTAGACTGTAAGATTTAAATATCTAACAGCTCTCTCATCTAAACAGTAAGGCATACAACATTTTTTCTCTACCATCTTTTGATAATATTCAGATGTGCTTTATTCATCAAAGTCTTGAACAGAGGTGTCCGATGTTGTCAAGGCGGTTATTACCATTATGCCTTGCGGCTCTCGAGTAACTTCAGTGCAGTGCAATCAATCTCATTGTGTGAGAGCACTCTCCAGTATCAAAGAGTTGTCGCACCTACAAGAAGCAACTGTATGTCAGGGACACTTAGAGTATATCACATTGCCTCCCATGTCTGCAATGGTGCCTCTCAGGAGCTTTTTATCCTTAGAGGATCAATCAATAAGCATTAGCCAGATGATGATCAATGTTCCGTCATCGTCACAGTAAAATGCATATTCCACATCAGCAAGACACCTCATGTCTGCTGTCCGTGCATGCTCACTATGGCTGTGCAGCGTGTAACTGACAGCCCGTCAAGAAGCAGCACATTTCCCATGGTTTCCAGACCTTCCCTGCCCTACTGTGTGATTGAGTGATAAAATGTTTGCACTGGGCGGACATTGACATCCTGGTGATGCAGTGATCATTAGAGTTGTTGTGCACATCCTACATTGACTTATGCACTTGTGATTGAATTCCGTGGCTTCTTTTTTCTCTCTCAGCCCAGCCCTGTCAGGCCGAGCAGTTCTCCTGCCAGAACGGACGATGTATACCTCAAGCCTGGAGCTGCGACCGGGAGGATGACTGTGGGGATACGACTGATGAAATATCATGCAGTGAGTCACACATGGCTTTTTACCACACACAGCAAGTGTCACTCTGACTGCTCTTGCTCTTTGTGTTGCTCTGTTTTGGTCAAGATGTAAAATAGGCCAGCTCAGTGAATGATTTGAATGCTAATGGGGGCTTTTAGGGCATTCACTAGTTGTTTACTCCTCACAGTTAAAAACTGTCCTAATTGGGATATATTTAAAGCTACAATGAGTAAGATGTTTTATAAGATTCCTCTGAGGTGAAAGGGTTGTCAATTCACATTGAAGGCTCAATAATTATACCATCAGGCAGTGAAGTTTAAAAACTCACTTTCCATTCGACACTTGGAACTCTCAAAATGTGACTATAATTTACGTAGTCGACTTTGCCAGAAACTTGTCAACATTCACTGTTTCACCTCTAATGGATAGACCGAAAATATGTGCTGAGCAGCACTCACATTGGGTAATTTGATGTAATTTGTGCAGCATTATAATAATTTCTTTTTTTTACACAATGTCCTTAAAAGCACACCATAGCAAAAACACAACCGCAGACTAAGCTGATGGTAATAATTGGACCTGTTAACTTATTATTTTTAGTCTCATTTTAAATAAATGTTGCAGTTGTCAACCGATAGTGAATTATGAAAGCCATAACACTCAACGGTATTTCCTGATACAAATAGAGGCAAAGGATTTTGGTTTTAGCCAGCTAGCAGCATCGCTCTATAGGGATGGCAGTGTCTGCCGGTCGGTCCAGTACTTTAGTCCATACATGATATCTAAAACAAATTGTGGATAGATTGCCATTAAATTCGGTACCGTGTTAACATAAGATAAGAAAAACTTTGTTTGTATTTGACAGGGCAGGCTCAAATTACATTAAATACATATAAGAACCTAAAGATACACATAGAAACAGTGTAATAGCATTGACTGTACAAATGTGCAAAAATGCAAAAACAGTGCAGGAAGAAACCTGAATAGAGCTGTTTGATTTTGTCTATGTATGGCTGTTCAGTGGTCATGGCAGTGGTGGATGAAGGATTTTTTTATATATGTTTTTCCTTCCTTGTTGATGGTGCCCACTTGCCAAACAAAGAATGCTACTCACAGCTGCTTATCATTTCTTTGTGACTTCTTAAATATTTTGCTAGAGTTTTAGGAGTTGAATTATTGATGCTGTGTGTGGACCAGGAACCCGACATGCCCCCACTGATGGCGTCAGCTTAGAGTGCTATTGCTGAGTAAACTGCACACTTTTGTGCAGTTCAGTTTTCAAGTCGTGTCTCGGTGGTATTACACAAACTGCCAGTTTCAGTTAGTAAAAGTGGCAGTCTGGATTAATCTTGGTAAACATAAATGAGAAAAATACATGGCACGCCATGATGGCCTGAGCTTTTTTGGAGTTCTTTGTGGATGTATTTAACATTTTTTATTCAACGGGAAAAAAAGAGTGCTTTAGGCAGTAAAATATGTCTTCAGCAGTGAAGTTCAACTGGATGAATTAGCAGCATACATTTAAAAGATGGGCGTAAGGGTTTTAAGATTCCCCTTTCATGACTATTTGTATTAAATCAGCCTTTTACAGTGATAGATGTTTGCCAAATGCTGTACTTTGCTGTATCGCCTCAGCCTCCCTTTGTATGTCCTAAGCTGGTTCAATACGCAGTCACAAACAGCAAGGGTGTAAGCAGTAATTAAAGTTCATGCTTGGCTTCATTCAATCAAAATCAAGCTGTGCAGCAAAACATATTCTCTCCCTTACTGTTGTCTGAGCTTCCTCAGGCATTACTTCTGTGTAGGCACTCTACTGTGAAGCTCTGGCAGCTCACTTAGCTTCAGTGGAACTACTGTGGGTTTTTGAACACCTGAAGCTCAGTGGTGGCTGCCTTAGAGATTGATTCTAATTTGGATTTTGTTTGTCAGTAGTTTAGTAGTTGTCACACAATGTCTCATATTGGGCTCTCTGTTCACTTGAAGCCGTCATTATTTATGGATGCCGGTGTTCCATTTTTTTTGCCAGGCTCACTGTTTACTTGAAACCTTCATTATTTATGGATGTTTGTGCTTCATTTTTAATGAATGTTAAATTCCAACCACTCGCGCGCTGTCAGTGAGACCTAACACATTTGTGGGAAATATAGAAGACACATGTCTGATAAAGATACGATATGTCTTCTCGACAGTGCCTAAGGTATTCCAGGCAGCTGCAGCAGCAGATGCCAACAAATCAATTCAAATGTAGACTTGCATTTCACACTGAAGTCAATAAAGTTTCAGGCATACTGTAAGGATATCAAAGTGCCCATATTATGAAAAAATCACTTTTTCTGGGATTTGGGGTGTTATTTTGTGTCACTGGTGCTTCCACACGCATACAAACTTAGAAAAAAAACAAACATCCATGCTGTTTTGAGTGAGATACGGGTTTCTGAATGTGTCCTGCCTTCAGTCTCCGGGTGAGCTGTTCAAAATCGGCAGGGCTTTTTACGTCACTTGCCGAAACGAGGGGGCTAACCGTAGCATGCTAGCGCTAGCATGCTAGCTCATTCTCAATGGCAAAACACTGCTACAACACACACTAGTTCACCATAATCTACAAAAGAACTACTTACATGTCCCTGTTCTGCAGGTATTCCACGCAAAGTTGGAATTGCTCCCCCGTTTAGAAGAGGTCTCCCAGCTAATCCTGCCTTGTACTAACTGAAGTTGTAGAAAGAAACAGCTAGCTGATGTGATCCTTACCTAGCTACTGCGCATGTGCGCCTCCCATCAAAGATGGGATAGAGGTGCAATGCCTCACTCTGTAGCTAAAACAGAGACCTGAACACACAGGGTGAAAAGAGGAGCTGCCGCAATGTGCAGTACAACAAAAAGATGGTGTTTTTTGAAAATTAAACCATGTAAACCTATTCTGGTACAACCTCAAAATACAATTATGAACCTGAAAATGAGCATAATATGGCCACTTTAAAAAACGTATTGTATACAGTACCTCAAAATTGGAAACAAGAATAATATCTGATGGGAATACAAATATCAATCCTGGCAATGTCATCCACAAAATGCCGTAGAATCTGTATACCTATAGCCTACTTGCCTACTTACTGCAGCACTGGTACAGAATATTGATTCTACAGGGTGGCCAATTTAGTTCATGAAGTCTTCCTGACTGTTGTGATGGATGTTGGATCAGCTATTGGCAGACTACAGTACATAGGTGGGGATTTGCTTTCAATCTTTCTTGTATTATCAACTTATAAATATAAATTGTAATATAAATATGTAATATTTGTACTGTAATAAATCCAAAAATGACACCAATGCCTCATCAGATATTAAGGAAACATGTTAAACTGAAATACTATCTTTTCTGACAGCAATGCTAATGTCAGTATTTTTTCTTTTTGAAATTTAAATTCCGTGACGGAATTTATGTTTATGTTTTGGTCTGTGGTTGTTATCAAGGGCCCAGTTTGACAGCCAGGCCGGGTTGCCAGATATACCTGTAAAAACGTAAACCCAGCGCGCTACAGCTGTAACGTTACAGCCATGAAAGCAGCTAACAAACGAACAGGATCAACGGAGATAGATTCTACCGGACCTAAAAAAAAAAAAAGTAAACGGCATGTTTCTAACAGTTGCGTGACCAGAGACGTAACAACCCCCAGGTAAATATTGGAGATGTATTTGAAAGATGGAGACAGCTTAGATCCCAAAAGGACGCAGAATTGGCTTATTTCCTCCTGAACAGGTAAGCATTAGCTTCAGGCTAATTTATCACAGCCACTAGGGACAGGCATTTTATGTCATTTCAACATTTGTGTACTTCGCATTGAATTATATAGCTAGAGTACCCGAGTTGGTTACTGCGCAAAAACAATTGAGACACAGCCAGTAAAGTGATCCCGACTGGTCCTGGCTAACGCGCCATGCTAACCCTGTTAACTGCTAACGTTACCGGGAGGACCAGGCAAGCGGGCCATGGCTGTTTACAACATGTAGTTCAGCAGCTGGAGCCGACAACGGTGAGTTATTTTAAGCCATGAAAGGGGGCTGTAAATGCGAAAGAGAGGATTATGAGTTTGCAGTGTGTTTTAGCGATTGTTGCCGTAATTCTAAGCCAATGAAGTGTGTTCCGTCGGCAAGGCAGTGGTATTTTTAGCGTTTCGTGTTGTAATTCTAAGCCGAGGAAGTGTGCCTGACTGGCGTGTGGAGAGGACAGTGAGGTTGTTGTGTATTTAGCGGTTCATACTGTAATTTTAAGACGGAAAAGTGTGTCTGTCAGTTGGTTACAGAGCTCCGCGTCGTGTATATATCTATGGCTCCGCGTGAGCATGGGCTTTTATGACTGTCGATATAGCCAGCATAACGTTAGCTACTCCGCTGTGCTGTGGAGTAATGTCTGGCTATGTGAGACTAGCATCTAATGTTAGCTACTCTGCTGTGCTGTGGAGTAATGTCTGGCTATGTGAGACTAGCATCTAACGTTAGCTACTCTGCTGTGCTGTGAAGTAATGTCTGGCTATGTGAGAAAAGCGTCTAGCAACATTGTTGTGAATGCTGCGGTCTCAGCCTGGCAACCCCCGTGAACTTCGAGTCTGGGCAGGAGGGGGCGGGGGAAACGTATTTTGAATTGGTAGTGCAGTAACTATTTTAACCGCTAGCTGCCAGTATTACATACAATATTACATATTGCACCTTTAAATGAGGCGCCTGGTTAGCTCACCTGGTAGAGTGTGCTCCCATGTCCTCTTAGCGACTTATAAATATATTTGACTATATTTCTATTGTAATCCATTCCCAGGCATGCAGTCCACAGATCCTGGGTTAAGCACTACAAGTAACAGTGCTGCTCTCTTCCCATCTGCCCAGCACAGACAGTCAGTAAGGGAGGGGGGGGAGACGAGCGGTGGACCGGAAGCGAGTCTTACGGGTCTTATGTTACATCCATGAACGGGAGTGGATGGCTAGCTGAAACAAAGCTCCTTCAGCAGAGATGGATACAGAAAAGGGTCTTTTGAATGGCAAATTGAGTTTCAAAGCCCTTCCAGATGGTTCTTACCACAAGACTGAAGTTATTTGCATGTACTGTCGATGTGAACTGAGTTACTAATGGATTAGTCGAGTCTCAAACACCACTTGAGTATTACAAAATATCCTTTATTCCTTTTAAAATACAAAATATTCCTTTTAAAGTACATTTAGAACAGAAAAAAATGTGATTAATTTGCGACACTCATATATTTGGGGAGACATCAAATTCCATAGTTTTCAGGGGGTACAGTTGAAATAATAACGAGAAATGGGTCAGAATTGTCTTCTTTTTTTGTACTGCTTTTGAAGCTTTTTTTTAAAAATGTTTTTGTCACTTTTTTCAACGTTTTTCTTTTTTTTATTCATGGTTCATGGCAATTTATGACATAATATATATAGAAAAGCAAACATTATGAATTATTTTGACTAATGGTTAAGTTCAGAGGATGTTGAGTGGATAATCACAGACTTGTAGGTGTCAAAGTTTAGTCAGGATACCATTTAAAACCATAAAACAAATGTAACAAAAAATACAATACAATACAATGAAAGTAATCATTTATTTTACCTGCGAAGAATATTGTATGGGTTCCATACAACGTACATGCATGCATCCAAGTTATTAATCCAAGTTAATAATTTGGTGGTAAGAAACCTAAATTTCTGAAAAAAAGAAGAAAGGAAAAGGGTCAAATTTGACTTGAGGACAACAGAAGGGTTAACTCCAAGACAAGCATGTACAGATGCTTCAATTCTCTTTCCCTCTCTGCCATGAAGCCCCAATGTGGACTTAGCTGATAGTAGTTTGAGTCTATACAGACCACTGCGACTCAACCAGGATTTAACTGTTGCAGCTATTTGTGCAACCCAACAGAGTGGGGTCGTATTTATTTAATTGTTTTGATCGGAGGCATTGACCAAGAGAGGACATATGAAAAAAGACCTTGTTGTAAATAAGATGTGGCCGTGCAAGGTTTCCCTTTAGTACAAAGCATTATCAAAAGAGGAATTTCAATTATTTTCAGCTTTTATTTTCCTCTTCCATCCAAGGCAACCTATAACACTCTGTCTGAAAACGTATTTCTGAAGATTTAGCACTATATACTTGTTCTGTAAAATATCTCAACATCTATTTGGCAAAAAGTTTGGTACAGACCAGACTGTTAATATTTACTGTGTATGGTACAGACATGCAGGGTTCCCTGGTAATGAATCCCATTCACTTTGCTGATCCTCTGATTTTACCATGCGCCACCACGAGGTTGACATTTTAGTTTTTTACGTGAAATGTTTCAACAACTATTAGTTGGATTTCCATGTATAGTCATTTAGCATCACTGTGCCTAAGCACAGCCTGACAGAGCCACACAGAGCCACCAGCATGGCTGCAGACTTTAAATCTTGTTTTTTTTAATCATCCACCATAATGTTTAGTGGTGAGAGAATAATATGAATGTCAACCCTGTTGTTAATAAGTTGGGCTGCTACCTGAAATGATTGCATTATTGTCTAGTTAAATGAGCATTTCCTTCTCTTTTCATGCCATGCTTTAAAAAAGCTTAAAAAAGATTTTTTAGATTATATTCTATTCATAAAACACGTGTCAAACTCAAGGCCCGTAGGCCGAACACGGCCCCTCTCAGGTTTTTAACCGGCCTGCATATCTTAGGTTCACAATACATTTAGGGCCCTATCTTGCACTCAGCGCAATTGCCTTTGTACACTGACGCATGTATCATTCCTATTTTGCACCCGAAGCACAGCGGACTTTTCCCTCCACAGACGCACGTTGGTAAATTAGGAAATGTATTTGCGCTCCCGGGGGTGGTTCAGCAAAAAGAGGAGACGTGGTCAGGCACAAACATTCCCTGGTGCTATTTTGCAGTTTCAGAAAACAATTCCGCCACTGACCAGGAAAAACCTAGTTTAAATTCAGTAGCGCGTTATTCAGATGCTATTTTAGGGGCGCATGCTTGGCCATAATGTAGTGTGTGCACAACGCGCATACACTTTGCTTCTCTCATCTACACGGACGCAGCAGTTCCCATTTTTGCAAAGCATACATAATTACAAGGAAAAATATTACTGAAAATGCACTTCAGGTGTTTGGATAGGTCAGGAGGCCCTTTACAGTACAATCCTCAAAAAGTCGCAGCATTCTTTGTGGCTTGTTGTGTTTTACACAACATTTCCATGAATCATGGATGTGTTGATGACATAAATGAGGAAATATTAGAGGACTTAAGGAAACGTGAGGTTGAACTACGGTGGGATTGGACACTCCGGCGGAATCTGGTCTGGGAGTGGCAATGCGCGATGCGCTGCGGGTGGACGGAGATGGAGTGGGGGGAGGAGGAAGGGGCACAACAGGTGCAGGAGGTGCGTTTGGAGGCCCATGCTCCATGGCTGCAGCAATCCTCTCCAGACTGTGGAGATGCACCCGAGAGGCCGCAGCAACATCGCCACCCGGCCAAGACAGGCATTTGTTACTTTGCCGCATCGCGCACAGCTCCCGCTGGCGTGCGCCAGGCAAATCCGCCGTCATAATAGCAATCCGCCATGGAACAAGCGCGCCTGCTCTTAAAGGGAATGTAAAATGACGCTCTGATTGGTTTATTGCACGTTACGCCCAAACCACACCTAGCTACTTCAGACCAACCCATTTTAGATTTGCGTCGGCCGCAAATCTATCCCGCCGGCATAATAGCATAAATGTGAGATCCACCCACAAAGCTACTTGCGTTTCACGTTTGATACTTGCGTTTCAGATCATTAAAATAGGGCCCTTAATCTAGTTGTGCGCTAAACCCAAAAAGACAGGAAAGTGTTTGTCAAACTGCAATTATGCAACACTCAGAGCAGAATATGGCATATTTATAGATTTTGAGACTTAGAAATTCCCCCAGAAGCAGAGAGTTTTCATGATCAGGCTGTGAAACATGTTGCTGTGAGTCGGCTGTGTCGTAGAAAAAAAAGTACTCATTGTTTTGCTTTATTTGCTAAGGAACTTTTTTGCTGACTTTTGGAGGGCTTTTATGTCAACAAAAATGTGACAAAAGTTGGAAAAAAACGATGATGGTGAAAAAAAATGACATGCAGTAATACAGTCAAAGATATTTGACTTTTCGCAATAAAAGCGTCTTAATAAACTCTACATGTCTGGCCCTTGGTGTGATTTATTTTCCAGGGTGGCCCTTAGTGAAAATGTGTTTGACTCTTCTGCATTAGAACGAGATAACTCTCAACAATCTCAACCACATAATTAATTTTCTACATTTCTTGTACCATTTTCAATTATCCTATATATATATATAAAAAAACAAAACTTGAATGACTTTTCTCCACATTATTGAACTGAACATATGATATGATAATTATCATATGATAATATATAGATATGATAATAGTTCACATGGGCACAGTGTAGATTTTAGGACATGGACTTGTGGCAGTTCCCATTTAAAAAAAAACAAAAAAACAATGACTGCATTTACTTTTACTTGCAATTACAAATGCAGTGCAAGTATTGGTCTAGCTCGGGTTGGGATTGTAATTAATGTATACTTCTATACACACCTTTTCAGCCTTTCCCACCTGTGAGCCGCTCACCCAGTTCAGCTGTTCCAACGGGCGTTGCATCAGTGTGACGTGGCATTGTGATTCAGGTGAGGGCGTTACTCATCTTAGAAAGCTTGTTCATGAATGAATTTGTCTGTTGATGCCACTATTACATTTATCAGCCGTGATACATTTGTGTGTTTGTGAGATCCCGCCTTTCATGGGTGTATGATGTGTGTATATAGAGGATGACTGCGGAGATGGCAGTGATGAAGTTGGCTGCGTCCCGTCCTGCGCCAACACCCAGTTCCAGTGCACAAGTGGTCGCTGTATCCCAGACCACTGGGCCTGTGATGGTGACAACGACTGCGGAGACTTCAGTGATGAGAACACGACCTGCAGAGGCGGATCAGCACGTAAGAATGCCCGCATTTCCTTTGAAAATGCTTTGAAGGAGGTAGACTAACTCATCCCCTCCAACATAGGACCCTTGTCAGGGTTTCCCCCAGAAAAGTTGGCAGGCCCGGTGACAAGTGTCTTTTGTCGACGGGGGCCCGGCTGGGGCCAATCCCAGACTGATGGCAACAATAATGTAGAGCCCATTAGTTTTTAGAAATTAAGACAGACTCCATAGGGCCCTACGTTAAGACAGTGCTAAAAGCTAACTGGAGATTTGAAAATATGACTTCTTCTAATTTTCCAACCGAGTCGCCCGTCTGTAACTGTAGTTTAAAAAACGTCTCAAAAATACATTTAAATCCCCCCATTTATAATTACCCCACTATATGTTAAAGGGGAACTATGCAGTTTTTTCTTTAACTGAACAGCTTCGGAGTCATTGGAATGGTTATATGACTTTTTTCGAGTTGAATGGTGGTCGTCTCACCTTGCATCAAAGTTGTCTGGTAGCACCTTCACGAGAGTGTAGCTGCCTTTACATCTGTTTTAGTGCGCTAATGGTTTTATTTGCAATTCAAATCCTGTTCAAATTTAGGTGTTGTAATTACAAGTTTAACAATTAGTCAGCTTGAGTCCAACAACTTTGTTTTCACACTCACGTGTGACTAATCTTATCTTGTCTCTGTTCGGGTGGATTTTACCATCATGAGTTGAATCATTTAATCTAATTACCACAGAAAGCTCATGCAAGCTCCTAGAAACTCACAGCTCACTTGCTTGTCACTTGAATGTGTAGACTATTCATCAAACCGTTTCCTGATGGGAACTGCAGGCTTCTCCACTCCCACGTGTCTGCATCTGCTTTTACCCCAGGGGATTGAATCCGTCTTAGCTTCGCCTCAGCTGTTGAGGAAATATTTTTTTTGTGGGGGCTTGACTTTTAAGTATCAAGCAAATCATCTATACTCAATGTATAATGCCGTGATTAAAATGAATACATATTGCGGTTTATTAAGTTCTGCTGAAAATGTTAACACAAACTGATAATTACATGTTTGGTGTTACTCTACTTCTCTTGGTGTTATTTGGTTTATAACTCCTTTATATGATTAAAATATACACCTTTCTTCCCATGAATTCATCCTAAATTTTATGCCAGTATGAAAACGCAACACATCAAATGTGTGATGTAATTGACACTGCCATTTAGTTTATGCAGTCATTCTCATCAGAGGGTGTGTCCAGTGAATCCAAGACCTGCAATGCAACACACACAACATAATAGTGTCACGGAACCAGTTTCTTTTCTTTATATTGAACCCCAGCTGGAGAAATACAAAATAGTGACCAGAGTCATTACACAAGACGGAAACATCTTACAGACATAAACCTTAAATGCTAGAAGTGAAAGAACTTCCCTCTTCGGAACTAACTGATCTGTTATTGCTGCCAAGTGCCCCGCTTGCAAAGATAAATATCTGTAAACAGTAAAAAGTGTCTTATAAAATAATAGTTCAATACGGTGGTGCGTTTGCTCACAACAGTGGGCTGTAGATTTGTGAAATAGTAATTGTTGAATGACTTTTGTTTCAGTGCTGCCATCTGTGATCGAGTGCAGTGAAGAGGAATTCCACTGTGTCACAGATGGAACCTGCATCCCAGAACGCTGGAGATGTGACGGAGACAAGGACTGTGAGGACGGGAGCGACGAGAAAGACTGCGAGGGCACCAAAAGGATGTGCGACCCCAAGGCCAAGTTTACCTGCAAAGATACAGGTAGTGAATACAGTACACCGCTAAACAACACACTGAGGGCAGAAGTGAAGGACACATTGGCTACGTTTACATTCACAAAATATTCCGGTTTTTGCCCTTATTCCCGAAAAAGATGGTATTCAGACTAAGCTGTTTACATGGCTAATGGAAGTGAATATTCCACTTATATTCCCGTGTACATCTAGCTGTGCAAAATATGATTTTTTTTCAGAGTTTATCAGCGGTGGCGGACTTTTTGGATCGTGCAAAAACACCCTCCCTCTTTCATCCTTCAACCAGCTTCTTGAAAAGGTCGGCGTAGCGATGTGTGCGCTTATCCCAAAACCTGTTGATATCCAAGTCTTTGATAATGTTTAAAAGTAGCTGTGTTTCTCCTTCTTATCGGGTCTGCAGCCTTGCAAACTGTTGGCTGGTTGTTTTGTTTACAGCAACAATAGCAACGCACAGAGCTGACCATAAGTTGTAAACAGGCAAGAGGCCATAAACTTCGGTAAAAACCTCAATTGAGACGCATATTCTGAATGTGCTGTATACATGTCCAAAGAATGCCTTTAAAACCCGAATAATACCGGAGTATACCTCATGTCTTAATCGGAAAATGCTATATTTGGAAAAAGGCCTTATCCAACCAGAATATGCTGTTTACGTGACCCGTATCAAATTTGGAATATGTTCATATTCCGAATAATAGTGGAATATTGGTGTGCATGTGAATGTACAATGACAGCAGCAATTTGTATGTGAAAATGTGCTGAAGGTGGTGCTTCGTTTTTGCTTTTTACTGTGAATAGTCATTGTCTTTTAGTCAAGAAGTAGTGAATGAATAATCAATGCCGATAGATGTTATATGGCGCCGAAATATCTTCCAGAAGTTTAAGATAAAGTCTGACATAAAGTATGCAAATACTGTTATAGTGTTGGTTTTTGCACTTCAGTAGCCAAATGACACTGACACTGTTGGCAGGTCCGTGGTATAAAATCCAATCCTAAGGCATGAAAACTAAAGTCAGCTTGCATTTGAGTTCAGTGAGTAAATCTTGCATCATTCGCCTGAGACAGATGTTATAGTTTGGCGGCCTGGCTGAACTAATTTGAGCATGAAGGACAGTAACACACAGCAACACTGAGAAGGCCAAACTAACTGACTTGGTTATTGACTACTGTATAGTATTGCATTAAATAGAAATGTTGCAAAGACACTTGGAATGTAGACAGTTTCTCCTCTATGTGTGAGTTACATCATAGAAAACAATCATGAATTTCACTTCTTAATTAAGCATGATGGTCTGGAGTTTGAACACAGGCGAAAAGTTTTACACTCATGAAGAGATGGTAGACCCCTATTTCTTGTAGAAAACAAAAAAAGTTATCTTGGACAGTACTTAACATTCACATTGAGTGTTTTGATTTTTTTTTTTAAGTGGGTTGTATGATGTACAACCCTCAGTGTGTATTACCTACAGTGTATGGTGGTGGGCACGAGCCCAGTTTGGAAGCAGACAGAAGTACCGACACAGAAGCTAAGCAATGTACTGCTGTGGACCGGGGCAGCAGCTGAATGTACTTTCGCCACACACAAAAAGGCCTACCTAAAAAAAATTGATATGGTTTGAAGTGATACGCTATATTTAGAATATTTTCACTGCTTTACCTTTCTGTCAGACGGGCCTTTTTGACCAGGAACTGAAGCCGTTATATCTATCATCTATGCTCTCTTCAATCCACCGCACCTCTTTAACAAAAACAATAATTTTACCTCGCAGAACACGGGAGTTGCTGATCTACTGCTGCCTCGATCGTTTAGTTAGTTTGTGTTATTGCGTGCATTTGGTGAACCTGAACTAACTCTTTAAAACACAAGCTGGCTAGAATATGTTTAGCTGCTGCCTCCATCCGTAGCAGTACATTGCTTAGCTTCCATGCCGGTACTCTGGATAAGTTCCCTTATACACTCCCATTTCAAAATATCCAAACCATCCCTTTTAAGAGAGGAGGAAATTATCTCAGTCGTTTAATGAACTTTTGTTTAGTGCCTATCAGTTATAAATTAAGCTTTTATAAAAGCTTTAGTCTTTGACAGGCTCTGGAGGCTTAACTATCCTCCATTTTGGAGCGGTGCTGTGAAGTTTGCATGTAATTGTTCGACCAATGTAAAAACTCCCCATGTACCTAAACCCAGCACCCAAACAGCAGCTAAAAGGAGAACGTCCGAGCAAGTTTCAGTTGCTTTCTGTCTTTAGCTGTGCAGCTTTCCAGTCATCCCTTGACAGTATCATCAAGAATGGAGGCAATGCTGCGTGCTGAAGGGTTGGTTAGACCACACCAATTATTATTCACTCTAATTCTGCTGGGTCACACCCCTGTGCACTTGTGCAGTTTGTTCTGTCCTCTTCAGAAGAACAGAGTGCCCTGTCCAAAAGAAATTCACAAGGGTTTCTGAAAGGGGCCATCTTAACAGTTCTGACAGATTAACAGACTGATTTCTTTCAACTTCTCAGATAAAACACAGATGTGAGACTCATTCGAGACCTATGCCCAGTTTAAATTCTGGGATCATGGAGGATTTTTCTTGATCGTTCCACCTTTGGGGATGGATGCAAGTGAAACATAAATCGCAAACAAAGATAGGAATTTTCAAAGTGGAGCTTGAGAGAGATGATTTAGAGAAGTCGCTCCTGTACATGTAGTCATTTACAACTTTTAAATTGTGCACTTTAAGCCCTAGGGCCCTATTTTAACGATCTGAAACGCAAGTATGAAATGCAAAACGCAAGTCGTCAGCTTAGAATTATAAGGTTCAATCTCCGTTTAGGGTAGTTCTGAGATATTGAGCATCAAAGTTTTTACATCCCAGCTGGCAAAACTGTTATATAGTATAATCTACAATTAATAACTAACTAACAAAATATTTTTTTTACAAAAACAAACATCACGTCTCCTTAATTCCTCTAATATTTCCTCATTTGTGTCATCAACACATCCATGATTCATGGAAATGTGTAAAACACAACAAGCCACAAAGAATGCTGCGACTTTTTGAGGACTGTACTGTAAAGTGCCTCCTGATCTATCCAAACACCTTGTAATTATGTATGGTTTGCAAAAATGGGAACTGCTGCGTCCGTTTAGAAGAAAGAAGCAAAGTGTATGCGCGTTGTGCACACGCTACATTATGGCCAAGCATGCGCCCCTAAAATAGCATCTGAATAACGCGCTACTGAATTTAGACTAGCGCCACTGACTTTAAACTGACTTTTCCTGGTCAGTGGTGGAATTGTTTTCTGAAACTGCAAAATAGCACTGGGGAACTTTTGCGCCGGAACACGCCTCCTCTTTTCGCTGAACCGCCCCCGGGAGCGCAAATACATTCCCTACTCGCCTAGCTGCTAGTGGCACTCCCTCATACTCTGCTTCTGACTGGCTAGTAGTCCTTACTTAGGTACTGCGCATGTGCAACTCCCAACAAAGATGACAAAAAGTGAGACACTTCACTCTGTAGCTAAAACAGAGAGCTCAACACAAAGGGTGAAAAGAGCAGATGCAGCAATGTGCAGTACAACAAATATATGATGTTTTTTTGAAAATTAAACCATGTAAACTTATTCTGGTACAACCTCTAAATACAATTATGAACCTGACAATGAGCATAACATGAGCACTTTAAATGAGGAACTAGATTGGATGCCAATTGTTAGAGTTCAGAGGGTTCCATTACATTTTAGTTAAAGAAGGGATGTGTTGAAGTCAGCTTTTGATTGACATAGAAATTGGTTTGGGTTGTCAGACCTAGAAGTCTTTTTTTGTTTTTTTTGAGATTTTGATTATATTTGGTTTAGAACAAAACAGGTGAAATAGTATAACATTTAATATTTGGTATAAGAGGTTCAACCTGCTTAACTGGTGATGGTTCAAGAGTTGATGTCGTATTGTCATTTCAAATAAAGTCATCTGAATTTTTACAAAATAAAGAAGAATGAAACTCCAACTCAGGCGTAATCTTACAGTTAAAGAACAAAAATGTGTAGAGGATGCCAATAAATATTAGGATCTTTATCAGTATAGAAACCTTAAAGGGGTGATAGAATGATTATATAGGGTATTTCACACTGTTCCTTAAGGTCTCCTAATAGGGTATTTAACATTGGTTGGGCTGAAAATGCCCCAGTTGCTATTCTTTTGGCCCTTATGCATCCCTGTTTAATTTGGAACGACAGCTTTTCTTCCAAATATGGTATGCTCTGCATTTACGACCGTGGTTCATTTTCAATATCCTTGCAAAACCTCCAAACTTTCTTCTTTCTAAAGTACACAGCGCAGCTCGTGTGGGAGATCCTGACACAGCTCCAGCTCAGCGAGTCTGTGAAGGGGGAGAGGCCGACAGGGAAGACAGCAAACCTGGCCAGCAGCCGCCACCTGTCCCGGCAGATTGTGGAGCTCGTAAAGTCCGACACTGTCTTACCAAATTTGCAATTAGCCATCAATTTTCTTAAAACGGCCCATATTTGAGCTTTACATAGTTGATTTCACGCATAAAAAAGTCTCAGAAGTGAATTTTGTAATGGAATAGCAGAGATCTGCACGACTTAGATTTAGAAGACTAACTGACCTCAGATCAGTTAGTGGCCTAGTATGTAAATTTTGGGGCATTACAAAGATAGAAGGTAGAGCCAAATGAGGAGGATTTGGGAGGTTGACGTCAACTTTTAGCTTTGTTTAGATTCACCCGTTTTCAGAGGCAGAGGAAAGAGGTGTCATTGAGATTTTGAGGTTCTAAGTATGTCCTATTTACCCTCCAAACTGTATTTTTTCAACTATGACAAGGTAAAATTGGTTTTGCATTCTATCACCCCTTTAATGATGAGCAAAGTAAAACCAAAAAAACAACCACAACAACTACGAATTTACTCATCCATTATTTAAAAATAATTCTTCAGCCATGCATAGAGTAGGGACCAACATAAATAAAAAAAAGTTACCATCTCTGTAGGAATTCCATCTGTGGATATGCTGCATTTTTGTTGAATTAAAGATGAAACTTTTAGATGTTTGAGCCTTGCTATATTTGGAAAGAATATAAAAAATAATATTTTTCCTTTTTAAAATGATAAGCTTATGGTTATGTTTAATAAACCCACTCAAAAGTGCTCCCTCCCTTTTATGCCTTCTGCTCCTAAAACTCATAAAGTAGAAGTTGTGAGATTTTCTTGCTGTCATTCAAGGTGATATTGCCAGAATGAAGACTGGTTAATTCAGTTGTAAAAATGATTAACCTCCTTGTCCATGTGCATTACCACAAGCGCACACATTTTGATCACACTTAAAATGGAACATTTCTTTGCCCCAAGTGTCATCCATATTTTACGCATGAAAAGCTTGTGAACTTGAATAGCACATAAGCTCGCATTTTCACATGCAACTGCACTGGCATCATATTTAGGTATTCAAATTAAAAGTGTCATCTGACAATTTTTGTACAGACAACTGCAAAGCTTGGAGGTGATACCAAGCCGAACAGACGCACAGACACATCTGATCTCACACACACACACACACACACACACACACACACACACACACACACACACACACACACACACACACACACACACACACAGCAGTCGCCTCAGCCTCCCACGTCGGTTTGCACTGATCCGGCACCATGCATAAACCAGTGGGATCTCAAAACCCTATGATGTAGCTTTGATGAAAAAAGAGTAAATTGGAATATGCTGCGTTATAGGCTTCACCTGGGAGTGTGCAAAAATGATACATCCCCATATCTGTGTTGTTTTCTTTCTTCCCCCCCCTCCTGAGTAATGAAAACATTTGTCTTATCCAAAGTTGGAAAAAAAAACAAGCACTGAATGTACCATTTCATTTAGTTAAGGTATGGAACATTGTTTTGTGAGGCCCATGTCATCCAATACTTACTATGAATGAGATGACATCGTCTGAACGGCACTGGAACTTGGAACTGTCAATTCTTCATTTTGAAGTGCTTAAAAAAGTCTGCCTGTCTCCACATTTCATTCTCTACAGGCAAGTGCATCACAAAGAGCTGGGTGTGTGATGGGGACATTGACTGTGAGGACCGCTCAGATGAAGAGTCCTGTGAGTCTGCTGTCTGCAAGCCACCCAAGTACCCCTGTGCCAACGACACCTCTGTCTGCCTCACACCTGATAAGATCTGCAATGGCAAAGTGGACTGTGCAGACCGCTCGGATGAAGGACCTATCTGCGGTATGTTTCTTTTGTCTGTGCATACATCTTTGATTTGTTTGTTTGCTTTTGTTACCCTGCAAGATGGTAAAAAAATATTCTATTGCTAGACATCTCATTCCACCACTACGGACATTGATATGCTGTTTTAATAGCTGCCACTCTTCTAGGAAGACTTTCCACAAGATTTTGAAAGGTTTGGCACTGACCTGCCGTTTCAGTCCATCCTAGTGATTCAAATTCTTATCCACCAAGCCTTGAAAAAGAAAAAGAAAACATTTGTTTTTGGACCTGCCTTTGGCAAAAACAGCCCCTGACCAAAAGTACACAAAAGTACGTGGACAGATTATCAAACTCATCCCCTGGTGGTGTGAAAGATAGTAAAACCTTTCCATAGTAGTTGTCAGTTAATTGTCAGACATTGATATGCTGTTTTAATAGCTGCCACTCTTCTAGGAAGACTTTCCACAAGATTTTGAAAGGTTTGGCACTGACCTGCCGTTTCAGTCCATCCTAGTGATTCAAATTCTTATCCACCAAGCCTTGAAAAAGAAAAAGAAAACATTTGTTTTTGGACCTGGCTTTGGCAAAAACAGCCCCTGACCAAAAGTACACAAAAGTACGTGGACAGATTATCAAACTCATCCCCTGGTGGTGTGAAAGATAGTAAAACCTTTCCATAGTAGTTGTCAGTTAATTGTCAGTCAAGCTAAATATTTCAGTTACAATACATTTTAATAGTGACCATTTACTGTACTCAGCAGCCTATAAGAAATAGGGCCCTATTTTGACGATCTAAGCGCACGGTGTGAAGCGCATGGCACAGGTGCGTTTAGGGCGTGTCCAAATCCACTTCTGCTAGTTTGACGCCGGAGAAAAGGGTCTGTGCGCCGGGCGCATGGTTCAAAAGGGTTGTACTTAGTGTCTTCATTAATTAATAGGTGTGTTTTGGGCGAAACATGCAATAAACCAATCAGAGTGTCATCTCCCATTCCCTTTAAAAGCCAGGCGCGTTTGTACCTTGGCGCATTGCTATTATGATGGCGGATTTGCACCGTTGTGTGTGTGTGTGTGTGTGTGTGTGTGTGTGTGTGTGTGTGTGTGTGTGTGTGTGTGTGTGTGTGTGTGTGTGTGTGTGTAAAAAGCATAGTGTTTGCGCGCTGTGCATAAGCCTAGGCACATTTTACTAATTTGCTGTTAAAATAACAATGAAATGCTGCGCTATTGACTTAAGACCAGGTTTGCAAGATAGGGTTCATTCATGACATAACGTTATGTCTGTTGAGCAAACATCTGTATGGTCAGTAAGTCCCAAACAGTTACAACTTTGGCTGAATATACAACTTCTTACAAGTACAATTTTGAGAAGTTTATATTGAATTATTTGTACTTAAAGTTATAAAAAACTTGGAATCCGTTGTTACCAACAAAATTCCAGCTGACCACAGCTGCTGTTCTTCATGAGGATCTTTTTATAGCCCCGCTTCAAGCCCACAGGGGGTTAGTGTTTGATACTTAAAAGATATATTTTGGTTGACGACTCACTTTCAAGTGAAAAGACCAACAAAAACTGTCAAAAATAATGACTCCCAGGGACTCCTAGGCATTTTTGGCTGTTGCGATGCTCCCACTGTGTTGTGCTTCTTTGATTGACATTTCTTGCAAGGATAGACACGCTAGAGTTGGTGCCATTGGTATAGGAGAAAATAAAACAAAGAAAAGAAAAAAGTGGCAAATTAATAAACCACATTTACATTGCAAATGAAAACCGCAGCACATTCTTCCTATTTATTAAAACATAGCTCTTTATTTCTAACTAATTTACTTTTATCAGCTTTGCAGAGTTGCAGAAAAATTAATTGGAAAAGTCGAAGCACTGTCACATCCTCCAATTTTCACCGCAGAGGTTCAGGACACGTTACCTGCTGAGGCACTTCACAGCACTCGTGCCAACTCTCACTTTAATTCTTTATGTGATGTTATATCATAGGGATGTTGGAGAACATCTCCCAGAGGGGCCCTGCTACATCCTCTCCTTCACATAGAGCAGCTTAGAGCCTGATGAGGAATCAGTATGTGTTGTCTCAGAGACCACAGGGACAGAACACCAAGTAATATTTTGCCTTCCCGATGGTGGCAAATGTTGAAGTGTTTGTCCAGCAGCCTTCAGAGAGAAAAAAAACGGGATCTCATGTGACTATCCACAGCTATCTAATCTCTTAAAGTGAGCAGTGTAAACATTGAGGTTCATTTAGATCTAGAGCGTCACTAACCAAGCCCTTTGAGTGTCTGTGTTATCGCGGCTGAAAAGAGACAATTATGTGTTCAGAGAGACCTTGAGAGTCTGATTGATTTGCACAAGCTCAGCAGGACTCACACCCACCATTAACAACTGTGACCACCCTCTCCATTTCCCCCCTGTTGAAAGAGTCCAACGGTGTTCTCGCCTACTTTGAAAAGACTTATTCTTAATCACTGTGGCAAAATACCTTTCCATCTCGACCTGGCACCTGCTAACAGAAACCAGGTGTGTAGGGCAGAAAGCAGCATTCTAACAAGATAAAGGAGTTAAGACATGTCTGTCTTGATATCACTTTTGTAAGGAACAGTGCATAATGTTCTTGTTCCTTTTTTTTTTTTTGAAGCAGTGATGGAACTAAAAGCCATTCACCTCCAGGGGAAAGCACAAAGAATCTGCTGCGTGAAGGCTTTCTCATTATACAACACCTTTATCTTCATTAGAGTGGGAACACACTCCTTATGTTTGGCTTATCCCTAGCTCTTGACTCTAAAATACGTTGTCTTGTGACACTATGTCTGAAACATAAAACTGTTTAGATTTCATGTTATTATTGGCAATTAGTGGCCACGTAAGATTCAGATGCTACTATCTTACACAGCCACCACACGTACTGCTTTTCAAATGCTTTTCTAATGCTCAGCCTCTCCTTCAGTGTCTGTACAGTGTGTAAGAATGTTTGGCCTTTCTTCACCGCAGATATGTGTCTTGTAGCCAGAGGGGGTTGCAGTCACCAGTGCACTGTGGCACCAGGGAAAGGGGTTGTGTGTTTTTGTCCCCCTGGGCTTCACCTGGACTCCAGTAACAAGACGTGTGAGGTGGTGGAATACTGCAGCCATCACCTGAAGTGCAGCCAGGTGTGTGAGCAGTACAAGACCACGGTGAAGTGCTCCTGTTATCCAGGATGGACGCTGGACCCAGACGGAGACAGCTGCCACAGCACAGGTAACCGACCTTAGCTTATTTAACTTTGTTTTTAGTGAATCTGTTGGCTGCCGTGATGGTGTGTGGCTGTGGCTCCGTGTCTGCAGTAATTAAAGTGTATCCCTGGGCATGTTATTAACTAAAAAAATCTTAGATTCTGAGTTGGAATCAATTTGTTCTTAGACTGTATTCCTGCAGTATTGGTGCCTTTTGAAAGAACAATATGAGATTTCAGTATCACTTCTTAGTGCAAGGATGGAAGGTGTGTGTCTGTGTGTGTGTGCGTGTGTGTGTTTTCATGGGTGTGAGATCGCACTAGGGCTAAGCAATGTCAGTGTTTTCACGTTTTGAGTTGAAAATGCATTAGATCAAACCATGACAAATTTTAATAATTATCTTATGATGCAATGACATCCTTAGGTATTTTACGAGGGGTTTTCGTGGTATATGTTTGTATGGTATATCTTAGTATTTATTTGTAAAAAAATTTATTTATAATAATATTCCTCAAAACTTTCCCAGAGCTTGTTGTGTTGTGGTCATTGATACAGTCCAGTCACACTCCAGTTAAACAATTTGTTCTTAGACTGTATTCCTGCCGTGTTGGTGCCTTTTGAATGAAAAAATATGAGGCTTTAGCATAACTTTTTAATGCAAGATTCACACTGTAGATGAGAGAAACTGGAAAGGAAAACAATAACAGTCAAACAACAGAATTGGAAGGTCCTTGTGTTAGTGCTGAGACAGTGGAGAGGCAGTCTGAAGAATAGTAATAGGTGTTGATTTAGAGTACTGTCAAGTCAAATTCAATCAGTTTCAAATCTGAAGAGGCATCTGGGCGATGAGTCCTGTCTGTTTCTATCTGTACTGATGCTAAGTGAACGAAGCATGTTCCCCCCTTCTCAAGCCACCAGAGCTTTGTTACTTCACTCAGCCGTGCACAAGTTCACCTCAGGCCTAATCCCGTACAGACACACATGTTTCGCCCGTGTAGTGTCACATTATTAATTCAAACTTTGCGCTCTTCTTTTATTGAATAATCTTTTTGACGAGGCCGGCTCTGTAACCACTTGAAATACAATCGTTCCACACACGTGCTGTTGGCTTGTCACATTCTGATTTATGGACCTTATTTTGATTACTTGCTTCTCTATTTCCCTCCCAAGATTGATGGCAGTTGCAGCTCTAATCTTACATTAACGCAGGAACACGATACACAATTCTTTCTGGAAGCCGATCAGAATTCTACGGCTTCATCATGAATCAAATTTTGCATACAAACACAAACATTTCTATTTAATCTTGCGAGAGGTGTTATTGGATTCTTTGTAAAGTTCCGAGCACACATCTACTCCTCGTTTTTTTTAATTTTTTTTTTATGTCTCAGGAATAAAAGATTTGCAAGTACAGGTCTTCACTCCGGTAGCATTGTAGCTAGTTTGGCTGCAACACTGAAAAGTGTCATTGAAGCAAGGACACAATTTTAATTGTATTTTTACAGTTCTGTTCCCTAAAGTATGATTTAGTCTAGAATGCTCTGAAGAGAGTTTTAATTTACAAACATTTCTCAGAAGCAGAAATAATCTTACTGATTGAACTAAACCTCAGTGGGAAAGGCCAGAGAAGTAAAGTATACAAACACTGTTGCCAGCTTTAGGACTTGTCACTAGATTTAGCGACTTCTTAGAGACCCTGCAAAATGTATTTCTCAGAAGAGACCACTTACAAATGTATCTACTTTTTCAGAAAATGGAAAAATGTAATGTGTTGATTCCCAGAGTGTTTGGCCAGAAATTGGTTTGGCTGCAACTGATGCATATAAATCTGCTCTACATGGCGGTTTAAACCAGTGAGATATGTTTGAAAGTATGTCCTCCCCACAGTGGATCAACAGAGAGCAAGCTGAAATAAATATATGGAACTAAATGAAGGTCTCTGGTTTCAATTCCCCTGCAGAATGTAATTGATATAAACAACCCACTGTTATAAATGTCCACCATATTTTGAGTACATACATTGACATGTCAGTGACGGTCATCCAGTACCCTGCTTTAGTGATAAGAACATCACTTAATTCAAAAATAAAATAAAGATCTTTAAGTGTGTGTGTGTGTGTGTGTGTGTGTGTGTGTGTGTGCGCGTCCGTTTGGTTTGAAATGTGCTTGGGACAGAGACGCATTAATTTTTTTTTTCTCCTTGGCGCAGGTAATATTTTGAAAGACGCTGTCCTGTAGCTTACTAATGTAAATGAATAAAAATGTATACAAAAATGTGATGGTGTCCGACACATTTTATGACGAAAGCCTTAAGTTTTCAAAAAGCATTAGACAGGCAGTCTTTTGAACAGAAAAGCGTGTAACCAGCGCAGCAGCAGAACGGCTGTGTCTGTCCCTGCCCTGTGGGGATAGAAATTTTTGTGGATTTGTTGGCATCTGTCGCTCAAGAATTATATTTGTTATGAACTTTATTTTTATTTTTTTTAACTAAATTGAGCTTGAGGTTTTCAAAAAAAGTGGTGGGTACAAAATGACTCATGACGAAGTCTGATAGGTACCCACCGAAATCAACGCCTGTGTGCGTGTGCGTGTGTGTGTGTGTATGTGTGTGTGTGTGTGTGCGTGCTTGCATGCTCACATGGTTTGACTTGAAAATGCACTAGTAGATGAAACGAGGGCAAATTTGAATGATTATCTTATAATGCAACAACATCCATAAGTATTCCATTGTTGATTTTAAGGAGGGTTTTTCATGGTATGTTGTTAAATGTTTATTTTATTATATTTATTTCAAAAAAAAATTTAACATTTGACAATAATGTTCCTCAAAAAAGTGGCCATTGAGGCAGTCCAGTCGCACTCCAGTTAAAGAAGAAGAAGCCAGTCCAAAACACTTTCTCACAATATCCAGTGTACATTTTGTCGCACAACAATTACCAATTTACTCAAAACATCACTCAGCCCTAGCCTCTGTGGCCCTCCTGAAAACAAATGCAGTGCTTGTTTCCTTTCTCTCTCTTTGGCCAGACCCCTTTGAGGCTTTCATCATTTTCTCAATCCGGCACGAGATACGACGAATAGACCTTCACAAGCGGGACTACAGCCTGCTGGTGCCGGGGCTAAGGAACACCATTGCGCTAGACTTCCACTTTAAGCACAGCCTCCTTTACTGGACAGATGTGGTGGAGGATAAGATCTACAGAGGAAAGCTCTCCGAGTCTGGCGGTATGGGCACACACAAGTTCATACAGCCATGTACACAAACATTTACTTTCTAAAGACGGCTGTGATGTATTGGCTAAAGAGAGTCACGTCCGGCTCGTCTGTGCTCCAGCAGCTGTAATGGAAGTATGAGTCACTGCCGATGATAACGCTCTGTTTTACTCTACTGTCGTTACACATACTCAGGTCTGATGCAGTAAGTTGATATTGTCTCTCCCTGCAAATTTATCTCAGATTGTCCAAAGTTAACAAAATACTGCAGGAGCAGAAGTCTTGAGCTGTTGCATTACAGTATCTCCCCCTCATAAAATGATGAATCAGAACTTCTCCTTGGCTCTGTATTTTTGTGGCTTGCAGTACATTTACTGGGCTCCTTTTATTTCCCTCTGCAGACCCGAAGAAATCGCCTCTTAGCTGTACCTATTCCACCCTTTTGTGAGGCACATATAAAAGCCTCTGCATCTGATAATAATTATCAACAGCTGGATTATAAATATTGTAGGAAAACCCTTTCACCATGCTTAATGGAACCCCGTTGAAAGAAAGCAATCTTCTTTATACGGAAGAGCTTTCCTCACCACTTCCCCCCCATTTCCTTTTGAGAAGGTTTTACTGAGCACTATAAAGACACATCTACCACCAGTGCTGCTCCCTAGCTCCTTAGTCGTGCTATCGTGTTGTTGTTATTGTTGTTTCAGGGGTGACAGGGATTGAGGTGGTCGTGCAGCACGGTCTGGCCACCCCGGAGGGCCTGGCTGTGGACTGGATTACGGACAAACTGTACTGGATTGACAGCAATCTGGACCAGATTGAGGTGGCCAAGCTTAACGGAGATATGCGCACCACCCTGATTGCCGGAGGCATGGAGCATCCACGGGCCATCGCTCTCGACCCAGGGCAGGGGTATGTTACTCACTAACTCCCACAAACAGAACTTGATAGATAGCACAGCAATCAGCCTGAGATTATTGGAATAAAGTAAAGTTACAACCTCCTTGTATTTCTCCCTTCTACATCTGCTTTGATGTATGAAGATGTCTTCTGTGTTAAGGTCCATTAGGCCAGCAGGTATATAGAGTACATCAATTACAATGCTGTGTGCTTCATTCCAGTAATGACAACTGACCCGCCCCCCCCCCCCCCCCCCCCCTCAAAAAAATGAGTTCTTCTTTAAAGTGCCCATATTATGAAAAAATCACTTTTTCTGGGATTTGGGGTGTTCTTTTGTGTCTCTGGTGCTTCCACACACATACAAACTTTGAAAAAAATCCATCCATGCTGTTTTGAGTGAGATACAGTTTCTGAATGTGTCCTGCTTTCAGTCTCCTAGTGAGCTGTTCAAAATCGGCCTCGGACTGTGACGTCACAGTCCGAAATGAGCTGGCTAACCACAACCGTTAGCTCGTTAGCATGCTAACCGTTAACATTAGCATGCTAACGCTAATGCTAACGCTAGCATGCTACGTCGTTCTCAATAGCAAAGCACTGCTACAACACACACAAGTTCACCATAATCTACAAAAGAACTACTTACATGTGTGCCCTCATTTAGAAGTCTCTCAGCTAATCCTGCCTTGTAACTGACCAAAGTTGGAGAAACAGGCTTTCTTTTACTGTCTATGGAGCTAGCTAGCTGACATGCTCTACATCTAAGCTACTGAGCATGTGCGAGTGCAATCAAAGATAGTACAGAAGAAGAAGATGAAAAGAGGTCTCACTCTGTAGCTAAAACAGAAACCAGGTGAAAAGAGGATCTGCAGCAGTGAGAGAGAGCTGTGCAGTACAACAAAAATATGTTGCTTTTTGAAAATTAAACCATGTAAACCTATTCTGGTACAATCTTAAAATACAGTTATGAACCTGAAAATGAGCATAATATGGGCGCTTTAAAACATTTTAAGCAAGACCTTTAAATTAAAAGACCAAAATATGCTTTGTTTTTTTGTGCATCATTCCCCTCAGGGCCATTTCAAAATCAAGGTTGTTTATCCTGCTGAGATGCATGGGGAGAGTGTTTGTAGACTGGCCACCTTTCCTTTGCCCAATCAGCAAGCTCAGCTTGAAAACATCTGTTACAGTGCACATTTTTAACACTTTTGTTGTCTTGGTATAAATTAAGCATTGCGTTAGTTCATGCAAGACATGGCACGTCGTACACACACTGATTGAATTATCATTTCTATCAGTCACACACCAATCACAGCCATTCTCACATCAAGGGGGTCCTTTTAAATGTGACTCCCTCCTCTCTGATCCCTGCTACACTGACACTGCCTCTCTCCCCAATGCTGCTGACAACGCTTTGCCTCCACCACCCCAGCCCCCAGTTCAGAGTCCTAACATGACTTAAAGGTTAAAATGGTTTTCAATGTCCTGCTTAGGGGCCCTTATCTTGTATACCAATTGGGTGTTTTCTGCATTGTGCTCCCTGTTTTAGTTTCACATGCTGCTTGGCTGATCCAGGGAGCATTATCAAGAGCGGAGCCATCAGCGCCAAGCATAACTGTATTTCCATTTGTTGCGATAAATGGTTATATCTATGACGAGAGTGGTCCTGACTGAACAAGCGTTATGATAAGCTTTTTAATTTGTTAAATGAGGTTGATGGACGACGTCACACTGGGACTAACAGCCTCATAATAGGCACTGATGCAGCACACCTGGGAGGCTTTGATAGTGTATGTTGTTTTGGAATGTTGAGCAATTATGACTTGGTGATCCATCCTTTTGAAATGAATCTAAATCTACTTAAAGAGGAAACACTCACGTGGGGAGTCCTCCCATCAGGGATGCTGATTTTTAGGACACAGATTTTTTAGGTGGCTTAACACAACATACATGTTTGTCATGTTATAATGTCTTTTTTTCTTGTTATCATGACACACCAACTGGTTTATCTCCTTACAACAAGAAGCATATTTTATTGTGCAAGCATTGTACGTTTGCCTGTGTGTTTGGGAGGTGCTCTCTAATCTGTGTGTGTGTGTGTGTGCGCGCGCCCGTGTTTTTTTTTTTACTATTTATGTTTGTCTTACTTTTTAATCTGTTAATGAGATTTACTGAGCGGTGAACAGTTTTATTGAGCCTTTTGGGAAGCACATTAAAATGCCTCATAATTGTTCAGCATTTTGTCTTGGTTAACTGAAAATGAATAGTTGCGAGTATTTCACTGTTTCAATTTGTATAAGATGTTATAGTGGGTGTGTAGGGATATCATTTTATTTCAGTGTTAGTCACTTTGTCTGTGGCGTATTAAATCTGCTTTAGTTCTCCGATCTCAGATAGTGCGGGACTGGTTATGGTGCATTGTATAAAAATTGAAAAGTGGAAGGGAAAAAAAGTATGCATATTACCTACAGCAGCACAACACAATACATCCGTGTAGGCAGTGTTTTTATAGAGCACAAGCACATGGATCAGTACACTAGTCTCACGCTCTTGGAAATCATGGTCAAGTTCATTTTGTCTCAACTGAATCATGATGTCCTCATGTGAGCAGTCATCGATCCACTATCCACTTGTGCAAGGCACAGATAAAAAACATGTGCAGCAAACTCCCTGACCGATGCTGATTTATGGGGCAGACAGATCAGATGGAGAGCACTGACAGTATTTTAAACATGGTGCATCAGTATTAACATGCTAAACCACTTGCTCTTATTTTCGGTTTAACATTTACTGATCTGTGTGTTTATTTTGATGTGTTGATCAAATGAGTTAGCTTGGTGCATGTTTGAATATCCCACAGAATATTATCGTCAGCCCTTAAATGCTATTATTATTGCAAATATTAAATTCTTATAGGAGTCAACATAATGTTAGTAGTTTTTAAATATATATTGGCGAGAAGTCAAGTGTTACATAACAACATATGGTTCTTTTTAGATATTGTAATAAACGGCATCTGGCATTAATTAGGCATAATTGTAAACAAATGGTAATAAGTTATAATGTAAATATGTAACAAGAGCTCGTCAACATACACGATGCTATCTGTTATTAGGGATGTGCATCTCCGCTCTGAATCCGATGCAATACGATATGATTCCCCCCTATTATGATGCAGTGTAATTTGATTCAGTGCGATTCAACGTGATGCAAAAGTATGATGCTTTACAGTTCAATATGAGTTTGGTTTTATTTCCTAACCAAATCATAACTTACATTTTACTATTATTATTTAACAAAAAACGGCCCTGGCATTTCCACCCACCAGCGGCCCACCAGTGCGGTGGGGGGGGTCGCAGTTAGAACTTTTGACGCACGGAAAGAACACGCACTTTTGATAGCCCCAGTGCTGGTGAACGTAAACTCCCATGCTATAAACATATATATATATAAATCATCAGAGCCAGCCACTCCATAATAATATAATATTCTGAAGTAGCCAAACTTACTGTACCTACACTCCCTCCTGCAGCATTGGTCTCCATCTCTGTTGCTTCTGGTAATCCACATTCAGACCCTGCAGGCTTGTTGTTCTGTGTCTTAGTTCCATAGATTCGTTATCCATGTCTATCTCTTCATCCTCCTCTTGCTCGTTTTGTTCTTCCTCTTCCTCATTGTCCTGTCTTTCTCCCTGGTGTGCTGGCTCAGACCTGTCGCTAACATGCTAGCTGTATTAGCGCTAATGCTAGCTGAAGCTGCACTTGAGTTTAAAATCAGTCAGTTTGCAGCATTTTTCAACGTCAGCCAACAGTGCTCTATTATATTTCTCTCTCTTTTTCTCCGCCCCCATCCCCCCTTGTGTCGATTAATTTTTTTGTCAACAGTATAGCTTCCAACTTCACGCTGACGCAGACCATAGACACTATATATAAAGATGCAGATGTCTACTCGATTCTGTCATGAAATTCCCAGAAGGCATTGCTTCATTTTAACTTTTGCTAACAAATATTCAAATAAATGAAATACAGGTAGATTTGTTTTATTTTAAACCATGCACGTTTACATTTTTGTACATCTGATCTGAATAAGTAATTTTGCTACAAAACAATACAGACTAATGTAAAGGTTTGTGACTGTAGAGGGTAACCATGACTGTGATATAGAGCGACTCATATGTGGTTTAAATACAAATCAGGTTACATAGTTACTGGGTGTCAAGGATTTGGACAACTTTGGTTATCGTTTGGCCAAAGATCTTTATTATTAATGCTTGAGGGGCCAAGAGAAATTATATGGGCCGCTGTTTACAATTAAGTGGCCTCATGGCTGTGAAAATCATGCGGCTCTCTGATTGGCCGGCCGGCCCAAACGGCCCATGAGAGCCCGCGGCCCCTCTGGCATCTGCCCAAATGCCAGATTACCAGTCCGTCACTGGTGCTCAGGATTTACAATGATGCGTAGTGCAGTGTGCCGTAACTACTGCCAGCCGTCGGATGTGCTTAACAGTATTTCAGCAGGTGAGCTAACTCAGCAGGGAGCAGAAAAGCAGTGCCTATATGAACAAAAAAATAAAATAAAAAAAATTGTATTATAGTTTTTAAATATGAAATATAAAGGAGGTGTACCTTTGCACTTTTTTGTTTCTTTGTGTCAAATTGTGCAACTATGTCCACATGCTTTCTTCAGGGGTTCATTAACACAAATAAACAAAGTCAATAGAATTAGAATGCTTTTTGAGATACATTTTGAATATTGTTTTAATATATCATGCAGCAAAGTATTGTTGCCTTGCAGCAGCTGCTGTAAGTCAGAGAAATGAGTTGTGTACAAGGAGAGATACAGATTTTAATAATGTAGCGGCGTCTGAGTGGGGTAGGGGAAAAAGAGACGCAGGTTGACTTGCCAGCAGCTATGCCTGTGACTTGGCCGGGTGCCCCTTCAAACACCAGCTGTCAGTGTTTGCTGCTGCAAAAACGTGATGAAGCTGGTGAAGGATCATGTCCATGTCACTGCACTGTGGGTTGGTCAAGGAGCCTGTTGGAGAAGGGTGGGATCTGGGGGGAAAAGCATGATCTTTTATGCACCTGAGGTTAAGATCACATTAGCCTTGCATTGCCATTGCAATTTGCCCCGCACTCAGACTTGAAAAAGGATTACTATATAAAATATTTAGTGGAGTGATCATGAACAGTGCATGACAGTTATGCTGTAGTTTGTAGTCTTCGTTTTAGCTATTACAGGCATGTACTCAATTGTGTGTCAGACATAGTATGTATTTTGATCTTGGCAATGCCAAATATTGTTTTTAAAGCACAGGTTTTTTAACACAGTTTTGTAATGATGTCAACAGGTTGTATCAGTTTTACTGTGCATATTGGATATACTTTGATCTAACGGCAATAATTGAGACTTACTCCTATTTTTGTAAAATTCTGAAAAGAAGAACTGTCTTCCACCTAACTGATAGGCCTCTTGCTGCCCTGCTCATCTTCTCATGTAGGCAGGTTTTATTTTGTGGCAAAAAAGAAAAAAAACACAAACAGTTCATCCTTTTGGAATCTTTTTAGCACAACTCATCATCTTACCATCTGCACTTCCAATGTCCCCCGTATTTGACTTATTATAACACTATGTTTATTGACAATAACAAAGTGTGTTGCTTGCTCAGAAAAATCACTTAGTGGGTACATTTTGGTCCTTCCAGGTACTTTACAGTTTGATATATTTTTAATATATATGTTTAAGATACACATTAAATACATTAGTGGTATAATTTTATCACTTAGTTATGACAATGTAATTAATTTAAGTAGTTATGTATTTTCTCTAAGTGCTGGAAACACAGTTGGGAGATTGTATCCCATTCGTTTTCCTATCTACAGAATATAAGATGTTTTTAGATGATATAAGGAAGTACACATATTTACAAAAAGACTGAATCAATTTTCTCTGTTGTTGCTAGTACTTTACTGTGGCCAGTATATTTCAGATTAAAGTAAAACCCAGACATTCCGAAAATCAATTTAACACTCTTAAGAAATGAGTAATCTGCTCATGCACTCTCCCCTATAGTACTCTTTCACATTTGGGAGGATGACTACATTCTTATGGTTGTACAGAGTAGGATTAATGGGTGCTTTTGGTGCCTAAAGGCGCATTTCCATTCCAGGGCAATAATTCTAATCTAATTACTTGAATCCACTCAAAGGAGTGGGTCATCGATCAGGGATGCCTTATCAAGTGAATAAGGCTATTGATCTGGACAAGGATATTTCTTCCTAACACCGTTTCGTTGTCGTCAGGATGTGATTTAAGCTTGAGCACCCATTTTCCCCTTCATTCTAGCTGACTTTGAGGACCAAGGCAGGACAGAGGCAATGTTGCTGAGTTAGAGTAGGACTCAGGATACTGCCGATGGCCACATCAATGATGGTGTTCATTTTCAGGCCTCATTGAGCTGTAAAAAGTCATAATAAAACAGATGGCCTCCCATTTCAAGGCATGTTGCAGATGTTGAGGGTTGCACTGGATCGCTGGTGTTGTTCTTGGACAGTCATCACTGCCACTGGCTGTGTAGTCTATATCCAGGGCGTTTCATTTCCGGGATTGTTTAGGTGCCGCCAGAAATTCCGCCGGATGTCACCAACTTTTCGTCCGGATGTCCGTCACCTTCCGCTATCTTGTGTGTTGGCATTTTAAACTCGATTCGATTCATGAGGACTATGGTTAACTGCTCCTCAGATCTCTGCAGGGTAAATCCAGACAGCTAGCTAGACTATCTGTCCAATCTGAGTTTTCTGTTGCACGACTAAAACAACTTTTCAACGTACACATGTTCCACCAAAACAAGTTCCTTTCCGAGGCTATTTTGCAGCGGCACCATTGCTCCATCCGATGCTTAGCACCACCCAAGACGATTGTGACTGGTTTAAAGAAATGCCAATAAACCACAGCACGTTTTTTTCTCCCATATCGGAATGCTGTGTGGACTAGCCAACAGCGCTGCGGATCAGGAGCTGGCAATGCGAGACTACTGTCTGTGTTAATGCATACAGTTACAACAGCATTGCACTGTGCGTGCAATTACTGTGTTTTGTAGTATAATAACACTGACAAGAACAAATAGCTGAGGAATTGCTTTCAGATGTTTTTGAGGTCTTACAGCCCTTTTTAGTGGATCTATGAAGGAATAGAAATTGTGCATTGTGTATGTTGTTGCTTGTCCAGTGATCAGTGTTGCCTCTTTGGTTTCTGTCCCAAGGATCCTCTTCTGGACTGACTGGGATGCTACCTTCCCCCGAATTGAGGCTGCATCAATGAGTGGAGGAGCTCGACACATTGTGTTTAAGGATATGGAAATCGGCGCCTGGCCTAATGGACTGACTCTGGATCATTTGGAAAAGAGGATTGTTTGGACAGATGCACGGTATACCATTATAGTTTTCACATTGTGTGCAGAAGCATTCACACTTTTTAGAGCTTTCAATACATGTATGACATTTTATACTGAAACGGATTCACCAGCAGTCCCTGGATCAAATTTAACTTGAAGCTCCACTCTCCTAGTGGGCATTAAATAATGGAGGGCATGTAATATTTAAAGATCCTACATCGTACAATGGCCATATTTGGTTTTAAGTGGGTCTTGAACAATTTAATAGTTCCATCTGTGGACAGGTGGGGTACACTTTGATCTGCCTACCTCACTGCATTTGAAGAGCATTTAAATTTTTGCCCTTTATGTCGGTCTCTTTTGAACAGCTCAGACGCCATTTTCTCTGCACTCTATGATGGAAGTGGGGTCATTGAGATCCTCAGGGGCCATGAATACCTGTCCCACCCCTTTGCTGTGTCTCTTTTTGGAGGCAATGTCTACTGGACGGACTGGAGGACGAACACTTTAGCGAAAGCCAATAAGTGGACTGGACGAAATGTCACAGTCATCCAGAAGACGAGTGCTCAGCCTTTTGACTTGCAGATCTTCCACCCCAGTAGGCAGCCACAAGGTGAGAACAGTTTTTTTTTTGGCTTTACTGTTGAGGATGAGACACTGACAGAAACGGGACATTTCACTGTGTTAGCTGGAACCAGCTTTCTATATACTAATTTGACAGGTTTGCTCTCCTAGGATATGCGCAGCAGGTACATTTAACCCCTAAAGCACTGCCATCAATGCATACTTTGAAGGGGGGGTGTTACCTTATTAAGCATGGCAACTAGTTGTAACTATCCATTGTTGAAAGAACAAACCATTTTTTTTTTTAAACAGAAAGGTAATATAAAACATTTTTACCATGTGTGTGCCTCTGCACATTTTGTTCAGTATCATTTAGACTTTGTCTGACCTGATTGTAAACTTCAAAGAGTTACCATTCAAAAGAAACCCGGATCATAGGTGCAATTATAAAGGTTCAAGAACAGAAACCATTTCGTTTTGGACATGTCATATTCAGGCTTGTGCACAAAACGTGGTTGCTTATTTATTGGTTTAAAGTGCAAACTCATCACATCCTATCATATTACACTCTATAGGTAAAAAAAAGGGTTTAGATGGAAGTTGACTATAATCCTACAGTAATACTGGATGTTGACTGAGGATACATTATCTTTTAAAACACCTTTCATTCTCATGTTGTGAAAGAAAAAGAAAAGCAGCATAATGTAATTAATTTCAGCTTCTGCCTCTGCCTTCATTTGGCCTGTCATTCAACGAGCATGTGTCTGAATAAAAAAAGGTACTCATGCAGAGAATTAGCTAGCTTGAGTTAATGGTACCCCTGAATGGGTTTTTCTCACCATCCAAATTATTCTAATTGGCTTACCACTATATTAAGGTTCTCCTTTTCTTCTTTACTTCACTGAATGTTAATGAAAAGGGCTACAGAATAAGAACCACAGCTGCCAATGAATAATTGTGGCATATCCAATTATCAAATCGATTAGTAATGTGAATAATGTGCTGTGGTGACAGGAAATATATGAAATAGTTCTGAAACTCCATTAATATTGCCAGCAATCTCTTTTCAGTGAATGTTTCTGAGTCTGTATCCGTCGCAGTGTAATAGGTGATCAATTTTGTGAGAAAGTAAGCCAAGTTTCTGAGCACAAAAGTGGTGAAGTGATGTGCTGTCTGACAGAAGGACTACATATGTAAGCCAATCTTTATTGGATATGTAGATCAGCTTGCAAGACATATTGCCAAGCTCAAATTAATAACATAAAATCTCTTTTCAATATACTTTATTGTGTTTTTTTTTCTGTAAAATGGGTTGTTTTGAAATTGATGTTTGATTGATTTGTGAAACAGAACTCCCAAAAATAAAACTGATTATGGAACACTTGGCCTTGTGTGCCAAGACCGCCTGATTGATGGATCTATCTCTATCACAATTAGCCTTTTTCAGCATTGCCAAGTTTCAAATGTATCCGCCTCAGCTTTCATTATATGTAAGCCCCCATCCTTAAATGGGCATTGGTGGTAATCGGGTTTACATCTATTCAGTGATTCCTCTGCTTCTCCAGTGTGTCACGAGTTAATGTGCTTGTTTCCTTCCTGTATCTGCATTCTCATGACTGTTCACCATAGATAAGTGTGAGCAAATGGGAGTTATTTAGCAAAGAAAACAGTAAGCATGCCTAATCCTATTTAAAAAAAAAAAAAAAAAAAAAAAGCTCAACAGGGGGTGTGGGGGTGTGGGAGCTGGCTTTTATCCACTCTAACCAGAACCAAAGCCTACAGATGTGATGCTCCACTAGACCACGAACATCTGGACCAGAGAAAAAGAAAGGGAAGGATTGGAGGAAAAAGGGAGAACACCAATATGTGGCTGGTCTCAGGAGCTATTCAGCAGGTGCCAAAGTGGAGCTCCACTGGAGCCATCAACAGCCTGTACTTAACACTCGGTGTCACTTGAAAGGCAACGCTGTGTTTTAACATTAGAATATGTAACAAGAGTTTGCAAATTAGGAGGTAGATTGGCAGTTCCAAGGCCTCACAGTTATATAACAGAGCATTATTATTATTATTATTATTATTATTATTATTATTATTATTTTTATACCATTTTAAATCGCAGAAAGTAGGGGATTACTTTTTCAGATCCTTGACCAATAAGATAACATAATAACATATGCTTCCATAGGCATTAATGGCTCCACTCATTTCTCTTTTCAGCTGTTGGGTTCGGAGTCTACTCTTTGGAGTAGCATGGAAGTAGTGTGTCATTTTCTACACATATTGGCACTATGGAGTCTTTAATATTACTAGTAGTACTACTAGTAAAAAACCTTCCCCTTTACTCATTGTTTCCATCTCGTTTCCTTCAGTGAATGAGGGAGATAAAGAGGTGTGGCTGAGGCTAATCCAGTTAGATCTTTTTAGTTACATCATAATTGTTATTCTCAATGTGTGCAAAGCTTTTTAAGCAATGCAATATTTATGCCATTTAAAACACACATGGTTATTTGCAGGCAGACAAACCACACTGTAATTGTGTCAGCAGAAGTATTAGCCTGACAAATATGATATATGAATATGAGGCTTTGAAACAAATAAGCACAACAAATATAGGTCTCTCAATGGAAATAAGCAATTGCTTGCTAAATTGTGTCATCACTACATTGGGCTTTCTCTAAATATGACTTTTTTTCATTTGTATTTATTTTCAGGGAGTGCCACCACCATTTTCACTGCCTTAGCATAGCAGCGGGCTTATTTCTTCATTTATTTGTTGCAAACACATTTGACAGTTAAGAGCAACTAACACCTTGCCTTTTGTTGCAGCCCATCGTCCCTCTAGAGCATGATTCAGGTGAATGCAGCTCTGTTGAGATAGCTCCCTATTAGCATACTGAGTCAGCTGGGTGCTGTTTCCAGCTCGCAGAGACAGAGTTGCTTTTTTGTTTGTCTTAAATAAGCCACATTTGTGATGCAATGGGGCTCTCCAATGTATTCGTGAAGGAGCCCAGGAAATGAACTTTGAATGAGCTTGTTAGACATGTATCATCCAGAGTAGAAGGTAAAATGTAAGTGTTTTGATGCATTAAAAGGTGATTGCAGCATGATGGGAAATAATCAAACTGTGGGTTATGGGTGCATGCTGAGGTGATTTATTCTAAAAAAAAAAAAAAAAAAAAAAAAAAGGGTAGACTAAGACATTCATGAAAACACACTCGTATAAGATCACTGTTCACTTTAAAGCTGTTTAAATTCAGCTTGCTGTGCTTGTCTCGTAGAAAACTGTCAGCAGCTTAAGGTTTTAAAGGGGATATCCTGCTCCCCTACAGTAACCGCTAACCAAGATAATGTCACCCTTAATTCCTGAGTAGTGACAAAGAGTAAACAATAGAAACTATTTTATATTTCATAATGTATTTCCACGTCTCTTAACCTCTTGAGAGACAATTCAACAAGAGACCAACCTCTAACCCAATAACACGAGGGAACATCAATCAAACTCAGCATAACTGTTCCAAACCCAGCATTTTCTCTTTAAACATTCAACATATCTTTGTGCCATTTGTCTTACAGAGTCTGTGACGTTTGTTTTAAATTAATGCCAGGGTTTTCATATTTCTTTTAAGAACTGTCATGCTTTCAAGCTGCATTTTCTTTTTTTGCTATTATAAAGCAAGAACAATATCATAATTATAGTTGTTTTCAGCAATGCTTTTTTGCCAGTTTCAAATTATGTCAATGGCACAATCAGACAGGCTTGTAAATGTCATGTTACAAAGGCAGTTAGTCCTATTCATATGCAGAATTCATCCTGACCTATCTCTTTTGATTGCAATCTCAACTTCTCATGCTAAGTGTTCTGAAATGTTCCTCTTTCAGCCTCGAACCCATGTGAAGAGAATGATGGACGTGGTCCCTGTTCACATCTGTGTCTCATCAATTACAACCGTGTTGCGTCCTGCACCTGTCCGCATCTTATGAAGCTTTCACCCAACAAACAATCCTGCTTCGGTGAGAACATACCTCCCTCATTTCCCATGCGTTCTCCTTATGTTATATCCTATAAGAGCGAAACTATAGGATACTCTGTAATGAACAGGACAGGTGTTTTGCTTTACTTATGAATTTCATTTTTGATTGACGTCAGCTTTTACACCAGGCTGTTATTATCACACTCTCACCTGCATCTGACAGAATGCAATGATTGATTTCCTAATCATCTCACCAGCTTTGAAAAGGTTCCTCCTGTATGTGCGGCGGTCTGAAATCCGTGGTGTGGACATTGACAACCCTTATATGAATGTCATGACGCCGCTAACCGTGCCAGACATTGACGATGTCACAGTGGTAGACTATGATGCCCAGGAGGAGAGGATCTACTGGGCTGACATCAAAACCCAAACCATTAAACGAGCCTTCATCAATGGCACCCAGCTAGAGACTATCATTTCTGCAGGTGGGTGCATTCTAGACGTCCATGCAAAATATAGAGTCAGAGTGGCGTTCAGTTTGTACTACAGTGAATGTGTGTACCAACTAATATTGATCAATAGGTACACAATACTCTTGTTGCTAGAGTGGAATGTAATACTGTTAGATATACATACATACACATACAGTAAACATAGACACCTTCACCCCAAACACCCTATAATGCACAGTACCCTCCAGTCCGTTCCACTGGCAGCCCTTGTGGGCAGCATGTAGACCTTCATTTTGCTTATGTTTGATGTAGCCTGAGCTTATTTACATTTTAGTTTTGTAAAGCACGTGGGCGTTATTTTTTTTCTGCTCTCCCTGACAGACATAGTGAACTGCCGTGGTCTGGCTTTAGACTGGCTTTCCAGGAACTTATACTGGCTCAGCTCCGAAAATGACGAGTCGCAAATCAATGTGGCTCACTTTGATGGCTCCCTGAAGACCTCCATCATCCACGGCATTGATAAGCCAAGGTGCCTTGTAGTGCACCCCGCCAAGGGGTAAGTAGATTAGAGCAGTCTGTGCACTTCATCAGTACCTCACCTTCAATGCATAGTATCAGAACACCTGACTGCGGACCTCCACCTGAACAAGGGATCAAAGCCTTGTTGTTATAAAGAGAACATGTTTTACAAGCTTGAAACCTCCACGCAGATCTTTGCAAGGTTGTGAGGTGGAACAAAATGTATTGACTTACATTCCATATTCAATTAATAACACTGTAACATCCATTGACTATGTTGTAAACCTTGTTATATCTTGTGCCTAACGCAACTACTAAGTATTCACCTCACACATTCCCACACAGAAAAATCTATTGGACAGATGGCAACACCATTAACATGGCCAACATGGATGGGAGTAACAGCAAAGTCCTCCACCAGAATCAGAGGGATCCTGTAGGTCAGTATGAGAGCCTTAAAGAGCATACTGAGTTAGACCTCCTTCTCAGCTCCACCTTAAAGTTTTTTTTTTTTTTAATTTTGTGAAATGACATTTATTTTCAAGGTCTGTTCAGTTTACATAAACTCAGTATGTTTACATTCATGCTATAGTCTGATTTGAAATGTGCTGAATACAAATAACCAAATTGAAGCATTTACAGGGTTTGCAGTAACTCAGTTTCTCCAATAATCCAAGAGCACTTGATTTGTTTGATTACTGGGCGACTGTCTGGAAGAATGTGTGGTAGGCCATTGCAAACATCCTATCACTACAAAACAAGACAGCAATTGAGGAAATTTGTCAGTAATCTTTGGCTATGGATTCAATTTATTGTAATTCAATTAAAATGTTCCAGCATCAACAGCTGTGCTGCCGCATGCACCACTTTGTATCTTTGTTCACTTCATTACAAATTCATCGGGAGTAATTCTCCTATTTCAACCCTAATTTGACAAAGGTAACCTGATAAAGGTGTTTACATGAACGTTGTAATAATCTCAGTTTGCCTTAATCTGTTTTATAATCAATTCATTCCAATGCATGTACATGCGCCGACTGTTACAAATAAAATGTTGTGCCTGCTGAGACTTTCTCCGGTTCGAGAATGTCGACAAGAATCAGACAGAACACCCACCTCCTCAGTGGTGATGTTATCTCAATAGGCGATGTCAAAGAAAGTCACTAGAATCTTTGGGTAAAGGTGTTGAAGAGGCAATTTCTTTGAAACCTAAACAAACACTAACACAAGGCTAAACTGGAAAAACATGCTACCTGCATTCACTTGTAACCTTCACTAAATTGATTCCTAAAGAAATAATATACTTTCAAATCAGTTTGCAGCAACAACAACAACAAAAACACTTTAGTTACTGCTGATAGTGTCCCTGTGTTAAAAGCCACCCCGGCAGACATCAGTGCTTCATACAACTTTCAGGGTTGATGGATAACTGCTTCTTTATCTATGGATGCTCTTACACCTTCTGTACTTGATGTGTCCTTCCATGGGGGTTCATCTCATGGATTGATATACAAGATTATAATGGCCACAACCTTGTACTATACTATACCAGAATTATCACACAAGAAAGTATATATCCAGTTAGGGGAACATGATAGCTATGAATGAATAAACCTGGTTTTTCTATATGTTCTCTTCAAGACACCAATCTGCAGATATAGAGTGAAAGGATCCACCATGGCACATTGTCACATCCAAAATTGGTGGTTGTACCATACAATTTCTTTTGAAATGTTAATGGTTTACCTTGGACTGCATGTTGCTCAAGCCCACATCCATCTGCCAAGGGCTGCCTTCCACGGTGCATGAAGAGTTCTTGTGTTCATCTTTCAAAGCACTCGTGGATGTCGAGGGGCTGTTGTTTGTGTCGTTTTGTATTGACAAAATGCTCAAATAGAAACTTATCAATTCTCCAGAAAGGTTAGCTTTTCTAGTCCCGGAGTCTATGCCTACCAACTGCACGCATGCACACAGCAGACGCATGCCATTTCGACTGATGTGTGATGCTTTGAGCCAAAGGGACAAGCAAAGCAACAGATCCAGTTCTATAGAAACCAGTTTTCTCTGGATTAGATATTTGTCTATTTAAGATGTTGTGTAATCCTGTCTAAATCATTGAACTAAACCTGTGGTTGATACTATTTTCCTGCTATTCAATATTTTTGTTACATCCGGTATTTAGAACATTAGTGCCTATATGTTAACTTTGTAGCATTGTCAGTTCACTCACAACACCATACACGAATAGCTATAACTGAAATAAGCAATCAAATTGTGTTGATTCATGTAAATCAATCATAGTTGATTCATGTAAATGAATCAACAATTTTATGTAAACATGGAATAAAGAAGAAAGAGGCAAGAAGAGAAAACAACTATGTGCTTCTATTTAAAGAAATCTGAAATGATTGGGATGATTGTCCACACAAATTCCTTTCAAGCAGCTGTAGAGTAGGATCAGCCTTTACATGACTAACTGGCAGTCTGAAATGTGCAGGAGTCTGCAGTGATGCACTGACAGTAAGGGAAGTGGGCGCTGTAAGATGTTTCTGTGTCATTGCATTTTTAGGGGCCTGAATTTCCACCAGCATCCATATCTGACATGAGGTAAAATAGTTGAAGGCAAATGTACAGCATCTTAGGTTGTAGATATGGGAGGCTTTTTTAGTCTTTCTTGCTCATATGGTATATTTTTACATAGCAGTCTTGCCTAGCATGCACAACAGTGTTTCCTACTGAGCATAATCACTGACAGAATAGTCACTGCTGCCCAATTTTAAACATTTTCAACATGCTCAGGAGATTGTTTCAATTATTATACTCAATTACTTTTTGAGTGTAAACTCTATCCCAGCATGATGCGTACTTAAGAGAGCGATTGCAGCTCGATTTAGCAAAGACAATCGACTGGTCTTCATTTCAAGTAGCTGTTGTCACACAGCGCAAGGTCAAACTCCCGCTTTGTCACACAAACAGCACCGTTGTCTTCACTGTATTTCTTCATTCTCCTCGGCCTGTCAGCAATACGGATAGCATGGTGCACCCATATTTCACTGGCTTCATTTATGATGATGGGGTAGACCGGGGGACAAGCGTAAATTAATGACGCATTGTGACTGTGAATCTGCCAGACATAAATCCAACACATGGTGGGAGACAGTGAGTTGTCCAGAGGTTCACGAATTGAAATTGCTTTCATTTTCCACCATTCACAGTGGTATTCTAGAAACAACCATCATGCTAGCCAGGAAATGGATTTAAAAGCAGCCAGTCTCACTCTTGTTAATTTTTCATGCCAGCTGGAGCACTCATAAAGGCATCAAACATGTGCCAGTGATATAGCCACATATACCTTTCAATTAGCCCTCACTCAACCAAATACATAGGAACTACACATTTTAAAAGTTAATGTAAAAGAGGTTGTGAAATGTACTGTTATGATACTGTTAACGTATGGTCAAAAGGAAACGTACATTTCTGATGCACCTTTTCAGTGCTGCATATCAAAAGCAGTCAGGTTCTGTAACGGAGTATAGTCATTTCCCTATGTGATGGAACTTAATACAGTACAGTAGTAATCTTCGTTTACTGTAATGTCCTAAATGATAATATTTTAATAATAATAAATAATAAATTCACATTATACATACGTTAAAAGGTTTCATGTAGCATGTCTAATCTACTCTTGCAGCTGATTTTCTATTTTATGATTTTGTTATCCATTCAATACTTGTTTTTTTGTATGTTTCTAATTAAAGTTCTGCTCCCCACCCTCCCCTCCGGAATCGTAGTGCTAACTTGGGGTCCTCTCTTCACGTGTCCTTGCAGGTCTCTCAATAGACTACAGTGCCAACAAGCTGTACTGGATAAGCTCGGCCAATGGCACTATCAACAGGTGCAATCTGGACGGCAATGGGCTGGAAGTGCTGGAGACTCTGAAGAGGGAGTTAGCCAAAGGCACAGCTCTGGCTGTGATGGGTAAGTGGAGCTTGTCACGAGTGCATCAGATTGCCATTGAGGATTAATCAGAGTGCGGAGGGATTACATGTTTAACCAGTTAAGTGGCTGTAGAATAGAGCTATTTAGCCAGCCCTCGCAACAGTTGTGTTTGTCTTTGTGTGAAGTAGCAGGGGCATTAGATAATTAAAACACAGTGCAGCAGTGATTGATGATTGATTTTCTCACCCCTTTCGTAATGAAAAGGGAGGGGGATGTTCATTATGTGTTGATTCTGGGTATCAGTGCTGAATCCAATGTGTCACATCATCCATCAACTCATAGGTTCATTTAAAAATCTCCTGAAATCTAAGTCAACATGTGCTGGAAAGAAATTGTACCTGTATCTCACATTACAACAGTATTTAGCTCACAAGGTCTGGCTTGTTTTTTTAAACCTACAGGCTCACAATTAACACCATATGTCAGTGTTAACCGAAACACACAAGCCCTGTCATTACACCATAGAGTAATGGTTCGGTTCGGCTCGGCTTGACTCCTCTCATTTTTGGTACCAGGTCCTTTTTTTTCTCTTGTTTTCCACTGAGGATCGTACCTCCTTAGTGTAGGTGGGATCTTCAGCTGATTGCCATAGCGGCACAGTGAAACTGCCGTGACATCATCCTCAATGACACTCGCTGAATCCTTTCATCTGCAAGCAAACGGAGGAATCTCTGCTCTTTGTCATTTGTACAGGGTAGTGTACGCCATGGTTTTGTGGGCTGCCATTTCTTTTAAATCAGGTTTGAGTGAGTAAAAAAACTGGGGCCGCTATTTGACAGTAGCTTTGCTGTTTTGAAATGGCGGGTTTGTGATTTCCCGTGTCGCGCTAGTGATGGTGCTCTCTGACCAATCAGTGGTCTGCAGTGTTTTAACTCCCATCTTCTAGTATCGGCTCAGCTCGCATGAAACCTTGACCGAGGTGGTACCAAAAAAGTACCAGGTACTGTCCTTACCTTTTGATAATGGAAAAATATTTAAAAAAAAGAGCGAGCAGAGTGAAGCCGTACTGTTCTGTACCATGCAGTGGAAATTCGGCAAAAGTGTGTAAAACTGACGAAATTCAGTACGAGCATTGCACAGTAACTGTAATACTGAGTGCAGTGAAGTACAGCAATCAGCCATAATTATTGATACGTATAATAACCAAACAGGTAGGCCTATTTGGGCTTTACATCTATACTTGAAATGAAACTCGATGTTTTTGCTTTTTATCAGATCAGAATTAGAATTTTAAATTGTCTCACTTCCACACTGCTGCAATCTTGACAACTGGGAAGCTTACCAGGGATGCAAATGCATTTCCCTTGCCAAGATTGGTATTGAGAAGGGAGAAAACATAATGAACAGAGAAGTGTGTGTGTGTGTGTGTGTGTATATATCTGAACCAAAGTGTAATTTTGAATTTTTAAGGAAAAAAATAAAAGCAAGAGTGTTGTCATGGTGATGCTTTGTGTTCTTGAAGCTTGTTATTAATCATAGCAGGCCTTCATTTCATGTGTGGCGGGATGTGCTGAGAGCATAAACACTGTTGCAGAATGGAATCAAGTTTTGTTAGCGGTTAGAAGTCTGCAACTCCAGGCCACATCTTTTTGGTTCATTTATATAGGCTTTTCTTACAGTACACTGACTATGGAGGACTGTATCTTATATGGAGACCTTATTATTGCATTTCATGAATTGGAGATAAAACTGGAGGTGACATAGACTAATGGCTTAGTTCCTGCACAGTAGCAGGTACAGCAAAACAGTGAAATGATGTTTGCGAGTCTCCATCAATCACAATTAATGACATTTTGTTATGTTGTGGAAATTGTTTTGAATGGTAGAATGAACAGCACTGTACTGTACTGTTACAACACTTTGTTAAATAGAGACATTTCACAGTGGTTCAACAGTATATTTGTCGCATGGTAATGAATTACTATATATAGAAGATGGCAATCTAGAGGATTTGTACTATTACATTTGGATTTATGAGAGCATGAGTGTGTATTTAATACTTTTTTTATGAGATCTTTTCTCTTTCAAAGTTTATTTTTGGGAATTTTAGGCCTTTATTTGTGACAGGACAGCTTAGATATGAAAGAGGAGAGAAAGAGGGATGGCATGCAGAAAAGGGCCGCAGGTTGGAACCGAACCCGCGGCCACTGCATCGAGGACTGAGCCTCTGTATATGGGTGCGCGCTCTACCAGGTGAGGCGACAAGGCTCACATCATATCTTTTTTTAATAATCTAGGCATGCGACCGTTGGCCTTTCCTACTGTTGTGTAAATGTTGATCTACAGGATCAAATATTGTAAAGATATTACATTTTTTAACATTAAGCTTAGTGTTTAATAACATAAAATAACTTGTATGCCCTTTTCACCTTTTATTAGATTATACGTCAGCAATGATACGACTGCATTCATAAAGTATGTGGAAAAGACTTCATTGAGTGTTACAGCATTACAGTTCACTACGTGTTTACAGTATATTTACATGCATTTCAAACTAATTGTATTATTTTAACGCTACAACATTAATGTGTAGATTAGTACTGCATTTTGCGTTTGGTGTCATGTTCACTCGATGCCTCCCTCCTTTGCTCTAGACCATGGAGCATAGCTTGTAAAATCTATATGGTCAGCTGAAGATGAGGCTGGGTAAAGACAGCAGGACAGCAGCCAGGCATATCACTTTCCAATCCTGAGTTTCTTTTGTTGACAAGTGAATAGACCATCGGCGATGCCAATTACAGAAAAATGTCCCTTCTGCAGATGTTGTCGTTTTGGCTCTATGGTGAGGGATGCAATTAAGTGCATTGGCTGACCATTCACTCCGTTTGCCCCAACGTTTTCTATAAATCCTCTCTGTTTCTTCTTTGTTTTACTAGCTCAACAAACTGATAGATACCTAATGGAAAAGTATTAGGATTAAAATATGGATTTGCAGAATACATGTAAACCATTGCTAGGGAAATAACATGTTATATATTGCCAAGTGGTTATGGGTAATTAAGGGCTGCTGAGTTCTCTGTGCCGATCGAGTCAATCAACATGAATTAGCATCAATCTAACAATTATTCTCTCTTCTGGTCATGGGAGTAAGCTTCTCCTCGGAACGCATAGCTCCTATGGCGCCATTTTGATGCAAACAAGCCATCACCTCCCATTGGCATTCCACTGACTGCCATTCAATTGGCGCCACTTTGACAGCGAATTATTTTACATCTTTGTCCATTGTTTATTTCTAAAGAAACACGACAATGTATAAAAGGCTCCATTACCTTGTACCTCACGTTATGGCTCCGTGGCAGACGCTTTTGTAAAAATGGGCTAACGATTGTCATAACCATGCGACTTACTGTCGCACAGTAGAGAAATTACCGTACAGTACAGGAAAAGCTTGCAGACAGTTTCGACTCACATTAGCTGTTTAAGTTTAATTACTAATGTTAACTAGCATTTTAGTTAGCAATAATTAGCCTGTGCCTATTTTCTATCTCCTTACATATACCTATGCTGTCAGTCTGCAAGATTGGGAATGATTGAGATTTCTCTTGGCACAGCTACCAGAAGACTTACAACTTTCAGACAGGTTGCTCACGTCACATCTACGTCTTCGAGCTCAGTTGGAGACTGGGCAGTAACGCTCAGCTATCACCGGAAAAGTGCTTCTAATATCCTTCACTGGTCTCCGTCCAGAGCAACGGGATCTGTTGGTCCATTTTATATATGTCAATGCTTCTGGTCTGTAATGGCTTGGTCGTGATTGACGTGGTTAAGGTTACTCCAAAACAACAAGCTTGAGTTCTATCAGGATCTACTCTCTCACTAGGGTTGGGCATCGTTTGGATTTTAACGATTCTGATTCCAATTCCGATTCTTCCTTTCGATTCCGGTTCTTATCGGTTCTCGATTCCGATTCTTTGAGGGGTGGAGTTGAAACGGGTCACATGCCTATTTTCACAAATAAGAAGAAAGTTTTATTTTGATTCAAAGGTGGTTTGCGGTTTTACAGCTTTTTCAACGTAAAATAAAGCCACACTAGAGCACCGCTTACTGTGCTCCATGGCTGCAACACAAAAAGCACCTGGCCGCTACGGAAACCCAAACTTGCGCATGATAAATTGGGATGTGATGATCGGATATGAAACCAAATCCTCAAAACGATTCCAAAACGATTCCGATGGAATCGTAATTTTTGAAACGATTCCGATTAGGAATTGGTTCTCGATGCCCAACCCTATCTCTCACAGCATGAGGCGGAGGCAGGCACACAGCCTCTAAGAACAGGCAAAGCTTATTCTGCTGCAGTGGTACAGTATGTGTGGAGCGCAGTTCTATGAGAGGAGTCATTTTGTATCTGATTGCTGCAGAATAAAATATTACCTTCTGTAAAGGTTTTGTGATGATACATCCCCAATTGACTGGCTAAACGAAACCCTGACTGTCAGCTTCAGAGAGCAAAATGACTGTAATCGATCAAACTGACAATTAATATTGATGAGCATGCAGCAGTGTGTTAAAATGAATATGCTGAGGTGCTCGTGTTTCCTTTTGGCTTTTTTTTTCATTTTTCGTGCATGTCTTATTGTTCGAGCCGGTTGTGAAAAGATGTAATGAAGGCACTGTTAGTGACACAAGGTCGATCCACTCAGATCCTAGGGCTCTGTAATAATTGGATTGGCTTGAGGGAAAGGTGAGGGCTTCTATTTAGAAGGTGTGGGTGATCCATCAGCCTTGACTTGCCTGGAATCAAACTTAGCAATTGAGGTGGAAATTGAATATGATGTGCCACAAGCGAGCAATCACAGCTAGCCAGTGGCTGCCGTGGCATCAAATTAACACAGGGTGCAAAGCTAATCTAGGCTAGCATGCCCTCCAGGTTCAAATGTTTTGTAAACTGCATGTAGCCTATCATTCTCACTCATGGGAATGTGTCTGATTTGTGAAAATGAGTTTTTCCATTCCCTTTAGGGATAGCATTGAGCCCAAAGCTATTAGTGCAAGTGGGATTTTTTTCTGTGTTTTTTATTCAAATATAAATCAAAAAACTGTGTCACATTCAAGGGATTGATGGAGTGAATGATTTGGTAGTTTTTTGTAAATGTTGCTAAATTGTCTGATAAATATCAATGTCACTACAACACATTGTATTGACAGCATAATGGTTTTGCTTTTCTCATCTGTAGCTGTACTGTAATACACTGTAGCCCAGTAAAGTAATACACAGGACAAGTTTGTGTGCACCATCAATGCTACTCAGAAGGGTTGAATTGGCACAAAACATAAACAATTGTATTTACCAGTAAGTCATTTCATAAGTGGTTGCTGCTGCTACTTAGCAGAGTAATTCCTCAGCGGACGGTTGCTGAACATGATTTTGTTATTTATGTTTTACTCTGTGAGGGAGATGATTCTTTACAATAGCCAATTTTGATATTGCTATATTAATATTAATTTTGTTTCTAAGTTTGCTGCCTATTTTAAAGCATGCTTTCTTTATGTAATGGTTATTTTTTGCAGTTTTGGCCCTTTCTAAAAAGGACTAATATCAGCTCCATCTCCACCCCATTTACAGTGTCTATTTTGAAGCGAGAGGAGCCACTTCACTCTTCTCCACTTTGCACTTCAGTGGGATTTAAAAATTGAGAGTTCCTGTCACGTCTGTAGAATCTGTGGCAAAGTGCCTGGACTGTGCATCACTGATTTCTGCTGAGGACAGAGATGAGGGTTGTGTGGTGGTGACTGGGTGTGCCTGGGTCGGGAGCCTATTGTGCATGTGCCTCTTTAGAAAGATGCACTCATCACTTAATGCTTATGACCGACCGCAGCACTGTACTGAAGCCTGGGGGTTGACTGTCACACAGAGCCAGAGTCTGTCAGGGAGTAGATGGTGAAACATCATGACACACAATAACTACAGGACTTCTCAGTTACCCTGACCCAAGCACTTTGCTTTTAAACTCCAAGATTGGCTCAGGAAAGAGAATTCTACCTCATGAATTATGGTCTTATAAAGTAAATCAAAGATGAGGCGATGCTGTCTCAGAATTGCCAGCATTTTTTGCATCTTCTATAACTAAAATTACCATATTAGATTGACATGTATTGCTGCTGTCCATGCACAATGAGTGTAAATCTGCTGAATATCAATGGTCACAAATTATATACGCATGCCATAGTCATATATTTATAAATGATGTGTTCATTTGCCCATTCTATTTGTAGACATGGCATTGAAAATTACAATTGTACCGACATCCCTCCATATTAACCCCCAAATTGTTAAAGTGCATAGAAGAGTCTTTGTCAGAGTGAAAACCTTTCCCAAACATGAAAGTAACAACGTTTGAAGCCTGCAAGATGCATGCATCATCAGCATCTAGTAGGCAGAGCAGGGAACAGGGTATCCCAGTCTTTAATCTCAGATCAGCTCAGAGAATGCTTCAATTATTAAGGGGCTTTATGGCATAAGAGTGCCACCCTCGGTGGATTAGAGTGAAAGCTGAAGCATGCCATATGCACTTGGAATTGGTATTTGGTTGTGCGAGAGCGTTTTTGAATGGTTGTTTGCATCACAACATGATTTGCATATATTTCTTAGTGAAGAAGACATAATGCTGCAGTATTACCTGAAGTACAATTTGCACTTGCAGTGCAGTTTTACTGAATCAGCATCTGTGGCTATATGTTTTATATCCATATCAGCAAATGACATTGATGGTTTCAGGCGGCAAACTCTGGTGGGCAGATGAGGAATCAGCACAGCTAGGAACAGTTACCAAGAGAGATGGACGGAACCCTGTGATCCTGAGAAACAAGACGAGCGGGTTGGTTCATATGAAAGTGTATGACAGGGAGGGTCAGAAAGGTAAGCATGCTCACAACACAAACACCCAGATAAAGACACTGAAACACACACACACTAACCACACACACTTATTTATGGTTATTTATGTCTTGCCTTTTGCTGTTTGTGCTTAATGTTCAGGAAGAAACCAGTGCCAGATAAACAATGGAGGATGCTCACAGCTCTGCTTTCCCACTTCGGAAAACACCCGTAGCTGCTCCTGCACTGTTGGCTACAACTTGCGTAGCGACCGAATGTCCTGCGAGGGTAAATTTTCCAAAATATATATTCTATAGCTGCCGACATACAGTACAGGCCAAAAGTTTGGACACACCTTCTCATTCAATGTGTTTCTTTATTTTCATGACTATTTACATTGTAGATTCTCACTGAAGGCATCAAAACTATGAATGAACACATATGGAATTATGTACTTAACAAAAAAGTATGAAATAACTGAAAGCATGTCTTATATTTTAGATTCTTCAAAGTAGCCACCCTTTGCTTTTTTTGATAACTCTGCAAACCCTTGGTGTTCTCTCAATGAGCTTCATGAGGTAGTCACCTGAAATGGTTTTCACTTCACAGGTGTGCTTTGTCAGGGTTAATTAGTGGAATTTTTTCCCTTATTAATAAAAAAAGCAAAGGGTGGCTACTTTGAAGAATCTAAAATATAAGACTAAAATATATGTTTTAGTTATTTCACACCTTTTGTTATACATAATCCACATGTGTTCATCCATAGTCTTGATGCCTCCAGTGAGAATCTACAATGTAAATAGTCATGAAAATAAAAGGAAACACATTGAATGAGGTGTGTCCAAACCCCTTTTGAACATAAAACAATACATATATAATAACATACATACATGACATACATATAACACATAGAAAATAAAACACAACATAAGAAAAAAAGAGAGAAGAGAAAAAAAAAAGAAAAAAAGAGAAAAGAGAGAGAAAAAAAAGAGAGAAAAAAAAAAAAAAAAAAGTGGGGAATAAAAAACAAAAAAAAAAAGGAGAAAAAGAAAGAAGAAGGGAAAAACACAACACACAAACAAAAAAAAACAGAACCCCACACAACAAGAGAAGATGACACACAAACAGGAAAACACATATGTACATAACAAAATAAACAAAGGAAATAAAGAAACGAAATATATACAAAAAAACATATAAAAAAAAAGAAAAAAGAAAATAAAAGGAAAAATGATAGTGGATAGAGAACACACACTAAAACTAAAAGACTATTTAATATAATACAAAAAAACGTAAGATATGATAGGAATAAGAAGAAAAAGAAAAAAATACAAAAATATAAAAAAATAAACGAATAGAAGAAGGAGGAGATACCCATTGAAATAAAAGGAAGAGAAAGACCATGAAAAAAGATATGGAAAGAAGAACAAACCAACAATAAAAATAGATGAAACAATGCATGAAGGAACGAAGTAAGGAATAAATGAAAGGAAGATGAAGAAGGAATATTTATATAGTAGGAAGATGAAGGAGGAAGAAGGAATAGAAGTGGAAGAAAAGCAACCGAAGGATAGTGGAAACATAGACATGAATGGAGAACAACAAGTCACTCGTTAGACAAGTAATTGTCATGAGTCACTCTGTTATCCAATAACTATCAAGAGAGACTGATTCTGAATCTGCGTGACTTCAAATGTCGATAGCAATCTTGATGTGTGACCACAGCTTTTGGAAAAGAAAAATATAAGCAGAGTCCGAGACAATATTAAACATCGCCAAAGTAAAGAACAAGATTGGCTGTTGTCCTCCCTGTTATTACTTTGTGCCATTGAACATGCAGATGCATTATCAAGTCCATCCAAGAGAAGCAGCCGATAGCTCACTTGCATCTTTTACTTGTCATTACAGAAGCCAAGCTGCCAGGGCAGAACAGATGAAAGCCCTTCAGCTGTATTCTGTCATATGTGTGCTACGTATTAACAGAGTGTGAAGGCAGCAGGAACAAGAAAATGCAAATAAACATATAAAGCCACCTAACCTCCTGACAACCTGTACAGAGCCAAATTGACAGGCATGCACGGAGATGCACTTGAAGACTGCACCATAAATAAATTACGCACTGTTTTATTTGCTTATGTAATGGGGCTGTAAAATCAGAAAGGGTCTGTAACAGTTTTATCAACACCATGTTTTGCATGAGGCAACAAACTGCCCTGTAAAATTTGGCCGACAATTGCCTTTCCTGTTCAGGCACTGTATGTCAACAAAGAGCCGTGGATGAACTGTGTGGGTATTTTCACCATCCTACTTTATAGTCCCACACAACATTTGGTGCAATGGGCCGTGCTGCAGTAAAATGGGGTTTCATGAGCTGCTTTGTTTGAGGGCATAAATACTTTTGTGGCAGCCGCATTCATCATCGCTTTTTCTCTTGTCATTAACTGTATTGCATGTTTTCCAGGAAATGACACCGTTTACTGGACAGACATGGGCCTGAACAGAATATCCCGCGCCAAACGTGATCAGACGTGGAGGGAGGACATCATTACGACCGGCATCAGCCGGGTGGAAGGCATCGCTGTTGACTGGATCGCTGGTTAGTATCGTCACTCCCCGGGCGGAGTCCATTTCCGTAGGCTGTCAAGTAGGGCTGCAGCTATCGATTATTTTAATAATCGAGTATTCTACCGATTATTCCATTGATTAATCGAGTAATCGGATACTTTTGTTTTATTGAAGAGCAAACATATACAATGGTTTAATTTGGGGGAAAAGCTACATTTTTATTGCCTAAATTGCATACAATAATATCTATCAAAAAATTAAACCTATTTATAGTGCATTTAAGTGCCATATTACATTGTTTTTAAAGAAAACGTTTTCTGAAATAATAATTATTATTATGGTAAGCTAGCTCGATTTTGCAGTAGACACACAGTCTTTTCGTTTTAATTACATTTGAAATGTTTCCAAACTTTGCACGTTTTCTGTCGTTTTCTCCAGCCTGTCTCTTAGCCCCTCATTATTTTTTACATTTTGTAATCTGCGCCGCCAGTCATCTTGGCATGTGTCTACAGCAGTGTCAGCCTGGTGTGCGTAATAAGTAATAATCATCCATGCGAAAACACCGTGAGCGGTACAACATTTGTAACATTGATTTAATAAAGCTTCGAGGCAAATAACTTTGCATCGAGGATTTTTAGTAATCAAATTACTCAAGTAACTTGAGGAGCCCTACTGTCAAGTTGGTAATGATTGGTGAAAATTCTCACTTTATGTGCACTGCTTTTAGTTATGCCATTAAGTAGATGTGTTTGTTTCAATTTGAATTGCTCAAAAAAAAGAGAAGCATTAAGCCTACATGGCAGAGTTGGGTATCCTCCACATAAAATAATTCGCAGCGTGTGCAAGATTATTTAATTAGTAATAGTTAAAGTCTTTTCATTCAATGTGTTTTTTTTTTTTTCATGACTATTTACAGTTAGATTTTCACTGAAGGCATCAAAACTATGAATGAACATGGAATTAGTACTTAACAGTGTGGAATAATCTGAAAACATGTCTTATATTTAGATATTATTCAAAGTAGCCACCCTTTGCTTTTTGATAACCCTGCTAAACCCTGGTGTACTCTCTGCTTTTTTATTAATAAGGAAAAAAATTCCACTAATTAACCCCGACAAAGCACACCTGTGAGTGAGAAACCATTTCAGGTGACTACCTCATGAAGCTCATTGAGAGAACACCAAGGGTTTGCAGAGTTATCAAAAAAAGCAAAGGGTGGCTACTGAAGAATCTAAAATATAAGACATGTTTTCAGTTATTTCAGACTTTTTTGTTAAGTACATAATTCCATATGTGTTCATTCATAGTTTGGATGCCTTCAGTGAGAATCTACAATGTAAATAGTCATGAAAATAAAGAAACACATTGAATGAGAAGGTGTGTCCAAACTTTTGGCCTGTACTGTTATGTGTAAAATCATGATGTTTTTTTTTTTTTTTTTTGGGCCATTCAGACCTAATCAGACTAATTGAAGCCAGATGGTGTGTCAGCTGAATGTGAGCCCTACATATATCCCTTCATCAAGTGTGTTCACCATTTGCCTGAAGAAGACCCAGTAGGGTCGAAACGTTGCATTTTAATTAAATATGGGAGTTTAAGCAGTGTTGCGGACATTACATTTTTTTCATTTAAAATCATGATGGGACCTTCTCATTAGGGCTGCATGATATGAACTAAAATCACGATTAATTGCACATTTTACCTCGATAACGGTAAATGAACAATAATTAATAACGTTGTTCTAAATCATCTTTTCTGAAGCCAAAATGTTTTCAGATGATGGACACTGCGTTTTTTGTTGCTCAGTTGACTTCGACTTTGTTTGAGCTGGGTGGTATTTCAGGTAGAAGGTTTAACAAACTCTGAGTCTAACCCTGATGTCTGAGTTGATTTACCCTGAGATGGGAAACTCTGAGTTTTCGGTTTCAGAACAGCTGATATGAGTTGGTTAAATCAACTCAGAGTAGGTTCATGCGCGTGCACCACCACAATAAAAAGGCAGCATGAATGGAGCCATGATTCTACGATTCACCATGATAACAACCACAAAAAAACGGGTCGGCAGAAATACTCATGCACACATACAGCGAGTTAAAAAAAAAAAAAAAACACAGCGGCTGCTGCAAAAGAGAGAGAATTTGCGTGGAAGAAAATTGCTGCTAGAGTAAATGCGTATATTCCAATATAGTGTATATCATATTTAATTATAGCCTAATATTACTGGTGAAATGGTATTGAACCTGTAATCTATTTCATTTAGGTGCAATCCTGCGGGCAAAAAAGTCCTAGTCCTATTAATCCCATTCTGAGGCTGCAGCACCATCATTATCAGAATTATAATCCATAATCTTTTATTTCAAAGGGTTTACATCATTCTCCTGCAGTACTGTGGGACTCCTTTTAAAAACATTTAAAACACGTTTCAGAGCGAGTCACACTCTTCTGACGGCGCTTTGCTACAGTGGCTTTACTAACATGCTCCGCATCGCCAATGTTGTAAAGACAAATGCAGATGGAAAAAAAACGTAATGCGACACAAATAATCTGCTGGAATGTAAGAGCATAGATGGGTGACGTTAGTGATATGAGGACGGATAAGGTTATGTAGCCTAGACTACATAACTGATCGACTGGGAAGAAAACGATACCGCTCAAATAGGAAGTTATCTGAAAATGAAAATGTCGGGGCTTCAATATCATCTCCCGACGTATGTTTAACTCTCTGTGAAGTAAAGCAGCTTCTTCATCAATGGGATCGTAGACAAAAGGAAATGCCATGTTTTGGGAAATAAAATGTTTTATAGTCTGTCTAACATGGTTAATAAACCAACATATTTTTTTTTTATTCATGCTGATATCAAACTGCGCTAAAATGCGCCTGATACAGACTGAATGAATGAATGAGGAAATGAGAGAGCGCTGTGTCAGAGGGAGGAGACTGAGAGAAACTCGAGGTTTCTTGAAGAAAACCTGCTGGCGACCAGGTTAGGTTCACAGGCTCAGTTACCATAGTAACTGACTCTGAGGTGAAGTTACCTCTCTTTCTGAAACTGAAAACCCAGAGTTTCTCTCATCTCAGGGTTAACAAACTCAGAGTTTTCACTAAACCTGCTTTCTGAAATACCACCCTGTCCTCCATTATGCTTTCCATGCAGCTGACGGGCGAAGTCACGTGACTACACACGCGGTAGAATGTTTTTAAGGAGATAGTAGGCTTATCAGCAGGAATAAATTATCGAAATTATCGTCATGGGAAAAATACGTCGATAACAGTTTCAAAATTTCGATGTTGATACATTTTTGATTAATCGTCCAGCCCTACTTCTCTTATGTATTGCGCAGTGGTATATCAGTGGATGATCATTATTGGCTTATTACAATTGTATTGAAATTTAATTCAGTGTGTTGGCAGTAATGCAAACAGAGATGCTCTATTAAGTTATATCTTTAATGCATTTTTGGCCCTAACTCTTATGGTTTATAAGTTTATATTTATAATAAGTTTCACATTTACACATTTAGAGTGTTCAAAGTGTACTGTTATCATATACATTATTTATAGTTACTGGAAACGTATACATTTTTGTCACACCATTGACCAAACCAAATTGAGGGAACATTGCAGAAAACATTTGTTAATATTGGCCAACTAAATCAGGTATATCTTAATTGTATTACCTCTTTTTTCACGTACAGAAATCAGTGTGTTTGTGTGATGCTGCTATGCTCGCCAGGTATCTTTTCTGGACTGAATGGGGCCAGAACCCCTGTATCGGTCGCTCCCGTCTGGACGGTTCAGACCAGGTTACCTTGGTCAACTCAGGCATCATGTGGCCCAATGGAATTTCCATAGACTACGAGGTACAGTTGCACACGGATGCACAAACACTATCACCTCTTATCCCTCCACTCCCACATACTGTACTTCCTACCTCATCTATTTTGTGGCTAAAATATGACTTTGCCTTGGAGGTTCGGTTTGTGATGCATTTTAAAATTACCTTCCAGGAAAATACATTATACTGGTGCGACGCCCGCACAGATAAGATCGAGAGGATCAACCTTGAGACAGGTGAGAGCCGGGAGATTGTACTGTCAGTGGCCAACGTAGACCTGTTCTCAGTGGCTGTGTTTGGGCCTTACATCTACTGGTCTGACAGGTAATTTATTATTTTCATAAATGCACACACATTCAATGCCCTGCAAAGCCCGCAATACTAACCTGACAATAACCCTTCCCTTCAAAGGTCATGAAAATAATAAGAACAGCAGAGTTCCTCATAGTGAGGGTCACTACTTATATTTGTAACTACTCTCGGCAGAATTCAGTGTTATCATGAAGGGTGAAGCCTTCCTCACCCTTCTGTCAATGTTAAGCACACCTTTTAAATTTAATGATGCCTTTTTTCTTTTCATGAAATATGTCGCTTTAAACATTTTCATACACCTGCAGTTCTTTGGAAGAGTGTTGTGGGATCTCGGAAGCCACAACAGACTGAGACACGTTTTAAACTATTGCTTAACAAATGGTTGTTAAATAATTAATCCCATCTATTTGGTTTGTTTGTCTGTTTTGCATGTTTTTAACCTTTTTTGCAGATCAATCATCTCTTTCTCACCCCTTTACAACGCAGACCACAGTGGAGAGAAGTTCTTAGCTTTTTCGTGTTTTTATCTTCAACAACTTGAAATGTATTTCAGGACTGGCTGACTGCAGTCTTGGATTTTGCTTTACCATTGACAAATGAAACTATCCGTCTTTATATCTATCTATCGAACTTTGTCACCCCCTTCTCTCTCTCTCTCTCTCTCTCTCTCTCTCTATCTCTCTCTCTCTCTCCCTCCGGGTGTACTTCAGGGCTCACTCCAACGGTTCAATCCGACGTGGCCTCAAGACTGACACCAGTGAGGCTGTGACCATGAGGAGTGGTCTGGGGGTCAATTTGAAGGATGTGACAGTCTTTAATAGAGGCAGAGAAAAAGGTAGAGGTCTCAACTTAAGAGTCTCATCGATTCACGCAATTACTTTTTATCACAGTCTTTGCCTATACTTAGTTTTTAAAGGCCCTTTATAAAATCCACTTTGCAAGTACTTTGTGGCCACTACACTGCACCTTTTGATTTTCACCTATAATGTATTGGTCACATACAATTTTAACATGATTGCAAGGGGGCAGAAACTAAGGTTAGATCAGTAATTGAACATGTTTTTGTTTGTGTTTTCAAGGCACAAACCCCTGTGCCAGGAGCAATGGAGGCTGCCAGCAGCTGTGCTTCCACCTGGGTAGTGGTCGCCGGACTTGCTCCTGCGCCCATGGCCGCTTGGCAGATGACGGCTTTGCCTGTGAGCGCTACGAAGGTTATATACTCTTCTCTGAGAGATCCATTCTAAAAAGCATCCACCTTTCAGATGAGAATGACCTCAACTCACCTGTCCAGCCTTTTGAAAATCCGGCTTTTTTCAAGAATGTCATTGCCCTGGCCTTTGACTTCAGTCAGAAGACATCTCGGACCAACCGCATCTTTTTTAGTGACGTCCATTTCGGAAACATCCAGATGATTAACGACGACTGGACGGGAAGATCTATTATTGCAGAAAGTAGGTGTATTTCACATTCCCACCGTGTTTTTACAACATCCCCACATCACACATACACTTCTGATGCTCCAGTATTACTGGTGTCATGGTGGCCAGGTTTGACTGCAAGAAGTATATTACCAATTTCAATCAATACAGTTGTCTGTACGCCGCACACTTCACTTGTGCTTTAAGCACGAAACTGCTACAGAAACGCACATTTACGCTGTGAGCACTGCCAACATGCGTCTGTAGTACAGAGCAGCACTGTCGCCGTGTAGATCCAGTAAAGGCACTGACCGAAGACTGCAGCTGCTGCCTTTGTGACGTGCTACTCTCATTACGCATTGTAAATATGGTGTTATTTTTATTTGGATTTAAATGATATGGAACAAGCTTGCTAAGAACACAATGTTCACATGGCATAAATAGTAAATGTACTGTAGGTAGCATAGCATTCATAACATTTCCTCCTCCACTCCAATTTTTTTTTTGCTACCGTTACTCATCTGAAAAGGCCATTTAATACTAAATCAGGACGGTAAAATGTCTATGTTTGAAAGGTTACTGACTGTCACCGATTGAATGATGGGACCAATCCCTCTCTATTCCTTCACTAAATCTCAGTCAGTCCTGTCTTGATAAGCATGACTGGAGCCAGATGAACAGCAAAACCCTCTGTTCTGCTCGGCTAGCATCCTCTGCCATGTGAAGTTTCTACTGGGAGCAGAGCTCAGCACCTTCCCACCCCCACCCCTCACACTGGGAGACTGGCAGAGTGCTCCCCCGACCTATCTGCTGAGGGAGCGTTCTGCTTATTTATTATATTTATTTATTTATTTGTTTATTTCTACTTCGTGTAGAAATAAACAAATGGTTATAAGAACCCTCTGTCGGGGTTTGTAAGTGCCCTTCACACTTTGGCACTTGCGAAATGCAAAATCAAAGGGGTGCAAATAATTAGAGTACAATTTAAATCTTTGAATCCATAATGCATGCCTGTGAATTTTATATTAGGGAATGGCAACACATTGTTTGTATGCTGATAAATTGCATGTGACTGTGCTAGGGTACCATGACCTTCCTTGTTTCCAATTATCTTATTTGGTGTTGAGTGAAAGCAGCACATCCATCTGGTCCATATTCCTTTTGATGAAACTCCCACCTTTAAAGGTCCAACCTCATGCTCATTTCCAGGTTCATACTTGTATTTGGGGTTTCTACTAGAACATGTTTACATGCTTTTATGTTCAAAAGACATATTTTTTTTTATTGTGTGGCTGAATAAACCTGTATGATGTCGGTCCATTTTAGCACCTGTCTCTTTAAGCCCCACTCCTAAAAAAGCCCAGTCTGATCTGATTGGTCAGCGTTTCCAAGTCTTGCCCATCTGCGCTCTCGGAGTCTCTGCACACAACCGTACGGAAGTCCTGAAGGCTCGTTTGAAGACACAGTTATTGAATACATTGACTGCATTTCTCTGTGGATTAAGCGCTTTGATACTTTAACACTATTTATACAGTACCTTGACCTGCTTTATAATCATAAAAGACATGTAAATCTCACGTTTTACAATATGGGTTTAAGCAGCTTCTAACCCTGTACTGTTTATAAAAGCAGGACTCTTTTCTATTTTCCTTCAAAAGTTTCTGCCTGCATCACGTCATTGAGGAAAGGTGAAGATGTTAATCATCCATATTTCCCTAATTAAACTCCATGTCCCCCATTAATTACTCCCTCGCCCCGGCAACAATTTGTGAGAAACTCCAAGCTGCCAGACGCCTTTTATTGCAAACTATTAATTAGTGATCGGCTGACTCAGGTAGTGTCGTCAGTGTTCTCAAAGAACAGTTTATGGGTTTTAGATAAGGGGATACAGCCACAAAATGATCTAGCATCGACCACATGTTCACCATTAAGACAAATTAGGGGATGCATTGCCAGATGAAAATGTGAAAGGACTGCAGTTTTACTAAATGTTCCATTCACCGGTAAGCAAACATCGAATATTATCATACCGAATGTTTTAAAACAAACTACTGACTACTGTTAGCAATGCGTGGAAGACGCACATTGAGCTCAGGCTTGTACACGGGAGGGGTAGAGTATACGCTCAGCGGGGCAAGGAGGCATTTCATTGGTTCTTTTCAAGCGGACCGCGAGGCAGTGATTGGTGGGCATTTTTACAGGATTACAGCAGCTACAGATGGCTCTTTTTTCAGAGCCCATAACCTATTTATTGCTGTTAGGGTGTAAACAATATATGGAAAAAAAGGATATGTATATGGTTGTATATTGAAAATAGTTACCAACCCTGCCTTTTAATTATTGTGCATTATTACATGGCTTGCTTGAATTCTAATGTAGAATGCGGTCTGTTATTTCTTGATAACAGACCGCTGCTAAGGATAACACACCGTTGCCATGCAAAAGCAGAGCGTTGCCATGGACGCAGTTCTGTTCACTCTGGAGGACAGTTATCAATCAATCCGCTGAAAGAAGTCCGGATAATTTAGCCTATCAGCTGTGGCAAAAAGTGGGGAAACGTGGAGCAACTTCTGTCCTCCAAGCAATGACAGCAGATCTGATGAGCGTCTATCGCTAGTATCTTTCTATACCGTATATGATCGCTAGCTATGCAGTAACAGCCGTAGGGACAACAACGCTAATTAGTTAGCTTACATTGCAACTTGTTTAACGTTAACTTACAGGTGTGTCAACATGCAGCGGCTCTGCCAAAAGGAAACGAGATGAATGAGGACATAAACGTCCACATAAATATTCCCAAAGAAGCCATTCACCGTGTCTCACTTCACCGTCAACAGAAATGTTCAGTTTACTGTAAATTAGAGCAGCCGATAGCCCACTGCACAACGCTTCAGCTAATGTTGTGTCAATTCCTGCAGTGATTAAAACAGCAGCTGGGTCATTTGTCCACCACGGCAGCACCCCATAAAATATACGGCTACTACCACAGCCCGTAAGGTGGTGTTGAGTAGCTAATAGACGAAGGATTGCATTACAGAGTTTTTACGTTGCTATGGATGCAGGATTCCAACCGTAGAGACGGAACGGACTATTTTCTCTAGTGGAAGCAATACAATCGTATTTAAATCAATAAACTCCCATTTAAATCTATATTTTGTCAAATTATTGATTTATTTGGTAAGTATCCATGTAATAAGCGGGATAATGTAGAGCGAGGCGGTTGTTATAGCGAATACAACCCCTTCAGGCTGATTCAAGACCCCTCCGCTTCGCGTCGGGTCCTGATCACCCTGTCGGGGTTGTATTCGCTATAACAACCGCCTCGCTCTACATTATCCCTTACATATTGAAACAGTGGAGGTCATTATGAATAGGTCATATACAGTATGAAAGTATTGCCTGAAAAACTGAATTTACATGAAATGATTAAGCATGAATATGGCATGGTGCTCTGTGTGTGATCACTGTCTCTCTCTCTCTGGAGGTCTCCTCCCTGTCAGTCACATTCTTGCACCTGCACCAAGGAGGCTGCAAAGGCCTTTTTATATTCTCTGTTTGGGAAATTGCTTTGCATTCAGTTCCTAAGTGTCTGTTGCATCAACAAATAACTGTCTGCCTAGTGTAGTGAGGCATGAAGTCATTCCCCTGTCAATCACCAAGGAAACATAATCCCAATTCTAACACAATTGGAGCCTGCCATCTGTTACAAGCAAAGTCAATATTTGTACCTAAATCTGAACCAGGCAACTTTGCAGTTTAGTAGCCCCCCAGATGGTAGTGCATAACTTCAATGCTTTAATTCGGTTTGATTGCATTACCTAAAGGCCACACATCATGATATCAACACATGCTCCCCGGGCCTAAATTTATAAAAGAAAAAAATATCCAGTTACATATTTTGTATTATGTGTGTCTTTGTTAAGCAGAGGTCTTATGTGTCTGTTCCTTTAGATGTGGGCTCAGTGGAGGGCCTTGCCTACCACCGGGCCTGGGACACCTTGTACTGGACTAGCTCCACCACCTCCACCATCACCAGACAAACTGTAGACCAGAAGCGAGTCGGCGCCTTCAGCCGTCAGCCCGTGGTCACTCTCTCGGAGGAAGATCATCCACATGTCCTGGCCCTGGATGAGTGTCAAAAGTGAGTAGCTCTCCTAAATCCATAAACACACTCTTTCACTTTCTCTACAAATATTTGTATCATTCAGTTAATCCAAAAAAAGTCAGGACCTAAGAATATTAGTCAAGTCATCTTTATTCATACAGCACCGTTTCATGCAAGCATGCAGTCCAAAGTGCTTTACAGAACAGAACAAAATTAAAACAACACAGAAACACAATACAAATAATGTACAATAAAAAAATACACAGTTTTAGAAAGACTAAAAATTACAACATTAAGACTATAAAATGTTAAAAATGAATAAATAAAGCCATTGTAATCAGATTTGTAATAATAATAATATGTATACTAATAAGTTTATTTGATATAGCACCTTTCACAGTTACAAAGTGACTGAAAATATTAGGCTCTGACCATAGCATATTTAAAACGATTCTAATCGTGTTTTTGTAATACATTGTGGTTTGTAGTAGATTGAGACAATCCACAAAATAAGACAAAAGCTGAGAAATGTGTGTTTTTTCTTTACAAGACCCTATTATTGCTTTTCAACAATCATGTTTTTTTATAGATTGTGTTTTGGTTAGCATTCTTGCACTGCAGGTGTGTTTTTATCAGTTCTGAGCTGCACCCATAGCCTTTTTCAGTATTCTAATACCTCTTTATATCAATTCATCTGTTTTAAAAAAAAAAAAAAAAAAAAAAAAATAAAATCCCCTCATCAAGTTCAGATTTAACACTTGCATATTCATGAATATAAAATGTTTCTGTGAGCAGTCTGAAAAGAGTGAGCATCTTTCTCCTTTTGATGTACTAACTAAATTCATTTCTTGACCTCAGACTATATCCTTGGTTGGCAATTTGGCACCATATCCATTCCACTCCAGAAGCACTGTCTGATAATTAGAATTCTCACTCCGTGATTAATAAGCAGTCCCTGGTTGTGACTTCTGACCGAAATCCTTATTATCGCACTAGAGTGGACTTCCATGTCTTCATCATAGTATGAAGGGAGAGCCCAGGAGCTAAAAAAAGATTTTTATATGAGGTTTATCTGCATAGTTGTGTATTTAAAATGTGCACCATCCATCTTGCAACCCCATATAAACTAAGATATAGATCTTTCATTTATTTACACTGTTGCTATTATCTGTGTTTTTTATATTCTTAGTCCTCACAGAGGAGAATATGAATAAATGACCTCCGTCTCACAATGTGTGATGCTAATCCGTTTTATCTAAATGAAACTGAGCTACACTTTATCAGTGATGAGCTCCTTTAGGGATAAAAGGGGAAGCCGATGACAGGCCATGGAGGTCTCGGCAACATGTTGATAACTGAGTGGCACAACTGCAAAACTCCAGCGGAGGGAGGAAACATTTCCCTCTTCAGTTGGGTTTGTTTTGCCGGCATGGCAGAGAGTTTCCTGGTTGACATGTTTGTATAGCAGCTGTGATTTAAAAAAAACTATCGTTCCTGCTCCCTGAATTAATTTCAGACTGCACATATTTGTTTTGTAGTTCTTCGCCAGGTGGTGTGAAATCTAGGAGTGCTAAGGTGAAGTAGTGCTTCTTTTGGAGAGGGAGGGGGGTCTCTGATGGCATCTACACACTAAGATGAAGCCACTTTCTATTGCTAAATTGCAAAGGAAAAGAGTTGTCTTGCTAATTAGTTGTCTATATCCATGATGTTCCACTTCCGGGATTCCTCTCGTTCTGCCAGAAATTCCGCCGGATGTCACTCTTTTTTGGATGTCCCGTTACCTTCCGCTTTCTTGTAATTTTAAACTCTGGTGGATTTATGAGGACTATGCAGGGTAAATCCAGACAGCTAGCTAGACTATCTGTCCAATCTGAGTTTTCTGTTGCACAACTAAAACAACCTTCGAACATACACGTTCCACCAAAACAAGTTCCTTCCCGAGGCTATTTTGCAGCGGCACCGTGGCACAGCTCGGCGCTTAGCACCACCGACGATTGTGATTGGTTTAAAGAAATGCCAATAAACCAGAGCACGTCTTTCTCCCATCCCGTAATGCTGTGTCTCCTCCGCAGCGCTGTGGAGGAAGGTCTGGCAATGCTAGACTATCTCATTAGTAACTAAATGTTTGGTTTGGTTGTCCTCTCACATGTTAGCCTGATGTTTTGGACCAACTGGAATGAGCAGAGACCCAGCATCATGAGATCCACCTTAGCAGGCAAGAACATGAGGATTATCATCAGTTCTGACATCCTGACGCCCAACGGACTGACTATTGACCACAAAGCAGAGAAGCTCTACTTTTCAGATGGAAGCCTTGGCAAAATTGAGAGATGTGACTACGATGGTTCCAGCAGATATGTGAGTATGAAAGTACTCCTAATTGTGGATGACTAATTTCAAACTATCTTTTTTCCCTTTGTAAAAATATAATAAATTTTCCATTTAAATTTCTGTCCTTATACAAAGTATCTGTTTTAATTGAAGTTCCACACTTGTATTGTACCCTTTGAAATTGCCATGAATCGGAGAATGTTTTCACGAAAACGACCCAGTTAGAATATATTTTCCACATTTCTCTCTCAGTGATAGAGATGTTTTCATTACCAAACATAAGCGAAACAAGGATGTCAAATTGATCTGCCCTTTTCTCCTGAAATGAAATTTCATTTTTCATTTTTTTCTACCATTTAATCTCCCATCCCTATTGAGCTCCTAAAACATGATATTCTATACAGCAGATAAGATCTGAAATACCTCTTGATGTTCTTTGTGAGATTTCAGCTCAGAGTGTACAGATGGTTTCCTTAATCACAGAAGTCATTCCCTGCTAAAGTAAAGAATATCAGTGAGGGTAGTTCTCAATTTGTCTAAGTTGCATGCATAATGTATAAAAATCCCTGCTGGATATCTAAAAGATTACTGTACAAGATGGCCTTTTTTGCTATGGATTTCAGTTTTGGCTTGACATGACCTCAGCAGTTCAGCACCTTGGCCCATCTCAATTAGTTACCCATATGTTTGTTGAGCTGGGTCACATGGCTCAGAAAGTCATCACCTTTGGGCCCCCAGCTGCCCTTGCTGCAGTGTAGTCCTGCTAATGAAGGCTTTGCAGTGAGACCGCTCTGGGTGCACATCACCATTCCAATTAAAATGTGTAAATTAAACAGAGGTAGCTCATAACTTCAGCTCTTACTCAAACTGCGGTTGTGGAAATTGTAAGACAACCCATCCATTGTATAGAGGAAGCTTAAAGCTTCGTGTCACTTTAGTGTGTTCTGCTCAGGCCATAGAATAGATACAATAAAATACAATATAGAACACAGATTTTTTTTCATTCATAGAAATGTAGACTTGAATGGCGGTGGAGTGGCCTTAAGGGCCCAACTACCCTTCATCCTGCAGCAGTGCCATTACATGCTGACAGTGTGGTTGGCAGCAGAGAAGAACAAAAGCTGTGGCATGGCCCACTCCCCTGTGCCATTTTGAGAGTGGAGACCCATGTTGTTAATGAAGGCAGTGCTTCACAAAGGCCAGCGGAGTGCACGATAAGGGAAGATGTCAGCATGTGTGGCGGGGAAAAGATGCCCTTTTTACCATGAAAAGAGGGGATATAAATTGAGAGCTGTTAGTTTGTGTCATGTAAGTTGAATGTCAGCAGTGTGCCCTCTGGGCACATGTATTTGTATATGTTGCCATGTAAAACCGAGGCTCATTGAGGTACTATGTTTGGAGTTTGTCAACATGGCAATTGAACTACCTTATTTGAACATTGCTGAACAGAGAGAGTGATAAGAACGTATGAAATATGTTCACATTTATCCAAAACACAAGTTTGGCACAAAGTAATATGTTGCTGGCTGTGAACATAATGTCTCCCACATCTAATTTCCCATCAATATGTTCCATCCAACCCCATCTGGCGTGTTGTCTTTCCCTCTCTTTCACTCTCTGCCTCTGTTTCTGTCTCCCACTCACCTGATGGCCAGTTGTTGCTTCCACACGCTGGGCTCCTTTAATCAACACCTGTCCTATTAATCCCAGTATGGCACAGGGCTAATGTGATGCTGCTTACAAGCCTGTCCCATTAATGGCTGAGACTACAGAGCTGCTGGAGGCCCTGACCACCCCCCCCCCACACACACACACACACACACACACACACACAAGCCTTAAGAGTCCCACAAGGAGGAATCTGATGGATTCCTGCCTCCCTGCCAATGGCACTATCACTTACTCCCTCAACATCTGGGTTAAGCAGTCATGTGGGCGGCGAGGGTGATGTGTTGATTAATGAGTCGAAACGTTATCCTCCAAATGTATTCTTAGGGTTGCACTCAGAATTCTGTCGATGTTTTCTCCAGCCAGATCTTGAAAAGAGTTATTTGTTTGTAAATAAATTAAATAATTTCCCCTGAGGGGATCAATAAAGAATTCTACTTTCTGATTCTAAAATAGAAATTTCCCGGTTATTGCTGTACCTTCTATTCTAGCATATAGAATCATTCACATATACTGTAAATGTGCTACCAGAGTGGCATTTGATAGCATTGCGTCTGAAAAGCATGATGGAAAGCAGTCCTAACATACGTGCTTTGCTCTACAATGTTTAGGTCATAGTTAAATCGGGAGCCGGAAACTTCTATGGGCTCGCGATCTATGCAGATTTCATCTACTGGTCAGACTGGGCCCGCAGGTCTGTGCTGCGATCAAACAAGTACACGGGCGGTGACACCAAGGTGCTTCGAGCAGACATACCTCATCAACCAATGGGAATCATAGCTGTGGCCAGGGACACAAACAACTGTGAGTATTTAAACACCTGGAGATGAGCTTCATTTAATGACCATTGGATGCAGTGTTGTGTCTGCAAATATTTGTGTATTATGTGTGTGCAGGTGCCTGGGCGATGATATGTGCCCATGTGCAGGAGTTTACACATGTGCATATCCATTATGTTAGTGTTGTTTAGGACAATAGACCAAAATAAATACGTTGCTGTTTGCACTTTTTACTAAAGTAAAATGAGAATATTCCAGGAAACTGCTCATCTGTGCCACTCCTACAGTTTGGATGCACTTGTGTGTTTTCATTTGTTTTTGGAGGGATGCATACAGTTTCCTACCACCATTGCCACAGATGAGTCAAGGTACATCTAATAAAAGTGAACAGTGAACTGAATGTAACTTAAAGAAATCATAATTAAAAGCTTTAAACAAATAAAGTATGACAGAAAATATACCATTCTAAAAGTCAAATTTTCTACACAGATATATCTGAGTTCAGCTAATATTGGTAGATAATATCGGATGACTGGTAAATCATACCAGCTGTACTTACTAAAAGCAAAATCTCTTTTGGTGTATACAACAGCAGGTATGATACATGAACGTGGTCTTATTTAGAATGGCTAAAAACTTAAGTTTCAGAGGTAATTAATTAAAAAAAAGTAACCTATTTTGTAAAGGAAGTCTCTAATGTGTCGTATAAAGTTTTATTTCCAAGTTGGACAAAAGGAAATGGGCTTAAGCTTGTCCCACTGGTTGGACTCGGATGCTGAGAGCTACGCTGTTCCTCGTTTATCTCATCATGGGAAATAATCACATCCTATGAACTGCATGGGCACAGCTGCAAGTCTACAGCATAATGTGCAGTGACCAACAATCAGTCATCACATTGTTGCCCTCTTATTGCATTTTCCTTGTCATAATATCCTGAGTATAAATAATCATACAAATAGTTTACCTGAGCTGCAGAACAGAGGAACAGTTTCTTCTCTCATGAATAAAATACTCATGGCTGGAGGGCAGGTAATAACAGAAGGTCTCCAGTGGACACGCATGTCTCTGAACACTTACACTTGATACCACGTCTCGTGTTGCTAAGCTTTTATTACTACATTTTTTTCTCAGGACTAGACAAGCATTTTCTATCAGGGGTTATTCTGCAGTTTGGTCATGCAATTTAGTGCAGTACATGATTCCCACAGAGCTGCACACAGCTTTTTCACACAGCACCCCAGGCAGAGAAAGACAAAATATGCTGTAATACATTTGCTATCTGTCAGTTAGGATAGTGGTCACCTTTAACATCAAAACAGCCCCTTTTATTCATATGTTGACCACTGCTGATACTTTAAATGAAAACAAAATGTAAGCTGTAATATGAAAAAAAAATGTAGTAGTAGTAGTCGTAGAAATGTGTTATTGATTGGTTTAGTTTAGTTTAGTAGTGTACTTATTAGTCATGTTGGTATCTGTTATAACAAATAATGGCAAGCCAAAGCACAGCACATCAATACATGTCCATCTCAGCTGTAATTGTATTTTACATGAGAAGAGTTATCAGCTGTCTCAGCCATTAACAATAATGATCGGGTTTGGTGTCAGGCCCTCAGATTCAAAACACAAGCGCTCCTTTCTACATTTACAGTACCAACTGTTTAGGAAATGCATAATTCCTATAGATAGATATAGTAAGAACAGATAATCCAAATGCCAACTTCCCATGGGATTTTTATGATTTATTTGGAATTTATTAGGCTCAGAAGATAACCCCATGAGTGTATTGAACATGTAATACTGATGACATCTAAAAGAGTGTGTCCCAGGGGAGATTTTACCTTTGACTGCTTCTGACTGCTTAATGCGTTCTGTTTGACTGCTATTGAAGGTGAGCTGTCCCCATGCCGACACATGAACGGAGGCTGTGGTGACCTTTGTCTCCTGACCCCTGATGGGAGGGTCAACTGCACTTGCCGTGGAGAACGTGTGATGTTAAATGACAACAGATGCGTGTGTAAGTCATGAGGCGCTTCATGTTTATTTATACCACAAAGACTAAGGCCGGTTACACACTGCCTATGTGGCGTGAGCGTGGCGTGAGCGTGGCGTGAGCGTGGCGTGAGCGTGGCGTTTCTGTTGCGTGTCAGCTGCGTGGATTTTTCCATGTCTTTACACACCAGAAACGTGTCTGACACGGTGCTGCTGCTGCCAGCCTTGTCTGGACACGTGTATGTTTCCCATTGATAAAATGAAATACCATGTTAAACATAAATATATACTGATGTGATTACAGCAAAGACAACATCGGCAGTATTGACGCAAAATAGGCTACAGAATATTTCGCAGATTGACAGGTGCAATATTAGAAAATTGATTTTTTTTTTTTTATTACGTTTATATCAAAACCTAGAGACTTTCAAACATCAACATGTCATTTATTAATATGTATTCGTGTCTAAATGACATATAAACATCTTTTCCTATTCTATTTTGCCTGGAAACGCTTCCAACACGCTTGCGTGTCGCGTGACAAATAGGCATTGGTTCTATTTCTAGCAGGCACGCGTTTTCGGCGTGGCTCGAGCCGCGCGTGTCACGCAGGCAGTGTGTAAGCTCTAACCTGTTAACATGGGAGCCGAAATAAAACCAGACACGCCATGCAGCTGACACGCTCACACGACGCAGCCAGTGTGTAACTGGCCGAACCTGTGGCACATTCTCAGTACCAGCTACTGATTGTAATGACACTCGGTATGGATACATTTAAATGCATTGTGTAATCTGGCTTCTGTCGACACTCATGTTAAGCTCTTATTTGTGCTGTTTACATGAACCTTTGATATCTTTGAATTGATTCCTTTGAACATAACCGCACACGAACAGGAAAGCATGCTGTCTCGTTCTCTTTGACTAAGCCGTAAGTGTGTAATGATTCCAGTAGTCATAGTCAATACTGCTCAGGAAAATAAAGCTATAATGTTGTGTGACTAAAGATAGCAGGAAAACAAAGTTGAAAGCATCGGGTGTCACGGTTACCTGCTTAAAGTCACAGGACTAAAGCATTTCAATGGTGTCTGGCTTCCTAATTTGACAGATTGCTGGTTGAATTTGAAATGCAATGTGAGGATAGACCATACGGTGGGAGGAGCTGTTCAAACGTGGGAGGTTTGGCCAGACTAAACATGGCAAGTGACTCAGAAGAGCTGGATGGTAGCCTGGATGTCATGGTAGAGGACGACAGGCTTTTTTTTTTTTTTATCACACTGCCATTCTGCTCATTACAGAATGAAGTTTCATATTTTTATATTGTATAGCTGCAGGTAGCCGAGCAGAGACAGGGATTGGTCAAAGTCTGTGAAGGTATTTATTGTTGGATTTTACTAAGTGCTGTGTTAGTAATTATTAAACCAGTGTACTTGATCAAATGAGAATTAGCTACCAACTAAAGAATGTGCCAAGCATTTCACAGCCAGATTTCCCTCAGGTTAAGGTATAAGGGTAATGTGGTTATTGAATGCAGGTATGACATTTACAAATGTTGACCCAGCAACTGGGTTGCTGAAGTAAATGTCAAGTAAAGTAGGCAGTGGAATGTTGCCTCTGAACTTACCTGCATGTGTGACGTTTGTTCAATATGTACAGTTGAGCTTTCAGAGTTTGACAGTCATACCTCATCACCTTCAATGTCTTCTTCTGCAGCAGAAAATTCCTCCTGCAACATCCACACTGAATTTGAGTGTGGGAACGGCGAGTGCATTAACTACCAGTTAACCTGTGACGGTGTAGCCCACTGCAAAGATAAATCGGACGAGAAGATGCAGTACTGTGGTGAGAAACACTTGACAACTTTGTGAAATGTCTGGTACGAACAAACATTTGGTCATTTCTAACATATTTACGAATTTCACTGTGTTCAGACAACAGGAGCTGTCGAAAAGGTTTCAGGCCCTGCTACAACCAACGGTGTGTGGCCAACAGTCGTTTCTGTGACAGGATCGATGACTGTGGGGATAACTCTGATGAAGCTTTCTGTAGCAGTGAGTCACAGCCCTTTGATCTCCTGTTCAATCCGTCCTGCTTCTGAGGGCAGGATCCAGGGACACTAATGCTTATATTAATACGCCACGCTAGGCCACATGCTGTGTTAAGCCTTCACTGTCTAATGAGCCCCAAGATCTTAAAGAGTTCACATATTCAAAGAGGACTCCCAACACCCCCATACTTTAAAGCTGCCTAGACAATATTTTGAGATTGTCTTCAATATGGCCAGACTGATTTCATTTTGAACTTGAAAAGTACAGTTGTGCTCATTCCCCTGCTGCGATTGGACTATGGTGGGATAATATCGGGGTTTATACTGTACCAAGCTGATTAAGCCCACAAGGAGACGGTGGTGTTCTCATAATAAATGTGGGCCTTCCAACTTAGCAGTCCGGGATTTCCGGAAGGACTTTATCTCTTTACGGTGTGTCATCTTCAGCATTGCATTTTCTTGTTAAAGGGACATCAACAACAAATTTCTCTATTGCCATTAGAAAATGTAAATAAAGTATTATGTATGCTGTATACTGATAATGTAATGCAGAGAGTTGAAATGGCCAATGTGCAGTAGTTGGTAAATGAACAACAAAACCAACGTGCCCATCTTTTAGGTCATTTGCTTTAGCACAGCACTTAGACGGTCATGACATTCAGGCAAGGCTTATCGCACAGGTAGTCCAACTGCACAAATACTCCCAACTCATCAAAAACCTTTTTTTTTTTTTTTCTGTCTGCCAGTTTGCAACCGGGAGCTAATTTTAACCACCCCCAGAAAGAGGTTCTAAGTATTGTTGTGAGATGTACCTGTTACTGCCTCAGAGTGCTGTTTCTGTTATCTTTTTGAAATGCTAATTCTCTCCCCCAGATGTCACGTGTGGCTCATCCGAATCCTCGTGCAAGGATGGGAGCTGTGTACCCAGCTCAGCCTGGTGTAACCAGGTCATTGACTGTGCCGATGCCTCAGATGAAAAAAGCTGCAGTAAGTCCTTTTAGCCTGTGATTTGCATTGTAGTTAAAATTTAAATGTGAACACACGGCTCTACCTGTAGCAGAGCAGATGGTTCCAGTAACTTAAATCTGCGCTTGTCACTCGGGTCTGATTGAAAGATTGCCCCTCTCACCCTTACCTCCACGATTGCTTCCATTGTGACAAGACAAGTATTGTGGTGCTGTGTTTTGTATTCAGACCACACCGACTGCTCTCACTTTTACAAGCTGGGGGTGCAAGAAAAGGATTTCATCAGCTGCAACTTCACCTCACTGTGCATCCACCCAACATGGATCTGTGATGGTGCAAACGACTGCGGAGACTATACAGACGAGACCAACTGCCAGGGTGAGCACCCAACACAAACGCGCGCACACACAGACACACATACAAAGACGCACATTCTGCGTGCGCATTCAGAGACAGATTAAGGAAGCCAGCTCCAATTAGAAAAGACTTAAGACGGATCTCATTTTCGGAGATGATTATGACAGTGGAATAAGAGATTCAGAGAGAGCTTAGGAAAAGATAATGACCTCAATCATTGCTAATACACAGAGGACTGACGTGGTTTTGTTGTTTGTCCCAGTTTCCCATGGGCAGAAGTGCGAGGAAGGCCACTTTGCTTGTCCAAGTGGGAACTGCATCTCCAGCGTGTGGCTGTGCGACGGCCAAAAAGACTGCGAAGACGGAGCCGATGAATTCCAGTGTGGTAAACCAACAAATCCTACCTTTCATGGAAGAGCTTCCACACAATAAACTGAAATGATGTTTTGTTCTCTTAACGGGTGGAAATAGATGAGGTGTTTGTTTGCTGTACACAACACTGTCGGCGGTTGGAAGAATATTTATTTCCCATTAACAAGAAGCTATTTGTTGTAATGCTTTTGTCATTTGAAGAGATCCAGGCCTGCAACAAATAATACATACAGTATATAAGGAGGAGACAGAAAGACAAGAGATGATTGTTTATCATGCCACAAGGAAATTTCTCTTCGCTTTGTTTTGCTCCCCCTTATTGTGTGTTCAAGAATTCTCAAGTGGGTGTTGCTGCTTGTTTGAAAGTCTAATTCCGACCCTGAATTCAGAGTGAGGCTGTTGAGGACACCATTTTTTCCCCCTTCTCTCACTGAATTACAATATACAGCACTTCCAGTGTAACAATTAATTAATAACGCATCAGTCACTGAAACAGTTATACTGAAGATGGGGGAAATGTGGGTTCAATAGAAAGCGGTGGCATATGAAAGGATTACACAGTACAATGCAAGTCTTCTACTTCCCTCATTCTTGCTACATATGCTTTTATTCGTGCTAATGTATGCAGAACTTACCTTGACAAAGTCAAGATAGCTCCAGTTAAGCAGGGGGGACCATAATTAAGTCATGGTATTGATTAATATAATATGCCATCGAAGCGAAGAGCTTGCACACATACCCATTCACGTGTCATTGCTTTTGGCACCAAAGCCAAATGGACTGGGTGCTTTCATGTAGGTGGTCAGAGTAGCTGTTACGCTTCATCACCGTCACACACATGCACGAGGTATTTAGATCTGACGCAGTAGTCCACAAACATCGTGTCAAAACACTCGCTACCTGTATTTGAGTTGTCAGTTTATTGTATTGTCTAGCCCATAGACTGGTCTACCCCATAGACTGGTGTAAGAAGTCTTGAAGCAGTCAGCAGTTAGTGTTGTCATCTGTGTGCAGACCTAGAGGGGTATTGCATTGCATTGTCTGTGAGGCAAGAGAGATGGAACTCTTGCAATTTGCAAATACACCAAACGCATCCAATTACACACACACACACACACACACACAGAAATTGTGTATCCCCCTTTAACAGTTTTTCCTTTTTTACTCTGTATGTTAGCGGTGGCTCTGCGGATGACAATGTTGGTCTGTCGGTCCACCACTTTAGTACAGACTGAAATATTTTTACAACTATTCAACGAATTGAGATGCAATTTTGTACATTTATGGTCCAACAAAGGATGAATCACTGACTCTGATCGTCCACTTACTTTTCATCTAGCACCACCATGAGGTTGATATTTCTAATTAGAAACTAAAGGGATGTATTAGAAGAGTAGAAGGCAACACGCACACACCACTTGCTTTGTCTCCTTTGCGGTGCAGGTAATCAATTCCCCTGACGATCCAATTCCAAAGAAAAAAGTCAATCCCCCCACACACATTACCTCTTCAAAGAGTCAACATTTCAGTCACAAGGACCTTTTTCAAGACGTTTCAACAATCATAAAGTGACACAGTGCTTACATACAGCCCATAATTGCATGATAGTCCACAGCTGTAATCACACACAGAAAACCACCCACTAAATATCCCCTCAACTATCAGAACATGCAGCAGCCATAGTTTGATATACATTAAAAATCCTTTTGACAAAAAATAAAAAAATGTCAAGTTTAGATATATATATATATATATATATATATATATATATATATATATATATATATATATATACAGTGCCTTGCGAAAGTATTCGGCCCCCTTGAACGTTTCGACCTTTTGCCACATTTCAGGCCTCAAACATAAAGATATAAAACTGTAATTTTGTGTGAAGAATCAACAACAAGTGGTCCCAATTATGAAGTGGAACGAAATTCATTGGCTATTTCAAACTTTTTTAACAAATAAAAAACTGAAAAAGTGGGCGTGCAAAATGATTCAGCCCCTTTACTTTCAGTGCAGCAAACTCTCTCCAGAAGTTCAGTGAGGATCTCTGAATGATCCAATGTTGACCTAAATGACTAATGATGATAAATAGAATCCAGCTGTGTGTAATCAAGTCTCCGTATAAATGCACCTGCTCTGTGATAGTCTCAGAGGTCCGTGTAAAGTGCAGAGAGCATCATGAAGAACAAGGAACACACCAGGCAGGTCCGAGATACTGTTGTGGAGAAGTTTAAAGCCGGATTTGGATACAAAAAGATTTCCCAAGCTTTAAACATCCCAAGGAGCACTGTGCAAGCGATAATATTGAAATGGAAGGAGTATCAGACCACTACAAATCCATGAAGACCCGGCCGTCCCTCTAAACTTTCAGCTCATACAATGAGAAGACTGATCAGAGATGCAGCCAAGAGGCCCATGATCACTCTGGATGAACTGCGGAGATCTACAGCTGAGGTGGGAGACTCTGTCCATAGGACAACAATCAGTCGTATACTGCACAAATCTGGCCTTTATGGAAGAGTGGCAAGAAGAAAGCCATTTCTTAAAGATATCCATAAAAAGTGTCGTTTAAAGTTTGCCAAAAGCCACCTGGGAGACACACCAAACATGTGGAAGAAGGTGCTGTGGTCAGATGAAACCAAAATCGAACTTTTTGGCAACAATGCAAAACGTTATGTTTGGCGTAAAAGCAACACAGCTCATCACCCTGAACACACCATCCCCACTGTCAAACATGGTGGTGGCAGCATCATGGTTTGGGCCTGCTTTTCTTCAGCAGGGACAGGGAAGATGGTTAAAATTGATGGGAAGATGGATGGACCCAAATACAGGACCATTCTGGAAGAAAACCTGATGGAGTCTGCAAAAGACCTGAGACTGGGACGGAGATTTGTCTTCCAACAAGACAATGATCCAAAACATAAAGCAAAATCTACAATGGAATGGTTCACAAATAAACATATCCAGCTGTTAGAATGGCCAAGTCAAAGTCCAGACCTGAATCCAATCGAGAATCTGTGGAAAGAACTGAAAACTGCTGTTCACAAACGCTCTCCATCCAACCTCACTGAGCTCGAGCTGTTTTGCAAGGAAGAATGGGCAAAAATGTCAGTCTCTCGATGTGCAAAACTGATAGAGACATACCCCAAGCCACTTACAGCTGTAATCGCAGCAAAAGGTGGCGCTACAAAGTATTAACTTAAGGGGGCTGAATAATTTTGCACGCCCAATATTTCAGTTTTTTATTTGTTTAAAAGGTTTGAAATATCCAATAAATTTTGTTCCACTTCATGATTGTGTCCCACTTGTTGTTGATTCTTCACAAAAAATTACAGTTTTATATCTTTATGTTTGAGGCCTGAAATGTGGCAAAAGGTCGAAAAGTTCAAGGGGGCCGAATACTTTCGCAAGGCACTGTATATATATATAAAAGACATATTTCAAAGTATACAAATGCCTGTTCTATAACTTTAGATTCATCCATGTAATTATATGTAATATATCCACACCAAAATATATTTAGGGGAGGACAGGCCCACCCAAGAAAAAAAGAGAGAGGAAAAAAAAGCATGACAGAATCAATTGCCATAAAATTAAGCACAGATATCCATAGTGCCCAAAGCATGAATCCTAATATCTTTGGTGATCCCTTAACTTGTCATCTTTCGCTGTCATCAGGTCAGGTCAAATTGGTCATACATTTGGTTTATAATGATGCTAATAAGCAAAGGTTAGCAAGCTACCACACTAAACTAAGATGGTGACCATGTTAAACATTATACCTGCTAAACATAGGCATTTTACCATTATCATTATAAGCATGATAGCATGCTGACACTAGCATTTTGCTCAAAAGCGCCACTATGATTAAGTACAGTCTGACTGTAGACTGTATGATTCATTTGCCATCAAACCATCCAGATCCTAGTAGTTTGGGACTGATGACAACTAATTTCAAGAAGAGTAACTCAAATAAAATGTGACCATAGACCTTAGATGTCTGTTTGTTTGACTAAGATGTTGCAGATCGAACTTGTGTGCTTTGCTCCTCCCATTTAATTAACCAGCACATTTGTTCACTGCAGTGGATAGAGGAAGGCAGTTCAGTGCAATCCATTTTTCATATTTAATGCTCTTCGAGTTATCTGATTTATTTTGTAAATTGGCCATGAATGTTGTTAGAGAGATGCATAACACATGAACAGTATTTCCATTCCTTTATCTAAAAATGTCATTTGCGCCTGTGTGAAATGATAACATCCTATGCTTCAAATGTGCTCATATCAGAGCTAATATGAATTATGCCACGATTCTATGAGAAGTTCTGAATAGCTTTTCCACGACAAATAGACAATATTCCCATTTCTCTGAGTTAATTATCATATAAAAAGCTCCAACCACTGATAATCTGACTGCAAAGGCAAAGTAGTTTGAGGAAAATGTCATTACATTTCAGAAATTTCGAATTCCACATCTGATTAGATGAAATAGTCATTTGTCAATTCACAGTGCATAATGCGCTTTTCTACTGTGTGAAGAAAGACTTTCTTTGATACATTTAATGTGCTGTGGACCTGCCATTTTGTTATACACTTGAAACAGCTGTGGAAGCAGCATTTGAAGTGCAAATCTCGTATCACCTACAGAAAGTCTGGGTAATCATGGTTTCCAGATTTAGCCATTTAATGTTTATCTTATCCTTATCTTACACCATCGTATCAAGGCACATAAAGCTTGTGTGATGTACAAAGTCTGCAATGAAAGCAACGCTCCCCCACCATAATTCCTTGTACTGTGGTGTGACCTGGAGCACACATCCCCCTTCCTTCTCTCAACATCTCATCAAAGCTCTGGCAGACTTTGCCAGGCCTGACATCTGAGAGAAAGAGACCACAGAGCAACTCCCCGGGGAGAGTGGGTGGCTCAGTGACACAAACTCAGTCAGCACAGATTATAAATATATATCCCCTTTTTACACAATCGCTTTTGCACAGTGATCAGCAGAGTGCTCTCTTAGTTGACATCCAGCTGTTTCTCGTCACCCCAGCAACATAGTTTCTTTTCAAATTAAAATAAGATGAAAAGCTTCATAATTAGTACTAAGGTGCTTTTATATTGATAGGATATTTAACCCAGGCTCTTGTTTTGTAGATGCTTTTATTTTCCTGCACAGTAACCGGGAGCATTCATCAAAATGTCTTCTTCTGTGAGAGAAAAGGAAAAAATATATATTAACAGTCCTTGACAGCTACACTCATGCACGCTGCTAAGTAGAAAAACTACAGAGAAAAACAAGCAAGCCATGGGGCAAATAGAAGCCGGCCCACTAGTTGTTTTGATTAAAGAAATGTTGCCCCTTCTATAGGGTATGCCGCTTTTGTTGTTTCCTCCTCACTTTGTTTGATTTATGGCACTGAAATCCCTTTCCCACTGCCCTCTGCAGACTCGTCATGCTTGTGGAACCAGTTTGCCTGCTCAAAGAACAAGTGCATTGCCAAACAATGGCTGTGTGATGGGGAGAACGACTGCGAGGACGGCCTTGATGAGAGCGTGCAGATCTGTGGTTAGTGCCCTTTCAGGTGTCATAAGAAATCTGCTCTTAGTGTAAAAGGTCACATCAGCTGTACAGCCCCATGTGTTCCCCCAGCAGAGATGGAAATGAATGGACAGATATGAAACAAATGAGACTGCAGGCTTGTTTGATGATTGAAGTGGGCACTGAGGCAAATAGATTTTTCATCACTAAGGGCCCAAGAGGCACAGCTTTTTTCAACGGGCAAATGAGATGTGTGTGTAATGAATTCTAGAACAAAATAAAAAGAATCCAAACACAATTGGAGAGACAAGAATGCCTCTGAACATTGGTTGTGTAATTGGATTGTAATGGAGTGTCAAGGAAATATTAATGAAATGGCCCACAGGTTTCCCAGGCACAATTCTTGTCAAAAACGAGATATGCATTTTAGCTATACACGCCTAATTGAACTTCTGTATTTACCTTTTGTTTCTCAGGGCCAGACAATTTTTTCTACTGTTTTTTTTGCCTTAAAGGACAGTCCTAAGATAAAGGGGTATAGGGGTATTGCTGACTTACAGAAAGCAGGCAAATAATTGTTACTCACAATAGCACAGTACAGTATTTGTTAGCTTGCATAAAGGGAACTGCTGCCCAATGAAAATTGAAGTTTGTTTAGGACATAAAGTGGTATCAGGTCAAAACCATAATGAAAAACTTTTTTATTCCATGAGATGTAATATGTAATATAGTCTGTTATCTCCTATAAGGGCAGGACAATTTATGCTTTTATTTATTGGAACTACTGCTTAATGTTCACTGATAACAGAAGGTACCATCCTGACAAAACATAATGCATCTGCTTCAGTTGTACTCATTCTCCTCTGTGGTGCATGTGACCCATTGTATTCTTTGGCTTTGAAAAGTAGAGCATGTGGTCCTGTTTTCCTCTCAGGCTCAGTGACATGTGCTCCAGGGCTGTTCAGCTGCCCTGGGTCGTATGCCTGTGTTCCGAAACGCTGGCTCTGCGATGGTGAAAGGGACTGCCCTGATGGGAGTGATGAACTTTCTGCAGCTGGCTGTGGTAAACTCTATTTCAACAAATTGAATAACTCCCTGCAATAATAAAAGAAACCCTTATGTGATCCCAGAATTAAGAAATCATTGCTTGCTTAGAATTGTAGATTTCAGAGTATAAAACAATACTCCGTAGTACATGAAACCCACTAAACATCTACAGCAAATCCCTTTTGTAAAAGTGTATCATGGGAAGTAGTGTACAATGGAATTTCTTGCACAATTGCAGTCTTCTCCAAGTGGTGTAATCTGGATCGCCTTTCACAAATTGGTCCTGGCTCATTCCAACTTCATTCATGCTAATCTGATTCAAGGCTACTAAACAATCGGTTAAAAATTAGAAAACATAGAGACCAGAGGAGTAGTATAAGGCTCACTTATGTTGACGTTTTACATTTATTGAAGGCCATGCTATGTGAACTAATGTTTCCATTTATTAGCCTTTAAAAAACATTTCTTTTCATGCGTTAGCACCCAACAACACATGTGACGACAGCTCGTTTCGCTGCCGCAACAAGGCATGCATCCCTCAGCGATTCGTCTGCGACCATGACGACGACTGTGCAGATGGGTCTGATGAGTCAGTGGAATGTGGCAAGTAGATTTATATTTTAAAACTAAATATAAGCACATTGAAGAAAAGATAATAATTTGGAGCACATTGTTTTATGCAGTAACTGCATTCCCTGGACCTTATTCCAGTTTGTTGTTGAGATACAATAAAATTGTTTGAAATGATGAAATGATTATTTAAAAAACAGATTTATAGTGATATTTTATTATGATAATAGTTGTCAGTGAAATAAAGCTGTGCATTCCTTAGTAAGATGTCTTTGTTTGTTAAGCTTCTGATGAAAAGCTTTAAGATGAAAATGCTTTAATTAGGTATTTTTGCAGCTGGTTTATTATAGATAAGGCCATGTTTCTCTTCTTTAGGATTTCTTTATTTTACTTTTATTTGATATTATGATATTGTAAACATACGGACAGCCAGCTTTTATTTGTGCATACTGTGTACACTTTTTGGCGTCTGAACTGGCATCTAGAGGGAATTCCCTGTCACAGCCTTGATTTGTGATTTTTGACTTGGGCTGATGAAACATTTTACTGTACCTCAAATATTGGCCAAGGCAGCTGTCCACACCAATATACCTCATGGTGGCTTGATTTGTTAATCTCTATATACAGCATGAGGGTGCTTCATTGCAATATGAACAATGGCTGTAGAAAGCTTTATTTTTTTTCACTATTTGCACATGATTCTCCTAGGTGTAACTTGATGAAAAAGTGTCTATCTCTCTTTCTTCAGTCTATCGCTCCTGTGGATCAGATGAATTTCGCTGCGGGGACGGCCGCTGTCTTCTCAGCTCTCAGTGGGAGTGTGACGGCTATGCAGACTGTCCCGACCACTCTGACGAACTGCCTCTGAACCTCAAATGTCTGGCCGCAGGTAAGACTGCTGTTTGGCTCGCTATTGGAATCTCTTCATCAGTGTCACCCAGCAGCACCCACTCATCCAGGAAACTGGTGGAAACAAAAGGCGTTACAACCAGGAGAGCTTCCTTGAAAGGAATTAATCTGTCAAGATACATTGTCAGGTCAAAAACATTCCCCAACTTTGTTGAGAAATTACAGGGCGTTGTGCCAGTGAGAGTCATGTCTTGCTCTTTTCAGGAAGCTTGTGCAATGGCTCCTTCTTCATGTGCTCCAATGGACGCTGCATCTCTGAGGGGAATCTCTGTGATGGGAGAGATGATTGCGGAGACCGGTCAGATGAGAGGAACTGTAATTTAAACGAATGCTTGAACCGCAGAGTCAGCGGGTGCACACAGGAATGCCAGGATCTTCCTGTGGGATACAAGGTAAGTGACCAGTGGTCTAGTCACGGTTCAGTAGCTTGGAAGTGCATTCCTCCTCAGAATCACTTGCTGGCTACATTTAGTTCCATAAAGCCTAATTCATCTACCCTTGTACCAGTGTACCCTTAAACCAGATGGAAATATAAAGCACCTTTTTGACCGCAAGAACTTTCCCCAGGAACTAGGAACCTCGTGAGGAACTCATTGTGTTTCGACCCCAGAGACCACGGTCTAAAATATTTTTTTTTTACCCCCCAAAAAGTAGCTGCTCAGTGGGTGGTACTTTCTGAAAGCACAGGAACTTCCGGGGTGGGGTTTGCAGGAATGGCCATCGCTGATTGGTTAACAATCACATTGCGTTGCTGCTTCGATTCGTATACTGCTATATTCATAAAACAATAAAGTACTCTATTAACGATTGTAGGACCGTTTAAGGACGAGGGGAGAACATTTTTCTTTGTTTGATGACATTTGAAGTAAAGTTAGGATTTGCAGTCGGTTTTCAGCACATTTTTTTCTACATTTTTTAACACCTTTTGTTTTTGCTTTTTCCAACGTTTTATATTGTTAAATTTTTTGGATGAAACCCACGCAGACACGGGGAGAACATGCAAGCTCCACACAGAAAGGCCATGTCCGCACCGGGGATCGAACCCAGTACTCAGCAGTGCCTGCTTTCTGTGAGGCGACATTGCTAAGCACACAATGAATGAGAGAATAAAAATGTAATTTTCTGATTTTTTTTCACGGCAGTTGCATTCTAAAGTCCCTGGAACTTTGGGTCAAAACACAGCTTCTCATTGGAAGAAGATATTCAGAACAACCGATAAGCTAGTCACTATGGTTTAATGCAAAAGCAAACTACCATCCAAATGCAAACTCAATAAACTCTCTGCACTGAGTGTTCATTGGTAAATATGAGTCACAGCTATAATATGTCCTACTTTCTACAGTGTGACTTGCATAATAATATTAAAATTTCAAGTAGACTTTACTGACCTACAGTGCTTAGCTCTGGAATCATTAGTAGCAGGTGAAATGTGGAAGTTATATTAGTAAAGTGTGGACATTAACGATTAATGGCAGATGATGAATTAAGCCTAACTTTGCACATAATTATACAGATGAAGATGGGTTGGAGCATACATACATTTAGTTTCTTACTTTTTGAATAACCTTGAACGCTGCAAGGAGAGTCTAATGATATGCCAAAAACTGTCCGTGCTCCCTCACTGTGCCGGGCTATTGTGCCGGGCCTGGCAATGGTGGCATGTGATGTTAGGGCTAAAACCAGGTCAAGGCCACATCCGCTGGAGTGCTCTGCTGGCCATCACTGTTGTTGTCAGACTGCTGCAGTCCATGCCTTTATCCATGGATTTCCGTCTCCTACTCTTTCATAAGACAGTGCTCACTGCGTCAGAAAAGTGGCTGAAAGCACAAAAAAACATCTCTTCCCTGTCATGTCAGGGGCAGAGCTGGACAGAGAGCACATCAATGCAGACCCTTAGCTCATCCATTTGTGGCCTGAACAGGAAGATCAGCAGAAAGGCCTTCAAGGTTATAACTGTGGATAAGAAAGGGATTTGCTGTGGGTCCATAGCAGCTGATACAAGCACTTTTGAGTTATTCTTTGGGCAGGGCCCTGGTCACTGAAGTGCGATGGAAGTTTTCAACCATGGTACAATATGTCTATATCACAGCTTTGATGTCATCATATATGTTGGATACTAGGTTTTAATTCATTTTCATTGCTTACCTACATTACTCTGAGAAAAGGGTACTCGTGTCTGAAATATATTTTCTGGTGTTACAGATTGAGCTAACATTACTGTAAAAACAGCCTGTTTAAGTGCACTGCTTTTATAGCCCAAATGAAGAATTGTGTAAAAAATAACTTAAGAACTTTCAGACATGCCAAAGCCAGTCAGAACATGAATGATTTGTTTTACAATTCATTTTTAATAGCTAAACTGGGATTCTTATCCAGCATTTCCTGCATTCATGATTACATTTCTACCATTGTTGTGTTTTTATGTCATCAGTGTAAATGCTGGCCTGGTTTCCACCTAAAGGATGATGGGAAGACGTGTGTGGATGTTGATGAATGCTCCGCCACCCTTCCTTGTAGCCAGCGCTGCATCAACACTTATGGCTCCTACAAGTGCCTGTGTGTGGATGGCTACGAAGCCTTGGAGCGCAACCCCAATACATGCAAGGCTCTGTCAGGTCAGCCTGACTTTTCATCTCTCCGCTTGCAGAATTTCAGTGTGTAACTGTTAGGTCCCAGCGGTCTTCTAACGCTGCATCTTCCTTATTTCAGCTGAAGAGCCTTTTCTCATTATGGCGGACCACCATGAGATCCGGAAGCTAAGTGTCGATGGCTCAAATTACACCATCTTGAAACAGGTAAACGATATCTACATCACCACCATTGGGCCTGTAGTGACATTTTACACCATTATCACATTGTGTTAGACTGCTAAGAGACAAGATAGTGACAATCAAATTACCATCTTGTCCTCTTTTTGTGTTTCATTGAAAATCTCCCCTGCCTTGTACACATTCTGTCAGCTGTATATTGAGGATGTATGGGTTTAAATTGCTGTTTTTAATAACAGTGTAATTATGTCTGGAATGTGTGGAGTAAACGGTACCTTTGCAGAGAGAATCAAAGTTATCCGATACCTTATTGAATAGTGAATGCAATGTTTTGATTTGCAAAAATGGTGGACAATAACGTTGAGACAGAAAGGGTATGTAGTACTGTATAATGCCCTAGGTTAAAGTTTTGACATGATAGAAATACAAAATGATGTACTTCAGATTTTGATAAAGATACACTAATGTTAAAAAGTTTGCAGTCTGCTTTAAATCAACCAATGTGCTCCAGTCTACTTACCCTCTGATCTTGCTACCATTGATCTGAAAAGCAACTGATTCAGCTGCATAGTCTTGAAAGATGCATAGCAAACCTTTTTTTACTGAAAATGATGGTAATACCTCAATTACTCGGCAACAAATTATCTGTGCGTAATTGATTGTGCTCCTCAGCCTCAGGGAGTTATTTCCACAAGCCAGATTTGTGATTATACCTGAAAATGTCGCACAACCTCTGTAAGTTATTGTTCTGTTAAATTAGATGTCCACTGTCCATTATTATTTCCCAACCCCCACTGCATGGACACAGGAAACTGGCCTTTCTGATTGGCAGAGAGCAAAATCACCCTATAGAGGACCCCATGGAAAAGCTATTTCAATCATTCATAGGTCTCATCACAGCTGCTCTGGGCAATGCTTGAATCTGACTGATTATCACAAATGGTTGGCTGTGATTTACTGTAAATCAACCTTGGGCTATCCTACAGCCTCTTCTCGCAGTCATATTAACCTCTTGACTCCATGTACTCTACTGTCTGTATCGGACTTCTCATAGGCCACAACTCGCTTTAATCACTGCATGTTAGCGCTAATGGACGCTAGAGAGGGAAATATGCACATGGCTTTACTAAGTGGTGGTGGATACTTTACTGACCTCATATCACTTTACCACACCATTACATACCCTGTTCAGATTATATGTTCATGATATTATGTAGATTTCAAATGAGCCAATCCTTTTCCTGATGTATTGCTTTTGCTGTTAGCATTAATTTGTCTTCCCACCGCAAACGCAAGTCACTCACCATATGATTGTATCACTCCAACACATTGTTTAAACCCATCCAATGTGTTTTATAGCTGCTCTGTTCTATTACTTAGTGTTACTTTTCCTCTGTGGTTAATTAGAGCTGGCTCTGGCTTTTATACAGTGGGAAACACAATAACCTGGGATAACATTTTGCATTAAGTAAGTTAGGCTTTTAGTGCAATCAGTGAATTCAGGTTACACAATGTAAATTAGCAGCTGTACTGTTGAGAAATTACTTTATATCGATTCATTTTAGCATGTTGCCAGCAAGTTAGATTAGCTGTTACTATATAAATTACTTTATAGTCACTTTAAAAGCGGAGATCATTTCGATTTAAAGCTTGGGTTGGTAGCCTGGACTGCATCCACCGCCGTAAGGTTTTACTGTCAGACGTCTTATTATTATTATAAAAGTTGTTGAATGTGTGGAACAGGAAATCAATGGCACGTTGACATTGATGTTGATATGAGCACTGTAAAAACCTGCATGCAGACACTTTTATACAGTTCATAGATCTTTGTTTGGTTATTATTTTAAATTCATATTAATTTTTCAAACTATTGTTACACGCTTGTGATTAATTTTGTAGTTGGTTGGTTTCTATACGGTCTACTGGTAAAATGAATGGGAGACCTATTTCTGGATAGAGCCACTGATAAAAGGGGCATGCGGGTTTGATCGTTATAGCTGATGTTTGGAGTGGAGAAGGGTTCCCCCAGGACACTTTGCCGCCTGTCTGAGGGTGTTGATGATCTGATGAAGATGTCTCATTTCGCCTGTCAGATTATCTGACACCTTTTGTCGGCACCCACAGTGCGAGACAGCAGGGTGGGGGCACTTGTTTGGTGAGCGGCTCTGTCTGACTGACAGTGGGGTCCTGTGAGCATGACAGAGTAGGGAAGTACCTCACTCTTCTGCTTTGATAGGACTTCCACTACACCGAGCATTTGGAAACTCCACTGGCTCTTCAAATGCTCGGTATAGCTGTAAGCATTAGAACCTATGGGAAAACTACCTAAATCAATATTGTTTGTACAGTAAATATCACATCACACGCAGATACTGTAGAAGTTGGGCTTGTTTTTTTTCTTGTTTCTTATCCTGTGTCGGGTAAAACATGAGCCATTATACCGCCTGCGTAGATAGCTGTATTGAATAAAACAGGAGCATATCTGTCAGACACGCATAAGACGGATGACTGAAAAATGCGGCTGAAGCTGTTGAATCTATGAATTAACATCATCATCATCATATCATATTCTTTATTCAGGACACACACAAATGGTCCATAGTATTTGGGTTCTGCAAATTACGATCAACAACATTTGCTAGTAAAATATATCATGGGTATGCTGTAAAGAAGGAATTAACAATGATTCTATAGACCTGCATATTATCGTCATTGTGTGTAATATTTGATAATTAATGTGTATTCTGTTGTACAGCTTTGTTGCTAATGAAAGTGGCTTCTAATATATTTTCACCCTCACAGGGAACTCAAGATTCCTTAGTTTTCATTAAAAGTAAAAATGTTTTTATATACGCGCTCTCTCTCTCTCTCTCTCTCTCTCTCTCTCTCTCTCTCTCTCTCTCTCTCTCTCTCTCTCTGTATCCCCAGGGCCTCAACAACATCATCCACATAGACTTTGACTACAAGAAGGAATTTATCTATTGGGTGGACTCAACCAGGCCAAGTGGTCGAAAGATCAACAGAATGCGCTTCAATGGGAGTGACCTCAAGGTACCAAAGGATTTAGTTGCTGGGAATGCCTGCCATATGGTGCCTTGTGCCACTTTACCCATAATCCATTGGCTTTACTTTGTCTGGTTCCTGTTTAGCTTTTATTCATTGATTTTCCCTTGCTCCATCCATATTTTTTTTCTTTTACTAATTTATTTGAATTACCAAAATGTGTTCTTTTGTGAAGATGCGTCATCTGTTAAGTATGTTGCTTAAGTGGCTCATTATCACTGCTCACTTAAAGATGGGCGCCCTTTATCCTTTTATATAGTCAACATAATGGATTTGTCCTGTTGGCAGCCAACAGCCTGTTAGCTTAACAAGAATAAATGTGTGTTAGTGATAATAGGAATATCATCAATGGCTTTTACATGAATGTAATAAGTTGAATGACAAAATGGTGCATTCTTGTGTAATCACCACGGTTGGTCTGGATCATGGGATCGTTGCACAGACACCGGGGACACCGGGACGTCAGCAGAACACCTGCTGGGCCCCCATCCCACATCTCATTAGCATTGGTGTGTGGGGGGTTTTAGGCTCATTCAGCTCAATTTCTCCCATAGTCTCTGTTTAAGCCACTGCCACAGCTTAGCAAGATGAAAAACTGTCTGACACACAGATCAGGGAGCTTCTCACATTGGGTTAATTAAAAGAGCCACTGATATACAGGGCTGCTGGTATAAGCTTACAATATGAGGACAAAAACGTTAGGGGTTTCATCTGAAAGGCAGACATTAATTGAATTATATGGTTTAATTAAAACAATGTAGGTTAATTATAGATTTTATCATTTATTTTGTTTATTTAAACAATTCCTAAGAGTAAACTTCTGTTGCACTGCCCTATGTGGGTTGAAACTTGTAGTTTGCATTTGATAGCTGAAAGAAAACAACCACTGTAACATTTATGATTGATTTCATCCCATAAAGTGAGATGCAGCAGCAGTTTTCTGCCATATGTAATTGGGTTTACCTTCAACATCCAAAGGTTAATTGATCTTTGTCCAATCCCTGGTTGGTCGCTAAGCTATCACTGATGAAGCAGTCAGTGTGACATGTCGCTATAGTGACCAAAAAAAAAGGGCTGAAGATTTGTGAGACAGCTTTCAACGACTGCATATATCAAACATTCTCTGAATTCATCTGCTCTTCATGAGCCACATCCAAATGTTGACATTACTCACAAGTTTACCTTCAGTGCCACGTGAAGCAGAAAAAAAAATCTTTTGATCAATAGTGAGGTATATGGATAAAGTCCACCAGAAGGACTTTATGCAGTGAGTAACTCCTTTTTGCTCGAGGAGACAGATGGAAAATACTGCACAATGAGTGACACAACTATTGACAGTTGAAAGCTCAGTTTTGTCCAAATTACAGTTTAGGGGACAGCCTAGCCTTTTGCCAGGACTATATATTTTCTTGCAAATGATGATAAAAAAGGCCACAAGGCACATCGTGTTCCTTAATAACAGATTGCACGGGTGCTGGCTTTTTATATATATATATATATAAAGGGGGGTTTAAAAGGCCTTTATCCGCCAGCTGGCACAATGGTTGTTTATTCTGAACATTTCAGACTCAAAAGGCTAGACTGTCTTGGGGATATTGATGGAGTTCCCAGATTGTTTCTAGATTTTGTTTACATCAGTTAAATACTTTCACTTATATTTTAATCAAATCTCTCACTGAGATTAGCACATTGAGAGGAATAAGATGATTATTGAGAGCATCTCTCTGCTGCCCTCTACCCTACCCACTTTAATCACAGTATTTACATTTACACAGTTAAATATACAGTACTCATACAAAGGGTACTCTTTTTGCAACCTAAAATCTTTCTTTAAAGATAAAACAGAGTTCTACACTACCATTTGTTTGGTAATTGCACTGAGGTTGTGGAAGTGGTGCAGCGCAGATCAGGTAATGCAGTGCAATTTTGGTAATCATGTTTGATTTCAGTTCATCTGCGTATTCACCTGGTCAAACATCTTGTATTGTGCATACGTGCAAAGAGCACATTTCATGGCTTTAGTTAGCCTCTTCAAAATCACACAAAAAAGTTGTATGAACATTGACTTTAGCTTTTTCCACTCTGTTCGAGATTAGCAGCTAGTATAGTTGTAAATGCATATCAAAGTTGAATTTGTATGTGATTAAGAGTCACTACAAGTCTGTACTGAGTGAGATTAATTATATTCATACTAATGTCAGCACTACTGTAGCTGTCATACAGCAGCAGGAATGATTTGTGCCCTCTATATGTAGTCTCTAATTTGAGAAATATGTTATGCATAATTATGCATGAGTCAAACTACAGTGTTACCTTAATGAATTAGTTAAATTTAGATGCAGTTCCTCAACCTTACAAAATATGTGCAGTAAACTCTCTTACATAGAGTCCAAGTGAAATCATTTGGATTTTGCGGGCATCACCCAAATCCTGACCTCAACAAAGCTGTTACGACATTATTTACTTCTAGGAAAAACTCTACCAGTAGTCAGTGTAAGGAGCTCACATAGACTATTGCTTTCCCATGTTGTTAAGTATGGCAATACTGGGCACACATAAACATACCTAAATATGAGTAAATAGGAAGTAAAAGAAGCACAGAGTGTGAATATATTTTATGGCCATACTAGTTATTACAGATATTACAGAAATATTACAGATAAAAACAATACTATATTTTATCACATCTTACACAGTATTCCGTATGTGACACATTTACTTTTTAAAAAGCTCACATTGTGGTCTGCAGTTATGGTTATTAAAAACCGCCCTGCAGTACCCTTCAGCAGCATTTGCGTCACATGTGTTGCCATTACCATGGCAACACATGTTAATCAGATGTCAAATAAATCACAAGAATGTTCATTTTGGCTTTGGATGTTAATAAGACTGTAATGCGGTTGAAAATAATATAAGCACTTGTATTTGCTTTGATGGAGGAAAAGATCATTTCTCAGTGAGAGCATAGCCTACTCAAAGTTTGAGATTGGTGTTTGTGGAACATTTAAATGTGTTCTGAGGGATTCAGATCTGTTTTATTGATGTCAGAGTTGAAATACAGTAAGTTACTCCTACACTGTTAGAAAAGTCCATAGAAATACAGGCCAATTTTCTGTGTTAATATGAAGGAATTTTCTGTAATGATTTTTCACAGGTGTTTTTCCGTATTTTGACTTTTTTTGGATTAACAGAAATGTCCGTCAGAGGTACAGGGGGTACACTGTAAATCTACAGAATTTTCCGTTTTTGGATTAACAGAAATGTCCGTAAACCTAACGGAAAAGGTACTGTTAATTTTCTGCCAGAACATTATTCGTTTTTTTGTAAGATTTTTTTCTTACAGTGTACCTGACAGAGGAAGTCCCCTCCTTTGCACATGCTCGGTGCTTGCCAGTATTGCAACAATGCTAAGCTAACCTGGGCTCGTTGAACAACAAAACACAGCTACTAAAGGCTAACCTAGCTCGTGACATTAATTATTTTGATAATATAGATAGCTGGCCTGGATGAGTGTATGTCTTTCCTACTTCCTAGAGGGGTCTGTGCTGTGTTAAACTGACTCACCCAGCCACTGTTTCGATTTGCGTTCCGGAGCTGGGACTGCTAGCTTTTGGTGCCTCCCTCGTCGAGATGGCAAGCACGCTGAACTGGCGCTCCAGCGTCTCTGTCGTCGGGTCTGCACCAGCCCAATGCCTTCTATTTCTTAACATAGATTTTTTTTTTATAGTTCTTTACATTCATCCATGGAAGAATTTAGAGCAATAGACAAACCTTCATACTGAAACTGATAGTTCTCTTCTTGCTTTACTAGGTAGTCCACAAAACAGCAGTGCCCAGCGCTTTAGCAGTGGATTGGATAGGAAAGAATCTGTACTGGTGCGATGCAGAAAGGAAAACACTGGAAGTGTCCAAAGCCAATGGCCTCTACCCAACTGTCCTGATCAGTTCTAGCCTCAAGAACCCCATGGATCTAGCTCTGGACCCCCAGACAGGGTAAGCATATTATCAAGGATTGGTTTCACAGCTTGAGGGAGAAGAGGGATAGATTTACTCTTTTCAGATGGCTGGAAACTGTAAGATCCAGCGCTCATGTTTGCTCTCATTTTTTGTCATTTTATCCCTAATCACGATTTTGTGTGCTGTAGCACATCACTCTTTGAAATGTGCTATACTTCTGACTAGGTACGTATTCTGGGTAGACTGCTGTGACCCACCTCACATTGGGCGTATTGGCATGGATGGCCGAGGGCAAACGGTTATCATTAACACAGAGATCTATAGCCCCACTGCTCTCACTATCGATTACACCAACAAGAGGCTCTACTGGGCAGATGACAACCACATCCTGCTTGCCAACATGGATGGCACCCAAAGACGCAAAGGTGAGACTAAGGTGTTGTCCATGTTAATGGAGTAGTTGGACATTTGGGGGAAGTACACTTTGATACCATGCCATATCTGTCTGTTAATGCTGCACAAAGACTAGACTAACCAATCTGATTATGAATGTAGACCCTAAGGTTGAATAACTTAGATGTGGCTGTGTTAATATATATAAATATATGTATTCTACTGAAAAAAAGGTACTGAAAAATTAGAAATGTTATAAAACACCAAATCATCAGTTAACCTGATGAATGGTCAGTTGCGGCTGTGACTAATTGCTATATTTAATTTAAAAAATAATTTAATTGAAGCTTGTAATGGCCATTTGTCCCTCTCCAGTGTCCTATGATCACATCCAAGGGGTAATGGCTCTGACTTTGTTTGAGGACTTTGTCTATTGGACGGATGGCAAGTCCAAATCACTACGACGTGCTCACAAGACAACTGGCGCTCAAGGGATGGAGCTCCTCAACTCCTGGCAAGCCATCAAATCCATCAAGGTCTACCACTCCCTGCGCCAGCCTGAAGGTATGAAATCCATCTGGCACTCATGTTCTTTCTATCCTCCCATGCAGAGCAGTTGTTACAGGCCTCCTTTATAGTTTCAAGAAGGAAATGTTTGTGCGCTTGTTTCCTTCTGTACAGTACCTAAGCACCAGTGTCAGATTGCAAACGGAGGATGCAGCCACCTGTGTCTTCTGTCTCCCGGTGGGGAACACAAATGTGCCTGTCCCACAAATTTTTACTTGGCTGCTGACAATAAGACCTGCCTCTCCAACTGCACCTCCAGTCAGGTTAGCCATCTCCCCTCCCACTTCTTAGTTTAGTTTGACCATGCTATTGCTTTTCTATCAGTACTTTTTCCCCTCAGGGCAAAGTGCTTTACTCTCATACCGTATGCTTTCCTTTTCTGACATGCACTGTAGGGCCTAGAACACGGTTGTGTATTGATTTTGATCTTTGGCTTTGAAGAATGTTGAAGCTTAAACGGAGAGTCAAATATTCCCTATGTTGACTTCAAATTCTGTAAGTTTTTTTCTACATTTGTCTGTGGTACTAATAGTTTCGCTGCGGGACAGATGAGTGTATCCCTTTCTGGTGGAAGTGTGACACGGTGGATGACTGTGGGGATGGATCAGATGAACCTACTGACTGCCGTGAGTGCCATGTTATTTAAAGGTTGGCTTTAGTTTAAATTGTACTACTGTAAACCAGAACAATCCAACTCCTATTCTGGTGAGCTTTAAGGGGGTATTAAAGTGACATCCTGTGTTTCTGTCTTTGCTGTTCAATGAATGAATGTGTGAATGTGTTTTGTTGTTTTTGTTGTTTATATGTTTAGCATTTAAAGGCATTTACACAATACTCTGTACCAATTAATGTTTGCTGAATGAACTCTTAGAGTGTATACCCTGAGATTTAGTTATGATTTCCTTTCCAACAGCGGAATTCAAATGTCAGCCTGGGCGTTTTCAGTGTGGCACTGGCCTTTGTGCTCTTCCGCCATTCATCTGTGATGGAGAGAACGACTGTGGTGATAACTCGGATGAAGCTAACTGTGGTAAGGATGGAACAACTGTTACTGTTTACGTGGAACATCTAAGAGGTTCTTTTTAACGTTTTGGCATTTATTGCTGTGCTGTTTTCTGCAATTGCCAGAAACTTGTCTCACTTACAGAATCTAATAAACTGTGTGTCCATTGATGTCACGTCTTTTTTCAATTTTTGCCGATGGTAGTATTTTGTGCTAAAACAATTTGTCGATCAATAAATTAAGTTATCACCAGAAAATGAATCAAGACCGTTTTTTTATCATTAATGGTTTGAATAATTTATCATGCAAAATTAAGTAAATTGAAAATTGTTGGGCTTTGTTTGTCAGACAAAACTAAAAACTATTTTAAAATGTCACTTTGGGTTCTTAGAACATTGTCGGCATCACATGTTCACAGTTTAACATCCTGTTTTCTTCATGTGTATCCACTTCTATTTATTTAATACAAACTGCAAATGTAAAATGCTTCATTAGCAGACAATGTGTGTTTACAAAACATTTAACAATAAATGTAATTAGAGTATTCAGAAACTGGCTGTATTGTAGGGTAAATCACTACCAGTCAGTAGTCGTAGTTTAGATGCTGAGCTTTGTCTGGGATCCCAGCATTTCTTATTGATGCAACCTCCCGTTTTCTCTTTCAGAGACATACATCTGTCTATCAGGCCAATTCAAGTGCAACAGGAAACAGAAATGCATCCCTCTTAACCTGCGCTGCAACGGTCAGGACGACTGTGGAGATGGAGAGGATGAGACAGACTGCCGTAAGACACTACTTTATTACTTCAAGACTCATTGTCTTAGAAATAGCTTTGAGCTTTTAGACCAGGTAATCTGCCCTTACATTGCAGCAAATGCCTCGATAAAAATCAGTTTTTTAAGGTTTTTGATATTTTTGTATAAAAGATATAATCTAGTGGATTCAAATAAATCACCCTTATTGTCTTTTTTTGACATGTTTGATTTATTGCAGTGCTTTGACACACTATATGAAGCCATTAACATTACATAGTCTTCATTAGATATTCCAAAGGCACCCCTTGTTATGGCCTGTTCCTCTGAAAATGGATTAGTTATGGAATCACTCTGAGGATAAGAACAGATTTTCTCTGCTATGATGTAACTCATCAGAATATCACACCGCCATTCAAGTCTTTCAGACTGCTACATTTGTCTTGCATGTGATTGCAAGAGGGGTCAGAGTGGAGGGGAGAGGATGCAAGAAAGTAAGGAAGAGAAAGACCGACTTTAAAGAGGCTTTCATTAGTGGGAAGCTAATTACTTCACCCCTTCTTAGACTTCCACAATTATTGGATGTGGTTTTGAATGCACTTTTGTAATGAGCACTGCACCACTGAAACAATGTGAGGTTTAATAACAAGTAACTGCTTGCTATAATTATACGCTAAAAAGGTATGCCAGTGTTTTGAAAAAAAAATGAATGGCCGCCTCACTGGTTTGTATATCACTGTAGTTTTCACTCAGATTACTCAGGTTATTTCTACACACCCAAACACACTGCCGATCACTCTGCCTACAGCTGAAAGCACCTGCTCTCCAGACCAGTTCCAGTGCAAGGCCTCCATGCATTGCATCTCCAAACTTTGGGTTTGTGATGAGGACCCTGACTGCGCAGACGGGTCAGACGAGGCTAATTGCGGTGAGTTGTGGAAACCCACTTAACCATATATCACGCCACTTCACTTATTTTTCAGTTAAAGGCAGGGGGTCTGATTTAATCTGAATTAATTTTACACTTGGCTTCACTCTGGTCCGACTCAGTCCTTGTATGTGTTCTCAACGCCTATCTGATGATGTGCTGAGGGAGAATTCTATGAAGGACTGCTGTCCCTTTCTTCAATAAGAGCTCAGCATTATAATCCCAGTTTGCCTGGCATTTTTAGCTGCTGTGAGTGACCTCACTAACACACAATCCATTATTTCTAGGGCAGAGGCACCTTGGGAACTTTTTATTCCTCAATAGAAAAAAAAAAACTTTTTCCAGTTCTATCCACCAGGATTATATTTGCTTGACATGCCTTTGTAAAGAGACAGAATTCAGGACAACTCCACAAAAATACAGAGCTCTTACTAAGAAGCAGTTGGACCAAATTTCCCTTTTAAAGAGATCAAATATAACTTCGGACACAAAGTCTGTCATGATGTACAGTGTCTTTTTTTACATTATCTTATTGTGAAAATAGTTGCACAATGGGACTTTCAAAACATATGTATGCCCGCACTGGCATGGCACAAATCACCCCCGGTGTGGGTGTGAGTCTGGAGTAAATGTTTATCCCACTTTGTGTAGTTCACCAATGTTTGACTTTAGCCCCTCAAACTATATTATCGGCAGCGTTTGTCATTGTCATCTGATAATTCATCACCTAAAAAGTTCTCACCACTTCAGAGCACTTAAAAGAGATAATACTGCTTCATAGCTATTTTATTTTCCCTTTGAACTACCTCAGACTGTTTAAAGAAGTTGTGCTTGTTAGCACCATAATGAGCTCTGACTGAGCAGGAAAATATAGCTTTTTTTCCCTGTGTCACATCTTTTATATGCTGTTAGTGATTGAGCTGCTTCCTAATGAATTGCTGCCTCGTGTCCTCCGCTGCTGCTCTCAGCTTTCCCTGATTCCCTGCTTTTTTTTTTGGATTCTCTCCTCCTGCTGTCATGTTGGAAAGAGATCCAGGCAGAATCTGCCACCCTCCCCTTTTGACGCATCTCTTCCCTAACTGATAACAGCGTTACCTTGGCTATTATCCCTGATTATGTCTGCACTGAAATGACTTGTTAAAAGCAAGCTCTCAGTTTGACTTTGAAAAGCCATTCTGAGGAAGTATTGCTGGAGCAAATATCAAAGCATCTGTTCTTTTTTGACATGAATGCAGATATTTTGGATAATTCTAACTCTGGAAGAATGTTTAACACTGAAATGCCCTATTCAAGACTGAAATACTTCCATCCATAATTTTTCTCACAACAGCAAGCCCCTGTTGACACGCACGCACGCACACACACACACACACACACACACACACTGGCACACACACACGCACATGCACACACACGCACACACGCATACTATACATTCCAGTTAAACAGAATACAGCAAACCGATTTTTTTTTAAAGATACATGTTTGGGGGCTTTTCACCTTTATTATGAAGTGACAGTAGATAGACTTCAAAGGGGGAGAGAGATGGGGGATGACACGCAGCAAAGGGCAGCAGGTCGGATTCAAAAACATGCCAACTTGGGGCGAACGCTCTTACTGGGTGAGCTAGAGGCCACCCCAAAACACAGTTAGATTCTCAAATGCATATTTATTGAATTGTGTGATTGAAATTGTGTAGCCTGGATCCAGACCTCTGAATTGCTGCCCGCATCTTTGAATTAATTTGTCTGATTACCAGGCTTGGTATTTTGAGTAAAAGCATTACCTTAGTCTTAACGCAAGTGTTTCATCCAACTTTGACTTTTATTTAGATGGTAAAGGTGTCCACTATTTTCACACCTTAATTTTTTTTGTTTTTCTATATTAAAATGTTTTCTGAGCTGTTTCTTTCCACACACTGAAACAAAAACAGTTTGGGTGCGGTAAAGCAAAACCAAAATCAAATGCTTCATCATTTGTTGTGTTGTGAAATTCTCTTGGATGTTTTCTTGAAGATATTTTGCCAACTTCCTGTCACTAATTCTGTTGAGGATGATTGGTAGCACAGTCAGGTATTTCATCTTACGGTGTGTTAGCCTCTGGAGTGCTGGAGTGTGTTTTGAACTCAGTGTCAGACTAGCTTGGGGAAACCCTGAGGAAACGAGGATTACACGTAGAAAATATGATAGCTAGCACACAATTAATATTCATGCTCTTTGAAGCCATTTTCATCTTCATGTTTGTTTGCTCCTGATGAAAAAGATGAAAAGACCTGCGGACCTCATGAATTCCGCTGCGAGAATAACAACTGCATCCCAGACCACTGGAGGTGTGACAGCCAGAATGACTGTGGAGACAACTCAGATGAGAAGAACTGCAGTGAGTACCTGGCTCCTTCACTTTCTGGCAGCTTAGTTTGTTCGTGTATACAGTATACACTGCTGACGTTCTGCATGCACTTAGGCCGTGAAGAATTGGACTTCTCTGAAGATGCCTGAGTTCCCCTCCTCCCATCACTATAATCACCCTACCACCTATCTCTCTCTCTCTCTCTCTCTCTCTCTCTCTCTCTCTCTCTCTCTCTCTCTCTCTCTCTTTTTTTTTTTTCTTTTTTTTAAGCACGCATGCACGCACGCACGCACGCACTCTCACACACACACACACACACACACACACACACACACACACACACGAACCTTTGTATCTGTCCACCCTGGGTAATGTTTCCCAATATCGACTCAGCCAGGCTCAACTCTCCTTAAAGCATATTCTTGTTATCCGTGCTGTTTCTCTGAGAATACAATGAGGCTCAGACTGCTGAGGTCTTATCATCTCTTCTCTGTAATTTACCAAGCTCATATTCCCTTTTGTTCAGATATTCATCATCGCTTTTAGAAGAAAACTTTTATTTACTCATAAAATGATACTGGTAACTCTTAAAAAATTTCATATTTTTTGTGCATCCAAGTCTTTGTGTGTGTGTGTGTGTGTGTGTGTGTGTGTGTGTGTGTGTGTGTGTGTGTGTGTGTGTGTGTGTGTGTGTGTGTGTGTGTGTGTGTGTGTGTGTGTGTGGAAATGTTTGCCTATACAGTACGTCATATGAGTAGGTGCATGCCTTCCGTGTGTTATTGCTGAGTGTGCATCATTTATGTGATTGATAAGATGCTTATTCCTTATACCTATTAATGACTCTTAAAATGCAAATAAAAGCCAGTCAAGTGTTGGATGGCAAAGAATTAAGGAGGTGGACCAGCGGACAGTGGAGAGGCTGCAAATCAGCTTTTGCTGCAATGCCTGCTGGGAGTCTCTGTTGCAGCACAACTCATAACACACACCCTGTGTTAGCGAACAGTCCATGATAACAAGGGGAGGGTCCCAGACATTGGTTCTGATGCAGCTGTTTAGCTGCGCCCTAATATTGTCCTCAGGGACAGATTTGCATTAAATGGCACACGCAAGCTTTTTGGCTTCAGAAAGTATCTTGCACCCTCCATTGTGAGAGCAGCAATGAATGTGTTTTACATCTTGATCAGCTTTGCCAGTTTCTCCACTTGTAATACAAAATGACTGTAATTAGCTAAAACGATGGTTTTGCCAACACGGAACATTTGGCCGATAACTTCATCGGGGGGGCGGGGGGGGGTTGTAATGTTTATGTATAATGCTGCAATAAAGAATCAGTTTGGCATAATTATGTATTTGTTTTTCTCGACTTAGAGCCAGTCACCTGCAACCACAAGGACTTTGCCTGCGCTAACGGAGACTGCATCTCCTCCCGATTCCGCTGTGATGGAGACTATGACTGCCTGGATAATTCAGATGAGGCCAGTGTTTGAGATATGTGTACCACTTACTTATAAATCAAAGAGGAAGGTAAACCCACATGAGGGCTGCTAATGAGGCACAGATATTAGCAAGACACTACATTAAGAAAAAAATATTGCACACTTCAAAATGGCTCCAAAAGAAGAACCCTTTTAAGTCCAGCATCAACATTTCAGACATTTGGCCTTTTCTGGCATACAGTATTCCCTTTCGTCGATGTGAATAGAAATCACTCCAAGCACGTGGCTTATATCATCACTTAGTAACCAATTTCTTACATTATTAGGCTTGGCAATACTTGCTAATACGAAATTTACCAGTCAGTTTACATTAAAGGTAATATTGTAACGAGACATTCTAATTACAGTGTATACAGTTTACATTGCAGTATTTACTTATGGATACTGTGATTTAGTCTGTAGTTGATCTCTTGGAAATGTGTGTTAGTATCTGATCTTGCAACCCAAGTACAGATTAAATATCCCAATTGGAAATTAAGATAAAATTAGAAGGGTATATTGCCACTTGCAAACAAAATAATCCCATTCTAGACAATTCATTGTGTTGATTCAAATCTACTCGTCATGGTTGCTATATTCTAACAATTCTGGGCAGAAAATATCTTTGTGATGAGTTATTGTACCTTCAAGTACATTAGTGCATGAAATATCTTGTGTTTATTTGCTTCTGAAAATTCTAATTCCCCATGCCTTTCAGTGAAACAAAGACTGCTTGTTTTGTTCATGAACATGCTTGAATATCTAAATTTGTGAAGCTTCAAATTGCCATTGTAATTTTACGCTCTTGTAATATGTGAAGAAATTAACTTAAATGGGCCTTTATGTGGCATTGGACGGTATAAACAGATTTTTGCAGGATCTATACAAAGAATGCTCAATCAGTGGTAAAGATTCAGTGCAATGTATAATTCAAGGACAAAGGCTTGTTATTGATTCATTATTCTTGTAATGTTGTTACGGCCACAGCAAACAAACACAACTTAGGCTAAATGTCAACATATTGAATAACCCCAAACCCGAAGATTAATTAAAGTAAATTAAAGTTTATTCACAATTTAACTATGGTTGATTAAACCAAAACTATGGGAGTATGGAGGTCTGGCCAAAAAGAACAAAAGAAGGGAAGAAGCCTGAGCCAACCCATCAAGGGCCGTCAGACCCAGAACTCCCCTCCTTCCCCCCCCTCCTAAACTAAAAAGTAGTAACTAACTAACAGAAACAAAGCCACGAAAACTAGACTACCAGACCTCCATCCTCAAAGCAATAAAACACAAAAGAAAGACAAAAGTAGGTCACAAAAGAGCAACGGTGATCCAAGGTGCTTCAGCCTCTCCAGGACATTCCGGCCTCTTATATCCAGGGGCGGGGCCACCGTTAATCCGAGATCAGGAACACCAGAGATGAATGGAGAGGAAGAGAGAGCAGGGCGGGGAGCATATAACACCCCCACCCTAAATTAGTGACTATTATTGTTTTTCTTTTTTTTTTAAGTCAAAATATATATCACCAACAATAAAACATGATTACAGACGCGACAATGCGTCAGCCACATTATCACTGCCACAGATGTGCTTAATTGCTACATTGAAGGCTTGCGTAAGGGGCGGCTGTGGCTAAGTGGTAGAGAGGTCGTCTGCCAATCGGAAGGTTGGTGGTTTGATCCCTGGCCCTGCAGTTCCATGCCGAAGTGTCCTTGGGCAAGACACTGAACCCCGAGTTGCCCCCGATGCTGCGCCATCGGAGTGTAAATGTGTGTGAATGTTTACCTGATGAGCAGGTGGCACCTTGTACAGCAGCCTCAGCCACAGTGTATGAATGTGTTTGAATGGTGAATGGTTCCTGTACTATGTTAAAGCGCTTTGAGTAGTCGTTAAGACTAAAAAAAAAATTTAAAAAAAAAAAAAAAAAAAAAAAAAAAAAGAAAAAAAAAAAAAAAAAAAAAAAAAAAAAAAAAAAAAAAAAAAAAAAAAAAAGAGAAAAAAAAAAAAAAAAAAAAAAAAAAAAAAAAAAAAAGAAAAAAAAAAAAAAAAAAAAAAAAAAAAAAAAAAAAAAAAAAAAAAAAAAAAAAAGAAAAAAAAAAAAAAAAAAAAAAAAAAAAAAAAAAAAAAAAACGAAACAAAAAAAAAAAAAAAAAAAAAAAAAAAAAAAAAAAAAAAGAAAAGCTCGCTTTGCTTAGCCGCTTAAACACTTCCTCTAGTTGATGAATATGACTTTGCCAAGAATTTGAGTATATTATCAAATCATACAAATAAGCTTCACAGCCAGAGAGACCAGACAATACGGTATTAACCAGCCTCTGGAAGGTCCCGAAAGCCATCACTGTATACTGCAAAAAATCATGTGGTGTTACAAAAGCGGAAATCTCTTTAGCTCGGTCAGTTAGTGGAACTTGCCAGTACCCTTTTAGTAGATCAAGCGTAGTTACATATGAAGCACCCCCAAAACAGTCAACACATTCCTCCATCCTAGGCAGAGGATAGCAATCATGTTTTGTCACGGCATTCACTTTTCGGAAATCTGTGCAAAAGTGGTCAGATTTGTCAGATTTGTCAACCAACAAGTAGGGAGAACTCCACGAGCTCAAACTGGGCTCAGCAATACCATGGTCAAGCATGTACTCAACCTCTCTCTCAAAATGTCTACGCTTATCAGGATTAACACAATATGCATGTTGCTTAATCGGTGCTGAATCACCTACATCAATGTCATGTTGCAAGATAGTCATGCATGAAGGTACGTCCGAAAACAATGGCCTATGCGACAAAATCAGGTCCACAATGTCAGCACGCTGAGTGTCAGGCAAGTGGGCTAAGAATCAAGCTTATTTAACATTTCTGTGAAGTTCTGTAACCTGCCTTGTACTACTGCTGTAGACGGAACAACAACATCCTCCTCATCCTCCACAGGGGTCAGAAAGTACAGCAGGGTCAACACTTTCAGCACTAGACAGCGCTAATACACAAACAGGGACAGATTTAACCAGATTAACACTGGACAACTCAGCCGAGGGCATAACATTAGTAACAACCGCCGGACTAGATGTCACACTGTCTGGGCCAGGCCCAGCCTCACGCTCATGGTACGGTTTCAACATGTTAATGTGACACAACCTATTCCTACGACTCCAGTCTGGAGTAGCAATGAGGTAATCACGGTCACTTACTTTCTTCTGGAAAAAATAGGGGCCACTAAAGCGAGCTTGCAGACTGGAACCAGGGATCGGTAATAAAACCAACACTTTATCACCTGGGGTGAAAACTCTGCTCTCAGCTCTCCAATCATACCAGCCTTTCATTTTACTTCAAGCAGCACGTAGATGATCTTTTGCTAACTCACAAGCACAGAGAAAAACTTAAATAAAGCTACGCACATAACAAATGTATTGCTCTGCACAGCATTTTATTTGTTATATACTGTGTAATACATTTCCATGCAAAGCAGTGAAACCCTAATTAACCCCTTTATTATGTGTTTACCCACTGCCAACTTTCTGGGTCAGTGCAGGCAAATAGTTTCAGGAAAGACAGTCGCCTTTCAATCAGCATTACAGTGTTTATTAAATTGAGTTATTCATAGTGTTAATCATGGAGTTGATTGGAGATTGGATGATATTCACCCTGTTATTTTTGAACTGCCAATATTTACCTGAGCATGGTAGAATACTATAATACATGGTTTATTTTGTCCTGTTCTAAAGCCAAAATAGTTTTGACTTTTATTTTACTATCACAAACAGATGCAACCAGTGTTGCCAGATGGGAAATGTTAAAGGTAAAATGAGTAGAATTTTTACTAAAAAAGACTCATACAAAATAATCCTTCCCAATCATCACTTATGGCCCACTCGAAGTGTGTGGCAATGTCTGTATCTGCTGAGACCCTGCCCTGTATTTTCTTACTTTGCCGTGTTTCTTGTCGTCGACCTCTATAAAAACATAGCAACCAGGTGCCAGATCGTAAGAACCACAGATTGTGGTGAGCACGCATCCGGATCAGGAAACTGCAAAAATGGCAGATACAGTGCCGAAAAAACACTAATACAGTGGGGAGAAACTCCATGCTGAGAAAGCTTGTTCCGAAACCTAGGGTTGGCTCATATATATATATATATATATATTATATATATATATATATATATATATATGTATATATGTTGTATATATATATATATATATATATATATATATATATATATATATATGTGTGTATATATATGTATATATATATGTGTGTGTGTGTGTGTATGTATGAATGAATGAATGTGAATGAATGTATATATATGAATGTGTGTGTGTATATATATATATATATATATATATATATATATATATATGGGTAATTTTACAAAACACGTTAGAGTTAAGGCCATAAATAATTAACTTGGCCTACTGGATATAGAACAGCAGCAGTATTGTTCGTCATTGATGTTTTGTGAATGGATAGGAAAAGTGCATAATAAATAAATAAAGCTACTCTCCCAGGTCCTAAAGCAATACCACTTTAAAAGATGATTTACGGTCTACAAGCCTCATGGTGTCTTCACCTACTTAACCCCTTTCAAGCCCTGAAGTCCTAAGACAATGTACAGTGAGCCCTGCCGTGAGGATTGTATTTAACAACAATGACATCATCAGTGGTACTTTTAATATTTCACTGATTTAAAGTGTGTTCTTCTAACAGGTAACTGTATAATAATCTTTTTGTGACAATGATTTTCTACCATATATTTACATTATGTCGTTACTGTTTTCACTTACAGAAAGGATGTGAGGCACGCTGTGCAGTTGACCAGTTCCGGTGTCACAACAACCTCTGCATCTCGCTCAAGTGGCTGTGTGATGGCCAAGAAGACTGCAAGATGGGGGAAGATGAGAACAACTGCCAGGAAACAGGTGCAAAACAAATTTCTTCTAGTTTGTAAAAGAATCATAAGAAGTATACTTCAGAGGTATACTTCTGTGCACCACTTAGTGAATAGAACTTGGTGCATAGAACACTCACTGCCTGTTTGTAAACCTTGTAATCCTCTGGAATATATTGTTCTTCTCCGTAAGAGTGGAGTTCATACAATTAAGTCAATTTAAAGTGCCCATATCATGAAAAAAACACTTTTTCTGGGATTTGGGGTGTTCTTTTGTGTCTCTGGTGCTTCAACACACATACAAACTTTGAAAAAAATCCATCCATGCTGTTTTGAGTGAGATACAGGTTTCTGAATGTGTCCTGCTTTCAGTCTCCTAGTGAGCTGTTCAAAATCGGCCTGGCTGGGTTCCCGATGAGCTGGCTAACCACAACCGTTAGCTCGTAGCGTTAGCGTTAGCCGGCTAACGCTAAAGCTAACGCTAGCATGCTACGTCGTTCTCAATAGCAAAGCACTGCTACAACACACACAAGTTCACCATAATCTACCAAAGAACTACTTACATGTGCGCCCTCATTTAGAAGTCTCCCAGCTAATCCTGCCTTGTAACTGACCAAAGTTGGAGAAACAGGCTTTCTTTTACTGTCTCTAGAGTTAGCTAGCTGACATGCTCTACATCTGAGCTACTGCGCGATAGGGAGAGTGCAATCAAAGATAGTACAGAAGAAGAAGATGAAAAGAGGTCTCACTCTGTAGCTAAAACAGAAACCAGGTGAAAAGAGGATCTGCAGCAGTGAGAGAGAGCTGTGCAGTACAACAACAATATGGTGTTTTTTGAAAATTAAACCATGTAAACCTATTCTGGTAAAACCTTAAAATACAGTTATGAACCTGAAAATGAGCATAATATGGGCGCTTTAATTATTCTGCTTTAGGTGAAAGAAAAGGTTATCTTGTCGATGTCATTAGCTGGGAAAGGTACTGAGTGCGAGTCAGTGAGAGATTCAGTGTTGCCCTGTGTAAGGTCATTGCTATCCTAAAGAACAATGGCAAAGCCGCACTTGTAACAAATGTTCCCTTATCAATGTTAGAATTTGAAAGAAGGTAGCCCTCATGTCATGGACATAAATTCAAATTATGTTTATAACATTGGCCTTATATCATACCACATAAACTCATTAGGAATTGGTTGAAGAAGTGTGTACATTTCTTCATCCTTAAAGGAACAATATGTAATATTTTGGCATTAAAATGTCTAAAAGGACTGTACCTATGTTATACATTTTGTTGAATTGTCTACCTATACTATCCCAAATGTTTCCAACAATGTTCGAAACCAGGGAAATTTATTTTATTTTAATGACACGGGACGTTTCATTTAGTCGTCTGTCATTGGCGTCGTATAACCTTTGACCCCTCTGGTTCCTCTAACTTCCGTCAAAACACGGGAACCCAGATGATCCGTTCGAGAATAATTGGAAATAATATCATGTCACAGAACGAAAAATACTCAGTAATCTCTAATACAGCTTTCTGCCACACAGCATCATTTTGTCATCGATTACATGCCACTTACAACACCGTAATACAGCAGAGACCTTATTTATTGATACATTTCAATATCAATCAATCCAGCTTAACGTTATATGCTGCATTGACAAGTAGCTCATGCTAATGCTTGGTGGGGGAATGTTATAAGGTTACCACATCGTTCAACACGCTCATGAAGTTATTTTAAGTATAATTGTTTTGGCCAAGGTAACGTTAAGGTACTGTGCAGTATACAATACAAAGTATGAAGAAAAAGAGTTTAAAACTGTAACCGTGATTTTTAGAAACCTTCTCAATTTTCTCAATGTAGTTTCCTACTAAATGCAGACCTGAAAATCAAATGTTCTGAATGCAATATGAGATAGTTTTGTGGAGGAGTAAACATGGCCTCAGTTCAGCTGACTTGCTCTGTAGAGTTCAGATTGTAATTACTGGCCAAGTGCTGTTCAAGGACTGTGTTCAGACAAACGGAGTACACAGTATTAGCTCTTTGACCTGCAGGATGACATCATACAGTATTTAGGAGTGACGAGTTTCAATAATTCCTCTCCAAGAAACCACATTTTCAGTCAGCATTAGCTTCATGTTGAGTTTTCCACTTGTTCATAGAGCAAGAACCTACAGTAAAAGGCTCTCACCAGAGTGGTTTTGTAGTTGAGAAAAGTTGCGAGTTGTTGACTGACGTCCTTTGCCCTTCTCCAGTAGCCCCTTCGTGTTCCGTCAACGAGTACGTATGTGCCAGCGGAGGGTGTGTGTCAGCCAGCCTGCGGTGTGATGGACATGACAACTGTCTGGATGGCTCAGATGAGGTCAGTGAAGCTTCAAAAGCAACCAACAATTTTTTTTTCTGTTTTGGTTTTCTCTGATTGCAGCTGACAACATTACTAGAATGGACAGTTTTAATGATTTCTTTGCTGACAGATTGGCTGTGTAAAGGAGTGCAGAGAAGATGAGTTTCTCTGCCTGAACCGTGCCCACTGCATCCCTCGGCGCTGGCGCTGCGACGACGTGTTGGACTGCATGGACCACAGTGATGAGGAAAACTGCAGCCAGGGTAGGTGTGAGTGTGACCTCACATGACCGTCAATGTGTTGTGGTATGTTTTGGAAGACCGATATTTGGAGGTTTTCAACCCTGAAGGTAAAAAAGATTATTCTCATATGCTATCTTAAATCTTTACACTGCAAATGTTATTGAACAGATAAGGCATGTGAACCATTTCAAAGCATTTAATATAAAGGAGACATAACAACCGAGAACAACATAACGAGAATGAAAGATTTGAGATGAGATGAATAGATTCAAACTTGGCTAAATGATCAAGGGCTGTCTGAACATTATGTTAAATTATCTGTCATTGTATTGTGTCATAGACAGATTGTCATATCTTCTAATAGCTTGAATGCACTTCTCTACCTAAATTAGATAGTTAAAAGTCTTGGGGATTTATCTGTGTAATTGCAGGTGCTTTCTTCTGCCGGGCAGATGAATTTATTTGCAACAACACTTTATGCAAACTCCACACGTGGGTGTGTGATGGCAAGGACGATTGTGGAGATAATTCTGATGAAGACAGAGACATGTGTGGTGGGTTGAAACTGCCACTCAAAACGCTTTTCCTTTGAAGACAGCTGATGCATATTTTATAAACCACTACTTTTCTATTTTCCAAGAGGGAATATTTCATTGTTTTTTCATAAAAGATTGCACACAGTTTTTTAACTTGTCTTTTCATTTCCAGCAAAACTTCCCTGCCCTCCTACAAGGCCCTTCCGTTGCAGAAATGATCACGTGTGTCTGCGCACAGACCAAGTCTGCAACAAAGTGGATGACTGTGGTGACAACTCGGATGAAGAAGAGTGTGGTGAGCACAGAATGTACCAATACAGATCTGATATTACATCTGTACTAAAAAAATCTTCACGGGAAAATACAATTAAAGTTATTGTCAGTTTATTAAACAGAGTGCAGAACTCTACTTCTATTATTTGACAAAGATGCTCCCCTGATGCACTTGTCCTTGACCCACAGAGGTGCAGATACCATTTCATTCTCATAGAAAAGCTTAATTGGAATTAGTTTGGGCTGGGACAGAGCGTGGCAACCCATGATCACTGTTGGTTTTTGATGGAGACAGGAAATGACGTAACAAAACTTAAAAGTCAATTCCAAACTGGCTTCTTAAAGTGATGGTTCGGAGTAATTTCACCCTAGGGTCCTTTGCACCATGACCTCGAGCCAAACACCCCCCCAGAAGCTTTTTTCACCTGGGTCGAACATTGGGAGAGTTAGCGTAGAGTAGCGTTAGCCGCTGAATAGCTTAGCGCAGAGGCTAATGGATCCGAAGTGTCTCTTAACATTACCCCACTCATAACGCAAATGATACCAAAGGTCTACACTAGTATATATAGGTTATGCACTCATAAAACGATGGATTGTAAAGTTTGTAAGTACACCAGAAGGTTATGTAAATAACACTTGCCTGCTGGCTTCTGTCTCTCTGCTGCTGTTGTTGCTGTTAGAAGATCGGAGTGCTTAGGGACATCTACAAATTACAACAACCGAAAGAGATGCAACAAAAATATTTTTTAATTTAACTTATTTTTTAAAGTAAGTGCTGTAGTATAACTAGCAGGAGACAAGTAATAATTGAGGTAAGTTTGGAGACATTACCTTATTTAATCATTAAATTAATAAATATTTTTGTTGCATCTCTTTTCGTTGTTGTAATTTGTAGATGTCCCTAAGCACTCTTACTGCCCGGTAGTAACAGCAGCAGCAGCAGCAGAGGGCAGAAGCCAGCAGGCAAGTGTTATTTACATAAACTTCTGGTGTACTTACAAATTTTACAATCCATCGGTTTTATGAGTGCATAACCTATTTGTACTACTGTAGACCTTTGGTATCATTTCGGGCATTATTAGTGGGGTAATGTTAAGAGACACTTCGGATCCATTAGCCTCTGCGCTAAGCTATTCAGCTGATAACGCTACGCTACGCTAACGCTCCCAATGTTCGACCCAGGTGAAAAAAGCTTCTGGGGGGGTGTTTGGCTCGAGATCATGGTGCAAAGGACCCTAGGGTGAAATTACTCCGAACCATCACTTTAACAAGTGGCTTGACCACTCACTAATTTTGCCTGTCTAGTAATTTTTCTATCTCAGCTTGTTTAACTCATATCATTTTTTAGGGCTGATAAGGTAAATATATCCAGGAAAAAGAAGAAAAAAAGGGTTAGTAGGATTTTTTTAATTATTCTATTTTTGCCGCCAACAAAAGCTGGACTAATAACATAATGTTTTTCTCGTCGCCATGTGGTATCCTTTACTATAGAATATTAAACACTGACCAGGTTGATAAATGTTAGCATGCTTAGCAGAGTTTCTCTGATAACATGTTGAATGGGGTCTTAAAGTCGTACGGGCCTGATTTCTAATGCATAAGAGGATTCTTGGCCTTGAACTGACTTTGCCTAGTACTGAAAGTACTGTTTACATATGTACAGTATGTCATTTAATCCTACAATCCTGCACAGGTTGAGAATCATGAAAAGCATATTTTGCATTCATATTTCTTTCATACCAATAGTTAGCTACATGTGCCTCAAGGTTGATTATTTGCTTACAAATATAAAGCAGTGGGTGTAACTGCCACTGTGTGTAAATGAGAGAATTGCAGGCTGCATTGTAAACCATGTGATGTACTTACCATAGTTTAGTTGTTTTATGTGGGGTGATTTTTGTGTTGAAAATGTCTTTATTTTCTCTGATATGCCCAAAGGCATAACGGCTGCCGGTCCTCTTATAGTGTCCTGACATGTTTCCCCAACACAAGCTTGGTGTGAACGATCACACCAAGCAGACAGGAAAGGAAGGGACAAATCACTTCTCTCTTCCTTCACTCATTCATTCCTTCTGTCGTCAATTCATCTCCCTTTCTGATTCCATTGATACATCCATCCATCTCTTACCTCACTCCATTACCTCTCACCATCGTGTGCTTCTCCCCTCAGTCCATCCCTTCAGTCTCCCCTTAATCCCAGCGTTCCCTCCATCCACCTCTCTACCACTTCACTTTGTTCTTTCCCTTTCATCCCTCTGTTGTGCGCGGGGTGGATGTAAAACTCGTATTCTTTCCTGGTATAATTTAAGTGAATCGTTGACCAAAAACAAAATATATACAAAGTAACTCAACATTCTTTAGCCTTAAAAATTTGCAAACAGCTGTCTCTGTGATAGTGCGTTTTGAAAACAGCTAAAAATTCACTTACGCTAATAGATACATTTTTAAAGTTGAACAAAAAGGTATTGTTTACAAAATTATTTGTTTTTCAGCAAGTAACCAAGGTAATCGGGGACCTTAGGGGATCACATTTATTTTCAAAATGCAGTGAGGTAAAGTGAAAGTAATAAGATTGAATTAGAAGTAAATAATTGTGACTGTTTCCTGCATGTCCCCTCTTTCTCCCCTTTCATATCTCAGCTGTTCTATCCATTAAAGGTGGAAATGCCCAAAGAAATAATCTTAAATTAAAAAGAAGTAAATAATTGTCAATAAGCTCTGTTCCCTGGTTCACATTTCAGAACTATCATCTTCTACTACAACGTATTTTGAAACTGAAAGCAGCATATTTGCAGTTGAATATTTGGTACCGCATGAGTTAGGTTTTGAGTTGTCTTTTTCAACTGATGCTGTGTGTCTAAAGCAGAGGTGGTGGCCGGAAGACCTCGGCCTTGTGGGAAGACGGAGTTCACCTGCAGTAACCAACGCTGCATCCCAATCCAGCTGCAGTGCGACCTCTTCAGCGACTGCGGCGATGGCGGCTCGGACGAGCAAGACTGCAAGGCCTGTAAGCACAGCAGCAGTTGACTTGAGCAAACAGATCAAAGAAGCTTTCGCAAGAGATGAAAAGTTTTGAACGTACCATGATGTTATAGAGAAGCACAGCAATCTCCTCGTTTTAAAATGTGACGTTTTGTTATTTATGGTAATATATGTATGCCGTGTTTGACGTGTGCTGTGTACTATTTGAATAGAAGATGATGCCCTCTCAGCTTGTGCACATCAAAAGCAAAACACAGCAGGTGTCTTAGACACAGAGGACTGATGTGTAATCAAAGTCCTGTCTTTATTTGTAGTTTCCAGTGGAGATGTATGTGGAAAGAAAACAAATCCATGTGGAGAGGATGCCATTTGCAACCAGACAAATGCTAATGCTATATGCCAGTGCAAACCTGGATTTAAGAGGAACCAACAGACAGGCCTATGTGAAGGTACTGTATCATCACTTTTATTCTTTATTCCCATTGTCAACATTTTGTACTGGACTGTTGGGTTAACAAGAATAGATCAGCCAGGTTAAGATATGGTAATAGTTATGTTTTTGTTGCATATACTGCCAGGTGTCACATTATGACAAGGTATTCACTGGGGTTTTGTCATATGAAAAAACTCATTAGAATTTTTTTAACTAATATTATAGTCTATATCTACGACATTCCACTTCCAGGATTGCACCGGTGCCGGTGATTCCGCAGGATGTACCTTTTTTGGCTGGATGTCCATTACCTTCCGCTTTCTTTCCTAATAAAATGAGTCTCTTTTTTTTCCAGAGATAAATGAATGCCTACAGTTTGACACATGTCCTCATTACTGCACAAACACTAAAGGGTCGTTTAAGTGCACATGTGACCGGAATTATAAGGAGATCAATGGCAATTGCATAGCAAAAGGTATGATTCTAAAGTTTAATATTAAACATTCTTTGGTGTACTCTACATACTTGCTAATTTAGCGATATTACCCTCATTGTAAAATAAGTGCAATGTTAAACTGTATTTGTTGTCAAATACCCAAATGGAATTTAGCCAATGTTCTTTTGTTTTCTTTTTTTTTTACATATTAATAACTCACCGGGCAGGACCAGAAGATCGAGTGCTCTACATTGCTAATGATACTGAAATCCGAAGTTTTGTGTATCCATTTAACCAGAGCCATGGACACATACTGCTCACACACATCGAGGACAATGCCCGCATTATCGGAATGGATGCTCTGTTTCACCACCAAAGGTTTATCTGGGCTACCCAATTTAACCCTGGTGGAATTTTTTACAAAGACAATCTAGAAAGAAGTCAAACTAAAACAAATGTCAGAAACATTGTAAGTATATCTAATGTGTGGCATTTTTTTATACAACATTGCATCATATCAAATTTGTAATGTCTGTTGCATATTTTTTCAACTCAATGGGTTAAATTGTTGAGAAAATATGGATAAATAGAATACAAATTAAAAATATTTTTTTTTATTTATTTATTTTAAAAAGCTATTGTAATGTGTCAAAATAATCCCTAAATATGTGTAGTTCTTACTACAGATATGAAAAGCATTAAGCTAAAAAATGCCCATGTTGTCTGTCAATTCAAAGTAATACCAAATATCTCTAAATATCTATTTGTGAATGCCAATGAATGTATGCACACAAAGTTGAACAGAGCACCTGACTTTGTGGCTATTATTGGTTGCAGTGTTCAGACTTCCGTCGACCCAGAGATATTTCTGCTGACTGGATCACAGGCAACATCTATTGGACTGATCACTCTCGGATGCACTGGTTCAGCTATTACACAGCCCACTGGACTAAATTACGATATTCCATAAATGTGGGGCAACTTAAGGGACCAAATTGCACCCGTTTGATTACTGACATAGCGGGAGAGCCATACGCCATCGCTGTCAACCCAGTCAGAGGGTAAGTTGTTGTTGACATTCAGTTTTTTTTTTTTTTTTCTACGATGGAGATAATCACTCCTATCAACAATTAGGCAACGTGTCTTGCCAAACATGCCTTTCTGTTGCTTCTCAATAAAAGCCTTTTACTGGCTAAGCACTTTAATGTGAACCAGTTACAGAAAAGTGCACACTTGGCCATCAAGATAGCTTTGAGATTGGCAAACACATTAAGATATGGACCTTTTTCTGTGTACATTTTGTCAGTGGATCAATTTGCAATACCTTAGGAAAGCAATGTAATTTGAAAAATGTAACCAATTAACCATTGCTCAATGGTCATTGAAAATGTCAGTGTACGCATTTAATTAATTACTCAGCTGCAGTGGAAGTAGCTTTATCTGTTACCTATTACATTACGCTTAGTGTTACTACTCACACCAGCTCTATGAAAGGTGCCCTTCAACAACAACAAAGCCTTCACACCCACGTATGGTTGTGATGCATCACTCACACAATGAATCTTGAGGCTTTCCAAATGTTCTCATCAGCCGCATCACCATCTAATACTTCATTAGTTGGCAAGTGAAGATGTAAAAACATTGTCTGCAATTTATTAGTTTTGGAATTGCACTTACATTAGGTCGTTAGATATGACATCATCACCAAGGACAAAGGATTTATCAGAATCTGTACTGAGAAACAAAATGTGTTGCTGTAGCAACTGGACATTATCAGGCTATATGAGTGTTATATGCATTCATTTATTAGGCTATATAGGCACAAAGGGTGGCTGTATAGGCCTTTACATTTCTATGCATACCGTCTATGACATTTACAAGAAGATTGTGTCAGGGAGGTACAGTATTTCTCTTTGTTGCAGGATGATGTACTGGAGCGTAATAGGTGATCACTCTCATATAGAGGAATCTGCCATGGATGGCTCCTTACGCAGAGTGCTCTTGGAGAAAAATCTCAGGAGACCCACCGGTAGGTTTTTTTTTTTTCTTTTAAGTCCATAAATGATTTATGTGTTACTGCCACCAGTCATCAATCAGTGAAACAGTGTGAAATTATTGGCAGAAACATGAAAGGCTTGTGCATGTGCATACACATCCTTGTGCAAGTTCACAGCAAACAAACAAAAAGGGGACATGCCTACAAAAATATTGCTGGTGCTGTTGGTTGTCCAAACTCCTCAAGACACTCATTCAAGTCCAATGTATTCACATCTATGTTTGGTCACATGTCCTACTTTTCATACTATGTAATTTAAAAACATTTAAATAATAATAATAATATTTTGAGGGAAAATGTCTGCAGTACTGGGATTCTTTGACATCAGTTAAGTGCTTGCATATGTAATCACTGAGCTGAAAGTGATTACACTGGTTAAGAGTAACACCAGAAGAAATGAAATTTGGCCTTACATATACAGTGTATGAAAATAAATTAGGGAGGAAAAAAATATAAAATAACACAAAACACAGTTGTTTGAGTTTTGCTACAAATGGTTTTAAGTTGGATCAGTACCTCAATCGTCCAGTTAAACCACATTGAACTATTCATCTATGCACATAGGAAAAATTCACATCCATATGTCTATAATAAATAGACATACAATAGAATAGACATTGTTAGTCACATCCAGGACGTTATTCCATCACAAGCACCGATAAGGAAGTAATGAAACCATTGTGATCTCTGTGACATGTGATGCACTGCATGCACGTCTCAGTAATTCACTAAATATACAAATCACTGTACGATATTGAATTGGCTGCCAACCTTATTAGCTAATACTACATTTGTCATGGTTGAAAATGCAGGACAACAGGGATAGGACCCAAATGCAACCATTTGAAGTAGCTGATTGTATGATGATTTCAGAGGTTTATTGAGGTAATCTAGCATACAGGAACGCAGGCAAGTAAGCAAGCAATGCAGACTTGACCATGCTGGGAACAGGCAAAAGGCAGGAGTTGGCAGACAGGTAACAGGCAACAGAAACCACAACTTGGATGATCTGACAAAGGAACAAAGGAAGTGGACCAGTATATGTAGAGACTGGCTGACTAAAGAAATGCCACAGAAAGATGTAACCTGCTCTGTATTAGATGCATTGGTTATAATGCTGGATGGATACCCATGAGACCCATATACTATTGTGGAACTATGGTGAACATTCATATGTTTATATGTACCACATATACACTGCATATCATTGCACAGCCAGTGCAGTCACAGCTTTTAAAGTCAAAACCTTAACATTTATAAGTAAATGTAAATGTAAATGGACTGTTCTATATAGGCGCTTTTCTAGTCTCAACGACTACTCAAAGCGCTTTAACATGAATACAGGAACCATTCACCATTCACACACATTCATATACTGTGGCCGAGGCTGCCGTTACAAGGTGCCACCTGCTCATCAGATAATCATTCACACACATTTACACTCCGATGCGCCGCATCGGAACAACTCAGGGTTCAGTGTCTTGCCCAAGGACACTTTGACATGGGACACAGACAAAGGATCGAACCACCAACCTTCCGATTGGCAGGCAACCGCTCTACCACTGAGCCACAGCCGTAAGGAACACTTTACAGCCACTCGAAAATGTGTTGGTGTGTCTATAGGGAGACACTTAGTGCTGATCTAGTTTTGAAGAGCAGCTTTGGCCTCTTTTAATTCAAGGGACCCATGCTCTGTCTTGGTCACAGAAAGAGGAATTCATCATCTGTGGAAAAATGCAAACCTATTTAAACGCCCCAGCCAGGTGCTCAATTATCCAGACAGACTTTTGGGAAAAGTGAAAGTGAGTCACTGATTTGAAATTGTAATGTAAGCATGGCATGATGGTAGATCGACTGTTATTTTTGACACAAGCAAAACGGATGTTGAATGCAAACAGCCAGAGGGAGATATAAACAAGAGAAACCCTGCCTCCACATCCTGTTCATCTGCAACATTCATATAACTATTCTGACCTCAAGGTCTCCTCCATTGAGGGATTCCATTACGATCCCTGTGTAATTTGTCAAGTAAATGAATCTCTTTTCTTCATCCTCCCACAGGGCTGGCCATTGATTATTTCAACCAGCGATTATACTGGGCAGATCCTGAGCTCTCACAGATAGGGAGCATGAGACTGGATGGCTCGGACCCTCTGGTGACAATCAGTGACAGACACGGTAAAGACGACTGAAAACAAAGCACAAGTTCTTCTTTTAAAAACATAATATCAATGCTGCACTTTGGTTTCTTTAACTTGTTATCAAGTAATTGCAACAACAGCACTGCTTTTGTGTCTCAGAAGGGTAAGCTTCAAAACAATGTGTATTGAGAACAATCTGCCCACACAAGATACAAACGTTCATCATCTCAAGGCTGCAAGTGTTGTAAAAGGGTTACTTGTTATTTTCTGCTTTCTTTGCTGGATTTACAGGAATTTCCCAACCATATAGAATTGATATATTTGAAGACTACATCTACGGAACTGGACTGAAACACGAGGTCTTCAAGATTCACAAGTATGGGAAACAGTCGGTGGAATTTTTCAATTTGGGGATGGAGAAGCCCACTAATGTTTTGATCTCCCATCGTTACAAACAGCAAGATGGTAAGTTGTCTTTTTTTTAAGTTTTAAAGGCAGAATGAGTAGGAGTAGTCAGTTGCGGTTTGTAAACGCAACATTCAAAGTTGGCCCCGGCTCAACGAAGGTTACGGTGCTCAACGAGGGTTACGGTGATCACCAGCAGGTGACCGATTTACTTTCGTTTTGGAACAACTTTGTCCGCTTGGCGTTTCGCCTTGCTATATTTGTTTTTTGGGCGCTTTGTCCATCTATTTCATAGCTTCCTCTTGGATGCATGCAGACCTGGTCGCTACGTTTTTATAGAGGTTGACACCCAGAAACGTCTTGAAAACAGCAAAATAAAAAATACAGGCATGGTCTCTGCAGATGCAGACACCGCCACACACTTCTAGTGGGTCTAAGTGATGATTGAGAGGGATTATTTTTGTATACGTATACATTAGAGGTGTCACGATTCTTCGATATCCACAATTCAATTAGATTTTTGATTTTAAGGTCACGATTCGATTACATTTTTGATTAAAACATATTTTTTTCAACAGGGACAGCAAAGCCACAATAAGGGCCACTAGATAGCAGAAGGGTGCTTTGCTTTTTTTGTAGCGCAGTTGTATGCATCATTAGTTTAACAATGTGTACCTGAAGGCACCATTGAGTCCTGCGGAACACACATTCTTTACCTTTGTTGTTTGTTAACATAACTCACTCACGCTGAAGGCAAAATGTTGCCACACCTGAGATTTTCTGTTGTTTCTCTGTCATCTCCGACTCCGGCAGTGGCCATGGTGTCTGGAACAGTCAAGCTTTAGGCATTTGGTAAGCTAAGGTTAACCTTTGTCTTTAGCTACATGCTACCAGCTAGTAAGCTACGCTGTGTCTGTTATTTTTTTATCTTCGGACTTGTGCAAGCAAGGTTGGGGAGAGAGAAAAAATACTGGTGGAATTGCCAATCCTGTTTCTGATTTCGATAGTCGCAATTAATGGATTTCAAGAAATCGTGACACCCCTAGTATACATAGTTTTTACGAAAATCCTACTAGTTGTGCCTTGTAAATAATAAATATTCATGCTGCTGTATATGCATATAATATCTTTTGAGGAATTACAGAGAGGAATTATAGAGATTACAAACTTAAGGTGGCACCTACAAGGAGAATTATATTTTTACATGTTACATTTTTCCATTGATTTCATTTAGATTTAGATCCTACATTTTAGTTCCAGTTTATATATTTCTTAGTTTTAAAGATGTATCACTTTTTTATTTTCAAAAAAAATACTGTTTTTGGTAAATTTTTACTTTCTTTTGAAAAATCATAATAAAGAATGGCATCTAACAAGCTGGAGAGTGTCCAAGAAAGCCATTGTAGCCAATAGTATGTACATAATATGCTAATAGAAGGCACTTGTACAAGGCGCATGTGGAGAGGGTTTGTTGAAGGTCATCATAAACAGTTATTCGAAGGAATATAAAATTAGTTATATAAAGTATTAATTGACTGAATGGTGTCTGGTTTGTGTCTTTGTGTGGATGTTCAAGGGTGATTGTGGTTGTTTTAACCTTAGTTACATATAAACAACACAGAATGAAAGTATAGGATGAGCTATACTTAAAGTATGGTAATTACGGTATTAAATTGATTAAAATAAATACATACTATCTATTTAAATTATGCCTATTGGTTAAATAATATATAGAGAAACAGCACATGCTCTGTCAAATTAAGGTTGATAGAAGCTCTCTTTGAGGCATGTTACTGTTTCAGGAGTGCAACATGAAACGCACCCATCTGTTTCCTGAGACACAGTTAATCAATACAACCATGTCCTCTCACTTTCTTCATGTAGTAGACCAACTTCAGTTATTTGTTACATCTCTGGTGTTAATGGTTAGAGAACATCAGACAGCTCAGTCTTGGTCAGTTTTTCACTTAAAGGGTGGCTGTTCCATTCCCCAGAGACTCATTAAGCCACCCATTTATTGTGTAGTGTGAAGTCTGTGAACGGAAGATGTGCACAGCCTGCAAAAAAGCTATGACATGATATCTTCAGCAAAACCCTAACAACCATTTAGATTTGTTCTGGGCTTTCATCCCTTTCATCCTTGTTTAAGAACTCATTATCGTGAGTGTATACTGTGGAACCATTAATGATAGTCAGAGACATCAGTGCAGTTTTTAAACAATCTGCAGTTTTTGTGTAATGCACCTGCAGTTTGGACAGTCTTTAGCACTCTGTTACTGAGGTCTTGGTTATTTAAAATTCAAACAATTTTAAAGTAGTGATTGCCAGGCCTCTTTTATAGCTTACACATTCTGATTACCATAGTGAATCAAATGCAACCCGCCTTTGTTGAAGTGTTTGCTATTTTGATTAATTCAGAGTACTTTTTATGACGTGTTTACATTATTTTGTCTACCCAGTGTAGGCTGCAGAAGGAAGAGCACTTCAAAGTGCAGCTAATCAATTAGACAACAGTCAATTCTTAACACGTTATACAATTGTTGATTATTCAATCTGGAGAAGAGGCCTGTGTGAAGTTATTCATATGCTTTAGCCTTATGTCTCTCTGGGCTTCAAGAAAATAACACTCTTCAACACAGAAATTAAAACACTTGAAATAAATAGCTTCACTCTAAGAAAAAGCAAACACACTTTTCACAAACAAACGGGTCTTTGTCATCTCAAGCCAGACTGACAGATTATCTTCTTGGCTCTGTTTTTTTTTACTTTCTCCACAGCATCAAATCCCTGCCTGAGAATGACTTGTGATTTCATGTGTCTGCTCAACCCAGCGGGTGCCAGCTGTACCTGTCCAGAGGGGAAGGTACTAGTCAATGGCACCTGTAGTGATGCCATTATCTCAGGTAAGCCTACTCTTGCATCTTCATGTTGTCATGCCATAGTTAAGATCACTTATATAATTTTGCCGCAGCTATAATGGTGGATGATGGAAACCCTCACTTGTGGTGTGATAATCAGCAATTTTTTTTTTCACTTTCAGGAGATTTTGATATGCACTAAACACTGCATGTAGCAGCATTGGAAACTCATCAAAAATAAATAAAATAAAGTTTGAGCAGACATCCATAGTTTTTGAAAGCTTGGACACACTGTATTGCGAAGATTTGATGCATGTTGAGGTTGAAAAATGCCACCTTGTGCATGCAGGTTTTTCAGCTTCACACCTCTATGGTTGTTGCTGTCTGACAATAGCAGCATAGCACTGTTTTGAGTGATTGACTTGCTACACACAGCACCACAGTAAGTTATAGGGCTTTGCTGTTGTGAAGGTGAACTGTGCCGTCCACCCTGCGAGAATGGAGGCCGCTGCTTAGCCAATGAAAAGGGAGACTGGAGGTGCTACTGCTGGCCTGACTTTTCAGGGGAGCGCTGTGAGGTCAACCACTGTACAGACTACTGCCTAAATGGAGGCACCTGCATGGGCTCACCTCTGGGTAAGTCTGCTTCAAAATATACTTCCTGATTCCTCCCTGCAATTGAAGTATATGTTATTGGCACTACTGTCTTTGTGTCCAGTCTTTGTTGATTCATCTCTGTGTTGACATATATTTAGCAATAATTTGTGAAATAATCCTCACTAAAATCTAAGCATCCAGTTTGTGAATGAATAGATGGTTCATGTTAGGGCTGGTCAATAATTCTATAGGATAATTATCGTTTTTCAATAGAATCGTATCATGATGAAATCATATATCGAAATATCGTGATACACAATTACGTCATCTAATCTGAGTGAAAAGTGAAATATTTTAAGGAAATATAATTTGAAGATTGCAGTTTTGTTTTTACATCAGACTTTGCATTACCACTCAGTTCAGTGTGATTAACAAACTGGACTCCAACTGACAACCTTCCAGTCACAAGCTGCTCCAACCTTTAAGCTCCATTACCCCACAATAGTGCATACAGCAGGACTGGGTTATCTCTGCATAATAATGGTGGATCATAATGTGTAAAGGTCGCTCTTGGAACCCACATGTTGGTTAAAATAAATTATGAGTAGTGTTTTCCAACAGCAGTGTGCAGGATTTTCTTCATTCATTCATTCAACTTTATTGTTCAACTCCTGCATGCCTACACCCAAGCATTCTGCTTCTAGGAATACCCCAGTGTAGTTAAATCAAACTATTGTAATCAGATTACTTTGTCAATTATATAATTCACACAGGGGCATGTCAAAATAGGCTTTACCATGTGGTTATTTCATATAGACTATTTATTTATTTATTGAATTACCATAAAACATGCTACATCATGATATATTATCGAGATATGAAATGACCAATATCAGGATAGAAGATTTTGGCCATATTGCCGTAGTTCATGTAATCCTTGATATTCAGCTGTGGGCAGACCAAACTTGCTGTGAAAAGCTGTTCCCACCACAGACAGACATTTGATTTTTTCTCCTGCACGCTGACCCAATGCATGATGACATTCAACCACATTTGTCTTCCTTTAAACTTCCACGCTTTTCTCACTTTGGCTGACATTTGCCACATTACATCTGCCAGTTGAGCAGGTTTTGTCATTGATGTTACTGTCGAAGAAGCCTCAAATAACAATCTTCCTCCAGGTTGGTTTCTGGAACAAACCAGTTCTACCCCACAATTTAGCTAATATGCTGAGATGTCAGCGGTGGAATTGAATCAGGATGTACAGCCCCTTTAAACATGTTATCGTTGAATTATAAGCCTGAACATCATCTCCTCCATCATAGCAATTACCCACAACATCTCCATTTCCATTTGTCATAAAAATAAAGAAAAAAAGATTCACCAGAGCAATTGCCCTGATACAAAAAGTGTGGTTTGTGTTCCCACATTAATGTTTTATAATGGAAGAGCCTTATTCAAGTGGTTTCAAATTATTAAAGATGTATTCATTGAATGACACTCTGTAAATAAAATGAGAAACCAAGCAGTATGTTTGGGTGAGTCATAGCAGTTACGCCAAACAGTTATAGAGATACAAATGGTGGGCTTTTGATTTTTGATGCAAATGGTTTTTAATAAACACTTATTCCTTTAAATAGGTCATCTTTCATTCTATGCAGGCCTTTTTAAAGTATAGAATAAAATCTGGACAGGAAGCAAAGTGATATTTTTTGAGAAAATAAATCTTTTTCATGTTTCTTGTTTTCAGATTCTGTTTACATTCTTAAAACAGCTCTACGTGACATAAACAGAAGCCAGGATAATCACTGATTCTCATTAAATGAAATAGAGTCCGTCAAGATTGCATTCAAATCATGTTACTTGCTGTGGGATCTCTACAGGAGGGCTTCAGGACTGAGAAGGAGAAGGCAGGGCTCCTATTGGTGACAATCAGTCTTATTTTGTTCTTCATTCACCGGCTGTGTAGTTGAAGTCCAACATGCTACACTGGATGATGAATTGTATTCCTATTTGTGGTAAACAGCTGAGAGGAAAATGAAAGTGTTGTGATATGTATTGTGCTGCCGGGGACACAGTGCCTTTTTCTTTCATTCATGCTTGGCAATTTGTCTGTTATAGGAAGAGGTCTTGCTGCATTGACCACATGTCTTTGAGGCATAAGAAAATTGGTCTGAAATTACTAAATATGAGCGATGTAGCGAATATAGTCAAATGGGTTTCCTAAAGTCACTCGTTCGGTGATAAAAGGGGACTGAAGGCAACTTCAAAATCAATTAGAGGCTGGACATTTTCCAGTTTTATCTATAAAAATAAAGGTGTCATTGAATTTCTGCTCTCCTGTCCCTTCAACTGGTTTACCTACACTGTAATGGAACTTTTGGCAACAAAACACATACTTAAACCATAGACACACAACCTTTCTCGTTTGTCTATGCTTTTATGGCATTAATGGGTGTCTTTGTAGTATGTGTTCAGAAAAATATGAAACATAGAAAAATCCCTGCATAAAAGTAAATATACTCATACTTCACAAGATCAAAACTCATTAATAATCATAACATTACCACCATTGTATTGTTTCTGACAATAGGGGCTATAATAGGGATGATTTAGATTTATTTTTTTTTTTTGCAGTTGACATCTCTGAAAAGCTAACAAACTTAGTATATTCCTTTAAACTGATATGATTCAATCCAGCTCATAAAATTCCAATGCTTGTAACACAAGAAATGAGCTTTAGGTAACCTACCAGAGTGGTTGTCCTCATCTGACTAGATGACCTGCATTACTTCAGTCTATGCTAGTTTAGAAAGCAAACAACTTCCTGGCTAAACTTAGCAAGCAAGTAAGATGGGTACTGCACTCTTAGCTCCCTGTGGGGATTTCCATATCCAAGCCACCTCATGGAATTATTTTTCTGCAGTGTCACAGACAGTACACCTGTCCTGACTCACTGTAATGTTGGTAAGGACTTTCCTTTGAAGGGTCTCAATGAAGCTAATAGGGTTGGATTGAAGTTCAACCCGTTCTATTCAGGGTGATGTCAAGTAAGAAGGAAACCTGTTCAGGTAGCCAGATGTGACATGGTAGCTAGTTTGTTTGATGAACCCCATATTTGTGTAGAAATGTAAAATATTCCTCAGTGTAGGCAGTAAAAGATGTCACTGATATAGCGTCATCCGGACCATGAAATGCCTCCATGATGTGTTTACTTGGCTTTTTTAGATTAAAAGTAGTTCCTGTAGAGACAAAGCTTAAACCCCCAACAGCCATTGAGTTAACAGAGAAGTGACTGGAGGCAGAATGATTGTCTCTTGGACATTCCAAACCCAGATTATCCCAGCCACAGAGGTGTGGAGTGTGAAATTACCAAGTAGTGTTGTGTGACCTACATGGCAAAACCTGTATCCATGGCAACTTGGTTGTATACTATGCAAGCAGTCGCGCCTGGGCAGCAACAATTGTTGTCTTTACTGAACATCCCTTAAACCAGCCTTGATTATTCTGCCTGTCCATTATGAACGTGTGAGTAAATCATGGTGGAGAGTGCACTGCTTTTGGAGGAATATGAAGAGCTGATTTGATTGAAACATTTCCACCTACTGATAATGTGTTACTCTGACTAACAATAAATCACACTCCCCCTCAACCAGTGGAGGTACCCTAGATGGTAAAGGAGTGGCCTTTCCTCTCAAGTATGTAGGCCTAATATAAGAATATGTAAAATAGGCTATACAACCTGTTGGAAAACGAAGAAAAAAAGCATTAAGTAGAACCATTGTTCCCTCATGTTGAAGCCACTTAAGATACTTTGGACATCTGATTAGGATGCTTCTTGAATGTCTCCCTCTTAGAGATATTCCAGACATGTCTGAAAAGGGAGAAAACTGTGGGCAGACCCAGAACACGCTGGAGGAATTACAGTATATGCATATTATGTCTGGCCTGTGAACGATTTGGGATCCTTGGAGGACATAAGTGAGACAAAGGGCACCTTAGCTCTCTCCATAGGTGCCAATCTGCGTTCTCCTTGACCCATACATGAATATGTGTCTTAAATGATGGATGGAAGGATGGATCTTTGCCTTTACCCTCACCAACGTCATGGAGGCCTTTTACTGCTTCTATTTAACATCTGTCTTGGTGACTATAAGGATTATCTTTTGCATACAATATGTAACTATGATGACATGATTGACAATGGTAGATTGATGGCCAATCGTTTTCAGCCATAAGCGCTATAGAGTACTTACAGCAGAAGGAGTGTGTATGTGAGAAAGACACATCATGGAACATGTCATCCAGTGCAACAGTGTGTGCATTGATGTGTTAAAGGTATTTAATAGTTTTTGGAAAACAATGGTGATCTATGGCAATATAAGGATTTTGATACACAGACGGTAATTGTAAGTAGGATCAATGCATTGTTGGTTTTGGTCTTTTCAGGCTCTCTTAAGTTTTCCTTTTTTGTCTTGTCTTGTCCAGGTAAGTCTACATGCCGCTGCCCTGTTGGCTTCTCAGGGCCTTTCTGTGAGAGGAGGATTTGTGACAACTACTGTTTAAATGGGGGAACATGCGACGTCAATCAGGGGAACCAGCCAGTGTGCCGCTGTATGGCGGAATATACTGGGGACCGCTGTCTTTACCGTGAGTCCTCCACCTACTGCAAACATAACAACAAACAGGTTATTGCCGCACTTGGCCTCCATATAATTGGCATTAGCCTTTCAAGCCAAGCCGCAAGAACACTCCCAACAAAGCATTGATTTGAATTCAGTTATGCTGCATGCATTTCAAAGTTAACACGCAGAGTGTGGAACAAAAACAACCCCCTAAAGTGTTTTCTTTCCACAAACACCGCATTTGACTCTATTTGCAGATAAACAAAATCAAAATACTACCATCAAACAACCTTTGGGTGTTTCTGTGCTGAAGTGATAATGTATTTCCTTTTGCATTGCTTTGTCATAATGGGTTGTGGAAAAAGAATTTCAATTCCACATCATTAGTATTTTCCTTGTCGTTGCTTGCCCAACGGGTGAAATTATTTAATCTGTGGCTAAGATGTCATTTGATGTGGATAATTAGGTCCCATTAAAACTGTGTACAATTACAATCAAACTATCTTAAACTATGTTCCCAGTTTCTCATTACACACTGCCTCTCTTTCTCTTTATATTTCTGTGTCTGTGGAACAGACATCTGTCATCACTACTGTGTGAACTCCAAGGCCTGCACGCTATCCAGTAGCGGGTATGTGGAGTGTGTGTGTCCTGCCAGGTTTGAGGGAAACAAGTGCGAGGTGGACAAGTGTCTTCGATGTCACGGCGCTCCCTGCCTCATTAACGAGGAGACAGGAGATGTGGTTTGCAAGTGAGTGCTTGGTATCCGCTCACTTTTCTTGTCCCTCATCCCTTTTTGCTATAATGCCAAGGCTGTATGGTCCTCATCATTTCTGGAAAAGCATTAGGTCTACAGTGTATCCTCAGGTCTCAGTTGCTGTATCCGCAGGCTGTAAGCTGAATTAATTGATTTGATTAAACCTGAAAAATGTATTGGGCCACACACCCTACGGCAATTTAACTTCTGTGAATTAGAAGCCAGGTGAACTATCCCGCTTTATATGAATTATGCATATGTTTGACAAACAACAAAATTAACCACTGACTCATTTTGCTTCTTGTAAAAGTGTAGTTCTCTGTTGCTAGCATCCATTATTTCTTCACCCTCCAGTTGCACAAATGGCAGAATAGCACCGAGCTGTCAGCTGTGTGACGGATATTGCTACAATGGAGGCACCTGTCACCTGGACCCTGACACCAACCTGCCTTTCTGTCAGTAAGTCACTGCTTAATGGGTGAAGGAAAGTGGGGGAAAAACATGTAATGCTCTACACTATTATTCACACTCTCACTGTTCACTCTCACTCCATTCAAATGCTGGCTCTGTGCCCCAGAAAGCTTGGCCTTAGAAGCAAAACTGAAAATCGCCAAGGGGTACCATTTCCCTGCTTGGAGAACAAGATAGATGTCTTCCTCTGGAAAGAAATCCTTAAGTTGAGGGAAGGTTTGATGTCACTATGTGGGGGCTATGGCACAGCAAGGGGCTGAGTGCCAGTATACCATCTTATGCTGTGTGACACCTCACTGTGGCTTATGGTTTTTAGGCAGAAAAAAAAATGGTTTCAAAGCGCATTCAAAGCTTGCCATTCTGAACATATCACACTGTTCCTCCTTGCAGTAAAGAGCTGATGTCAGGCCTCTCTGACTCTCTTCAGTAGTAGGTTTTAGAAGTTCTAAAAAAAGAAGCTGAGGTATGTGTCAGTGGTAGAACATGTCTTGATATCCAACGGCACAAACTTGTAACAGACAAAAGCTTGACTGGCAGACACGAGGGAATTATTGTGAAAGACTACTCAAAGCGCTGCCCATAGATTAATACCACCTCGTCTATAATCACATGCAGTGCTGTGTTAAAAATCTCCCCAAGGAGGAAATTGGAAATCCATTTCAAAAGCCTAACTCTCTATTTTTTTAACTGCCCATTGTCCAGTGTAGTTAAATTGAAATTTGCGGTCATCACTCACAAATTCCAGGGGATAGAATCAATTTCTATGCAAATGATCTTATTCGATGAGGTTAACAGATCTAGATAATGTGGTTTATTATTTGCTGCAAAGAACAGAGATTATGTGAGATGATGGATATGTCAGTGTCAAGAAATCATAATGTTTGCACTTAATACTCTGAGTAAATGCATATTTCATCAAGCCTTCCCAAAGCGAAAACCTTGCAGGGCAGAACTGCTTCAATTGCAAACAATTCCTGCACTAAACACTGAAAGATTGAAGAGATTTTCAAAATGCATGAGTCAAGCCAGCTATGGTAAACGTCTAAGCCCTCACTGCTATTCAGTGAGAAATATTTGCATATTCTTCTTGAAAAGCATTTCAACTATACAATTGCTCTTTTTCCATACAATGCAACATGTCTCACTTATTCCAGCAATTGTGTGCCGTCAGTCAGTCAGATACTGTTGTACCACAACAGTATTTTAATCGGAAGTATGCGTTATCTCTGAAGCTGTAGCTGAGAAACTGACTTTGGACTATGTGTGCACAATAGAAGGACTTTCTTTCAGATGAAAATATGTTCTTGACTTGGCACAATGTTAATGTGTCACTTTGGCTTCTTCTGGCATTCTCTTCCTCAATAACATTCTTTCCAGACCAATTATAACTCGTACTTTGCAGAATTGGCTTGCATTTTCCAATGGACCTCAGTTTGAACAGGTCCCTATATGTCTAACAATAAATATTGTTTATAATCCATATTGTGTATATAATTTGAGAGTTAGATTTTGATTTAGAGTTATCCAGATGCAAAGAAATTTGCTCTTGCTCTTAATTTTTCCTATTTCCTAATTTTAAGTCCTACATTTAGGTACAGTAATTCCCTTTTTTTTTTACAATCTTCCATTTTGAAGTATTGCAAACATTTTGGTAACACTTTACAATACTGTAACATCACTCATAAATGGTAAATTGATAATTAATTAAACTTAAGTTAATAGTTATTCTACTGTTTACAAACAATGACTTGATAATGTTTACTTATTAAAAGTAAGGCTATAATATATGTTTTAACAGTTTATTGTTGCACACATTACAACAATATGTACATTGTATTAGGTATTTGTTTATGATTACCAGATGACTTCTAAATATTTAAGAAGTTGTTTGTAAACCGTTAATAAACATTATTTGGATGGCTATTATAAAGTTGCAACTCATGATTATAATACATTAATGGTTAATAAATAATTTGTAAAGCATCTACGAACACTATTTAGGTATTATCAGTGCACAAATAATAAAATAATCATCTCTTTCATAGATCACCCAAAAATGCTTTGTAAATGCTTAATAATCCACTTATTTATCATTATCTCATTATAATAAGCAGTAGTTGCAACTTTATAATACGCGTCCAAACGATGTTTATAGATGGTTTACAAAACAATTATTAGCCATTTATATTTAATATATATATTTTTACCATCTTCAGCTGAAATTAAGTGAAAATAACATTTTATTTTGCCTTGTTCTATTCTATATTATTTTTTTTGCAATGAATTGACCGACAAACTCTTTTATTATTACAATTACATACCTTATTCCTCTTGATTTGTGTTCATATATTTATTTTTTGCTAATTTGCTTGATGCGGTCACAACATTGACTTACTCCATTTTTATGACTGAAGCTGCTAAAAGGGATTAGAGTGTCAGTCTCCATTCATCAAGCAGCAAACAGTTCAACAATATACATTCTCTGGGCCCTTTTATCACTCCGAACACAATGTTTTGCAGCTGCACGTCAGGGTTCAAGAACCAACGTTGTGATGAGCTGGCCAACCCCTGCGATTACTTCTGTCAGAATGAGGGGATGTGCACATTAACAGCTCTTAACAAACCACGCTGCAAGTAGGTCCTTCTCACCTCTCCAGCTGTATTCAGAGCCCACTCACCCCTTTTTGTCCACACCCCCACCCCAACTCCATCTGGCTCCATTTCAGCCTCAGTCCAGTATATGGGCTTTCGGTCACAGTGCCGCCTTGCAGCAACTTATCATGTAATAAGTGTAATAAAGTAATCACTTGTCAAAAAGTAACCCAAAATAGTGAACTGAGAGTCAGTGTAGTGACATTAATATTTCACTAAATCATAATGACATTTTTTTTATTTTTGGAAAGTCTTTATTAAAATAGTTTTCAGCCATTTGGTTGTGGCTGGAGTGTGCCATTAGTAAATAATTACTACTGTGATATACAATAATTACTAAGCTTGTAAAGTTGCTGTCAAACACTGGTTTGCCCTTTTACCAGCAACAGCTTTCATTTAAACTGGAGAGAAAATGTTTTGTCACTCACTCATTTTATTTGTTGTAATAAAATTGACTTCAAACTAAATTACTTTTTACCTTTAGATAACTTTATTAACTGATGTTTAGTCAATTCATTTTTGTTAGGGATGTCACATTTGCATTATTATTTTTCGGGAACCCTTATTTAACCAAGAAGTCTCTGAGATATGATAATGAGGTTTAAAGGTGCTAGTCGGCAGATTGTGTTAGCTTTGGACAGGCTAGCTGTTTCCCCCTGTTTCTAGTCATTGTGCTAAGCTAAGCTAACCAGATAGTGACTCATACTTAAAACATAGACTTATGACAAATTGTATCAATCCTCGTATCTGACTCTGCAATAAATCAAATAGGGATTTTGCCAAAATTGTCAAACTAGTCATTTTATATTACTTATTGTTATTATTATTATTAGTAGTAGTAATAGTAGTAGTATGAGTAGGAGTAGTAATAGGAGCAGCAGTTGGGCACAGTAGATTAAGGCATTTCTAATTTTGTATTTTTATTAACTAAAATCCTTGAATTAGAGCTCAATATTTTCAATTTGTATTACATTCTGAGCAGGTATTAGCTGATGCCGCACTTATTACATTATCAGTTGCTGCTTGACTTTGTACCTTTGCTGCCCCTCACTGCCACCCATCCACCCATCTCATGCAGTCGTCACCCAGCACACAGGAATCGGGGAGGGGGAACTAAAACGTGACACCGTCTCTGTGACGTGGGCATCAGTCTGTGCATTTGCAACCTGTGCATGATGGCAAGTTGAATATGTTCGTTATTGACCAGTCATCACGTAAGCGTATAACTTACTAGGCTGAACATCTCATCAGTTATTGGTGTATATCTTTAATGCCTTCAACACAGAGTTAGGAGAATTTCTTAAGGAATTAGTCTTTTCTTGGGTTACGCTTCCCAAAGGAGATCAAACTCCCCGATGCTCCCAATTTCCCATTAAAATTCATGCTGTTGTGACATTTCGTTCAACGAGGGTGTGATTCATTTCCAGTATGTATGGGGCTGCATTCTTATTTTGGATGTTCTGATTCTTAGAGTGCATGTAATTTAGAGTAATTTCATTCTGTCATCATCCAGTCGCAACTACCAGATCACTCATGCTTTAAAGACCCATCTGCGTCCGTCGTGTGAAATTAGATATCACCTCCTCTAACAAGGGTCATACATCACGCCCATCGGATCCCATTGGAACACAAATGAGATGACGACTTGTCCCGCTGTCATCCTTTTACTTTTCAACACTGAATATTCAACATGTAAATTCACACACACACACACACACACACACTGTTTATGGACACAACATGTATGTATACATAGTGCTCTCTCTCTCCAGGTGGTGTTTTGTTTGTGTTTGATCAAAGCACTTCATAGTGAGAATCATAATGTGTTGTATATGTATGCCACGTTTACATCATAATGTAGTTCATTTTGTAAAGGTGTTTTTTCAGCAGTTTTTTCCTGCTAGGAAAAATATTCTAATAGTAGTTTATTTTAACTCTCTTTTGACCTCCTTCAGATGTTCAGCCAACTGGGCAGGAACACAGTGTGAGAGACCCGCCCCTAAAAGCAGCAGATCAGACAATACCAGCGGGGGTGAGTATTGGGAATTTCAAGTCTTGTTATAAAACCTTACATAGTTCCTGTATGAATATTATCATTTCTACTGTGTCCCTATTCAATATCACTCAAATCAATCGCAAATGATCACATTTTTAAACATCCACACATTCTTACAGGCAGGTTTATACTTTGTTTTTTTTTATGCCGCACATTTGGACTTGGTCCTGATGGGCACCCTAAGAATTCCTGAACTCCATCCAAATTAGGCAGTTTGCAGTATTTGAACAGAAAAGCCTTCACTCAGCAGGTTTACTTAATTAGAATTAGAAGAGCTGCTGTTGTCAGCCCATCACAGTTAAGTTATGTGGCTGTTCTGTCTTTAAGTTAATCTTAAGTATTACATTGAAACCTCTTAAATAAAAAAACTCTGACATTCTGGGCTCTGCATAACATTGGGACTTCTTCTAGTCCTCATTTTCTAACTAAGAGCTTTGCAGGTTTTTCAATTAATGCACGACTTTATGGAATCGATGCATTTACATAAACATGACTGTATAGCGGCTCATATGTAAGACAGCTGTTCTGTAAATGGAGGGAAGTGTGCAGTCAACCAAGCCCATGGGGGAAAAGCCATTTTTGAAGCCACAGTCAGGCATGGTTACATCCAATGTGTCACTATCTGAGCCCATCTCAGCTCCTTTCACTCATCTCTCCACACCATCTCTCCTCTGTCTGTCTCCCAGGGAGCATAGCCATCATTGTGCCTCTGGTCCTGCTGGTAATCTTGATTGTGATGGTGGTAGCAGGTGTTTACATCTGCAAACGGAGGCAAAGGTAAGTAAATAAATAAAGAAATACAATATAAATAAGAGAGAGGGTTCTAAGCAGCAACAGATGATGAGAGAGACAACACTACGCAGCTTTGAAGATGAATGGACATCTTTGGTTTATAAATGAAAAGTTTCTTGTTTGTTTCAACATGCTCAGCAGAACGCCTGACCTCTGCACTCAGCCTCTGATTATAATCCAGCTTTTAGTTCTGCCAAGCAAAGTTATAAACTCCAAGTGTGCCAAGTAGTGTGATGTGATTTGTTGTGTGGAGCCGGGCGAAGCTGTACAGCATGTTGACCTGCATGTTGTGTGTCATGTTAATGACTCCTGGCTCCGCACACCTCAGGGGAAAACGTGTCCAGAGACAGCCCATGACAAACGGAGGGATAAACGTGGAGATTGGGAACCCGTCATACAACATGTATGAAGTGGACCATGACAACCATGCTGATGCAGGCAGCCTGCTGCGACCCAACTTCACGCTGGACCCTCACAAGGTTGGCTTCATGAGCTCAATATTAAACTAACCACAATGCCAACAGCAAGCTGAAGCTTTACACGTGCCTGAAAAGCAAATTAGTTTTTTCTTTTAGCTCTTTGTTGTTTTATGCAGTGCAACATTACAGCAGCATATTGCTGCCACTATGACAAAATATACATAAGCTCGGGTTCTCATTTGAACTAAAATAGTTTCTTGTTTTAACAACGTCCTTCTTATAATGTTTTTCATGTATTCATTATCACTACATGTCAAATTATTCAGTTTTAACAAGTTTAACACGTTTTAACAAGAAACACATTGTATCTTGTTACATCATAAAACCTGTGAGCCTGGTGGTCTACAATCACTTATCTTCTCTGCCATCAAATTTACACACAATAATTAGATAGGGGCACAAAACAATAAGAAAGCAGCTCACGGCTATAGTAAATAAAAAAAATAAAAAAAATCTTTACTTAATCATATAGCATCTCGATCGATGCTATATGATTGATAAATGTTGTGATATTTATTTCCTTTTGTTATTTATTCTATCCTGTTAAGATTAAAAATGTCTTTTACAAATTTATTAGATATGATTGATCAATAATGCTATACGATATATCTTTTTTATGATCTATGAATCAATGTTTTTTTTTTTTATTTATTTGACAGGGACCATGCATATTTATGAACATAGTTGTATAAAAACACCATGTAAATATGCCAGAATTAGTTAAAATAACTACTTTCCATCTGCAGTCCCTAGGCAGGTAACATAAGACTAACAAAGACAACCAGCAGTCATACAGCGCTCGTTCATGATTCAATGTGGTTATTCATGTTATATAATTGATCTACAGTGTCTCTTTAGCAATTGAAAGGATAACAGACTCACTACTTTTTTTTTTAACAAGATTGATCTAAAATGAGGTTTTTCATGTTATAGCGAGAACTTATTTTTGCTATTTTGTAAGTCTCAGAACTTATTGTGACAAGAAATCCACTATTTCCAGAATTTTATTTAATTTAGCAGCAAATACATTATAGGTGCTGTATATTCATCTTCTAGGAACTCATATTTAAGTTGCCATATGTATTGATGTCCTTGAAAATCAGTGCAGTGCTTGAAAAAGGGAGAGGAGAGGAGCTGATTTGATTGGCCTTCATTGATGCCAATCCTTATCACACCTGCCAATTATATTATACTATGCTTATAAAAAATACTATTATAAATAAAATGTTGCAGGAGCATCACTGTTGCACCAGCATAGTCCTGAAAATAGGGACACCCTGTAAGTTACACCCAAATGAACCTGCATAATTGCCTGTGCTTCGACTCATTGCATCTGCATTAGTAAGTACAAGGGTGCACACAACAAACTTTGTGTAACTTAAAAAAACTATTTAATTGCAGGAAGGACACCAACCACCATTTTCCAGCTTTATAAAAAATAATTGTGTGTTGTGTTCTTTGTCTCTGATTCAATAACTGTGATAAGGTGATATCTAGTGTTGGGATAAATCTGTTTTTTAGAAGATGAAGTAAAGAGCTGGCTACAGTAGTGTGCAGTAATGTGCAGGTGCCATGAACCAAGGGGACTTTTCATCTGGCTTGTGATTTATTCTGTTCATGGCCCTCAACCCCACACTAACACTCAGCATATCAAATGAATCATAACACCTTCACTGATGTTGTTATCTAACTCACCTGCGAGAGCCTCAAGCCCAATGCTATTCCTTCTTCCCCTGCCAACTTTGACATTTGCTATTGTCAGTCCAATCTGGGTGTATTTTCAACAGAGGCACGCTGGCTTGAATCTAAACTAGCTTCTGTATTTCACTACTCTATCTTGGTCCCCTACAATAACCTTCTTCTTTAATTCAGTGCAGTATTATTTTGAGTTAAACAAAAATTGAATATATTCATTCTTTATTGTGCTCTATAGAGGAAATTTGCTACAACTAGACAGATTTTTGGAAATTTGTAGATAGATTTAAAAACAAAGTAGTTGGCCAAGCGTTATTACATTCGTCAAACTGTTTGTGTGTTAGCTGTGTTGGTGTTAGTGAATTTAACTTTGCACTGTAAACAGAGGTGGTGCCTGTTGTGTTGCAGGGCTGGTGTGTAAAATCCAGTGACCCTCACACCTTAGGCATCAATTCTGTGCCCAAGGAGGTAATCCCTGGACAGGTGAACTTTCCAAACTTCACTTTGTGTTTTCCCTCTAGAAAATAAATTCAATCTCATGTAGGCAAGCAGTGTGCACTGTGCAGTTACCTTGCACACATTTTAAACAAATTGATATGACGACCTGTACCAAATGTAGATCAGGCGAAAGTGAGTCACGGTAACATCCACAGTCATCTATAGCGGTTTCCTACATAATTTTGTGAGAGCCGTCAATATATTCCTAATATCAAACAAGTTGCATTATACTTTGGCATGTAGACAGTGGGCTTGCATGGCTTTACTGTATGTTTACATTGGCTTCTTCCTGCATGTTGCTGTCTGTTACTGTACTACAGCTCACTGAATAACAATCTACGTTATGCATGAGTCATGTCTTGTGCTTTTCTTTGTTCTGCTTCCAATAGAATTCAACTCAACAATTTTTAGCCCACTTTTTTAAACCTTGATAATCACAGTGGACTTTCCTTAAAGCTGCACTAATCAATATTTTATTATATTAACTTTAGCTCAAATGGCCCTGTGTAATGTGAAACAGGAGGTTGCTCGTAGTAATGAGGTTACTCTCAGCTCCACAGAGTTGTTTTGTCTCTTTTAGGTCTTTTTTTTAATTTTTAAATTTTTTTTTTTTTGCAACCTGTCCTGCAAACTCTCAACCTTATAACTTAATTTATCAACCTTTTCAGCAGATGCAACTCTGGTAAACAGACTGTATGCTAGTGCCCAGTACTAAAGAGCAAACAAAGTTAGAAACTAGCTACAGTAGTGAACAACGTGAAGTATTTAGAGCCAGATGTTTTATCTCATGAGTTGGTGGGGACCAAAACAGAGCTAAAAGAAGAGTGACTATTGGACTTCATTCATCAGGTGTACAAAACACGACAAATTCAGATTAACCATGATGCTATTCCATATCTGCTGGCTTTTACAACTTTAACGACTTTGTAAAATTATATGTTAGATGTTGTGTTCTCAACAAAAATGTATTAATGCAGCTTTAAGACTCCCACTGTTCTTAAGAAATTTATATAAATAAATAAAATTGTATCCATCTTCTTTCCTTCCTTTACAGCCCATGAACTACTCAAACCCAGTGTATGCAAAGATCTATATCGACGGACAAAACTGCCGAAAGCCAGTCATCAGTATTGACGAGAGGAGAGAGCTACTCCCAAAGAAACTAGAGGGGACAATTCATGAAACCGCCGCATAGCCTAACTTTACACTTTGTACTTCTTTTTTACCACAATGTACAATGTATAATATGAAGGAGGAAACAAGAATTTTTCTATTTCCTATGAGGCTCTTAGGTTTTACCGGTTTAGCATCAGCATAATGTCCTTGTTGGTGTGCTGAAGAGATTTATTTTCCATTTACTGTTTGCTTTCTAATGTTTGTCAAACATAAGTTATACAGCGATATACTGTATACTCTTTGACACTGAAGTAAAGCTGCTGATTTGCAAAAACATTTATTAACACCATAAGCCACACTCGTGCACAGTTTAAACCTTAAAATGCAGTGCTGAAATTTGTACCCATACCTGTTTCTAGTTTGAGTGTAACACGGACACTGTGTCGTTTTGTGAAGATAACGAAGGCAGGTTGGCTCAATTTTTCTGAACAAATGTAAGTTTTGAAGAAAGGTGTTAAGAGGGTTGTTTCTAGCTTTTTTTCTTTCTTTGTTCACATGTCATATGATGTATGGACCACAGAGCTTCACAATTGAGCAGTGAAGCTTTATATTTTTTAGGTTTTGTCTATTTTTTCTCTCCTCGGTACCTGACAGATCTTCTGATTGGATTTCCAGTGGAGGCCATACTATCAACATGATCTTTTCACAATATGTAATTCCATAGGTCTTCTGTCTTTTCTATTTCCGTGGATATCCACCTCCATCCCCCCGGTTTCTACAGTGACATACCACATGAACTAATCTTTTGGTGAAAGAGATTGAAGCCCACCTTGAATGTTCTCCGATCAGATTCCCAGATCCTGTACTGTACACTGAAAAGACAGATACTGAATACCATATTTTTCTAGGTCTCATATATCTACAGATGGCTTAAAATTGTAGACAAGGAAGAGATTTACCACAGCTACAAAAAGGTGAAGAGTTATAAAAACATCTGTTACTTCAGAAAAGGAAGATGATAATTATAAGAAATTTTATAATTTTGTATTTGATTTGTATGTTGTTTGGCTGCTTGTATTTTGAAGAAATGTATTAAATGTAAGTAATTTTTATATAAAATGTAAATCGATATTGAATAAAGGGGGCTTATTTCCACATGGTGTCCCTTTCTTAGGCCACAGCAGACACTGCCTATTCAACCCGTGATCAAACTGGCAGAGTAGTTATATTCCCGCGGTTCACATGGCCACTGACCTGACAAGTCAATCAACAGCGTGAGGTCTTTTACTTCCTGCGCAGAGAAAGGTGGCTGATGGGAGATTATTGCCCTCCCTGTGTGTGTGCAGGAAGGCCGACATCCTTCATTACCTGGCGGTGGTGGCACAGCGTCTGTGCCACCTGCTGAATGATAATTCAGTCTCCTTTTGCTTTACTTACAATGGCTGTCTCTTCACACACTTCACCTTCTCCCTCACCATGGCAACCAGAGGAGGCAGCGGCACTCCGGCCCTTTCTCCATCTGTCTGTGCTATTGGCTGGATCTGCCAGCACACCACATTTTGATGATGTTACAAATAGATGCCACTGTTTCCAACTGCTTTAACTGTCCTCCACGGTAAACCGCCAGTGAAATCCACTGTGATGACACCTGGCATTTCCAAAATGTCCATATGAATGTTTTCATAGATTAGACTATTTTCTGCAAATCACAAGCCAATGTGCTGAGAGAAAGAGGAATCTTCACCACTGTGGAAGGCTCTGCCGCAACTGTAGCTAAGAAATTTAATGCAGTGAACTAATATAAATGAATCAAATGTTTAAATTTGTCTGAGCCGATTGAGGTTTCTTGTGTTTCATCATGAGCATCTTGTTGCAAAAGTTCATCTCCATCTCTTTTATAATAGTGGTCTATGAGGGCTAAAGGTTTTTTTTTTTTCTTGCAATACTGTGGTTAGTCACAAGGGACAAAGGAGCAACCAGCTGACTTAGTTATCCCATGTCCAGTTTTCTTAATAGAGTTGTGAAGATGTTTTTTACGGTTCTGGAAGAAGTACATAAAACTCTACTGGTTGAATCATCAGAACAAAAGATGAGCCATTCTATTGAAAAATATCTGGGTTTTCTTTTTAACAACAAAAGTACAAGCTTTTGTTCATTAAAACGTAAAGAGAAAAGTCAACTACAACTCTCCAAGAGTATTTCTGTAGGAAACATCCACTCAACGAGTTAAAAATTCAGTTGTGTCTATCACTAACAGCGAGCAGAAGCTCAACATTATGCTTTGCATAAATGTGATAGAACAGTCATACCATTCACTTTGGGGACTGCAGGTCAATGTTGGATGAATTCAGCCACTAGGAATTGTTTGCAGCTGGGATTCACACACTCTCTAGGCTGATTGTTGTCATAGTATTTAGAGCAGAGTTGAAATCATAATAGATTGCTGTGACATAAACTTATAGTATCGTTAAACTATCCATGATTTTATGCCAAGCAATATTCTGATTATTTTTTTTAAAGAAACTGAATTTCGAAATGGTGATTCAGTTGGGAAAAAGGTTCCAGGAACCAGCAGCACTTTCCACCTCTAAACTGTACATCAAAGATACAAAGGTACAAATAGCAAAGTGCCCTCAAGTGATATCAGCAATGGTTCACATGTCATCCAACCCGTTCGCACTCCGAACTCGTAAAATACGGACGTTTGGGCAGTGGGTGTCAGCGTCAGAAGCGGCGCAAAAAGCGCCCTTCAGCGTGTTTGTAGAACGCACCAGGGAGAGCAGCAGCTACACGGGGTTTGAAGATTACGTAGGTAGGGAGTAGTACGAAAGGCTGAAAATCTGCATAGGGAGGTTGGTTGAGGTGGTGGATGGGTCGAACACAGGACTTTCACCCAGGAGACGGGGATCGTGTCCCACATGTCACGTTTCCTAAACCCAACCGTTGCTTTCTTCTTTCCTAAACCCAATCGTCCCGTTCTTCCCGCGTGTCATGGAAACGTAAGCCCACCCACGCCCTTTTCCTTAACCTAACTGCGTCAAAAGTGACGACAATAGTCCCCACCAAGCGCATTTAGATAAAGCGCGTTTAGATATGACGCTAAAGGAGACTTTTAGCGTCAATAACAACGCCAAAGGCACCTGACCAAGCGTCCGTATTTTACGCGATGGGAGTGAGAATCTGTTGTGTCATCAGTGAGTGTCTGCAAACTATGAAATATTTAAGTACTGTCTACAGTTTTGCAGCAGCCAAGTAGAATAATGAAATGGTGAATAAAAGATAAAGTATTTGATATGCCTGTGCAAAGCTCCATCGTCCAAGATTTGAGCTATATTGTCTGCCTAAGAGCATTGCATTTAGAAAATCTGGTTGTTAAGCAGCAAAACCCTGTGATGTTTCAGATGTTCCCATTAGCTCTTTCACATATCATGCATAACGACCTGAAAGCCTTTTCAAAGCAGTCTGCACTTTGACTTCAGTTAATTTACAACCAAAACATGACTTTGATATTGAAATAGGCCATACAAAGGTGCATTAGCTAATGTTTTTAGTACTTCTCTAAGCACAAAATGACCTTCTGTGGAGTTATTGATACTAATAATAATAATAATAATAATTACTGGTCTTACTTTTTACTATCATAACCGTGTGATTTGATTATAGTCCATGATGTGTGCCTTTAATTTGTGCAAATTACAGGCCATTACCAGAGGCCCATGATTTCATACTGTTCACTGATAGATGGCAGTTAAAATCATATATTTAATTCATCAGGAAAAGGGACTTCTTACAATGCATCTAACTGCTAATGTTAATGTCCAGGTGGCCTCTCCACAAGCAGTGTAACCTCTTCTGCTGTGTAAAATTATCTTATCCATCTTCTTGACGATCTAAGTGTTGGATCACTTGCTTTTAAAAGGTGTTTCTTTAGGATCTGATTTAATGTCAAACCATTCTCTCTTTTTGTCTGTCATAATACAATATTGCTTTAATGACACTACGTTGCCAGCTGTATTAACTTTTTCAAATAGTTCCAGGTCCTCTAATACGACTTCTGACGCTACTAAATTCTTTTGTTTTCACCTGCTGGATTCCAACAGCAGTTATTCTTTTTAGTATTTGGTAAATTCAACTTTCCTTCAAATTAAGAGGAATGGGCAGCCTTAAATGGCAATTTTAAAGGTTTTGATTGTACTATTGATAAAATCTAAGAAACACCCACCTCCTCATAAACGGGGCAACAAGTTTACATAGTTAAAAGAGTTTGGAGAATCTGACTCGGAACGAACTTCACAGAAAAAGTAGGGATAAGGATCGGAAATTGTTTTTCGCAATTGAACTGAATTGTTCCATATTCAACTTTATCTCAACTTTATCCCCTCGTCTTCACCAGCAAAATTGTATTAAAATTTAAATTGCTTGCTGATGAGTACCATTATATGATGCTGAAAGCTCAGAAAAAGTTAGTGTGGATTTTGAGTAGAGATTACTTTGTCACACATACGGTCAACAATGATCTTCAGTGCAAAATATTTAAACTGAATTCAACCACCAGCCATGTAACTTAAAAAATAATGTGAGAAACTGTAATGGATTGTTAAATTTCAGATGGCCCAATAATTGTCTATCTATTGTCTGTCATCCCCACTGTGTTTTATAGTGTCAATTACGCACTAGGGTAGTGTAAATCAGTATAAAACTAAATTATTAAATATGCAAAGTACATGAGGGAAATTGTTCTGTGATTTTGAGGCTTTTGAAAAGAGTGCATGTACAATGCATTAAAAATTCACCTCAGGCTCTCTCCATACAACAGTCTTGAACTAAAGAAGACCTCCAGCTCAGCAGTGATAGAACGCAGCTGCACAGGGAAAAGTGAGGAAAGGGCTGCTGCCCACCCACTCAGCCCCTAAAGTGTAAAAAAGAAAAGAAAAACTGAAATTTGAAAACTGAACTAAGAAATGCCTGGCTCTCCCCTCACCTTGCCTATTGATTACTTGTCTCTTTTCCACTTAGCAAGCATCACCATTCTCCTGCATAAACATCAGAAAAACCCAGAGGGCTCATCTCTCTGACAGAATCAATAAGAGCAGGAGTCGTATTCACATTATAAAGAACGGCGGCTGCATACTCATGCTACAACCCTGCACCAAGGAAAGCTCCTTATTTCACTTTGTGCAGTGAGAGCCAGAGAGACTGTAAGAGTAACTGAGAGAGCCAGAATGACCTAGAGTCAACATAGCTAATAAAATCTCAACACTCACATTGGTGATTTAAGTGCTCACTGTTAGACATTGAAGAACAGGTGATGCTAAATCGTTGTATGGTCATTTATAAGTAAGGTGATAGCCAATAATGTTTGAAAAGTCACCTAACTGACAACATCACATCATGCTGCATGTCCGGAAATCAGCTGAAGAATAGATATCACTCAATATTAGAACAAGACTAAGAATATACAGTATTCCATTTAGCCTTCATTAATTCTTGAGGCGAACACCCATCAATAAACTCAGCCATTACCGTGAAACACCCTGCATGTTTTGAGCATTTTTAACAAGATAATTTTGTTTCAGTATACCAGACAGGGATTCAGACTGAAATAAAGTTCAAAACTAAATTCAATGGAGATAGTAACTGAAAACAAAAGGGATTCAGACTGAAATAAAGTTCAAAACTAAATTCAATGGAGATAGTAACTGAAAACAAAAGTCTAGATTCATGCTTAATCTTAAGAAGTTGGGTTTTTGTCTGAAAGTTCCAAATGTTTCTTGCAAATGTCAGTAATGTCAAGCAACAATCATCAAACCTCTAGTGTCATTTTATTATACGAAAAAAGCAATTAATGGATCCTACTCAACAAGTCCTCCAACCCATAGGACTGCATAGGCTTTTTGTTCCTACCTTCTTATACAACCCATGGGAGAGTTTCCTATAAGCGTCCCTACCAGTGGCAGCAGATCAACATGCCCTCATACCTAAACGTTACAGTCACAGTTTGGTCAGCTTTAGGCAGCAAAACTACTTGATTATGTTTAGGCAACAAAAGAACCTTAGTTAGGTTTCAGAAAAGATCATGGTTTGGGTTACAATAAGAATGTCTTACGTTACTTCACTTCTGTACATAAGTACATGACGTAATTATGCATTTGACCTAGAACGTGATGTAGATAGATGTAGTTTGTTACCAAGTTGAAATAACTCAACGTTGACTTTTAGTTTCAAATGAGACACTCTCCTAAGCCAAAGTGGAGTTTCTCTGACCCATCCACCCCGACCAACACTACCACCACCCCTAAACTAAACAGACTTGTTCAGTCTTCATACCACGTTACATGACTTACAGCTTTGCTCCCATCATAATTACTATGGCCATTAGAGGTCGTCACATCACAATTAACGTAAATATGGGACGTAATAAGCCTGCTTGTACAAACGACCTATGGGCTCATTTTTCAGGGGAGGCCAGTCTCATACCGTACTACCGAGCCCAAATGAATGTTGCCATTATACCTTTCACAGTGTTCAATATTCGAGTACACCACAAACAGTGAGAACCAAGAGTTTGATCGTATATCAGGAAGTTGTGTGTGGAAGGTAGACGTGCTGACCTTGTAGAGATAATTTAGAAGTCAAAGGTAACAAATTATACCGACAGGGTTCATGAATCAGTTTTATTACCAAGTGTTTTGGAACGGGTCTGCTCTGTCCTAAAAAGACTTGTAAAATGCATTCTAGCTTTACTACCTACTCTCATCTATCTCATTTCTAAAAGCTGTTTACCAAAGACTAGATATTTTTTGTTCTGAAAATGTTGGTCAACAAGTTGTCGTATTTACATGCAGCAGAGACTGTCCTCACAAACCTTGACTAATGACCAGATTAAGAGGGGAAATGGGGCTGAATTGTAATCCCCATGGTGAAAGCTGCACTTTCAATAAGCTCGGCCAATAAATCTGTGGGAGGGTCCAGTCTTTCTTTGACAGCTTTTGTGTTTCTGCAACAATTCTGCTCTCGGTTGTTGATCACAGCAGCATGCAGTGCCAAAGACAGCATGCTGATTGGATGCCGCACATTTTCTCCCCTTAATTCTAACACGTTGACACGTGTATTGACTATTCAGGCATTTTTCTACAAGGAGATTACAAACTGCTTTTTAGATAGCAAAAGAAAAGGAACAAAAGACAGAGCAGCAAAAAACAAACAAGACTAGATTATACAAGACAAACAAGACTCTAACCTAACCCACTCTTTCCTAACTTCATTTGCATACATGAGACATTCACTCTAGTAACCTGGTTCAACACATAAATGTCAGAGCAATAATACAATATGGAATTTGCATAAAAGTAGTTACAGTTGATTCTGTGGGTCTTTCTTGTGTAACCCTCAAATTTCACTGATACGGTGGCTTCGCACAGCGTTATGGATATACAGTATCTCCATGCTGTATGCATGTTAGCAAGCAGTACTCAATATTGCCTTTTCAATACTAGAAATATCATCAATAATTGCATGTACAGTGTATGTAATCCTAGACCAAACACTACAGTTCCTGAAACTATACAGTTCCTCAAACCCAGAATACAAAATAGGATTACATGTACATATATCTCTGGTAATAATGTAAATAATAAGAACCCAGAATTGGCACCAATTTTCAACACAAATACAGACCCAGTGTCAGTACCAATCTATCGGTGCTCCCTATATAATTATAGCCCCATGGCTGCAGAAAATAAGAAGACAAACCAAGATTACATATACAAAACATACCCCAATAATGCATAAACTCATGCATATATAAGTAACAGTTGCCTACTCTAGCTGAATGTTCATGTTTTTGTACAGTGTTCACAGTCTGCACAAGCTGCTAGAACAACTGGTTGCATCCCCATTATTTACTCAAGCAAATAAAATGTTTTACAGTACAGGCCAAAAGTTTGGATACACCTTCTCATTCAATGCATTTCCTTTATCTTCATGACTATTTACATTGTAGATTCTCACTGAAGGCATCAAAACTATGAATGAACACATATAGAATTATGTACTTAACAAAAAAGTGTGAAATAACTGAAAACGTGTCTTATATTTTAGATTCTTCAAAGTAGCCACCCTTTGCTTTTTTTGATAGCGCTGCAAACCCTTGGTGTTATCTCAATGAGCTTCATGAGGTAGTCACCTGAAATGGTTTTCACTTCACAGGTGTGCTTTGTCAGGGTTAATTAGTGGAATTTTTCCCCTTATTAATAAAAAAAGAAGAAAAAATGAGAAGGTGTGTCCAAACTTTTGGCCTGTACTGTATATCACAGGAATGGATTTTATTTAGGCATTGTGTGCTTGGTCACAAAGTGTCTAGTAAGGACAGCTTCCACTGGTACGTACTAAAACAAGTTCAGAATTGGCACAAGTTGTTTAATGCAACAAGGTGAGGGGACAAAGGTTGACTTTGGAAACAGCACTTCTGGAGCTTTCTACTGCACCATAACATAACGGTCTTTAGAACAAGTGAGTTAGTGGACCTTAAGTGGATATTGTTTTGTTAACTAAGAAGTTCTAAAAGTGCTTAAAATAATGTAAAGTTTGAACAACTACAGATTGTTTGTTTGATCATTTTTTGATAAAAGATGTGTTTTTTTTTTTATTCGCTGGCATGTGTCTCTCAAACTTAAAACATATGGTAGTTAACAGTTTAACCACTTTTTTAAAACAATGAGCAATATTTTAAAAAAGAAAAAATGCAGATAGCCATAGCAACAATAGTTCTGTCTATGCAGTCAATTTTCACTGGTGAAATTAAACAAGCCATGGAATAAACTGACTACAAAGAAATTTAAGAAATTAAAGGACCTTTTTTTCCCTGTGGTACAGTAAGTGGCCATGGTACAAATGCAATAATACACTCTGTGTAAGACAGTACTTCGCCTCTACCTTATCAGGATACCTTGCTGTGTCAGATCACTTAGTTAGACGTTATATGTCTTTTTATGGCAACAGAGATACGAAAGGTTCATGTTGCTGACTTAATCCCAACACAATCTTAACTGCAGCCATTAGCCATGATGTGTATTTGAAAATAGCCACTGTCTCCACCTATCTATTAATATCCTCCCTCCCTGGAGACTGTCTCTCAGATGTACTGAATTAGAGAGGGAAAATGGAGAGAGGAGGGGAGTATGTAGCGGAACAATTGTTCCCTACCTCAGCAATATAGTGTATGGGTGGGAAATGAAAGAGATGGACTGGAACAGAGGAGTGTGTATACATTATTTGTTCGGATACAGCTAGATATGCATGGCTCGGGGGATTGTACTCATACACATCTGACCTATTAGTCACAGACTGACCACCTCTATGGGCCATTATCCGTGATGGATATATACTAGCAGACGGTAGTGTGTGGTGTACTCCTCTCTGCAAACAAATTCATCCAAACAGCGAAAAAAAAAAAATAATGGTAACACTCCAAAGGTAGCTCAGGGCTAGCCTTTATCTCTCAATTCCTCAGTACCAAATTGGTGGTTTTCTGTCTGCCTCTGTGGAACCTTGTAAGGTGGCCTAGAGAAGGAGAGCATTTGAAGCGTCTGGTTGATCATAAACAGCAGCCTGCCTCTCTGAGCCATAGTCACAGTTGGCAAGTCCAAGCTCTGTCTGGCTGCTGCTATAATCACACTATTGGTTTAAATCCACTTCATGTCAGTCGCACAAGGCCCTGCCAGCTTACAGGAGGCAAAAACCTGCTGTGGTAGCGGATGTTGAGGAAATGGTTTAGCTTTTTTTTTTTCATGGAGTCTCTGTGTTATTTGCGCCCCACAGCATGCTAAGTGCACAAGTTCCTGACCCTTTCCGCTGCGAGAGGAATGAGGGGTGACGGTCAGAGGAAGTTCAGTTAAGTTTTGTGGCCTGGCAGCGTTGAAACATACTCGATAATTGTGATTGCTGCCCAGGACCACTCAAATTCACAGAACTCAATGCACATATCTGTCTCTGGAGCTATGAGCTTAAATGAACAGGTAAAACTCCTTTTCCTTCGAATGTGATTACATTACGAGTTACGAATGTAACCGCTAATGAGCTAGATTACTACACACACAGTAGCAGAAGAATACCAGCTACACACGGCAAGAATGAGGTAAAAGAAAAAAACAGGAGTGAGTCGATTCATTGACGTATGGCACTTGATTCTCCCGGTTCAGTGACACGAGTCGGGTTAATTAACCGGCTCTTCGGTCAGTTCATCAACACTACATGAGACGGGAGGTCTGCAGGCTGCAGCCATACCCGACTCAAATATCCTTTCGGTCCCAGTGATATTATATATAAACGACAGCCTTTTCAAGGCATTTGAGAAGGAAGGAGTGGTAGCAAGCTCCCAAATTGACGCTCGTCTGAGAAATGGAGTTTTGGATAATGTTCAGCTTCGGCAGCTTTACATATGCTAAAGTATACAATGACTGAGGAAGCCTAGTGACGAGTCCATAGCAACCAGTTATTACCCAGTGTGCTTTGTTGAATGGTCTCAATGTTTTATAGTTTTATTTCATTAGAATACTAGTTCACTAGATGAGTATCTTAGTATTTGAAGTAATGCAGTAATGCAGGAAGTGTGCATTTAGTTTCCATGCTTATTGTGTTTCCACAACAATGTTAATGTGTAAATCTACTGAAATGGCCACCACACCATAACAGAGGAGTATGATGCGTAAGCTGAGAATGGAGAGGTTTAGCCACATATGCCGTGGCTGTGAAAAAACAATGGGCAAATGCACGTCTTTGCCAACCATAAACCAGTACAAAAGGCATCAATAAATTGTTGGTCATCCAGAATGTATTGCTGGTGAAAGGAAGGTCAGATCTATTTTGACTAAAGATCCCAAAACTCCTCCGGTGGCCCCTGAAATAAATAACAAACAGTCCCTTAGCACTAGGACCCAGACAACAAGCAGAGGCTTTAAAAGGGGGCAGAAAACTCACCTTGGCCTTTCTTCCTGTTTTGCAACCTACTTGAGAGACAGCATTCAAGACTGTTTGTTTGGTAAGACTTGGTAGTTTGATTTGATTTGTCATGTGTGGTGAGGGACAACAACAACTTGGAGTGATTGCTGAGGCACACCAGCCAAGAAACATGGTCCCATTTATCTGTGTGCAACTGTGTTCCAGTCCAGCAATTGTTCAAAACAACCAGGGGCTAAATTGCTTAAAAAAGCCTTTTTATTATTGCTGTGTCAAACAGAGCTCAGCATTAGAGAAGCCAGTTTGAATCCATGCCTACTTGTGTGGTTTGAGTGGCCCTAATCTGCTGTGTAATTTATTTGCCTGTGTATTGCGTGACAAATACTCTTCAGCGAACATCTACACCAGCCTACGTAGAGAGCGTCTTGTTTTTTCCCACAGAGTATCTTAAATGTATGCATTGGTCAAGTTTATTTTCCTTTCCTTTGTATTTCTCGTGCAGCCAGAGTTTTCTCGGCCTATGGGAGTATGAAACATTAATAGTAGAGAAACATACTTGCAGGTTGGGTGTTCAAGGTAAACTCATGGAAGGCATTACCAAAAACTTGTTCTCCTCCCAATAAACATGTTTAAAGCAGACCTTCTGTGGGCATACAGCTGGGCGGTATATCAACTTTTTAAGGTATATCAATATATTTTCAAATGAGATATGGGATAAGACAATACCGTTTATTCAGATATAGTTTGATGTTGTGTTACATAACCCATGTCTTCCATAAAGCTGTGCCTGTGTTTGTTTCTCTCCTCTCTCACACTCTCTGCTCAACCCAACCCCCACTCGCTCAGAGACACAGCCTGGTCCACATGGCTGACATCTGACTACATATACAATTGTTTGCATAGATGTATATTTATTTAAAGGTCCCATTGCATGAAAATTTCACTTTATGAGGTTTTTTAACATTAATATGAGTTCCCCCAGCCTGTCTATGGTCCCCCAGTGGCTAGAAATGGTGATAGGTGTAAACCGAGCCCTGGGAATCCTGATCTGCCTTTGAGAAAATGAAAGCTCAGATGAGCCGTTTTGGAATCTGCTTGTTATGAGGTCATAACAAGCAAGGTTACCTCCCCTTTCTCTGCTTTGCCCGCCCAGAGAATTTGGCCAACCCATGAGAGAGAGACATCATGGCTTTCAAACGAGAAAAGTGGCAGTTGGTCAAGGCCACACCCCCACCATCCACCTTGCCCCCCCTCTCTCCTCCTCAATAGCTTCAGACACAGAAATGGCACATACTAAGGAAAGCTCATTGTAGGACTGGCTCTAGTGGCTGTAGTTCTGCACCAAAGCTGAATTTCGGGAAAGAGACTTCAGATACAGTATTAGGGGACCACTAAGGTCTATATAAAAGCATCCAAAGAGCACCATGTCATGGGACCTTTAAGCAGGGGAGGAAAACATCTATTTGTTGTAAACTGTTTATGCTGGTAACATTCTGTTGTGGTGTCCGCAACGGTGAAAAACACTGAAGAACAGAAGTTACTGGATGTAAAGTTAACTTCAGTTCTGTGAGTAAGAGAGAGTGAGACGTGACCCTTGACCAGATTATCATAGCTCATAAAAATCCAGCGCAATGACGATACAGACATTTCATACACAAACGCATGTAACACTGATGACTTGCCGATGCACATTCCACACACGCTGGACCCGTTCATATGAGTCAGCTGTCACTCTGCAAGCAGAGAATCCAGTCTGCAGTGTAGTTCAGACACTTACAAACCAGAGAATTATACAGTAACAATCAATCTCATGAATACAATTTTTTCTTTTAATCATACACTTCAGTCTATCGCATTTCCCTCTCTCTCGTCTATAAGCCTCTCTCTCTCTCTCTCTCTCTCTCTCTCTCTCTCTCTCTCTCTCTCTCTCTCTATCAGTCAGTTGTTGAAAAGAGCTGAAGGAGCATTCTCAGAGTCAGAGATAGTCCTGTTACTATTGAATATAGTCTATTTAATTGTAATTTTACCCTTAAATGTTTTTCAGCTGTATATTTTAAAACAGGGTAGGAAACCCTTTCTTTGCATTTTATTTTGATCAGTGTTTTAATAAAAGTGCTTCTGACATCTCACATGTGGCTTTGACAACTGAACATTTAGCCCACTTTGTAGAAAATACCAAGATATATATTGTGTATCGCCATTCAGCGGAAAAAGACAGAGATATGATTTTTGGTCCATATGGCGCAGCCCACAGTGGGCGCTCAGATCAGGAGGCTTTGGAGAAATGTGTCTGCACTGCATTTAAAGCAGCGCTAAATTAAAAAAATGTAATCGGTAAGTGTTAATGAAAAGCAAATTGCTAGTCACCATGCTAATCCTCAGTCCCTCTGTGTACAGCTATATGCAAATCGTAAAGAGCCCAGCTGATCTGCTATGGATGAGGCACAGGGTACGCATTATGCGACGGTGTATACGCACTGTGCCTTTTTTCTTATTTTTTTTAAGATAATTTTTTGGGCATTTAAGTGGACTTTTATTTTGACACGACAGCTGAAAACATGAAAGGGAACAGAGAGGAGGAATGACATGCAGCAAAGGGCCGCAAGTCGTAGTCGAACCCAGGCCTGCTGCGTCAAGGAGTTAACCTCTATATATGGGCGCTTGCTCTACCAACTGAGCTATCTGGACACCCACAGACTGTGCCTTTTTAAACGCCTTTAAATAAGATGCAAATCAGCACTGCTCCTCTGTAATACAGTTGCCATACAATAGAATATTACAGTACAACAGAATTCAATCTCATGTGGGAGATAATTGTGTTGGTGTGGTGAATATGAGCGCTAAACTGCATTACTTTTTTGTGATGGAGTCCTTGGGAAGAGCTCTAGCCATAGGCTGGTCTACAGCAGCTGTTAGCCGTTCAGCTGATCTGAAGCGTGCAGGAACAGTCTGTAGCTTGAGTGACTGGAATATTTGATCGTCTGAGTCTACCTCAAGTAATGCTTGGTATAAATGTTGTAAAGCCAAGAAAGCTCACCCTCAGTGATGTGCAGGTCAATCTGCAACACCCTCTGTGGAGCAATGTGCCTGACTGGAGTCAGGGGCGGGGCTAGAAGGGGTCATTGGGCTAGAATGTTGTCAATCTGACAATTGTGATTTCCATTGGATCAGAGTACTGTCACTTGACTGCCTGTTCTGCCGATCTTCCCAGCCCTTGTCACATGACCAATAAATGTTTCCATGATGTATCCAAAATTCTGATACCTTGTAACCAGCACTGGAATTTTTTATTTTTTTTTTTTAAGTGGCAGACTTAGCCAAATGTGTTTTTTATTCTGATATTTAATTTGTTTAAAATAAAAACAAGTGAAGTTAATAATGACTGTAATGTTTAATTTCCTATATTTCTAAGCAGATTTTCTATGCTGTATTCCGATAAAATGTTCCTGGCCCTCCTTGACTGATTATTGGTCCCCGCTGTGCCATCCCACTTAAAAAATCCTGGAATCGCACCTGACTGGAGTGTAGTTACCATAACAAACAGTGAACTCTTTACTGATGATATGAGGATGGGGGGGGGTGCTTAGTCCAGACTTCTCCAGTTGCCTGAGATAGACGAGGTGCTGTTATGCCTTCTTTTCTACAGTCTCACTGTGCTCTGTCCCTGTAACTGGAGAACAGTTCACATCGACAACTTAAAGTAGTCAGAACAACATTTTGTAAAGGGGCACTGTTTACAAAAAAAATAAAAGTTGACATGTTGGACAGCAGCAGCAGCATTAGGAGACAATCACACAGTTTAAAACTGAGAGAGCTAAACTATTCCCCCTATGAACAGAGCGGCAACGATGACATAGAAGCGTATGTCACATTATATACAACAAGGTGGAGCTGGGGAGGAGGTGGGTTGCATAGATGCGACCAGCAAGCAGTTAGGAGCAAACTAAAGCAGCTTTAGGTAGGGCAACCCTGTTTGAGTGTAGCCATTTAGCAGCGAGGGGAGTTGACCAGCTGATGCGCTGATGCAGCTCAGCAGTTGCAGCTCAGCTGATGCGACCGTGTTGTTGGCCAATAGCGGTTAGCAGAGTCTTGACTACTTGGCCTGCCAGAACTGACGCTGACACTCAATTTAGTGTGTAAATTAAAACCATTGCACAGCTGCACTCTTGGTAAACTGAAGATACATCAATATCTACAGTAAATTAATTGATGACATTTTTATAATGACTTATCAGTTATTATGATGGCAGAACCAGGGTAATTTGATTGACAAAAACAACAACAACTGAGCATGAATAGTCCTTTAAGTGGGAACCTTTTAACCAGTAAACAAACATGTGGAACGTCTTTCCAGGAGATGATTTTCTTGTAGACTTTAACCTTTAATTATGTTTGAGTTTAACCTTTAACTTCCTAATTAATCATAATACAAGCTAATTTACGACTCCACTTCAGAACCGAACATTCATCCATGTTTAAACCTAAAAATGAAATACCACCAACACCCTACCACACAGGGAAAGCGGACAAGGTGTATTGCAATTAATTCAGCAAAAACCTAGGCATATGGTGGCAAAGACACATTTGGCAATTATCTGCATAAATAGCATATTTCATATCACTGCAGGCACCATATGGGATACTCCTTATTCAAATGTCTGAGGAACAGAAGAGAAAAACATTAATGATCTTGTGTTTTTAAGTTGACTTGGCACTATATTTTACTCACATTGAGCACAAGTCAGTAGGATAGAGAATCTGGATTTGAATCTAAACTCATTGACTGGAATGTGAACTGAAATATAAATGGGACTTGAATAATGAGAGAGTTTCTTTCACTTGTCATTTCCTCAGTCAGTGTAAAGAGTGATAATCATGAGTACAGTAAATGAACATTTCCAGCCAGGGAAGATGCACTGCTTCATTTGGCTGGATTTCAATCACCAAATAGCAAGTATGTTTATACTTTTATATACTATTATAGAGCCTGTACTAGCTAGCTTCTTTGGATATTCTGCACAGTGGTATCCAAATACTGTATGTAGTAAAGTATGCCTTTTTCTTTCATATGTTCTACCACACAGAATTATAGAATCTTAATATTAACACATTTATTATTATAACACATTTTTAAGGTGGATCTAATGAGGATTCCAAAACAAAGTCATATCTAATGAATGTACTCTGAATTTATGTTATTTGGGCCTGCATCACAATTCCCCCTAAATCTTGTCTTGACACGATATCTCTAATTATTGCTATTTTTTTCAGACAAAAGACAACACCAAACAGTGACGTGGTCCTGTTCTGGGCCAAAAACTATGACAGAACTCCATGAGGAACGTTTTGTTTTGGCTCTGAACTATATATTAAAGTGAGAACTTGTTTAAATCGGAGTGTGTGTGTGTAAGAAACTGCATCACTGCGTTGATGAACAAAAATAATGTAGTCCTCTGTTAAATTTAACCCTGAAACACTGTAGATGAATGCAGGACGTAAAGTGCATTACATACCCAAAGTTCATCAAAGTGTAATCAGTAGTTCTCAGATTTGCAGGTCACTAGAGCACCCCAATTGTCCAATGTTTTACCTTCAAATGATTCATCAGCTTAGGCTGTGCTTGTTGTTCAGTGCTAATTAGCTAATGCTAGCAGGCAAAGATACTAAACCAAGATGGTGAACAAAGTTATAATGTTAGTCTGTCTTGTTCCAAGAAGGAGAACTTTGTTAAAAGCATCTCAAAGTGACAGAATCATGAGGGAAATGAGGGAAGTTTTGCTCTCAATGACCATTAATTTATTTTACCAAACCCTTGAAACCTTACCCTTAGGAAGAAATGTATGATAATGTCAAATCATATAAAAGTAAAACCAAGAAGAGGAATGAGGCAATGAGCCAATCAGACAAGCCAGTTCATTCATCCTAGCTAATGTGTCCCTTCTTGCGAAACAAAAGCTCTCCTCAATAAAATGTTCAAAATGGAAAAATGTACCTTCTCTTCTTTGAAGATTTATGAAAGAACAAAGCAGCAGTGACATGAACATGTTTTTTGTGTGATTTATGAATCTGAGATACAAGCCATGGATCAAGACACCTGTATATTATAGAGAAGCCTTGAAATATACAATATAAATGTTAAAGCTTTGTGAGAAGGTGCCCCCAGCTGTTTGTTGTTGAGTGCAGAAAATAAAAGGTGTATGTTTTGCTCAGTGGATAAAAGTTGACTAATTCAAACAATTAGCTTGGATCTGAGCTGGTATTTTGTCTTTATTCACTGCTCTCAATTAATAATGTTTTCACTTACCTTTTGATATGTGGTTTTAGCACCTTTCTTGCTTTAAAAGGTATCTGCCTCAAAAACAGCTAATGTCATCTTAGCGTCCTTTTGAAAGCTGGGGCCAATTATGTGTGTGTGTGTGTGTGTGTGTGTGTGTGTGTGTGTGTGTGTTTATTTGTCAACACAATAAGCTTCTGGCACCCAGGCTGTTTGCAGGTAGTCTGGCACTACCACACCTGACATCTAACCCTGTTGACAGCATGGCTGCCACTTCCAGAATACGATGCGATACGATACGATACAACTTTATTGTCAGCCAGTGCTGAAATTCTTTTTGCATCCCTGGGTAGTTATGATTATGTTCTGGAGTATTTGAGAAAATTTGTGTATACATTTACTACCTTATTCCAAATGCAGGATTGTGTTATGTTATACTTCATATATGTTATAATCATGCCAGGTTACAGGTTTGTTTTATTATCATTCCTGGTCACCAGACTGTGTGTCTGCTCAATTAGTCACAGTGCGCAGGCGGTTCGCCTTTAGGTTTAATGGTCAGGACTGGTACGCCTTGCTATGCCGTGACTATAAACTAGCAGTTTGCTAGTAATTCAAACCAAGAATTAATATCATATGATTGTATAATTTCATTGGTTAATTCTGGGTTTTGTGTTTGTGTTTTCATTACAGGTTTACAACCTAGCTTGCTAACTTACTAACTTGCTAATGTCACTAACAAGCTGACAGGCTAGCGTAGCAGTAGCAAGCAGGCTACCTAGTGTGTGGATGCTTATGTGTTATGTGTGCGCAATAAAAGTTCATAAAGTGGCTTGAGTTGTATCCGCCGTACTTGTCCTGAAACCCTTCCAGTGGGGAGTTCATTGAGCTATAGTGGTAGCTAGCTTAGTGAAAACTGGACATGTATAAAAAAGAGGACATAGACATACATAGATACATACAAGATGAATAACACCAAAAGACATACATGATATATAACCTAATTACACAAAAACGTAATCAGATCCTTAATGTGATTTATGTCACACTTATTATTATAGGCTGAAAAAAATGGCATTAGCTACATGACTCCTTGGATGCACCCTGTCTTGTCTCACTGAAGGCCCCTCTACCACTTGCATATGGGTTAGGAGGACAGCATTAACATTATAAGGGCTACATGAAGCTCTTGTTGATGTGGACATAGCATCTGTGGACATTTAAAATATGCCCCAAACACAATTCAATTTAGCCTTAATATTTCCTTAGGACAATAACATTGAAAATTGCCACTAAGACAAAAAGTAAAATTACCTGTTGAGCCTCCAACTTGGATAATACAGTGTGACTTTCCTTTGGGTTGGGATTTTGGGGCTTTTCCTTTTTGATTTCAATGCAGCCTGAGCTTTCCTAGAGGCAGCATCTAGTCAATTTCCCATCCAAATGTAGGGCAAATTTTACCCGATTTTCAGAAAATCAAAAAAATAAATATGAATTAATACACAATTCTATCGACTACTGTTGTGCAAATATTAGGAGTTGGTTGCATTGAGAAACAGTTTTTGGCACTAACCTCAGTCAGGTGCTACTGCAGAAGAAGACCGTGCAACACAATGACATGCCAGTCTAACGTCAAACAAATGAAAACATCGTGGGAAAACATGACATTTACCATTGTATTAATTTGAGGAAGGTTTCAGTCTCCATCGCTCCACAAAGATCTGATATTTTCCTCTCTCCACTCAAGGAGATTAAGCAATATGCGTAAGTCATGACTTATTCACTAGGCCTGTTGCTGCACTTGGTCACGTTTCTTCTACTTTATACACTTTTTAAACCTTTTGCGATATTTCACGTTATTAGAATTCCTGGCATTCCCCATCAGGTTTTTTTGTGCACAAATAGAAAATGCACTTTATAGTGATCATTGAGAAACTGCAGATTTGGCACTGCTGACACTTCCACAATGGTTTTCTCACTGGTGGTTATTGTTTGAAACAGACCAATGGTAACTGTTTCAGCAAGCAACCTTAACATTTAGGGCATAATCTCCTTTGAGCAATAACACTTCATATCCAATTCACAGATCAGCCCACTTCTGAACCTGCTAGCCGTGTGATAAAACTGAATCTTACAAGCCCATTGAACACCAACCACAAACCAGTTTCGTAAAATGGTCTGTCTAAAAAATAAGACTAATTATCAAGGGTGTTCGGTACCTCAAAGGGCAAAGCACGGAAAAGGTCCAATATGCTTGGATGGCGTTAACTTGCAGGAAGGAGATGATTAGTGCACTGCCATAGAGTGAATCGCCTGACCTTGATAATTAAGTTCTTGGTAAAATAGATGAATCCCATCATCCTTTGAGGATCAGTAGACCACCATGTTAATATTGAGGCAGCAGAAAGGAAAATCAATGTAAATTTACACATTTTAAGACACTACTAAGATAGTAACACACACTAAAAATAAGACTTCCTATGAGGTTCATAGCTAAATCTCTCATAGTTACATTACTGTCACTTGACTGAAACAAAAATCTTTCAGAGATGGCTCTTCATATGAATAATAGAAATTGAAAATTGTATGCATTCACTTTTTTCCCTTTATGATCTTTTATTTTAGAAACTTAATGTATTAAAAGGTCAATGTTAACGTTGAAGGTTTATAGTCAGGGTTACTTCTAGGTAATGATTATGAACCCAGGACCAAATTTTCAAATAGGTGGACAGACAAACATCAGAAAGCCCTTCATCATACTGTTTTTATCATGGGAATGTTATCTCAATTTATTTGACCCTTCTAAGTCTGCTTATTTATTATCACTACGCAAATGTTTAATTGTGCAAAATCATCCTAGGGTAGTAGACAACAACATTAAAATAAAAATAGAATTTAGGAAGTGCAGCCTAGTAACAGGTTATGGTGGCAAGCAACATAAGCAAAACTGAACAGCAAAGTTATTGTATCAAATATATATGCTTTATACTGCAAGTGTGCAGTGTGCACATTTGGACACTGTGCTGCGAGCCACTGAAAGCAAACTCCCTGTTTTGCTGTGATTTGACCTGACAGAGAACATACAGTAGCCAACAGGGGCATAATCTGAGAAAGGGAAAAAAATATGAAAGATCATGGCAGAGTCTATAATACAATGAACTACTGCATGTGTGCCAGGAAAACTATATATTTATTTGTTAATAACCAATTTTACTGTTTCAATACCATTCATTTCAGATCCTGACTACACTGGAAATTAGTTATGTGCTTTCAAAGTAAAGTAAAATTGGTAGAACCGGTATTTTCTGAAGGAAATGACATATTTTCAAAATGTGGCACCCACTCTTGAGGAGATGGTAATAATTTCTTGCTCTGTCAATTTCTCGATGTATCCTTCAAAAGCATTTGGGATAGAACTACCCAGTATAAAAACCTTGCAAATGTTGTATGGAGACATATAACAAGCCATAAATTGTTGCAATGCTGAAATGATGTGCTCAATTGCCTGATAATTTAAAAATGAGATTACCTCAACAAGCCTCAACATTATGGATATTACAGAATTCAAATACATAAATGGAAAATGAATATTTGTTTATATAAATTGTAATAAACAATTCTGTCTATATTGAAATGTGACTGCATAACCCTGACATCCCCCAGGGTTCAACATCTCTCTTTGGCCAAATACTGCAAGATATAGGGTGTTAAACAGATTACACACATTTACCTATACTTTCACTGAATGACTGTGGTACTATGGAGTCACGGTGTCAGTGCTTAGAGAAAGTTAACAACTATATCAACTCATATTTCCTTTACTTAAATAAAGACAAGACAGAGAAATACTCAGTTATTGCTTGTTTATTCTGAGGCTAGAAAGACCAAAGGCCTACAATCTAGCTTCAGCAGGCACATCAAGGCAATAACTAAATCAGCCTTTCATCATTTAAAAAAAAATAGCAAGAGTTACAGGTTGCATGTCTGTACAAGATTTAAAGAAACCTATTAATGCTTTAATCTCCAGCAGGCGGGACTATTGCAAAGGTCTCTTGTTTGATCTTTCCAAAAAAGAGCATTTGACAACGGCAGCACTTTCAAAATGCTGCTGCCAGACATCTGACAAGTACCAGAATAGCTGAACACATTACTTCCACTCATATTTCTGTACACTAGATATTTTAAAGTGCCTCTGCTCATTTATAAATGAGTTAATGGCCGAGGGCCCAACATTTTCTGACATGTTTGAAGAATATAAATGCGGAGGGTCCCTAAGATATAAAGCAGTGCTAGTAGTGCCTTAAGTAAAATTCTTGTAGATACTTTCCCAAAGAATTACAGTATTTCGTACCAAGGCTAATACCTAGCTGTCTTCAATGCTAAATAATCTGTGTGTTTTATAAAATTACAAATGAAAACCTCATGGAGAACTTTAAAGAATCCACGAATGAGCACAGCACCAAACTTCTGAAGCCCCAAGGGGGGAAGATTTTCATCTGAGATTAATCTCTTGAGATATTAAGACAATATTTCTGAACAGTGACCAAGATTTTTTTTATTGATGCTAGCAGATGTCTGAGTGAGCAGTAACAGTTTCAATGTTTGCAATGTAGGCTTTACATGCTCCTTACATTTATATACGTAATTATAACCCCTACGCTGACCCCTGTCAAGACTTGGACAATAGATTTAGTTTTCTCTTGTTGAACCTGTTAATACAACAATGTATAGTACACCGATATTTTGACTAATAATAAACTATTTAATGTAGAAGTTTCGATCATCATATTTTGAATATTTTGTGTCCTTATTTACTTCAACAAACCTGTATATCTTATATATTTCTTCACCATTTGGTATTTGGTGGGTAGGGACCCCTAATAAAATAGTCAATTTTGGTAATCATTTTTGCAAGGGCCAAGTCTTTTGTCAATAAGTGCATGCATTATCTTCTGTGGTTACGCTTTAAAAAATAATACATGCAGAAAAAAAGTGTTTACTTGGCTCTTTACTCGACCAATTTATTTCACAATCCATCATTTTCGACTACATTTTGACAGATAGGCTACATGCCTTCTTTGCCTTGTGTGTCAGTCTATTGAAGTCATCTGAGAATTGTAGTATTTCAAATGAAGAAGAAACCATGATGGTGGTGTGTTCTTCCCTCCACATAAAATCCCCAAGTGTCTTATTGCCCATAGCTAGCTACATTCAGCCAACATCAAACCAACTAGGAATTTGGCTTTGACAATCTTGATATCAGTGAGACATTGTGTTTTACACTTACTCTGTAATCCGCCTGAAAAAATCTGGAGTTAATAAAGTATGCACAGAGAGAGCATACAGTAGCCTATACTTAGGTGATGGCAACACAACTAAATATGCATAAATTCAAAGCTATGAATTTCAGTTTTGCAGCTGCTAATGGGTTTCCTCGTTTGAAACTTTAAAATAATTTTACATGATTGTAGCACATTATGCTCAAAACTGTTTTCCATGTTTGTGAATGAGGGAAAAAGGATCTGATATAACAACCCGCTTTCACACCCAACTCGTCAAATACAGCAGCTTGTTCTCTGCCGTCAGCGTCTGATACCGCACACATGGCACGCTTTAGCATCTGTATGAGGAGCATTGGGCTTTGACTGTGGTGCTGTGAGATGATGTATAGTATAGAGTGCCAAAGTTTGTAGCGATAAAGAACTCCAAGGTCCACGTGGATATGTATGTGTGTAACAAACACTTCCTTGTATACAGTCTATGAACAAACACTGGACTCTCACCTCTCACCCACGAAACTGTTGTGTCCAGTGTGAAACCGAAAGTCAGTGTTGACTTACTTACTTAACTAACGTCACATACGTAATGTACGTAACAATCAAATGATATTAACCCAAACCATGACCTTTTCCTTAACCTAACCAAATAGCTTTGTTGCCTGAACCTAAACAATACTTTGCATGCTGAAAAATTTACCCAGATCATTAAAAATGGCAAGGGATCATCACGAAGGGTCTGTATGTGATGAGTTGGTAATGAGAATGTGTTGGATATAAAAACAACTCTTTACATTTCGATCTGGAAAATAGGTTTAAGTAAATCAGAAATGATCCAGTCATTAGTTTTGCTGTAATCTCAGTCACATATAAATGTACCATTGATCTTTACAGTGGCTGTGAAGCCCCTTGTGTAAAAGTTACATGTAATTGTACCATTGATAAAATTATTCTGATGGAATAAGTATGTGGAAAACGTACTATACACATTTGTGCAGTCTGTGTTGCTTTGAGGGGTTTATTCTGTTATACAAAGTGTCACACTTCACAATAACTACCCAGATCAGGCCTGCTACAGTAATACAGGTATGCTAACATTTGAGTAAATGTGAGTTACTAGCCAAACAGAATGACACAGGATGGCCATGTCAGTTGTTCATCATTCAGTCAACCAGTTTGGTCCAGACATAAATATCTCTCAACTTCTTGATGGATTGCCATGACATTTTGTACAGAAATTTGTTATGCCCTGTGAATGACTTAGGTGATCTCCTGACTTATCCTCTAGCTGAGCATGTATAGCAATAACTGACTAAATGTTTTCTTGGATAAATGCCACACGCTACAATATGTGCTTGCCTTCTACAGAAAAAGAGAGTGTGTATGTAGTACGTCATATCAGTACAAGCCACAGAGTCATTTCAACAGCTTCAAAGATCCTGCATATTTTAATGTACGGATGATTTGATCAAGTGATTAGCTGCTTGTTGACTTTAATTTTAATTTATCCATCTCTTAACAATTGCAAGAAACTGTTTATGATTACGGTGTCTGATTATTGTAATAGATTATAGAAAATTATGTATGTCGTTCAGATTGCATCTGGGAAATAATCACAGAGTGGTACAATAGGCCTATCACAAAGTGATGGGGCGCACACTCTTACTGGGTGACCTGGAGGTCGCCCCATTCCTCCTATTTTTTTAATGTTAAAATTCAATTTTAACATTTTACAGTAACCCTTTTAAAACAAGTTCACAAAGGTCAGTTTTTGGATTACTACTGAGCCTATAGAAGCAGTTGTACTCTGTACTCTAAAGGAGCTATGAGAAATAATTACTAATGATGTCACTAGGGGTTATTTCTGCTTTGGTTTAATAGTTACAACAGAAGTTACATTTGTTACATTTGTGCCAGGGAGGGTCTAACCAAAAGATCCAATAGATCCAGCGTTTTCAGAGCTTGACCTATACAAAGTAATCTGCTGTTTAGAATTTGACTTTGTATCTTGTGTCCTGCTTTGCATGCAAGTGCAGCACAATCCCTTTGATTGGCTTTTGAAAATGTCCTACACAAAGCTAATACACGTTGGATACAGAAACTAAGGTGATCCTTCATTTCTCCCTCAATTATTTGTAGATGGCATGTATGTTTAAGAACTGAGTTGAGAACAGCTTTCGTACTATGAATATAATTTTAATATATATATATAAATAATATAATTGTCAAATATCTAGTCAAATATTTGTGCTACCATTGAAGCACTGAGACAGGGACATGTTTATATTAGGTTATTCCATTGTTCAATATCAACCTTATTTATTACTTTGATCAAATAATTAATTAAATTGCAAGAATGATTGTGCACAATGTCAGTAGAAATAATGTTGCAAGGGCCTGTCTTATGTGAAGTTTCTATAATAGCTGGACTGTAATGAAGATGAAATTCAAGATCACACTCCAAACATCAAATAAAAACAGACACGTGTAATCTCATTACCATATCAGCTTCAGGGTACAGTACCTGTGGAGACAGAAATTAATATGAAATTGCTGTTGGAATCATCAATTCCAATGCATTATTTTTTGTCTTTGCCACTTAATATGTTCCTCCACAGGTGATCAAAAACACACCACAAGTTGTATTTTAAGGGAGGATTTGAGCAAAGACTAGGGGACATTTCAATATCTGAATACTTTCGCTCTCAAGTGTCTTTTCACTGCCACCTGGAAACAGAGTTTACACACACACACACACACACACACACACACACACACACACACACACACACACACACACACACACACACACACACACACACACACACACACACACACACACAAGGGGAGAGAGATGACAGTTTTTTTTCATTACATGAACATGGACATAATGAACGCTATACACTCAATGTTTATGTTGTGCAGAGGTGCTGTCCCAGTAGGGCCTGCCCTAGACTTTTGGTGGCCCTAACCAAGATTTGGTTCGAGGGTTCCCCTCATTGTAACGTGTTGTCACTTCCCATTACACTGAACCAACTTGTGTATTGCAAATATTATTTTAAGCACACATAATGTACAAATAATCATGTAAGGCATAAAGTGAGGTCTATTAGCAGCTCCACTATCTTTAAATAGACTGCCGTAAATGCAGTATTTATCTATTACCCAGTTATCCTATGAGTGATCCTTCTCCAGGCCTTCAGCTCGATCTGGTTAAAGTTTGATTGATATTTTAGTGGTACTTTTTCATTGGAAAGGCCTGAATCTCACCTTTCTTAATACATGTCCAAATGTATAATGGTTATGACACAACCAAAAACATATCATGCATAAGGCAACCATATGGTAAAGAACATACATTTAATACAAATAATTGATCATATTTGTCTGAATACTTGATGGTTATTATTTACTGACAAGTGCAATGCCAAAGATTTTTTCTTGGGAAATTGTGACTTTAATCTCAGAGAATATTCTGTAATCTCAGAGAATATTCAAGGTTTGTTTCTCACAACTTTACTATTTATATATCGGAAACTCTAAGTTCTTTTCTTAGAACATGACCCCCCTCTCCCGGCTCTGTAATTTTTAATTAAATTTTGCCTACAATGGCCCTAATTTGGGTTGTAAAAGAGAGATGGAAAAAATAAGATAAAAAACCATAGACAGAAAAGATTAATTTGTAATTAAATTTCTTCAGATCCTGTAACTCAAAATGCAAAGAAAGGTGTTTATCATTGATGCCTTTCATTTAGAAACTTGCTCCTGATTCATATGGCTATTTCCAAAAAGGGAATTTTATATTGCTCATTTAGCTGTCAAGGAATTCATTGATGGATATCTGATGAATATTCATGACAGCATACTGACACAATGTTACAAATTAATCCTCCACTCATCTTTATCTTGCTGGCTCAGAGTTTAGAAATGAATTTCAATAAAGCACATTTTTCAGTGCAACTATTTTGCTGTGCCCAATAAAAAAGTCACTTATCAATCAGTCATGTCTGAATCAATAGTGGACAACTACACAAACTGTTTGGCATTGCTGTTGGCATTGCATCACTTGGGTATTACCAGAAATACCAGATAATGTATATGCATATAAATTTTAATCATTCACCTATTGTTAATGTCTAGATGGTGACATGTGTTGCCTAAAATGGATTTCAGATGAGCAGAATTTAGGTCTAGCACTATTTACAGGATTTACTGATATTACAGATACAGGGGCTATAGTTCCTCTGAGCAACAGACTACCAAGCAGCAAACTCCAAGGATGTATTTGTTACAAATAAAGCTCTGAACAAAAGTTCAGTTAAAAAGAGGACAATTAAAAAATAAAAAAAACATGTTGGTTTCTTTGCAGATTTAGCTAATTTCATTTAGTCACTTCTTCCTGTCTTTACTCCTCCATCTTCCATCCCTGAAAAAACTGTGGTTTGACATCAAGAATGTTCCAACCCCTCAGATGTGGAGGAGGAGTGAGGAGAGACAGGTGTATCTTTTTTTGTGGATAAACACCCCTTCAGTGAGAATGTGGTTATTGATTGGTCACTGCAGCTTATCTAATGGGACTGCTGTGAATTGAACAAACAGCAGTGCTGACTACAGCTGTGAAGTTATAAAACATTTTCCATGAAGGGAATAGTACAGATGTGCGTACAGTTCCAATGATTAATGGATTATAAACACTTTCAACTGTGCCCAGTGTAAAAAGGCTTTTTTCTTTCCTTATATGTACAAGCTTAACACACCTGTAACATTTTAGCGACATTATGTATGTTCTGTTCTTTCAGTAGTAATGCTTTCTGACAATCTTTTAATGTGTGGTTGAAAGCATTAATACATTATTTCTACACATTATAGCACACTGATTTGGACATGTCCACCATACTCTGAATTGAAGAAAAAATAATAGATACTGTGTCTGTCAGTCTATGTATAATTGCTCTAATGTAAAGCAAATATTTGAAGTTAATCATGATAATTCTATGATACTGAAGTGAATCAAAGTTGGGCAACCTATCCCTCAGATCAGTTGTGTCACAAACAGGGACACATGATTATCCAGTCCCGGCAGCATGGACAGGCATTGAGGGTCCCGCCCTGCCTATTGAATCCATTATACCGACCCTGGATGAGCCCATGTCCCCAAATTCGTACTAGCTAAATGTAATGACCCTCCTACAGAGGTCCGTGCTAAGCCTGTTTATGTCATGTGTAGGCTACTCACCTGCTAAATAAAAATGCCAGCCCATGGATTTATGTCTGCCGCCAGGTCTCTGATTATTGAATAGAATGTAAGAAAACAGTATAACATATTAGGTCAATAATACTACATTAATACAGACAAACACTTAGTATCATTACCATTCATATTATATACAAGTCTGGTGTATGCTGTTTACATAGCCTACTAGACTTGCTGACTGTGCTGCTAATCACACCACTGTCACTTTCATCTTGTCATTCTTGTCTGTAATTGCTCTTGTATACTTTCTATCTTTACTTCTATTCTTATTATTTATTTTTAAATTTCTCTATCTGTACTATCTGTCGTGCCACTGCAACAACAGAATTTTCCCTCTGACGATCAATAAAGGCTTATCTTATCTTACTGTTAAAGGAATTGACTACAGATGTATTGTGAGATCATGCAGAATCAGAAAAGGGAGAACAGACAATGTCAAAATATACTCTTCTTGAGTAGCATGCTGATGAAGTAAAGTAGGTTCTACTGCATAATCCCTGGTCTTATCAGCAATAATTACGTTGCTTTCAGCACCGTAATAGCGGACAACAGGTCAATTAGTAGTCTCGCATTGCCAGACCTTCCTCCACAGCGCTGTGGAAGAAGGTCTGGCGAGTCCACACAGCATTCCGGAATGGGAGAAAAACGTGCTCTGGTTTATTGGCTTTTTTTTGTGATCAATTTTTTATTAGCACCATTTATCTCGTTCAGAAATACAAAACAAATTCCATAATGTATGACAGGTAATGTCATATGGTGCACAGAACAGAGAAACACAAATTACACAAAAACAAAAACCCTCTCCCACCCCCCACCCTCTGCGGTGTCAAGGAAAACAAAACAAACAAACAAACAGAAATCACACCTTGCCTAATCACTCTCCTCTAGGGCCCCGTCCACACGTACCAAAACGATCTTTTTTTTACCCGTCTTCCCTGGATTCGTTTCAAGAAAAGTTGCGTCCAAACGAATCCACTTGTAAATGACTCAACACGCTACTTCATATTCCAGGCCTATAGGCGGCGCTGTTTCTGCTACAGAAATTCACCAAAAACGGAGAAGAAGAGCATAGTCACTTCTACTTCCTATCATAACATGACTAGATTATAACGTTCTCTTAATACATCCGTGGACTATAATACCTTTCACCACTGCTCATCTTATAAAGGCTGCCGCAAGAAAACGTGTCTTTGTTTACATTGTATAATGTGCTGTTGGATTGCCTTTTATTTTGCATGATTGCAGCGCGCTAGTAGCGAGCTAACGTTAGCGCGCCAACGTTAGCTAGCTCTAACATCGGCAGTCAAACAAACATCAATGATCCATGAATGACGTTGGCTACATAACGTTAGCAATATATCTTGTGTAGAATCCAGAGGGAAGGGTCAGGGAGCAGAGACACAGTATTTAGATGAAGTGAGCTGGTTTGACCATGGAGATGGGACATGCTCGCTTAGCTTCAACGCAGTTGTGTGCGTCAGCGGCCGTGGGAGAGGGTGTAAAAGAGGGGTGTGGCGATGACATCATCGATACGGATCCGTATTCACCATCCATACGAAGCCAAACGAGAGCCGTTTTCGGATTTTTTCACCCTGAGACCAGGTTTCAAAAAAGTGCGTTTTCAGGCAGTGCGTTTGCAGGATTCGTCTGGACGGTCGGCCCAAACGATGCAAAACGTGCGTTTGCACAAAAAAACGTTTCCGTGTGGACGGCCCCTAGATCTTGTGGGGCTGAGGTCATGAAGTCTGATATTTGTGCTGCTGTGCTTTCCCGCAGGTTGATAGTTGATGATTTGGCTTTCTTAATCCTTGCTGTTGAGAGCTCAAGCATAACTAACTAACCACTGTTTTATACAAAGCAAGTGAGGGGGGAGCCAGCGTTGAGCTATCATTTTCTTGGTTGCAGTTGAGCCGGCTAGCCAAATTTTCCTCTGTCTCCCAAGCATGTGTAATTTAGAGTCGTCATTTAGTAACAAAACAATCGGGTCAGTAAGAATTCGACATCCTATCACATCAGATATTATTGATGTTGTTTTATTCCAGAACTCATGCACCTGTTCACACTCCCAGACAATATGCAGGAAAGCTATTGGCATTTTTTTAAACCAATCACAATCGTCTTGGGTGTTGCTAAGCGCCAGATGGAGCAACAGTGCCTCTGCAAAATAGCCTCGGGAAGGAACTTGTTTGGGTGGAACATGTGTACGTTCAAAGGTTGTTTTAGTCTTGCAACAGAAAACTCAGATTGTACAGATAGTCTAGCTAGCTGTCTGGATTTACCCTGCAGAGATCTGAGGAGCAGTTAACCATAGTCCTCAGAAATCCACCGGAGTTTAAAATTACAGCACAAAGAAAGCAGAAGGTAACGGGACATCCGAAAACCGACATCCGAAAACAGTGTCATCCGGAGATGTATTTTTCAGATGTATACTGTAATTCTGAACTTAGACTCCATGATGCATAAGAAGCAAGCGAATTAGGAAAACAGTTAAGTCATGCTTGTTAAGCAATGGCTCCTCTCATTACTGTGAAAAATGTGTTGTTTCCTCCAGACATTTACTCCAATTGTTACAAAGTCTTTCAATGTATGTACATTTGAAGAAAGTGATGAGCTAGTTTTTGACAGCAAAGTGGCACACATGATGGAAAGGGTGCCATAAAACCTGCCACTCTCTTGGCATAGCAGCCTGTATTGAAACATTACTCTCTGTCGCCATAGGGCCTAGTAGAATCCCTTACTTTTAACCAAAAGCACATGGGGCCCATCACTAATTCTAGGCACATTTACGCTCATATTTTAGCAACTGACACATATCCATACAGCAGCAGCAGGTGTGTCCTGTCAGATATTGTCGTTTACTGCAGTTATCTTTGACAGCAAGTCAGACTAGACTAGCGCTAGTGATGTGCTGATGGTCAAGACATTTACTTCATAGTTTACAGCCATTCTTTTGTAAAGGGCATATATGGCAAATTCTGTCTGCAGAAGAATGCAGAAGAGAAGCTGTTAATTTAAATCCAGCAAACATTTAAAGGTCCAATATGTAATATTTGTACTGTAATAAATCCAAAAATGACACCAATGCCTCATCAGATATTAAGGAAACATGTTAAACTGAAATACTATCTTTTCTGACAACAATGCTAATTTCAGTATTTTTCTTTTTGAAATTTACATTCCGTGACGGAATTTATGTTTATGTTTTGATCTGTGTGTTGTTATCAAGGGCCCAGTTTGACAGCCAGGCCGGGTTGCCAGATATACCTGTAAAAACGTAAACCCAGCGCGCTACAGCTGTAACGTTAGTACAGCCATGAAAGCAGCAAACAAACAAACAGGATCAATTGAGATAGATTCTACCCGACCTAAAAAAAAGAAAACAGCATGTTTCTAACAGTTGCGTGACCAGAGACATAACAACCCCCTGGTAAATAATGGAGATGTATTTGAAAGATGGAGACAGCTTAGAGCCCAAAAGGACGCGAGTTGGCTTATTTTCTCCTGAACGGCAATCAGCTAGCTTCAGGCTAATTTATCACAGCTACTAGGGACGGGCATTTTTGTCATTTCAACATTTGTGTTCTCACATTGAATTATATAGCTAGAGTACCCGAGTTGGTTACTCGCAAAAACAATTGAGACACAGCCAGTAAAGTGATCCCGACTGGTCCTGGCTACCGCGCCATGCTAACCCTGCTACCTGTTAACGTTACCGGAGAACCAGGCAAGCGGCCCACGGCTGTTTACAGCGTTGTAGCCTCCTCAGCGGCTGGAGCCGACAACGGTGAGTTATTTTAAAGCCACGGAGAGGGGGCTGTAAATCGGAAAGAGAGGACTGTGAGTTTGCAGTGTGTTTAGCGATTTTTGCCATAATTCTAAGCCAATGAAGTGTGTTCCGTCGGTAAGGTAGTGGTATTTTTAGCGTTTCGTATTGTAATTCTAAGCCGAGGAAGTGTGCCTGACTGGCGTGTGGAGAGGACAGTGAGGTTGTTGTGTTTTTAGCGGTTCATACTGTAATTTTAAGCCGAAAAAGTGTGTCTGTCAGTTGGTTACAGAGCTCCGCGTGAGCACGGGCTTTTATGACTGTCAATATAGCCAGCATCTAACGTTAGCTACTCTGCTGTGCTGTGGAGTAATGTCTGGCTATGTGAGACTAGCATCTACCGTTAGCTACTCCGCTGTGCTGTGGAGTAATGTCTGGCTATGTGAGAAAAGTGTCTAGCAACATTGTTGTGAATGCTGCGGTCTCAGCCTGGCAACCCCCGTGAACTTCGAGTCTGGGCAGGAGGGGGCGGGGGAAACGTATTTTGAATTGGTAGTGCAGTAACTATTTTAACTGCTAGCTGCCAGTATTACACACAATATTACATATTGCACCTTTAACAAGACTCATTGTTAGATCCAATACAGTTGCATTTGCATTAATATGTAACTATGTTGCTATCATGACAGTACAGTTCATAGGGCCCTAGTGTGCAAGGAATAGGCTGAACAGCAATCCCACGGTATGTATATATTTGTACTAAATACCACATTGGATGCCAGGTGTGCTATTATCCACATTCTTTGGTATAATTACAACAGAGTTTGTCAACACACCCACATGCACTAATGACACAATATAGTACCCTTATCACCATAGAAAACCACAATCATATATCTTGGGATGTTTACATTTTGATCCTACTTTATTTCTGTGCAGTTGTTAACACTTTGCCTTAGCTGGGGAAACTCAACTGGTTGATCCAGGTCAAGTCTTTTCACCTGTATAGGCTCCACCATTATCATTATTAAATAGGTCAGGTTGTCATCCCCCATTGTTGTTCACAGGTGTCTTGACCCATTTTAAAGCTAAAAGTCGGTCCAGCAATACTGAAAGTTTTGTCGCTTTTTTGAAAGTTGTCTTCATCTTCTGTCTTTTTAGTTGCTGTGTAGAGCTTGCGCTGACATTGTAATGGGAGGCGTGTTGTTTGCTAGTAATAAAATGCATTGATTCATACGTCTCTTCTATTCATGATGAAGCATTTCATTAAATTTCCGCTCATTGTTTAGCTATCTGTTTTGGTTCACTCTCACCGCTCTTGAATTGATTTCAAAATACTTTTGCTGGTTTATAAATCACTAAACGGTTTAGGGCCAAAATACATTTCTGATCTGCTGCTACACTATGACCCACCCAGACCTCTCAGGTCGTCTGGGACAGGTCTGCTTGTTGTCCCCAGAGTCAGAACTAAACGGGGAAGCAGCATTACATTTTTATGCTCCACATATCTGGAACAAACTCCCAGAAAACTTCAGGTCCACCACAACTCTCAGTTCTTTTAAATCAAAACTAAAGACCTATCTTTTTGATTGTCTAATGGTATTTTTGAACAGATAACGGACATATTTCTGAGAATTTCTCCAACGCGGGTGTGACATAGATTAAAACTCAAAAAACACGGGTGTGACAATAGATTATCCATACAAGGACCATGTCTGTGAACTGCTCAGATTTAGTCTGTGAACTAGGTCAATAAGAAAGACAACGTCTGTGAACTTGTCAGATATTTCTGTGAATTTATCAAGAGACAGACTGTGAACTGTCCCGGATTTAGCAAGGTTTACCGAGATTAAACTAAGCTTTGTAGTGACGGATACATTGTAGTGAAAAGTAGAACTACTGCAATGTAGTAATGGGTAACGAAAACACCTCTTGTTTTAATGTTTTAATTTGTTTTTTAATCGTTATCTAACTGCTCTTTAATATTTTATGTAAAGCACTTTGAATTGCCCTGTTGCTGAAATGTGCTATACAAATAAAGCTGCCTGGCCTTGCCTCTGAGAGGATCGCTTTCGTACAAATTACAGAACTCCAAGTGAATAATAATGTTGCTCTGTAACTTCTTGATGAGTAAATAAGCAAATATTGCTAACAAATTTGTGAAATCATCTTCAACGGTGAGGATATGTAAAAAGTAATGTACCATAAAACATAACCATAAAAAAGTTTTTAATGAGGCATTATATTGCAAGTGCAGATACTTTAGGGATACTAATAAAATGCATTGTCACTGCACTGTGACAAAGGCTCTGTCACTTTTGGATGGCACATGGTAAAACCCACTCAGGTCACAAAGCGCCCAGACAATTTATTTGCAGTCACACATTTATACATATCATTCAGTAAAACACTGTTGAAAAAAACACCACTGTTTAGTTTATTTATTTAAGTCATTTCTATTCTACAATAAACTATGTTACTTACATTATTTTGAACCCTCTCTCCTCTCCAGTCCCTGGGTCTGAACCAGAGCTGAGGCAAAGAGCTGCTTCATATAGGGCCTACAGCAGTCACACTTATGCTATGTTTACACGAGGCCGGCTATTTTCATAAACGAACATTTCAACCTCTCCGTTTTCAAAAATAACATTGTGCACAGCTGTCAGGTTTCAGAAAAGTGTTCGTTTACACGTGCCCGTGTATATATGCCGTCAATGCCGTCAAGAGCATGCCAAACCTGTAGGTGGCAGTGTAACGAGAAGCTCAAGCCCACGTTAGCCAATCAGAATCCCGAAAATAGCAACAACAGCAACGAATCACTTCCTCTCTCTTCTCTTCCTCGGCTGCCTAAACCTCCGTTTGTCTCAGTTTACATGCAAACGTGCAAACAAAGTTTTCCAAAATCTCCACTCTGGAATCATTTTCAGAGGCGAATTCTCTGTTTGTGTGTAAACGAAGGGCACAAACGAAGGGAAATGTCTCCGTTTTTCAAAATAACCATACGTGTAAACGGGGTATAAGGTGTGCTGATGGTGGGAGATACTATATCTGGGTCATAGGTGAGGGTAGATTTTGTAGTTGAAAATGTGTGTAAGTTTTGGTATGGTAGAAACTATTAGTGAAATTATAAATGTCTAAATGGCAACATAATAGAGAGATAATTGAAGCAATTTGGTTGGTCTAGTGGGAGGGGCTGATAAGCCTCTGGCCACCTAAGCAGGGGGGTGTTTTAGTCTGAGGGTGGCTACAATCCAGACAGTGGATGTGAAACTTTGAGAAACTTTTCTAGTAAAAACCTTATGTAAAAATATGTTTTTTTTTTGTTTCTTATGTTTTTGCTTTTTTTTTGTAAACAAAAGCACCTTCACGTTTTGCAACTTAAGCCATTATGTTCTAAAAATTTTTTTTCAGATTCCCAACGCTTTCTTTAACATATGGTGTCAGAAGTGGGATGTTCCAGTCGTAAAACCGATCATGCTTTTAAAAAACAAACTGGACTAAGGTCACAAAGCAAGAAGCCTGAGATGAAGCAGGAGGATGGCTGGGAGACAGCTGTGACGTCAGAGGAAGAGCTGCTGGGTTTTGAGTTACAAGGGGGAAACCTAAAACCGGGCAGCTGCAGCCTGAGGAAGGGATTCCCTCCAAAACATCTTAAGGCTTATTTATGCTCAACATAAGAGTCGGATATGGACAGAGGTGTCAAAAGTATTCACATTCATTACTCAAGTAGAAGTACAGATACTAGGGTTTGAAAATACTTTTGTAGAAGTTGAAGTATCAACTCAAGCTTTTTACTTAAGTAAAAGTGTAAAAGTACTGGTTTCAAAACTACTTAAAGTATAAAAGTAAAAGTAATGTAAGGCAGAGATCTTCAACAGGAGGTCCTCAGAGTCATTGCAGGGGGGCCTCCAAATTATTGTAAATTTCTTTAAAGTCTTTAAAAAGAAAAAAAAATGAAAATGCCTTAACATAATTCAAATATATTATTAGCAAATATAAATTCCCACTGATGATAGGCTTACTGGCCTATAGGTTAGGTAGTCACTAAGATATCAGCCCACAGATACAGTTAATCCTAGATTTACTGTGCCACATATGTAACATTCAAATAGGATTTATAAAATCATGCCAACATTAATATTTTAATAGCTTATGAAAAAAGGGTATGTAAGAAGGCTTCAGGTTGCCCTAACAGTTATTGTAGGCCCAGTTTAATATGCAACTTAATTTCATACAATATGTAGTAGGGGGTCCCTGCTACATCTCACTTTAAGTTAAGGGGTTCTTGGCATAAAAAACATTGAAGACCCCTGATGTAATGCCATTAAGGACAAAAGCTTAACCCCAAAACGTGGGGACAAAACCCCACTTCCACAAAAAACATTTTTCTAAAGGCCATAATGACTATAATAGCTAAGGTTATATTAAAATCATACCTGCAGACTCAGAAGGGCTGAAAAAGGTGACACATCTCTTCTGTGTTTTTCAAACAAGGGCAGCTACAGTCTGGTGTTAGAATCCTCTCCAGTGAAAACATACACACTTTTACACCGTTTACTCTCAGAATTTTAACTGTGTTTACTCCAGCTGCTAGCTAACGCTAGGCTAACGTTACCTGCTGCCAACTGTAGTGTTAACTAGCGTCCCGCGGCGTAGGCGTTTCAGTTCCCTCTAACGTCCGTTTGGAGCATCAGAGAGAAGCGCAGTTATTTAAGTGGCACCTAAATAAGGCAACGAAATCCGCGTTGCTATTCGGTCCGGTAGATAACGGTCGTTAAGGCACCGGTGCCGTATTAGCACCGGGTCTGTGCAGGTGCGATTGATCGCGTACAAACCAATAGGGTGTCGGAATGGTATATGTTTATACTTCTCATCCAACCACAATCACATTCACTCTCTCCGGATGGAGATAGTTTTTTTTGTTTTTTTTTGTTTTTGAACGATGACAAGCCGGAATGAAAACAAGCCGAACTGAAATGTGAGTAACGAGGCTATTTTTAAAATGTAAGGAGTAGAAAGTACAGATAATTGCGTGAAAATGTAAGGAGTAGAAGTAAAAAGTATGCTGTAAAATAATTACTCCAGTAAAGTATAGATACCCAAAATTTCTACTTAAAGGTCCCATATGGTGAAAATGGGTTTTTTGGGGATTCTGTGTGTCATACAGGCTCTGGGGTGTAAAGTAAAAGCTGTGAAAATGTGAAATCGCTCACTGCCGCCATTTCTCCACCCCCCACAAAACTAGACCGCCTCCCAGCTAAACGGGCCAGTTAGAATTTGATGTATTTGCTACGTAGAAACCGGGTAACCAATGGGTGTCGTGTTCCAAAATCGACTTAGACCCGCCCCCTTTTCTAACGTTCGCTTCTGCTGCAGAGAAGAATCTGAGAAGATGTGGGAGTCATGTCTTCCCAGAAAACCGACCATAAGAAATGCATCATTCCAGGGTGGTAGTATGAAATACATCACTGCACTGCCTTCCAAAAGAAAAAGATGTCGCTGACAGGTGGATGGATTTTATTTTTGGAGACTTGCCTCAACCTGTGCCGAGTCAGGCTTTTCAGCTAGCTACTGTATGTAGCTAGCTAGCTACTGAACTGCACATTTCTCACCGCAGTTCGTACTGAATCAGGGGCTATATGATGTCGTATCAAAACTACTGTTGATGAAAGGATCCATTCCCACTATTCAGGACCCTCTCCCAAGCATTGAAACGGTGAGTAAAAAACAATTTCATAACGTAGATTACTAACAGAGTTGATAATTTCGTTTTTCCTAATGGTTGGTACATTGAATTGGTTATTATTGCGTTAGCTAGCTGGCTGTGGCATGCTAGCTAACATATGGTTTATCCCTGTGTGTGTGTGTGTGTGGGTGACTGTGCACATTATAACTATATAACCTAGTTGGCTACTGAACTAACTAAAGTTAGTACTGTAGCTAAGTTAACTGTATAGTAACGTTTGATACAGCAAACAACAGTGATGTCGCCTACTATTATAGTTTGTTTGTAATATTGTTAATCTCGGGCCAAGAGGAAACTAGAGATAGTCTGGGACTGATTGTGTGAGTGCATCACATCATCTTTTAGCAAGATGGCGGAGCGCGTATCCTCAGCGTATCGGTGTTGGTGCTCTCACCGGTTTCAAGTCCGTTTTTTTAGGAGGCGCCCCCAAGTCCCCTGGAGGCTTAGCGGCTTTTTGCTCCACCCTGGCGTGGGGACAGGACGCCGCGCCGCTGCTCGCCATTTGCAGCGTCTGATATACAGTATTTTCTTGGCGGGGGAATCTGGCAAGAAAGTACACTAATATGTTATAAACGATACAAATAAATGATTACCTTATTGATATACATGACCGATTCTGTGCAATGCGTCCCCTGCTTGCCAACCCTTTTGATTTTCCTTTCTCTCTCTCTCTCTTCTGTCTTCCTTGACAGACAGATGATGTTACACAGTATATATTGCAATATATGTTATAAGCTCTACATGTGATTAACCTAGGTAGTTACCTATTATTTATTATATTCACATATATCTGTATTGCATCTAACTTGTTAAATACCTTCTTATAATGCACTGTTTGCACTGCCACTGTTTAGTGTTATTTGACTCATCCAAGTGCCTTTATTTGTCATGTATGTTATAGTAGATAGAGGACGCTACCTCATCATATGTTTTTTTTCTTGTGTTCTATTGCTGCTGGTCTCTGAGTTACCACACTTTTTGTTGTATGCCTACAATGAAAAATGAAATGTCTTATGACTTGCAATACTATCACACTGTCTCCTTCCCATTTCCTAACATATCTGAATTTATTCTTAGGGAGCCATTACACGTTTCCCAGGCCAGTACCTCTCGGGGTAGTATGGCTGCCAGACTGACCCCTTCCTAAAAGATCTGTTGGAACCCAACTATCCAAGGACACTACTAAGACTCAGAGGTACTAAGCAGAGGTTTGTGAAATTGAATTTTTGTAAATGTTAGTTTACCTGTTGTTGTATTTTATTTACATTTGTATTTATAAGCTGATAAGTCAAAAGTAATCATTTGAATGATTACTGGTAATAGTTATTCCCAAATTATATATCTATGGACCTTACAGTATATTCCCATTGCAGTTGAAAGAGGAAAAAAAAAGAGGAAACAAATATGGGAACCTTATCAGTGAGATATAGTACATAATGTGGGCAGACATAGAACATTGATCTTAGAGACTGTATACAGATATTGTCCTATGCACTACATGATATGTATTTATGTATAGGGTTGGGTACCGAAACTCGGTGCCAATAGGGAACCGGTGCCGACGTAAACGGTAGTAACGAGACTGAATAAGAACGAAAGTTTCGGTGCCTCATTTCGGTGCTTGACTTTATACTACACCTGACAGCACGTAACGTTAGCCTACCTTTAGCTAGCAGCTGGATTAAACACCGGTAAAATGCTGACAGCTAACGTTAAACAGTGTAAAGTGTGACTGGATTTCACTGTGGAGGACTTCAACAGCGGGATGTAACAGTCTGCTCTGCAGCGCAGCAGCAGCTGCCGTTGTCGCAATTCATAGATATACAGTATGTTTATATGGTCGGAGTTAAACAACACAGATGGTGCGTTCACTTGCAGCTGCTGTTGTCGGAATTAAACAACACTGACGGTGCAGTCACTTAAAACAGGTAGCCTCATGGTGCATTCACAGTAATTGTAAAATACCCTTTTCCCATCTGGGGTTCAACAGCAATTTACTGGTGAAATAAGTTATTGTTATAGTTATTACATTATTATTAAATCTTTAATTTTGACCATGGCCTTAGCAATAAACAAGTCACTGACTGTTGTTTACTACCCTTATTTTTTTTCTTAACTTTATTGAAAAGTACCGGGTCAGGCACCGTTTAGGCACCGGCACCGTTTTAAAAGTATCGATTTAGCACCGGAATCGAAAAACAAAAAAACGATACCCAACCCTATTTATGTATCATGATAGTATTTTATGTTTGTTATTACTGCTATTTCAAATGAGCCACAGTCTACATACTATCTGACCAGATTATTTAAAAAACTACAAAAAAAAGTTTTGATCTGTGCCATTTCCTCAGGTAGCTTAGCACAGTGTGTAGACTTCTCTTTCTTTGTACAATGTATTGGAGTAATAAAATACACACCCATTACATAATTTGCATTGTTGTTGTTGCAGACTCTATCTCTCAGCATCCCACTTGAATGAGAATGCCAACCGGCCACAGTCAAAAGTGCTCCGGGAGATCCTGACCTTAAACTGGCCTTCCCTAAAGCGAACAAATGGGGATACCTCCTCAAATGAAGGAAGATTGAGCCGACATTCTGTAAGTAAATTATCACAACATGCAACATTAATTCAATTTTATTTTATTGATAGTGTCAAATCATAACAGAAGTTTTCTCAGGGCACTTCATGTAGAGCAGGTACAATCACACATCTACCAGAGCCGCATATTTTACATCAGAAGAGCAAACTATAATTCTACATAAATATGAAGAGCACAGACACGGTTTTACAGGCAAAAAGCAATACAGTCGCTGCTTCCTAAAACAGGAGGACAGCTGGCAAAAAAAAACAGACGCTGTAAACACGCAAATCACAACGCTTACTAATATCACTTCCCCATCAGTCAGGACCAAGATCTGACCATAATTACACTGTGCTTTCCATAAACTACTTTAAACTATTATTTTAGTTGCAACCCCAACAGTGGTAAGATATTGTGAGAGCAAATAAATTATATAACAACATAATTCAAACCGCAACACACGGCTCAAGAAGCCGACAAATAGCCCTGTACGTAATTACCTCCGCTGAAAATCTATATCTTTCATAACAAGTGATCCACAGTCGTGATACACAAAACCCTGGGTTGAACCTGAAGTTACCTCGTTAATGCCAAATCTTGCATCGTATTGCTATTATTTTTATTAGTCATATTTCTATTATTATCTCTTCCTTCCTTTCTTGTTGATGACAGTTTCTCTCTGCAAAATAATTAATTCATATGTTACACTTAAAATGATTTTACATTAAACATTTATTTCTGTAAAAATACAGATACAGTTCAGGTCAGGATCACTCTCTGTAGCGATAACAACTTAAACTGCGCGTTCATGGACTGGCGTGCGATTACTTCTACTGTCAGCATTAGCTACTGATGCCCAGTGTATTGTAAAGCCTAGAGCGCTTCTGCTGACATGCTGAGCTTAGCAGGAACAACCTCACCCATTCAAACACATGCACTCAAATGACCCTGTGACCAGACAGAGATACAGAGAAGTAATAAAATAGTTTTATTTATGTTTTGAGTCCTTGGGTTCTAATCAGTTCAAATATTAAACGGGGGCTAATATTTGTCTGTCTTGTACAACAAACCGGGTCACATATACATTCAGTAAATTGCTATTAAACATTACATGTTAATAAAAAAATAAATAAATTAAAACATAATTCTTTCATTCCACAGGCTATGTGTTGTCCCTGACCCAGCACCTTTTACTGAAGAGCTGCAGAAGATCACCATTCCAGAGGATCTCAGCGCTGAGCCAGTCAGAGCTCAGGTTGTTGCAACTGTTATTATCGGACTATTTCTACTACAGTTCATATCACTAAAGAACAGTAGGTTCTGTCCCAGGTTTCTGCCTGTTAAAAGGAAGTTTTTCCTCGCCACTGTCACACCAAATGCTTGCTCTTGGGGGAATTGTTGGGTCCTCTTTAAATAAAATTGAATTGAACATTTATATGCTTCTGTTGGCAATTGTTTCTCTGCTGTGGGCCCTCACACGTCTTGGTGTTGAAAAACAGGAATTCAACTTCGGGCGGCATCCACTCACAATGTCCACATGTGCACCTGTAGTAACATTAAACATCAACTGAAGCATGAAACAAGAAAAGTACGTCAATTGGTTTAATTCAATGAAAACAATTTCAATGCATTTGTAAACAAAAAAATCACTTTAATACTTGATCTGGGTGTTTTCAAATATTTAGTACGATAGTTACGTTATTGTAACTCCAGATTCTATGAGTATAGGCGTAGCCCTCTAAGCCATGGGTTTATGGGTTTATCCTTTGCGCCCCCAGTCGAAGATTTTCTTTCCGCCTTTGCGTCGCGCCGGGCTTCCAAATCGACCCCGCAAATACTGTATAAAAACAGGGCGGACCCGTTGCTCTGCTCCCAACATCAGCTTTTTCTTCAGCTAATGCAATAGGAGCAGGTGGGCCGGAATCTTAGAGGGGGACGCCTATACTCATAGAATCTGGAGTTACAATAACGTAACTATCGTTCTATTTCGTATAGGCTTCGCCCTCTCAGCCACGCTATGGGTTAGGGCGCCGCTGATGTAGTCAATGCCACCTGCGACAGATCCCACAAGTGGAACATAGACTATAGACTATTTTCCTTACTGCTCACTAATCTCGCATGTGCCGCCATGGCACCAACCCGTTAGCTGGCTGAAAGCCCAAGCCGTGGCATGATGTGATGAGGGAAATACATGATTGATAATTATGGGACGCCCGAGTTCCTCCCACACACGCAGAGTGGGGGGGGGGGGGGATAAGAAAACATAAGGCAGCACATGTCGTTGATTGTATAATAGTGATAAAAACATATACATATGTACATAATATATACAATAATATACACAACGGGGCCTCAATCGTCGTTGGCGGAAGAGAGGACCGAGGGAGTCAGGGAGGGCTCAGACACATCCCGCAAATAGAAGCGGATGAAAGGGCATGGAGATGCCCAAGAGGCCGCAGCACAGATTTCAGCCACTGACATGCCTCTGAACAGGGCTGTCGATGCAGACAGAGCCCGTGTAGAGTGTGCCCGATCGCCCTGGGGGCAACCCTCCGTGTTATAGGCCTGGGTGATAGCCTCGCACAGCCAGTGGGACAGGCGCGTTTTCGACAGGGCCGCCTTTTGGGAGTGTTCCCTGTAGTGAACAAACAGCTGCTGTGTCCGCCTTATGGCCGCCGTACGTAAAACATACTGTGATAACGCACGCACCGGGCACAATCTGTGGGAAGCCTCCTCCGCGTCGTTTGTAGGCGGGGGAAAAACCCTGGAGGAAAAAAACCTCGACCGAAAGGAATTTGTTAAAATTTTGGTGTGAAGGAAGGGTTGGCGGCTGTAGGGTCGCCGCGTCCCGGCCCCTCGATTGAGAGACAGGATGGCGATACTGACAGCGCACATAAGTCGCTCACTCGCTTGGCTGAAGTCAGTGCAAGGAGGAGCGCCGTTTTTAGAGACAGCAACCTGAGAGGGGCTTGTGCCAGGGCCTCGAAAAAGGGGCTTCCCAGAGCTCGGAGTACCAGGGCCAGATCCCATTGGGGCGTGAGAGAACGGACGGGGGTTTCTGCCCGGCGGGACCCCTTTCAAAAATCGTTTAACTAGGGGCGCGAAAAAAACGTTCTCTCTCCTATAGCCTTCCGTGGCAAGATGAAATGGCCGGCCGCGTAGGCTTTGACCGCGTGGATGGGGCCAAGTCGTTATCTACCCACAGTCGCTCGGTTATCACCCGGGGTGGGCTACTCGCGCGCGTCCAGCTGTGACAGGGCGTCCTTTTCACGCGGCACAAATTGCCAGGGGAGCCGCCAGCAGCTGGACCAGCGTCGGGAACCAGGATGCGTTCGTGCGCTCCGGTGCCACCAGGATGACCGACAGGCCTTCCTCCTGGGTACGTTCCAGGAGGCGAGGGATCAGAGGGACCGGGGGGAAAGCGTAAAGGAGGGTTCTGGGCCAAGGATGGTGGGAGAAAGCGTCCGCGCCCAGGGGTGGGTTGTCCCGTGAGCTCAAGGAAAACCACAGAGCGCACTGTGTGTTTTCTCGTGAGGCGAACAGGTCCACCTCCGCTTCCCCGAACCTGCTCCACAGCTTCCGAACGATAGTGGGATTCAATTTCCACTCGTTGTGAGAGGGTCCCCCCCTCGACATTAGGTCTGCCGCCCGGTTTAGTATCCCGGGGATGTGGACGGCCCTGAGGGACAGCAGATGACTGTGAGACCACAGCAGGAGGCTCCTGGCTATTTCCAATAGCCGGGCCGAGCGTACGCCGCCCTGGCGATTTATGAACATATGACATTGTCTGTCTGCACCACCACATGTCTCCCTGCTACCTTCGGGGCGAAGTGCTTCAAGACCTTCAGCACCGTGGACAGCTCCAGGCAGTTTATGTGTGGGAGGGGAGGAGGAGGCCATTCCCCTCCCACCACCTGTGATTCGCACATTCCTCCCCAGCCAGTGAGGGACGCATCTGTGTACACTGTCACATATGACGTCACTCTGCCCAGGGGAACCCCAGCTGACAGGGTCTGGGGGTTTCCCCAGTATGACAGGTCTGACTGCAGAGAGGGGGGATAGTCAGCATTCGCCACTTGTGGCGTATGGGGTCGACGCTGACGAAGGAACCACCTCTGGATTTTCCTCGTGTGGAGAAGCCCCAGGGTACTACCATGTAGCCCGCGGACATCGTGCCCAGAAGGGCATGATAGACAGCGCTGACACCTTTGCGCTGGGCGGGAGCGCCAGGAGAGAAAGCAGCGTTTCTTGCCTCGGCGTTGACAGCCTCGCCCTCATAACAATCGAGTTTAGCACTACGCCCAGATAAACTATCGATGGAGGGGAACCAATGCGCTTTTCTGCCAGTTTATGGCGAAACCGAGTGTCTGCAGGTGCTGCAGGACTGACACGGTGTAGCCGCCGCGCTTCCCGGGAGGGAGCCAGGATGAGCAAATCGTCCAGATAAAACAGGACTCTGACGCCTTTTTCCGCAACGGCTGAAGTGCCGTCTCCATGCACTTGAAAAGTGCGAGAGGCCAGTGAGTAAACCGAATGGCAGTCGGTTGTACTGAAAATGAGCCCCTTGGAAAAAGAAGCGCAGGAATTTCCTGTGTCTGGGGATGACTTGGATGTGAAAGTAAGCGTCTTTCAGATCCACGGAAGTAAACCACTCTTGGTGGCGCACGCATTCCAACACATGTTTGGTAGTCAACATGTGGAATGGGCGCACCGTACGCAGGAACCTGTTGAACTGGGACAAGTCGAGGATGGGGCGAAACCCGCCTGACTTTTTTGGAGTGAGAAAGTATCGGGAGTAAAAACCCTCGTTCTCCTCCCCCGGAGGAACTCGGGAAATTGCTCCTTTTGAGAGCAGTTCCCGTAATTCTGACATCATGGCGTCTGATTCCGCCTGGGACGAGACGTGGGTAGAACGTGTCGCCCAGCCCATGGTAGGGCCCTGTCGAAAGGGTGGCGGGTCATCGTCGTCCTCATCCCGCTGGCATAGCCAGGGGGAAGAGGAGAACTGAGCGGCGCTAAGTGTAGCGGCATGGCGTTTGCTCCCTGTCTGCATAGTGACAGAGCGGTGCAGCCCCGCGAGCAGTGGTGACCTGGTGTGTGTGTTTGTGCTGTGTGGGGAACATCTGTCATATTATCAGCGTAATGTTCATTGGGAACAAGGGCTGCTAGGTTGAGGGAAAACTGCTCTTTAGAAAGATCTTGAGTGGCCCTTAAAAGGGCCGTTGTGTTTCTCGGTTTTCAACCGTGGAGGGACAGACGTTCCCGTGCCCTCGTCATTGCCACCGTCGCCGCTGCTTGGTGGGTGGCTCGGGCGGGGTTAGACCAGGTGGGAGCCGCTTTCATGGTCCTTCGACCCCGCGGAAGCCTGCCGGTCGGGGCGGCTGTCGCGCGGTGGGGGCGGCGGAGGGGCGGAGGTCGAAGCCTGGGAGGGCGCAGCCGCAGCAGAGGCTGTGGGGCGTTTCCTCTTATGGCGGTTGGTGGAGCGGTGGCGCTGTTGTTGAGGCGCCGCCTTCCAGGAGCCCAGCTGCCGTAGCCGCTCTGCTTCTTCGGCTGCCTGGTGGAGGTGGGAAGTGGCTGTCTGTAAACGAGGTCCAAATAGTCCATCGGGAGCTATGGGACCGCATAGTAGCTCGCGCCTGACCTCCGCGGGTAGCTGGGACATGTGGAGCCAGATATTTTTCCCCACAGTCTGCCACGCCTGGATCCTCGACAACGCCACAGTGGTCGCCGCGGGTGAGGGTGAGGATGGCGGTCATAAGCTTTGCCGATCTCCGTAGCGCTCCGGAGGAAGCGCCCGGGTTGGTGGCCATGGCGGAGACGGGCGGAGGCTAGCAAGGCTATGTTGTTTTCGCCGCTAAGCCCTGGGCTGCACACTGGTGAGACCGGTCAAGTGACTTGGGCGCGCAAACCTGGTCCTGGGGACGGGGGTCTTCTTCCGGTGGCCGAAGAAGGTAGCCTTCGGAAGCAGGATCGACGCCAGGCTCTGCTCCAGAGGGGGACCGAAGGAAAACCTGCCTCTGTGTCGCCATGAACTGCGGTGAACGGGGCATAGCGGCGAGACTGGCTTCCCTCGTTCCCTGGCTGAGAGAGAGCCTCCTCCACCGAACGGCCGAAGCTCCGCGTGAAGCGCGGCCAGAGTGGGGGGCCGCTTGGACGGGCGGCTCCTGAGAATAGATGTCACCGCGCCAGGAGGCCGCGAGGGGCTGGAGGCTTCGCTGGAAGCGCGTATGCCCTCTGGTGCCGGCCCTTTTGCGCCGACCGCAGGTCCATAAAAAGAGCCTTGGTGGTGGAGGGGGACTGGGGAGAGCCGGAAGCGGAAAGGCGCGTCCATCCCAGTCTCCAGATCCAGTCCTCCCAGTGGGGAGGAAGGAAACCCGGTGAGAGAGTCGTTGTTCGGGGAGACGAGTATCAGACTTCGTGCCCGTCGAAGACGCCCTCTTCCAGCGGTTCCAGGGCGTCGACGGTGCGCCGCCGGGTTCCGCCCCAGCTGCCGTCCCCTCTCCGTCGACCTCAAAGGCCAGAAAGCCGCCGCCGCCGTTGAAGCTCTTTAGAAGGAAGGCGGGCGCAGAACGGGCAGGAGGCGCCGGAGGTGAGAGCCTTGCCGGGGTGGGGGCCGCAGGCAGGTCTCGCAGCGCGGGGTGGAGGTCCGGCGAGAAGATGTAGCCGGTCCGGCAGGTGGGGCAGAGGCGGACGCCGCTGGAGCTGGTAGTCTTTATTACCTTCTTCATAACTGCTCTTGCTTGAAGAAAAAGTGGGATCAGAGCAACGGGTCCGCCCTGTTTTTATACAGTATTTGCGGACGTAGTTGAAGCCCGTGCGGCACGCAAGGGCGGGAAAGAAAATCTTCACGACTGCGCATGCGCGAAGGGATAAACCCATAGCGTGGCTTAGAGGGCGAAGCCTATACGAAATAGAACTGACTGGAGAATGTATAGGAACATTATGTTTGAACATTACATATGAACGACATTGCGAAGACCGAGGTAAGAACATTAATATCTGTAGTAATTTCCTTCATATTCGTAAATTCTGGTACATATGAAACTACAAATAAGGTCGTACTATATTGTCTACCGGCGGTCCCAGGGGACCTCCATGGCGCTGACACCGTTGCCTTTTCCAGGCAACAGCGGTGCACAGAGAGCCGGGATAACAGGTGGGCGTGTGTCAGGTAACACTATGTGCCGTGCACCGGAATATAAACAGACCCATCACGACAGTATGATAATAACATGAAAACACATCATTCACTCTAAGTGGTTTCTGTGACTTTCAAAGATTTAAAACCCAAAAGACGCCAAAAATACACAGCCACCATACAACGTTAGCCTTAGCCCCGAATAGCCACATCACTGAAGACACACTTGTCTAACGTTAGCTGACTATGTCTAAAGCGTTACATACTAAAATAAAAACACAATCAACTTACCACTCTGAAACGTCCTGCTGACCAGAAATGCTAAAAGAAATGAATTGGTCCTCTTCACTTGAATCCTCTGAACTTGAGTATTCAGGCTCTAACTGGTAAGGTCTTGCAGATCCTGCAGCCATGTTCATAGTAGGATTCTGATTCCAGGCCGCATTCTATGTTTATCTGTGCTTAGCCAATCAGAGCGTTCGGCTCTTTAGTTGTAGGCTGAACATTCCATCCAGCAGGTAATCCAAGCGTGTGTGGGAGGGGAGAAAAAGGGCTCTCAGAAAAGTTTGGGAAAATCAACCCAACTCTTTTTTTGGGGTAACTATTAAATTAGTGTTTAATAGACACATATGAACGGTACAAATATAAGTTTAAGTGTCACCATATGGGACCTTTAAGTAAGGTAACGAAGTATTTGTACTTTGTTACTTGACACCTCTGGATATGGATGGAGCCTTCAGTCCGTACTCCCCAGCTAACAATTTTTGGTTCCCAGAACGTTCTGGGAACGTTCGTTTTTGGGTGCGCGAACGTTCCCCAAAGGTTAGGTTTGATTAGGTTTTGGTTGTCTTTTGGTTATTATGGAAAGTTGGTTGAACGTTCTGGGAACGTTCGTTTTTGGTTACATCGAACGTTCTCCGAACGTTGCAACCTTTATGGAACGTTCCCCTAACGTTCCCCCACCGTTGCAACCTTTAGATAACGTTCCCCCACCGTTGCAACCTTTAGATAACGTTCCCCCACCGTTGCAACCACTACTCTTTATTATGTCTATGGTTGCAACCTTTAGAGAACGTTCCCCTAACATTCCCATAACGTTACAACCTTTAGATAACGTTCCCCTAACGTTGCAACCTTTAGAGAACGTTCCCCTAACGTTACAACCTTTAGAGAACGTTCCCCTAACGTTGTAACCTTTATAGAACGTTCCCCTAACGTTACAACCTTTAGATAACGTTCCCCTAACGTTCCCCCACCGTTGCAACCTTTAGATAACGTTCCTCTAGCGTTATTTTTTACAATCCCATAACCTTTAAAAAACTAACAACCATGGTACCAAAAAATAAAAATAAACATTTTTATATAAGAATCCGTTTTATTTGCCATATAGACACATACTGCACAAGAGAGACAACATACATATAGGCACATTAACACAATATATTGTATAAATGTAGAATGCAAATCTGCCCTACAAAGGAAAAACATGTTTGGGCAAAAATGAGTTAATGTCACTTTTGGGGTATTTGAGACATCCTTTATCATGTGAATAAATATCGTGAGTCAATTTCATTGTTTTAACAAGAAAATAAAGACAACCGTGACATCCAAAACCATACGAGAAACCACAGCAGAACGCCTAACAGCTGTTACGGATCTCTGCACGCTGAAGTTGAGTGTTCGGACTTTGTTTAGCCAGGCATCAAGAGAGAGGTTACTGTACCGCTGTGATCTTACTGTACTCTAGCCTCGTCATAGCCTACTTTGCCGCTTTTAATTGTCCACGTAACATACACATGACATATCAAATAAAGTGATGATTCCTATTCTGTCAGTGACAGCCCGGAGCTAGCTACATTGCTAGCTACAGCGCTAACGTTGATGCTGACACACCTCCTCACTTGGCGGAGCCTCACATCAGACGCTGAAAACCAATTATTAAATACACAGCTGGCATCCTACCTTTCCATGCAATCCGATATAATCCATGGAAGATATAATCCATAGCAATGCACGTCATCTGCTGTATACACAACAATCCATATGTGTTTGAGCTATATTTCCTTCTTGCAGGTATTCATGTCAAATCTCACACATCCATAAATCCATAAAAGCACTAAGCTAGTTATTGCTAACGTCCGTACAAAGTATGCTAACCTAAATGTTATCTCAGAATTAAAAAGTAGTAATCCAAGTCGAGCTTGTTGACTGTGCATCTTAAGCAGTTTGGTGGCCCTTAGTGTTAAACATTATATATTTATTGTTAAACAATAAATATACCTTTTGTATTCAATTATAATTAAATTATCTTTATTGAGAAAATACTTCTTGTATTTTTTCATACTGTACTGCAAAGTTACTTATCTGTCATACTGTTAAACTGTGTTAGTGTTGCCACACTATCCTGATCATTATAGCAGTAAATAGGAACAAGCAAAGGTTTTCTATATAATTTAAAACAAATACCATGATGACTAGACCTTGGTTAGGTGTTCTTATAATGGATGCAAGTATGGTGAACAGCAAGCAAATATTGATTATATGTCAGTTACTGCCTTTTGCCTTTGCATGACTCCTTGTTTTTGGCACATGATACAAAGGAAGAGTACAGGAACTGCCAAACAAGGGTCAAAGGTCAATTTTGAGCTCAAGATTTCTTGCATACAAACATTTCTTAATTATAGCAACTAATAAAATTTTGGGAGTTTTACCTATAATACTTTTGTCTGGACAAAACAGAAACTTTAATTTTTCTCAGTTTCACACTAGCAAGTTAAGGTCTTTTGCCTTTGTAGTGTGCAAGATGCATATTGGAATGATAAAGTATGTAATGTGTAGGTGAATGGCCAAAGTGGGGATCACCCCACTTATCAGCAGTTCAGGAGCGTGATGGCAGAGGGAAAGAAGCTGTTCTTGTGTCTGGTTGTTTGTGTGCAGGGATCTGTAGCGCCTGCCAGAGGGGAGGAGGCAGGAGGATGGCAGCAGTGTAGAAGATGGCCAACAGCTCTTGTGGTAGGCCATGCTTCCGCAGTTGCCGTAGGAAGTACATCCTCTGCAGAGCCTTTTTAAGGATGTTGGACTCCCTCTTCAGGTCCTGGGAAATGATGGAGCCCAGAAACTTGAATGAGTCCACCTTTGACACTAGGCTGTTGGATATTGTGAGGGGGAGCACTGGGGGGTCCTCCACGTCTGCTGCAGTCAGCGCGGGGAAGTTTTTCTGAGAGGCCGCTAGAGTAGCAAGAAGAAGCAACGTTACAAGTCAAATTAAAACCCCTTATCAGCCAAGCTACGCATAATACTGATGTGAACAATAAAACAACACCTGCCTGTTATAACCCTGCAGATTGTCAGGTCCTGGAAGGCCTTTGTCTTTCTGCCCTGCAGGCTATACGGTTTTACAACGTCATTGGTTGAAAGGTTGTCAGAAAAAGTTGCTGTAAAACAAATATAGAAATACAAATTACACATGCAGAACAAAGTGGAGAGCTTGTACAATCTCATTTTGTAAGAGAAGTCAGTTCAGTTATAATGATATTTTAATTTATGCAATTATATAGTGTTATCTTAGGGCAGGGTAGGGCCACTTAATTACCATTTTGTTCCTCCTCTCCTGTTGACCGAGACTCCTGTTGAACTCCTGCAGCTCGGTGACTATTGAGCAGGGCGACAGCAACACGTCATCGACTGGAGCAGAGGAAGGTGACTGGGAGCTCCATAAGAGCATGAGCAGCTCATCCATCTTTTCCTCAAATGTGTCCATCCGCTGTGCCATGCGGGTAATGGATGTCCTCATGGCTATGGAATAATTAAAGGGGTGATAGAATGATTATATAGGGTATTTATCATGTTAAAGGGGTGATAGAATGATTATATAGGGTATTTATCATGTTAAAGGGGTGATAGAATGATTATATAGGGTATTTCACACTGTTCCTTATGGTCTCCTAATGGGGTATGTAACATTGGTTGGGCTGAAAATGGCCTGGTTGATATTTTATTGGCCCTTATGCATCCCTGTGTTTTGGCCCTATTTGTAACAAGAGCTTTTCTTCCAAATATGGTATGGTCATGAATATTTAGATGAGCTGCGCGCTGATTGGTTGAGCGACTTGCCATATGCAGACATTAGAGACGCGCTGATTGGTTGAGCGAATCCCCAATACAAACACATTAGAGAAGCGACAGAATCTCATATTCCAGACACTGCAATGTTTCATTACCAAATTCACTTCTGAGACTTTTTAAGCGAGAAATCAACTATATAAAGCTGAAATATGGGCCGTTTTACAAAAATTGATAAAATTTTGGTAAGACGTGTCAGACTTTAGGAGCTCCACACAGTCTGACAAGAAAGCGGCAGCCCACTGCGCTCCATACCCAGGGCAAAGTCACCCTTTGTGGATACTGCACTACGGGGCTCCGCGGCCAGCTGCCGGCATAACTATAATATATTTACGGTTTGAATTTCGTCACGCCACTTTGATTTTAAGGCATTTTTATGAACGTGAGGCGTCTTTGTAGGAAAGCAGCTGCTTGCTATATGTCCCATTCATTACAATGGGGAAATACCGCAGCTAGCTAGCTACACTGTCGCCATAACTAAATTATATTTACAGTTTGAATTTCGTCACGCCACTTATACAACATCATTCCCCAATGTCTTATAAAGCTAACCGTTGTGTCCGATTTGATTTTAAGGCATTTTTAGGAACGCGAGGCGTCTTTGTAGGTGGAGCAGCTGCTTGCTATATGTCCCATTCATTACAATGGGGAAATATCGCAGCTTGCTCACTTTCGCATAACTAAAGTATATTTACAGTTTGAATTTCGTCACGGCATGAATATTACAGGTTCCTCAAGGTCTTACAAAGCTTAGCTAACACTTGTCCGATTTCGGATATCAATTGAATGTATTTTTGTGAATGTCAGAGTTAGGAGGAGGCTAGCTAGCTCTCATTGATGGACTCCATCTCACCGCGCTCTATCAATGAGACTTCGCGGACAAGAGGCGTTTATTTCCCGATTGTTTGTTTAAATAACTCAACACACATACCCATTATAAGATTAACTGGAACCTGCGGGTGGCTCCGGGTAAAAGATTGCGGGTTCCCCCCGCCCGTCAGGGCGGGCGATTAGCAAACCCAGGCAGCACCAACACTGGGCACTAAACTCCGACACACAGTCGGAGAAAATTTTGCAATTAGCCATCCTTTTGTCAAAGCGGCCCATATTTGAGCTTTATATGGTTGATTTCGCGCATAAAAAAGTTTCAGAAGTGAATTTTGTAATGGAATAGCGAGAGACTCGTGCGACCTAGCTAGATTCAGAAGACTACCTGATCTCAGGTCAGTTGTGTAGCCTATGTAAATGTTGGGGCGTGACTGTTCTCTTAAGGTTCCGGATTTTGAGACACTTGCGTAAGCAACTCAGCTTTGTTGGGATTCGCCCGTTTTCAGCGGCAGTTTCAAAATATGAGATTTTCATAGTAAAGGGGTGTCAGTGGGACTTTGAGCTTCTATGTATGTCCTATTTACCCACCGAACTGTCGTTATTACACTATGACAGGGTAAAATCGGTTTTGCTTTCTATCACCCCTTTAATGGTTTTAGTTGTTATACATTATAACAGTCACGTGATATGCACCAGGTTGAATTTCAGTAGTTCCATGGTAGGAAATATGACTGGTTTCTTAAATGCATGCATAAATGTTAACTTACGCTCTGTCCTGAAATGCTTTCTTGCTTGTGGAATGGATTAATCTGAAATAAAAGACCATACAATTTGTACTGATTGCAAAAAGAATATATGAAGTGTAAATAATGTAGTCTGTACTTAAGGTCTTACCATGATTATCTAAATAAACGATGGATGTATTTAGACAACCAAGGAGGTGTAATCATTATGTTATGCTAGGTTAGCCTGCAGTTTTGTGAACAGAGCTTCTGTTAATACATCCATGGCTTTATCTCTCATCCACGTTACAGGCTTTACAGCATACAGCCCTCGGATGTATCGTAAGATAAGTGTTTAAACCTAAACCCACATCGGCTCTTAGGGACATGTAAGATATTACGTTAACGTTAGCTAGCTACCTAGCTAGTTAACTAACTCCATTGTTTAGCTTGATAGCCCCGGCAGTTTTGGGAAACGCTAATGATTTTTAATCCATGTAACGGGCTTTACAGCAGCCATCCCTCAGATTTATCCTAAGATAATACCATGGATGTATTAATAGAACACATGGTGAATTACAGCCTCCAATTTGGACGTGCATTCAGTGAGTCCGACTGAGTTCAGCTCGACTCGCTGTATAATGCTGGCAACCATGTCGGAGCTTTCTTTAAGTTGTTTACCAAAATCTCTCACCTTGTTGTCCAGGTTCCTTATGGTGGTTAAAACATCACCGAGGGAAGGTTCAGTCTCTGTGGCCAACTTTGATGTATCCTCCATACTAGGGCTAGCAGCTTAGCTAGCTGTGGAAAGCTAACTTGTTTCCCGCGTTAGCATACGGGCTAGCAGTCTTGAGCGGAGGAAAGTCTTTACTGTTGACAGCCGACAATGTCCTTCTTGGTATCTTCGTCCTACCTTGCGTTATAACACCGTCGGTGAAGTGTAGTCAGCATAGGTTTTAGTCAATGGCAGTATTTCAGTTCGAATTTGGGACCAAGCGAACGGATCTTTTGTCTGCCCTGTTAGTGTTAGCCAGGTGTGTGTGTACCGGTGTTGTAAACGGAAGTCAGGACAGGACTTGAATCGGTCACCTGAGAGCAGAGGCACTGTCTTCCCCTACTGGCGGGGGGGTGTAACGGTTGGATTTGTACACTGGACTGAGACACTTGTTAGAAATGAAAGAAGTGAATTTTCTTAGTTGTGAAAATCGTTCTATTGATAGATTCTTGTTTTAAGTATTTTCACCTAATACAGTTAAAAAAACAAAATCAAGCACAAAAGTATTGTTTTTAACAAAATTGTTATCAGCCTAAAAATAATTTTATTCTCTTGCTATGTTGTTTATCTTACTTCGATTTTATAAGACCAATCATTTTTGCGTGAATCTAAATCAAGTGACTGCAAACCTTTTATATGCTACTTCAAAAACTTAAATGGAGCTGGTATAAATAAACATTTCAAAACCGCACTCTGAACAACCAAAAACAACCAAACGGGAACGTTGTGTGGAGGTAACAGTGCAACCACAGGAGAACGTTTCAGTTGGTTGGTTCCCCTAACGTTTAGGGAACGTTATAACCCTGAGGGAACGTTCCCTAAACGTTAGTTTTTGGTTTGGTTCGAACTAACCTTTAGAGAACCAAAAACTAACCCAACGTTCCCTAAACATTCTGTGTTAGTGGGGTCTACGTATATTTCGTCCGTATTTGTGCAGGTTTTCTGAAAGCTTATGGATAAGGATGAAACGGAACAGTACCACTGGAAATTGTGGGGGCAGTATAGAAAGTGTAGCCAATAGTTTAAGTGAAACAACGAAGATATTTTAAAAATAGCTGAGATACGCATTATAGCTTGATAGCCTAATTTACTAACACTAGCGCAGTTTGCGCTGCGTCTGTTTATGCGAGTTCGGTAATAACACACGCTATGCTTCTACATTTTGCGTAGTATTTATCAACCCTGACACCCATCAGGCAATCAGCGTCTTTCTCCGCCCACTATACCGTAAATTGCGCTGTAGCAAAGCGGTACTTGTGCTATGACACAGCTGAGTGCAGACTGCGATATTCCCACTGCTGATGCTATGACTGTTTGAAATGATCCTGATGCCAATATTTGTAATGTAGCGAGGAGTTTAACAACTGCTGGAATGGGATGTGAACGCTGAGTGGGAGATTCAATTTCATCTTTGATTTCTTCCAGTAACTCTAATATTGCATGGCTGCTTGATCTGTAACGCTAAATGATGTTGTGTTCACTGACAAAGTGTGATTCTTGTGTTAAAAATATTTTCAGCCTCGCCTATGTCTTCGTCTTGCTCAAATTACTGTTGCCATTTCACCAGCGGCATAAAGGTCTACGAGGAAACTCGATTGCAGCTGGTTTAGACCTGCTTTTAAGAGGCGGAGAATTTCCCCCGCAGAATAGAGGCGCGCTCTTACTGACAGTCTTTGTAAATACCACGGAATATATAATTAGGTGCACTTTTTGCGCTTATCCTCCCACCTTTTCGGGTGGAACTCCCACTTTCCCCACGACCCTCCCACGAACGCATATTGAAAGCGCAACTTGTCTCTTCTCGCTCATGTGGCAGACAATCTGCGATTTTACCTAAGTGCGCCCTGTTTGTAAATAGCCAGCATCGGTTACGTCCGTCTTTGCGACCAATTAGCGCCTGGAAAAAGGCACAAACGGCTTGATAAATCTAGCCCTAAGTGTATATTTGTATTTAATGTACAGTAGCTATATAAGCTATTTATTTGTACATGAATTAGTATTTAGAAAGAAAAATCAAAAAGTCCATATAAATGAAGAGTTTGCTCTTACATGTAGCAGATTCTCTGACTTTTCTTAGAAATACAGTAAATGAAATAGTATATTTGAAATATCTAAAACTAATGTTCTATTTTACCATTCAGTGGTGGAAATAAAACTATACTTTTTTAGCATTTGTATGAATCCACTGTGATAGGTAGATCTTAATGTAACTACACCCAGTTTAGCTACAGTTCAGTGGAAAATGTGCTTGTTTTGACCGATATAGAGTGATGGAGCAATATCCCTACATTTTCTCTGAGCGCGCTAGTGATGTTTTGAAATTCAACAGTGTTAAAACTTCAGCAATGAGCTGGGAGGACATCTGGGAATTTTAGGGTTCTAGTGGCTATAAGATAATCAGCTAGTGTATCATATGGTAGAGATGTAAGAGGAAAAAAAGTTAAAATAGTTCAACACTAATGAAATGAATGAGTGATCACAGAAGATGGGTGGTGAGAAGATGGAAGATGTGAAGATGGTTAAATAACCATTATATTAAGCCTTATTTAGACATGAGATTTAATGGTGAGGATACACTGCCTTTCTCTAAATGTAGTTGTGAAGATAGTAATCATTTTAATAAAAGGGAAACAATGAAAAGGTTATTGATGTTATACGTCAGGGATTCTCTGACTGTTGCATATTTTTTTATTAAGTCCAATTCTGTTGACAACATCAAGATAGGGCTGAGGGTCTACATAAGAGAGATGGAAGTCACGTCCATACAGTCTCTTTTTACATTACATACATACATAGAAAAACACTTCAGTGATACCAATATCACAATGAAAAGCAGGTGATCAGTCATGGACAACAATGGGGATTAAAATGGTAATAGGCCTTAAGATTACATTTTTTAATGGATATAATTATTGGCTCCTGTAAGTAAAATACCAGTCTTTAACTAACAGTAATGGAAGCCTGTTGAAACCACTTATAAAGGGTGTCAATTAATCATCTGTAGTTAATTTTTAATTAACCAGAAGCACCTCTCGACCATTTGAAAACCGTCCAAATGACTGTCTTGGGATGGAGGCTCCAGGGCAGCAGGTTTAAATTAGCCCAGCCAGAGTCTGTTTCATCTTTGAACCTGAGGTCAGCAGAATTGAAGAGTGTCATGGCCTATCAAACATATCCTCCAATGTGTCTGGACAAGCACTTCCCATAATACATTATGAAAGAAAATGGTTAGCGATGATTAATAGAGGATAACATGAAATAAGTAAATTTAAGATATCCCAACAGAACAGACATAATGAATAATATACAGTATATGCAGACATAATTAAAATTTTTAACCAAAGCTATTTAGGAATATAAGTTGCTCAGTAGCATTTGCATTAAAACACAAAACAACTTGAATGTATAATTCTGCCATTTTTTGCTGCATGTTTTACTGTAAATTCAATGTCTGATATAAGCATTTTATAATAGCACATCAAATAATTGGGAATTGGTTACTAAAAATGTGCAAAATTAGGCTTACTGCAGTGTTTACAAACAATGCTACATGTAGCTACATGCTAATGCCAGGGAAACCTGTAATCTTGATGGAACATTGTTTTTGGTGATTTTTTCATGGTAGGAAGTGGTGCTATGCTCCATTACAGTCAGTCCACTGCTACATGCAACCGTAATGTTAGCTACACACTAACGCTAGAGAAAGCTGTCATCTTAGCTGCAGATGTTGTTCATGATTTTCATGCATATGTACAGTACAGGCCAAAAGTTTGGACACACCTTCTCATTCAATGCGTTTCTTTTTTATTTTCATGACTATTTACATTGTAGATTCTCACTGAAGGTATCAAAACTATGAATGAACACATATGGAATTATGTACTTAACAAAAAAGTGTGAAATAACTGAAAACATGTCTTATATTTTAGATTCTTCAAAGTAGCCACCCTTTGCTTTTTTTATTAATAAGGGAAACAATTCCACTAATTAACTCTGACAAAGCACACCTGTGAAGTGAAAACCATTTCAGGTGACTACCTCATGAAGCTCATTGAGAGAACACCAAGGGTTTGCAGAGTTATCAAAAAAAGCAAAGGGTGGCTACTTTGAAGAATTATATTCAAAAGTTTGTCCATAGTTAACTCGCGATTAAGTCGCGAAAATGTATTGCACATTTTTTATCCGTTTTAAATCTACTTTAAAAGGGATATTTTTCAAGTTTTTAATATTCTTATCAACATGGGAGCGGACAAATGTGCTTGGTTTATGCAAATGTTTATTATTATTGCAACAATCCAAAACAATGACAAATAATGTCTATTTTATTTATAATACTCTCCAGAATAACCTCAAAGGTATATGTATGCTCAAAACAAATGGGCATATTGACCTGAATGTAGTCTATATCCACGACGTTCCCCTTTTGGGATTGCTCCGGTGTCCCTTTTTTCGGCCGGATGTCCTTAGATCTCTACAGGGTAAATTGAGACAGCTAGCTAAACTATCCGTCGAATCTGAGTTTTCTGTTGCACAACTAAAACAACTTTTGAACGTACTCATGTTCCACCTAAAAAGTTCCTTCCCGAGGCTATTTTGCAGTGGCACCGTGGCTCTGTCCAGTGCTTAGCGCCGCCCATGACGATTGTAATTGTTTAAAAGAAATGTCAATAAACCAGAGCATGTTTTTCTCCCATCCCGGAATGCTGTATGGACTAGCCAGACCCTCCTTCACAGCGCTGTAGAGAAAGGTCTGGCAAAGTGAGACTAATCTGAAAGTAACATTACTAAGTTTGTTTCTGCTAGCCATCCACAATGTTACTGCTGCATCAATTCCTGATTGCCTAAGGCCCAAATCACAGAACACGCATGCATTAATTGCACGTCAAAACAATTAGTGGCTAAAAGGAAGGTTAACTTGTTATTTTCGCATTGATTTTGTCAGCCCAAATATATATATATATATATATATATATATATACATACATACATACATTTATGTACATTTATATACATTTTTATATATATACATTTATGTGAATTATTAGTGCAATGGCCCCCTCCACATTGTCCTGTTTTTTTACATTCACGCTGTGTTAACAGTCCTCTCATATGCACGCCCGCCGATAGGGGGGGACAAACGGGTCTGTTGTCCTGGGCCCAGAGTAGGGGCAGAACTGGGCCCTCATTAAATTATGGAATAATTGAAAACAATTTTTTAAATAGGCCTATTTGTGGAAAAAAATATGTAATATTTGAGTTACATAAAAGCTTTTTATTTGTTTTCTTCGTAATTGTCCTTGAAATATAGGTCAAGAACCCCCCCACCCCCAACACAAAAATGGTTTGGCCACTTGATGTTGTTGTCAGTAGATTTGAAGTTCAGTACGCTCAAAATGTCCGGTCAGCACAAGTCCGGTGCTCAGAAAAGGAAGGAAAAGAGAAGAAGAAAATAGAGGCCTGAGAAAAAAAAATGTGGTGACGGTGAAGCTGGAACTGTCAACGTAGAGCAAGGTAAAAAAAAGCGCAGCCAACGTTTACGAGCCTTGTAACGTAAGCTAACAGGCGAGCTCTCATGGTAACGTCCATTAGCTTGTATAAAAGCCTGAGACAACACGTTCTCTTTGACAGAAAGAGTTGAGTTTGGTAGCTCCGTCAGAGAGGATGAGACAGAGAGGAGAGAGGTGACAGGTGACAGAGAGAGTGATGCGGGAGGGGCCCGCTGCCTCGCAACGGAGGGACAGTCAGGCTACCGGTGAGAGAGAGAGAGAGAGAGGAGAGAGATGCGGGAGGGGCCCGCTGCCCTGTCGGAGAGTCTGAGCAGGATGGATCAGAGACTGATCACACAATTTCAGTGAGAGATGTGAGGAGAGGAGAGGAAGAGCAAAGGAGAGGAGCAGGAGAGGAAGAGGACAGGAGAGGAAGAGCAGAGGAGAGGAACAGGAGATGAACAGGAGAGGAAGAGCAGAGGAGAGGAAGAGCAAGGGAAAAAGAGAGATCTGGGCGTGGCGGGCCCATCTAAGCTTATCTCGTCCCGGGCCCAGGCAAGACTGTCAGCTGGCCTGCTCATATGTAACAGCATCCAGCTGGAAGGCTTTCATCTACCTCACACTCCAGTAGCCTGCCACTCATCAACATGTAGATAGTGCCTGTGTAATCTGGAGCTCATTCTCACTCACCTGTTGCTAATACAGCAAAGCTGCAGCACTGGGGATTGAATAATGGGAACTCTGTCCATCTGGAAGTTTCATTTCCAATTAATAGCCAAGAATATATTTTGATTTTGCCCTGGGGAATTAAAATATGTATGCTGAGTTAGTATATACAAATTCACTCCCTTTTTAAATGAGTCTTCAAAGTATTTCAGGTTGTTGAGGATTGTAGAAGAAGTAAAGCAATTCATTCATCAATGATTCATTATTAGTCAATTACTTTGCGTTATACAATGTGTGAATTCTATTTTAAAGTTTCAAATTGTGTTGATAACATGTTTGTTCAATTTTTTCTTCATTTTTGTTTTACTCAACCTTGAATAAAGGGTTCAGTATGCTTCAAATGAACTAGCTCATTTAAAGTTTCTGAACACTTAAAAGGCAAAAGTGGTTATATCTTTAATGTGCTTTGTTAAAACCACATTGACCACTGCCTATAAAAATGTTCCAGGTGATAAAGATGTTGTTGATGTGGCAACTGACTTCAGAAACATTGTGTCTGCACTGTTGTCTTTGTTTTTAAGACAAGGGTGTCATGAAATCTTCTCGGTCATGACACACGTTCTTTGCCTTAAACATACTTGAGTCAATATCCTTATATATACAGTGCCTTGCGAAAGTATTCGGCCCCCTTGAACTTTTCGACCTTTTGCCACATTTCAGGCCTCAAACATAAAGATATAAAACTGTAATTTTTTGTGAAGAATCAACAACAAGTGGGACACAATCATGAAGTGGAACGAAATTTATTGGATATTTCAAACCTTTTAAACAAATAAAAACTGAAATATTGGGCGCAAAATTATTCAGCCCCTTAAGTTAATACTTTGTAGCGCCACCTTTGTTGCGATTACAGCTGTAAGTCGCTTGGGGTATGTCTCTATCAGTTTTGCACATCGAGAGACTGAAATCTTTGCCCATTCCTCCTTGCAAAACAGCTCGAGCTCAGTGAGGTTGGATGGAGAGCGTTTGTGAACAGCAGTTTTCAGTTCTTTCCACAGATTCTCGATTGGATTCAGGTCTGGACTTTGACTTGGCCATTCTAACACCTGGATATGTTTATTTGTGAACCATTCCATTGTAGATTTTGCTTTATGTTTTGGATCATTGTCTTGTTGGAAGACAAATCTCCGTCCCAGTCTCAGGTCTTTTGCAGACTCCATCAGGTTTTCTTCCAGAATGGTCCTGTATTTGGCTCCATCCATCTTCCCATCAATTTTAACCATCTTCCCTGTCCCGGCTGAAGAAAAACAGACCCAAACCATGATGCTGCCACCACCATGTTTGACAGTGGGGATGGTGTGTTCAGGGTGATGAGCTGTGTTGCTTTTAGCCCAACATAACGTTTTGCATTGTTGCCAAAAGTTCGATTTTGGTTTCATCTGACCACAGCACCTTCTTCCACATGTTTGGTGTGTCTCCCAGGTGGCTTTTGGCAAACTTTAAACGACACTTTTATGGATATCTTTAAGAAATGGCTTTCTTCTTGCCACTCTTCCATAAAGGCCAGATTTGTGCAGTATACGACTGATTGTTGTCCTATGGACAGAGTCTCCCACCTCAGCTGTAGATCTCTGCAGTTCATCCAGAGTGATCATGGGCCTCTTGGCTGCATCTCTGATCAGTCTTCTCATTGTATGAGCTGAAAGTTTTGAGGGACCGCCGGGTCTTCGTAGATTTGTAGTGGTCTGATACTCCTTCCATTTCAATATTATCGCTTGCACAGTGCTCCTTGGGATGTTTAAAGCTTGGGAAATCTTTTGTACCCAATTCGGCTTTAAACTTCTCTTCACAACATACGGCCTGCCCGGGGTGTTCCCTCTTCTTTCTTTTTCCCCCCTCCTCCTTTTAATTTACGGACCTCTGAGACTATCACAGAACAGATGCATTTATACGGAGACTTGATTACACACAGCTGGATTCTATTTATCATCATTAGTCATTTAGGTCAACATTGGATCATTCAGAGTTCCTCACTGAACTTCTGGAGAGAGTTTGCTGCACTGAAAGTAAAGGGGCTGAATAATTTTGCACGCCCACTTTTTCAGTTTTTTATTTGTTAAAAAAGTTTGAAATAGCCAATGAATTTCGTTCCACTTCATAATTGGGACCCACTTGTTGTTGATTCTTTACAAAAAATTACAGTTTTATATCTTTATGTTTGAGGCCTGAAATGTGGCAAAAGGTCGAAACGTTCAAGGGGGCCGAATACTTTTGCAAGGCACTGTATCAATATAGTTAGAAAACAGTAGCGAAAAGGTCATCAAGATAAGATCACATCCTGGAATGTCTTTCTTTGAAGACATTCAGACATGTTTTATTATTAGCATCAAAGTGTGCTCCTTTATGGACATATTGCTATAAAACTTAAGACCCCCCCCAAAAGTCACTTTTTGGATGATACTAACTTTTCAGAACTGAATCCATTGGTTGCTTGCAGCATAATGTCATCTTTACTTCAGTTTGTTTTCAACAATCAAACTTGTCATAAGTAGCTCTGTAAACCCCTGGTTTTATGCACGAGCTGCCTTCACCATATGCGCCGTCGATTGTGGAGTAGGGTGGCAGGAAGCCAGGGCTAGCACGCTGCTTTATTTGTCCCCAGCTCTCATAAAGTCACACTGATGCCAGCTGCCCAAAAAGTCCTGTCAAAAAGTATACATGGATTTGTTCATGATTGTACATTTTCATCTCCTACTTCGTTCTTGTCATGATCCCAAGCAATCATGGGTTTATGAATACTGTTTTGTTATAAATAAGCTGTTAAAAGTCTTAATGAGTTCTTTATTACGTTGCTGTCACTTTAAGACTCTCAGTTGGTAACCGCTATGTCACGTGAGTGGTAGTTAGGAAGTAAACGAATGCTACAAACAAACGGTTCAGTGATTTATGGTTGTAGTGTAGCAAGCCAACTACAGCTACATTTGCCTACATTTATGCCTAGAGTAGCATCGTTGGTATGTATTCATTCACTGTTTTTAAATAATTGACTAGGTTCATAGATCATTAGTTTGATGTCAGTGTTATTTTGTGTTAAGTCTATATTAGAAATGTCCGTGATCGCTGGCGTTGGTGCTGTGACTAACTTTGCATGGTTGCTAGGCAACTATAAGTCACAGGACAGGCTACACTCGTATGAATGAACGTAATATTGTTTACATGTAAAAATGTGTACAGCATAATCACTATCAGTTTAATAGTTATGAATTATATTGTGTAACGGTAGAAAGGAAATATTTGAATTGATGAAATTACATTCTGAACATAGGCTATATTGTATGTTAAAAGCTAGCATAGAATTGATTAGTCTGTTTTTGTATGTTACAGTTTCACACTTTCCTTGCAACGTCATTAAACCTGTGGACGTGGGAATGACTGTCTTCAGAGTCTTTATGTTAGGAGAGAGTTTAGCTGGCTGTCAGTGTATAGAGCCATACCGAAGATGGCACAAATACAGTTAGACGTTTAGGTCAAAATCACTTAAAGGGAGATTTCACCGTTGGAAAGACGAATATATCTTTAAATTGGGTCACTTATGTAGTAGAAATGTGAAAATGTTTTAGAAATTGGTGCCTTCTAGGCTGAGATAAGCCAGAAAATGTGTTTTTGGCTCATATAGATGAAAGATACCAAATCCCAAAATGCACTTGCTTCGCTGCTTTAAAGTCCACTCCCAAGCCACGCCTACCGTTTACAGACAGACAGACAGACAGACAGACAGACAGTGAGGCAGCATTCAACTCAACTCAAGTGTGTTTTATTGTCATTTCAACCACATACATGAAACAACGTTTCACCATGGCTCAAGTGGTGTTACACATTTAAAATATACAGTATAAAAACGACATTATATAAAATTGACATAGGAAACAGGCTACATTGTACACATATACACATTATATACTCCGTAAAGTTCAACTAACGCATACTAGCATTAGCGCTTGGTGGGCTGTTAACACCCAGTATAAACACAGCCGTAAATTTGCGTGGAATGTAGAATGGTCGGCATTTAACAGTCACAAACTCCACCACCAGTTAGCAGTTAGTTGGATACAAATCACCCCATTTCTGCACCAGTCCGTGTTAACACAGCCCACCTCCAGTAGTCTTACCCGGCGACAGAGCAGCCGGCCTGGTAGCTGGATAGTCCGGTACACTGTTGTTCAGCCAATGTTTCCACAACAACAAAAACACAGCAGTCTCTGAACTCGCGTTGGGAGTTTCGTTGAAGTTGGATGTAGTCCAGTTAGTTGTCTAATGAGTGGAAATTTGCAAGCAGGATTGATGGAACATGTGGCCGGCTAGCGTTAGCTTTCCACCTAGCTAGATTATACTCCTGTCCTCGTTTGCATTTCACCGCTGAGGATGTCCCCTTACCGGCTAGCGGCATCGGGCGACACCGCAGGCTGAGGTGCTGGTCTCCGTAGCAGGCGAAACTTGCGTAGTGTGTCGAGTATTCCGTCTGTAATAAAGTTTCCTGCATATTCTCTGCTCTTTACCAATGTATCCTGGTGGTACAAATGTGCGGTAGTTTGAATGCACATAATTGTTGTAAAAGTTTGCTGATGAAAAGAGAGCTTGTTTAGCGAAGCTTCAAGATGACACTCGGTTTTCTTCGGTAAGCTTTGTGTAAAGACCAGTCCAACCCCCTATGGGCGGGTTGAAAACATGCTGAAGTAGCTCCTACTACTGGCTGTAGTCCATTGCCTCTTGGCAAAAAATCTTGCGATGACGCAAAAATCGTTGTTTTCCGTCATCGGAAGATTTTTTCCAGACCCACAATACAAAGATCTCTCGTCTCAGGGGGACATGAGGGAGGGAAGCACGGACATTTGAAAATACTACCGTGTTTCTACTGATACAAAGCTTAATACTAAATCGGTGAAGTATCCCTTTAACAATGTTTTGCCGAGATGAAATTTCTTTGAGCTAACACGATACATGACAAACCACATACGCGATACTGTAAGAAGATTGTGCCATATACAGATGCAGTGAAGTAGCAATTATACATAATTGCCCAGTTTTCCTTGAGGCGTGGTCATCACGTTAAATTCAAAAAGGGTCTTGGCTTTGTAGCCTGTGCTACGAGTAACTTCCCCCCTAGTGTGAACAATTACAATGGTGTGAAGAATTAATCATAGTGGAGCTTCCCTAGAGGTTAAACTGTTCAAGATATTTTGTGAAGTTTCAAGCAGGCTGTTTAATCAGGCCCAGTTCAGTTTGATGTATCTCAGTAGGAAGCACAGGGAATTCCTCAGCTCTGCAAGGAGTCTATGGGAAGCTAATCACATACTGACTAAAATAATACAATATGAGCACATTCAGTGAGGCAGGCAAGCCCATTAAATAATAACAGTAGAAACCTTCATTAGTATTTCCTTGAGTGTTCATCACTCAGGTGTACCCCCTCTAATGAATGAGGGGAACACACGATTAACGTCAGACAATGAAGCCTAATGGGCAACTTCAATGACAGATGCCCAAAGAGGTGCTGGCCCCTAGTGTCGTGTGTGCATGGTAAATCAGAGACACTTGTCAGGGTGGCATACTAAATGAAGGCCTATTGAAGCCATACAAAAGCCATTCTTCAAAAACAGAAAAATTTAAACTTTGAAAAATAAAATTAATCCGAATTCGTTCCGAAATTTAGCCTTTTTGTTCTTTTTATTACTATTTAGTTTTTACCTTTTTTGCTTAATAAGTCATCAGCTGTCCAACGTCTCGGTCAATGAACCATAGTCTCTACTGTAACCAAACTATCTCTTGTTCTGTACCTTTATTGTTGTAAGTCTCCTCTCTAGAATTGCTGTGTGACATGGCTCTAGGGATCACAATGTCTGTCTGTTAGTTGATCGGTCTGCTCGGTCCTCTACTTTGGTCCAAAATGATAGCTATATTTCAACAACTATTCAATAGATTGCCATTACATTTTATTGATGATTTTTTTTTTTTTAAGATTATTTTTTGGGGCTTTTCCCTTTATTAGATAGTGGATAGACAGGAAAGCGGGGAGAGAGAGAATCCTAGCAACTTTGATGATACCCTGACTTTTCCTCTGGCCCCTCCATAAGGTTGACATGTGTGGTTCAGAGTGAAATATCTGGACAATTATTGGACTGCCATTAAATTTACAACAGATATTTCAGGTCAACTGTTTCACCTTTACTGTCAAATATCTACTAAATGGATTGGCACAAAATTTGGTGGAGCTATCATTGGTGCCCAGCTGATATGTCATGCTGACTTTTGTGATCCTCTGACTTTTATCCTCAGTGCCACCATGACCATCGTGAGTGCTATTTTGCGTTGTGATGCAACAAAAAAATCATGGATTGGAAACATGTTACATTTGCAAATAGTCTTGCATTAAGTGTACCAGCTATTTGTTGTCTCTTCATACGCTCACAGATTGGGGTGTATATGGTTATACCAATGTATATGTACCAATGTAAGAACAGACACTGTGTTTGATTGTGTTATAATGTTTTGAACACAGTTCTTCATCTGACTGTGCATTGGCATGTGAAGGGAGCTTCTGTGCTTATTAATCTGTCCAAGAGCATGTGAAATGAGAGTGAACAGACTTCTAACCTCCATCTGGGGCCCATGGGACCTGCTTACTCGACAGTCACTGTGCCTTACAGCAGTAGATGGCCCGTGGAGGTGGCAATGCATTCACAAACCACTTTGGTGTGACCACCAATGTCACTTTTTTGCTGAGGAAATGGAACCAATTGCTATGCATTTCTGTGCTTGTGTTTTCATTAAAAGACTGAGCAGGTCACAAGACACCTCCTGAATATTGTTGCTTGCATACTACAGTTGAATGACAATTTCAAGAGCTCAAAGCCATTGTATTGCTGTAGGAAAACAAAACAAAGAGAAACAAACTCAAAAACTAAAAGACATGGTGGAAGGCAAAGACTAAAGACTAAAACATGAAATTCTACTCCATATTTTATTTGTGTTTGAATCAGAGTGCTGGGATCTTTCAGGTTTTGGCACAAGGTGTGAAAGCACAAGAATAAAAAAATGACAAAGGACACACTTTTCAAGGTTGCACACCAATACCACAGTTATGAAAAAAAACACAAATGTCTGACCAGTGCAGCATTCGCTCCTCTGAGCTAATGGAGCTGATTGCATGGCTAAAGATAACATGTCCTCTAGCCTCCTCCAGCTAAATCCCCTCATCAATGTTCCACACATCTGGTTGTTAGGGAGGGATCCAGGTCAAAGCCTTGTTGGATCTCAATCTCAGTCAATTTACACAGGATGACGGCTTAGAACGATACAATCCACAACCTCCTGGCACTGCGGCATGGATTGCTAATTAATTAACTTAGCTCAGGGCTGACAAAGGAGAGCTTATGTGTCACCATTGTTTCATCAGTATTAATAAATGACTCAGGAGAGAGAACAATATGCTTCTGACTATAACTGCACAAACAGAAGGAGCTGACGACAATGTAAATGGCCATGACAAAGTATTCACAATTTTCACAAATACCATCTTCAAGTGCTGGTGCAAACTTTCATCTCATATCTGCTGATATGAAGACAAAAGGTCTGTGCTTCCGTGTCTGGCACCGCGCCATAGATCCATATTAGAAGCCTGACTGACAGAGAGGATGTAAATCCTCGCTGTCTCATTGCCACAGAGACCATCTTCCCCTCATTTGAATTCACAGAGCCGTTGCCAATAAGAGGAGCACATTTATTTCATTTCCATACACTTAATCCCATTCATTTACACAGTCTCTGGTGTATCTACCCAGAACATGTACCTTTTCTCAGTTTAACAATCAAACCCAGTGCTTGGGGAGAGCCACTGCTGTGGAGAGCCTGAACCAGGAAATCAGCTTACACTGGTAATTAGTTTGCCCATTTGGTTGCTGACAGTTGAACTGCTTTCATCAAAATACCACAAGCTGGGATGCCTCGTGTTGCCGTAACACACTAGCCTTGGTGACTTATGATTGCCAGCCTCTTCCAGAGAAACAAGTCTCCTACCTGTATCGTCCTAAGCATCTATGTCATCCATTTAGGATGGGATGAAATTCCACCTCCTGGGCACATTTCCCCTCCAGAGAAAACAACCTTTCTGACACAGAGATGTCAAACCTCCTGATTAACTATGTAACAGTGCTTTGTCTGCAAGCCAAGGCCGATATTGTGAGTAATAAGGAAAAAAGAGGCTTTTGAACAATGTCAGCTTGTTTCCGCAGGTGTCCACAGCTTTTTTCCTCTGAAAGACTCATTAAATTTATGCAAATGACATTGTCACCCCTTGAAACATGCAAATGCAATCCTTGCATTGTGTTATGAGTGCTCTGCAGAAAGTGAAAATTTCTCTCTTCCTGGCAGCACAAGTAGTGTTAGCGTTTCGGTTGCTGACAAGGTCTGTAAATATTTTGCCTTAATCTTATTTCCTGTTTTCTAAACATCAGTGGATGGTATTTTCCTTATGTCCTTAATTGAAAGAAGAAAATATAGCAGACCCACTCATAGCTTAGGGCCTTATGCAGATGCATGGGTGTGCATATGTATGCATACAGTATACCTGCAGTTATCATATTAACCAATCAGAAACTCTTATCTCCAAACTTGGAGTCATTTGCTGCACTATCTCTGTGATGTTCTTGAGCGGGGACATTTAGGGAGGCATTTGGAGAGCATGAAAAATCGATCATTAACTGTAAGGCATTTCAGGGCCTGAGATATACGTTAAAGGTAATTAATGAGTAGGTAGTACAAAACTGGTTGATGCCTTCTCCTTCAGTGTTCAGATTCAGATTTAGATTCACATAACTTTATTAGTCCCCAAGGGGGCAATTCAGATTTACAGTCAACCCATACATTAAGGGTTAAACTTAAAAAGTTCATTAAAAAGTGTATTGGCACGCAATGCATATAATGTAATGTTATAAAATAATAAAATGTGTGTAGCGCAGTACAGACCCACATACTCTGTGTCTTTTAAAGTGTGGACATTTGATATCATTTCAGTATGTTAGAAAGTTATTGTTTTTATTTTAAAGGGTTAAAACAACAACAAATGATGCACGAACACTTACAAAAGAGTTTGTTAGTTAGTTAGGCAGATTTCCAGCGAGGCAATTGTTAGCTTTCGCAACTAGTTATACGATGTCTGAACAATATCCTACTTCAATTTTAGTTTATCTTAGATGCAAAGGCAATGTACCATGACAGAGTCTACAGCCACAATAGTGGTGAGGCTGCACTTTGGCATAATAATGCTTTGAGGTAATGTTTTCCATGATAACCACCATTGTTTAGCTTGTTAGCATGCTAAAAAATTGGGATGTGACAGATAATTTGCATTTAAACCTGCTCGAATTGATTGTTTTTTGGACACTTCTGGAGACGACCAACTGGCTGGGATGGCATTGTATTTCCTAGAGGAAATTATCATTTATATTTCTTATTCCTTGTTTAAAATAATGAAAGCTGTTTAGCCAATAGGTATAGAATTATGTTATTGGTTGATCGCCAAAGGAAACAGGGTTGTATTTTATCTTCAAGACACCTCACTATGATTACAAAGTCTTCCTCACATGCAGGACCCCATGTGCATGTATGAACTTTAAAATGGCCAGTTCATATTCCCTAGGCCACTTTAAATTCATAAAGGTCATCTTGTTTGTATGGTTTGCTAATTTCATCTTTCCCATACTACTGTACACCATTAGGGCTGCTGCTCATTTGCTGTTTTGTCAAGCTATTGTTTGGTTTTACCTTCAGATTTTATCAAGTGATATTATGTGAAGAAAAACGTTGAATCAGAAATTATTATTTGTCAAAACAACAGATTCAATCTGGGATTCTCAATTGCCAATGCTTAAAAAATTGGTATGTGACAGAGAATTTGCATTTAAACCTGGTCAAATTGATAGTTTTTTGGCCACTTGTTAGCAAACAGTTTCCTATTTACACACCTAGCAGATACAGAGCAACATATGCATTCATTTGGAGTCCTCTTGGCCGCCTGATAATGTTTAATATTTAACTAGAAAGAAGTGATGTGGTTTTCCGTAACTGCAGTAAACAGCATTAGAATGGTGACTGAATTGATGGATAGTAAACAGAACCAGCCTCAGACTTTCTCACCACCCACCACTGCGGTCTTAGTCTAATTGGCCCTGGCTGTTTATCCTTTCTTTTCTTTATCTGCCTGAAGTGCCGTTTATCTTTTTTTTTTCCTCCGTCTGTGCCTTTCCATGATCCCATCCACGCCTCCAGTGTTGGCCACACATATTGTATTTACAACTAGACTGTTGATGCCTCTGGTGAAGCTCCACTGTGGCGAATAGCTCTCTGTCTCTCTGGTCCAGATCTGCAGGGTCTAGTGGAGCACCAGCATCTCTAGGCTTGGGTTGTGGCTGTAGTGGATATTAGCCATCTCCCCCCAGTTGAGTTCTTTAAAATAGGATTAGGCGTGCTTACTGGCTTCTTTGGAAACACAGTTACATTGGCTCACACTTATCTGTGATGAGCAGTCATGAACTGATGGTAGAGGAATGAGGAACAAAATTTTCCTTTAAAAAACCATTTCAATATCACATAATCTGGTGTAGCTGATCTGGTTTACAGCATAACCTTGGTTCACCTGATTCTTTCAGGAATGGAGGTCACAATGTATTTAACAGCAAGCGTCTGCTGAGTTGTAGTTGCATTTTTAGTTACATACATTTTTCTTATGAGCTTCAAACTTGTCAAAAAAGACATTATTAATCAGACAACCCTTCATTTAATCCTGTAAGTGCTGGGTTGTCTGAGGTTGTCACACAGAAGATTATATGTATTTCAGAAGCATTCAATTAGTAATGAAAAAATCAGAAATGTTATTTTTAAAAAGCAAGAACAGTTCAAAATCATTCTTACTTTTATCCTATACGAAAGACATTTTAGAACAAAATAATGATAATAAAAAGAATTGCGCTTGATGATTTGCTAATTTAACAGCTTGAACATGGCTTGGCCGATAACACATACAGATTTGAGATGTTTTAAAGTAGGGCTGAATGATTCATAATTCGCTGAAATAAACGCTGAAATGATGTGATGAAGACTCGGCATTATATTTTATTTATTCATTTAATATTTCTTATATTTCTTCCTGTTTTGTTCGAATCAGGTATAGTTTGTCGTCTTAACAAGTTTTAGCTAAGAGTTAATGATTTTAGCCACAGACTTGGCGGCTCAAATGATAATTGCCACTGAATCGTCATCAGCTAAACAATGTCTCTGCATTAGCCAGACTACAAAATGAAACTCTTGGGGTGTTTGTGAGCTTTGAGTACTCTATATACTACAAAAAAAGTAATACCTCTGATGGCATTAGTGCCATCAGGCCATCCACCTTGTTTTGTAGAAAATGTTTCAAGGAGCACCACATTTCTTTACACAGGACTTATTAAACCAAGGTGCTGTTTCCCATCTAATTTCTTGCTACTTTGATATTCTAAATATCAACTTGGATCAATATGAAGAATTCTCAAAATTGCATTTGCCCTTTAACAAAGTAGTAGTTGGATGCAAATATTTCAGTGATATTTCTTTCCAGCTGACTAAATGGCATACTTTATGTGTTTCGGTTGCTTGATAACATCATCTCAAACGTATTGGTCAAACTAGAAAATGACCTGCAGCTGCATTATCTATCATTTCAGCAGCCCAAATTGTTGTCCACACATGCACATTTGCTTCAGGCAGTACTCACAATATCGTTGAAAAACATGAGTAATACTCTGAAAATGTAGAATATTGAACAAATTGCACGCATCTATGATCTGGAAGTGCAGTGTTGAGCTTAATTTTGTTCTACTGTATCTGACCTTAGTAAACATCCTATCAGATTATCTCAATTGATTACATCTCATGCAAGAAAATCACAGGGAGCATTATGCACTTAGGTGTGATCCCTGACCTGACAGATGTTAATGTCATTCTCTTTGCTAGTTCCTTGGAAAGCTGAGAATACATTACTGTGATTCTCAAGGTCAGGTAGAATACATGTAATGAAATGAAAGTCTTTGATCCATCACCATGGGGAAATTCCTTGAAAAATGATCTGGGGGTTTGCGGCTTAGTTGCAGTGACAGACGGTCACATAGAGTCCAAACTAGCGGTCTGGAATGGCATTAAATGCGCTGTTGCCAGACACGTTGTTTGATTGCTTCTGGATAGGAAATGCAGATTCTGCTCTTTTAGGTCATTTGCAAGGCAGATGAGATATCCTTTTTTTCTGTTGTCTTGGTTTTAAAATCTGTTCATTAAGCCATTGTAAAAGATGTCATTGTATTGCTTGAAAGCTCTGACTATGATGTTCTAACCCAGGGTTTTCCAGCCTTTTTTTCCTTGGCACCCAGCCATGCTTTTTACATTTTATTACTGGGGTTGTATTTGTTAGGCACCCTTTTTTGATCATACTTTTATTTATTTATAGGACTGCTGTAATAAATCCATAAAGCTTTTTAGATCGGAATATCAGTTCATTGTTCTATACCTCTGTAATTTATATAAATTGTTAAGAAAAAAAGACTCTGCAGCCATACTGTACTCAGATACAGTGGTGCTTTGAGCTAAATACTAACATGAGCAAGCTAACACCTTCACAGTGACATTATGTTAAAATGTTGATGTTTGGCACGTAATGTTCACCATCATAGTTTATCATGCTAAGAGTTGCTAATTAGCAAGTACAAGCACAGCTGATGGAAATGCCTTTAGTTTATTGGTCGCCAAAATATGTTTTCACCTGATGATGTCGCTACAGGAAAAGTCACAGGATCACCAAAGTTATTATAATTCATGCTGATGGGGACATGTCAGTACCAAATATAACGACAATCCATCCGATAGTTGTTTTGAGTGATAGGCTGAAGGACTGAGTGTTCAGCTCTTTCAGCTCCATTTATACAGCCGGGTATTCAGAAATCCTTCTTTGCATATGATGACATTTATGATATGGCCCAAAGGGAGACTGAATATTGAATAAGTAAAACCGTTAGCCATTTTCTCTAAAGAACTCTGTATTAAGCCCCAAATAAAAAGCAATGACGGTATTCCTGCCAACATTTTTATGGTAAATGTGGAGCTTTGTGTGAAATTGTCGGCTGGATCAATACAGCCTCTCCTAGGATTTCTTCCATTCAAGATAACCTTATCCCAGCAGAGAGGGCGCCCCTATCAAAAGCACTTGATGTGAATGACAAGAAGCAAATACCTCTTTTCCAAAGAGGCTTGAATCTTTTTGTCATTATCGTTACCAGATAAGAGAAGAAATGATGTGGAAAAACACTAAGCTTTTCGTTAACTGGTGCTGTGCCTAATTTCTCTTCTATTTCTTGTTATCAATAAATGATATTTATTATCATTATTACATGTGAAGCACAAGTCATTATCACTACAATGGCACATCATAACATGACAATGATTCAGAGACAAATGAAACAATTAGGGATGCACCGAACCCAGGGTTCAGGTTCAGATTCGGCCGAACATTGGGCTTTTTGACGGGGTTCGGTTTCGGCCCAACTTTAGAATTTTTTTCCACCGAACCCTACTCTTGCAATATGGGCGCTTCGCTGGTCGCCGTAATGACGGCGTCGTTGATTACGGGAAGGTGTTTACGTAGGTGCACCGTTAAAGTGAAAATGGAACTTGGTAGCAGAAAGTTGGCAGTACTTTCAGTCAAAAGAAGGCGATTCAAGTCGAGCTACATGTTCAATTTGCAATGCCGATTTTTCTCATGGTGTCAAGGACCCTAAACAACACACAACATTGCCACTGTTAAGACATTTGCGTATGAAACGTCGAAAAGAATACGAGTTGTGCATCATGAATCTACAGACAGCACCCAAAATGCAGCAACTTCAGGTACAGCAAAGGAAGGACAGTCACAGCTAAAAACTTGTGTTAACCAGACAACCATTACCAGCTTTGCTAGCCCTACACCAAACAAACACTGGTCCTCAGATAACCCACGGGCCAAAGCCATTCATGCAGCAATTGGGAAAATGATAGCCACTGACTTGCAGCCCTATAGCATAGTGGAAGACACTGGATTCAACAAGCTACTCCATCTGCTTGAGCCATGTTACAAAATCCCCTCCAGGCACTTTTTACTGAAAAAATCATCCCTGAAATGTACGAGTCCATCACTTCCCGTATACAAGCACATGTTGCCGAAGCACAGGCTTTAGCATTTACATGCGACATATGGACTTGTGAGTACACTATACAGTCCTACATCAGTGTGACCTCACATTGGATTGATGATGATTTCAAGCGCACACATGCTATTCTTCGATGTGAAGCATTCAATGGAAGGCACACCGCATTTAAGTAAGTAAGTAAACTTTATTTATAAAGCACCTTTCACAGACAAAATGGGTCACAAAGTGCTTTACAGTAAAATAAAAACAGAGCAATGACAACACATACAAAGCTATATGGCTAATAAAATGCTTGTCTAAAAAGATGAGTCTTCAGATGTTTTTTAAAGGTTTCCACAGAATCCAAAGCTCTCAAGGCTAAAGGGGAGAGAGTTCCAGAGCCCTGGGGCCACCACCGAAAATGCACGATCACCTCTTGTTTTTAAAAACGTGTTCTAGGAACAATTAAGAGTTCCTGACTTGAAGACCTCAAGCGCACCAGGAGTGTGTGCGTGCAGTAGATCCTGGATGTACGAGGGCGCTTGGCCACGTAAGGCTCTATAGGTAATAGTTAAAATTTTAAAATGCACTCTAAAACCAATCGGTAGCCAGTGAAGAGCCTTAAGCACAGGAGTAATGTGCGACCTCCTGCCGGTCTTAGATAAAAGTCTTGCTGCTGCATTCTGTACGACTTGCAGTTTGTCCAAGGATGATTTGTTTAAGCAGGTGTATAGTACATTGCAATAATCCAAACGAGAAGAAACAAAAGCATGAACAAGCATCTCCATCTCTCTTTGAGAAACCACAGATCTAATTTTAGCAATGTTCCTGAGATGGAAAAAACAGGAACGAACCACGGACTTCACATGACTGTTAAAACACATAGATTTGTCAAAAATGACACCCAGATTACGCACAGCATTGCGGTCAGATACTGATAGAGTCCCAATAGCCTGCTTAATCCTAGGGGTAATATTATCTGGGGCAAAGATCATCACCTCAGTTTTGTCAGAGTTTAATTGCAGGAAATTGTCAGCCATCCATTCGGTAATGGAGGCTAAACAATTATGCAATAATGACAGTTTGTCTAGCTTATCAGGGCCGAAAGATAAATATAATTGTATATCATCAGCATAACAATGGTAAGATATACCTTCAAAACTACCAATAATCTTACCAAGAGGAAGCATATAAAGACTGAATAGCAAAGGGCCAAGCACAGAACCTTGGGGCACACCACAAGACAAAGGAGCAGAGTCTGACATGTAAGTTCCCATAGCTACAGAAAAACTCCTGTCTGAAAGATAGGAAGAAAACCATTCCAGGGCTGATCCAGTAATGCCCACCGTTGTTTTCAGTCTGTTAATCAGAGTGCAGTGATCCACAGTATCGAATGCTGCACTCAGATCCAGAAGGACTAGAACAGAACATTTACCCCCATCAGCAGCCATCAGAATATCATTAGAGACTTTTAGGAGAGTAGTCTCAGTTGAATGGTTTTTTCGAAAGCCAGACTGAAATTTGTCAAATATATCATTGGAATCCAGAACTTTATTTAGCTGGCTCGCAACAACCTTTTCTAAATTTTTTGAAATAAAAGGTAATTTAGAAATAGGCCTGTAGTTTATAAACGAAGCTGCATCAAGATTATTCTTTTTCAATATAGGCTCGACAACAGCATGCTTAAAACAGCTAGGGACCTGGCCCAGCTGAAGAGATAAATTTAAAATTGAAACCAAACATGGTCCAAGCTGATGTATGGATTTTAAAAGTAAAGATGTTGGTAAAATATCAACTGGACTTTGGGAAGGTTTCATCGAGCCCACTAGCTTAATAAAATCATTCAGGGACAAGGGGCAAAAGGAGTCCAGTACTGAAAGTCTCTGATGAGTAACAATATGGGGGCTTACTGATGGAATTATGCCTGCCCTGATAGCACTAACCTTGTCCACAAAATGAGACAAAAAATGGTTGCAGTCCACATTTGAAAACACAGGGACAGTACACTTGGCGGGGGAAACAATATTGTTAATAGTCTCAAACAGAGCTTTAGGATTGTTTTTACAGGAAGAAATCAGCTTCGTAAAATAAGAGGCTCTAGCCTCCTTGATCGTTTCATTTAGGTCAATTAAGAGCTCTTTAAGATACAAGCGATGGACTTGGAGCTGAGTTACTTTCCATAAACGCTCAGTTCTCCGACAGCTACGCCTCAAGCTGCGAATGGCGTCGTTCATCCACGGGGTTGTATTAACAGAGAGTAATTCTCTAATTTTAAGAGGCGCCACTTTATTCAGCAGCAGGGTGCAATGATCCAGAAACGACATCATTCGAACTAAAAACCGAGCTTAAATCAAATGCAGCTGAAAATTTCTCAACAGTGAGCTGGTTAATAAAACGTGAGCTGGACGCCCGTTTAGCAGGCACAGGATCCTCATAACAAACAAGATCAAATGAGATGTATTTGTGATCACTAACACATACATCATCGATGCAAACATTATTAATGTTCAAACCATGAGAAAAAACAAGATCTAGCGTATGTCCCTTGCTGTGCGTAGGACCGAAGACATGCTGAGTAAAATTAAAAGATTCAGTGATATTTACGAATTCAACAGCATTTTTGCAAGTATCATCATCCACATGAATATTAAAATCCCCAGCAATAATCACTTTTTCCAGCTTAATGTTGGATGATAAGAAATCAGAAAAATCCTTAAGAAAAGATGCCACTGGCCCAGGTGGCCGATAAATTAAAATACAATAAAATATACTAGAATGGCCAACTTTAGTAATCTGTAGTTCAAAGGAAGAGTACGTGCCAGCGCTCACTGACTGGCAGATAAAATGTTTTTTAAACACCACAGCAAGACCTCCACCTCGGCCCGTGAGTCTTGGGGTGCTGATAAAAGTACAGTCCGCAGGACAGAGCTCATTCAAGTGATAATATTCCACTTAAACATTGCACTTAAACATTGCAGATACACTGCAAGAAATGATCAGGGCGTGGGACATACCTGTTAACAAGTGTCACCTGGTCTTGAGGGACAATGCTGCAAACATGCGGAAAGCCATGTCCGAGGAAGGGGTTCTAAGTGCTGGCTGTTTTACGCACACGCTCCAGTTGTGCATCCACGGGTTTTTTATCACAACAAAGTGTCTCTGACGTGCCATAAACATCTACGAGTCCGAGACATATGGTATGCAAGATATTCATGCACAGGGGTGGACTCTGATGGAGGATGATCTCAAGGTGCTCAGACCCTTCAAGGAGTTGACTAGAGAAATAAGCGCAGAAAATGCGTGTATATCCACTGTCCTGACAGCTGTGATGATGTTGAAGCGCTATATCCACAAGGAAACAGACGGTGGTGGAATCAAGCAGATGAAAACGCGCTTGCTGAAATCTCTGCAGGATTGGTTTGAGGGAAGCGAGCAGAATAGCCACTTTGTTGCAGCAACAAGTCTGGATCCCAGATACAAGGCGAACTTTTGGGTGAGTGACACAGAAAAGTGCCGATCATAGTTGCTTGTGCAGGAGGCTGTATCCAGTATATCTGAATCAGGTCAAGACGCAACTGCTAGGCCTACTGTTACAGCAACTGAACATCCTGAGGAACAAGGCCCGGAGGTTCGCACTAAGCGACACTGTTCAGGAGGAATCTGGAGCGGCTGGGACGATCTGTACCGCAGCAATACTGAGGTAGTCACATCGGGTGCTGACGTGGAGATAAGCGCTTTTTGCAGTGAGCCTCTGATTTCTCTTAGAGAGGATGCTCTTCACTGGTGGAAAACAAACCAGCAGTGATTTCCACTGCTGCCGAAAACGGCAAAGATCTACCTCTGTGCGCCACCAACCTCTGTGCCCAGTGAAAGACTTTTCAATACTGCTGGGGACATTCGTTCCCACACTCACAACCGGCTGTCATCTGTTAATGCCGAGTGTCTTGTTTTCCTGAAAGGAAACTCTCATTTGATGTGAAAGGTTTGATGTTATAGGTTAATTATGATGCAGGAGATGTGTGTGATTAGGCCTACAATTTTTCGTAATATTTGGCTACTGTTCTAATCGTAGCCTACTGTTCTAAACGAAACAACAGCCTACTAGCCATGTTTATTGAGTAAATGTTCAATAACATTAATTTCAGTTAAGTCACCAAACATATTCTGATTAAAAAAAAAAACATTTGCATTGTTGCACTTTAATTGAAAGGTTTTGGTTTGTACTTGGGGGTAGCCTACTTTATGGGATTATAAATGTAAAAGGCTAATATTTTGGATATTGATTGGATCTTGAGATAGGGTAAACATTGGCCAAAATAGTTTTTCCCACTTCTCTTCCTGGCACAATGTTGCCTATTTTTTTTTTTTTACAGTTCAAATAAAATAAAATGAAAAATGCACTGCTGTGGACGTCATTAATGTGTTTACTGTGTTAATGGACTTAGGATGGGATTCAGTTCGGTTTCGGGTTCGGCAGAATCTTAACCAGTGGATTCGGTATTTGGCCAAACCCCAAAAATCTGTGTTTGGTGCATCCCTAGAAACAATAGAGGAATTAACACAATTGTGTCTTGATTGATGGCACAGTGCTGAGTTAATGACAGGATCTTCACAGCATCACATTTTTCCACAATATGGGATTCTCCGTTCCCTATGACTGCAGTCTTAGCCACTGCTAACCCTACTGTTGGCCTGAGGAGGGCTGCAGACAGGCACGTGCTACCGCTATGACACGTGTCACCAGCTGCTTCTTTTTACCTGCCAGCAATGAGCTTCACAGGGTATAATGTATGAAAGGGTCATCATTTCCCATGCTATCCCCCCAGTTCCACACCCAACTGTGCAGGCACCCAAGCTAACCAGTCCCTCACTGGCTTCCTACTAGCGAACGTATTTTATATTTGTCTCATTCTTTCATTTACCTAATGGACTTACACTGACGTTTTGGGACCAAGCAGGGGGTTAAACATTGATCTTAACCAAAAATGGCTCAGATTGAGCTGACTGCAGAGACAAAGGACACAGGGAAGGCAAGACAAAAGATCTTGGCCTACATGTGAATCCCAAAGCCAGTTTAACCAAACTCCTACAGGCTGCCACTTGGAAGCAGAGTTGCCAAAATGGAGATTCTACCTCCAACACATGGAGGGCAAGGCAGACTGGTGGTGAGACAAAGAACTGCTTCACACCTGTGACAAGATTGCGCTTTTCCCATTGGCTGTCGGGCCTTTGAATGCACCACCCCGCCACTAGGAGGTGGAGGGAGGATAAAAGCTGTCTGCGTTGGTGTCTCTTCGCTTTCCACGGTAACCCAGTTTACTGACAGGAGGTGCACTAGTCTGGACTAGCTAGCCAGCACCACCTCGCTGGTCGAGATTGAGCTGGGACATTTTATATCTGTCTGATATACAAAGGGGATCCGAGGGGATACTGACCCAGTATCTCCTCACATCTGCAGCAGGTTTAATCAGCCTGGATTCAAGAAAAGGACTACGTTCCATTCTTCTTGCAGTGTCGACCTGGATCGCGTGTTCGTCCACTGCTCTGGACGAAACGGATCGTTAAACTCTGGCGAGAGATTAACTACAAACAACACATGTACAGTAAGAAGGCTTACACAGTTCTGGGCAGACGTTAGAACTAGTGTGTTTGGTTTGTTTATTAATGAGCAAAGGGTTCGCTACCACTTGTTGCCATTAATGTGATCTGTGATTTTAATTATGTACTGGCCTATACGTAGTTATTAATCTGTTTCTGTGAATGTATAATTGATCACGATACTGTTGATTATGTTGTGTTAAGTAGCTGGGTAAAACCGTAAGCACTACCTGCTAAATCACTCCTTTCACGGAGTTTAGTTACTGTCTCTGAGATCATCGCGGAAATCAGCTGTTAGCCACTGAGCTGGCCATTATTGATAACTAAGATCAGAGTGTTTTTTTTCCTCCTTTTACTCTTTTTTTCCTTTTACATACACACACGGACACAAGCTAGCCACGTAGCTGCCAAGCTAACGCTGCTATCTTAACCACGTGGGGTTGGCTTACGTTTGTACAGAGCTAAAACACATGACCAGGGCTGGGTTAAGCGTGCGCGTTGCCTAGCAACCCCCTCGACCTTTTCAACCCCTCCTCGTGCACCCAGCACCACTACCGCCCTCTTGAGGCTAAATAGTTTTGTGCAGCTCACAGGAGTAGCCATTTTGGGAGTTGTTTTTGTGTGAGAACTACATTTCGACACTGTCCCCTCCACTTTCACTCACTGACACACACACACACACACACACACACACACTCTCACTCTCGCCCACACACAGACACAGACGTGTTCATGACATATGCTGCTTTATTTTTGCTTTGTTTGGTTGTGATATTATAAAAAGTATATACGTTTTATTATTGAAGGATTATTGATTGGCTACTGATAATTGTGACGTTAATAAATTCGATTATACTTAATTAGCAGTTGCTGGTGATTATTTGTGTGCTTATTGTGATAATTGCTGGTCGAACAGGTCCGCGCTTGAATTCACACCTTCCTTTGTTTCCTTTTAAAGGATTACTACAGAAATGAGACTGTTCCACAGTTTGATTATTGGTCCCTGACTTGCAGGGTGGTGCCCCGTTATGATTGTTTGTCGATTTGATAAAGTTATTAATAACCATATTCATAACTTCATTAATATTGATAAAACATCTTTTGATAATTTGCCAATGATCAAATCTGTACCCTAATATCCTACAGACGTTACAGTGGTTCAGAAAAAACTTCAGTTTTATCACAGCGTCCTTTACTAAATGTATATTAACTTATTTGTTTCTATAACAGATTATTAAAGTGTTTAATATTGTTGGAGTTGTATGTATTCATTGATGAGATTTAGAAAACTGATTAGCTAGAAATCTTTTCTAGTCTCTTACTAAAATATAATTGGAAGAATGCGTTGGAGAGATGCATGCTTTGTTGTGATGCCAACAAATGCCCTGTCGGTGAACCCACTCACATTTGGCATAGCGTCTCATCAAGCGCAATCTCCATCAAATAGGGAGGTTGATGGTTTTCATTCAGAGGCCCGATCATCAATAACGATTGCCGTTTGTGGCTCTTATCAGGACTGCCCCCACCTCCTAATGCCAAAGGGAAGATTTCAGCACACTCCATCAGCTGATGAACATTTAACGGCTGTGGTAACAAAGCCTTTATTATGGTTATTGCCGAGCTCTTATGGTGAGGGCTGACATTTCAATCTCACAGTGTGACTTTCACAATGTCGAGGTCAGTACCTGCCACATCCCCATGGCTCTTGTGAAGGGAGCACCTTGGCACATTGAAATGTCTGGTTCACTCCCTCTCACAAACAACTTAATGACAGATCCAACAAAAGAGGTTCAGACCAATAGATCTATACATATCCAATCAACATCCAGCCAGGTCATGCTGTTTGTCAGATGTTCCTGTGGTTAAAGGTCTGCAGAAACACAGTGGGGTGTTGTACAGTGACCTCCATTACACAAGGAGTGGCACGAGAAAGCTTTTGATTTATTGTTTCTTCATCTTTTTGACAAGACAGTAAGCTTCCAAGAATGTAATGGCAAGCTCCTGCGAAGTATGTGGACACCCAACCATTCCACCATTTAATTGTATATGTATGCAATACAACAGGAGAGGAATTATATAATGAAGAGGATCAAAAGAGACATTTGCATCAATATGTGTTGACTTGTCAAGTTAATAAGTGACAACTTCAAAATAATGCTATGCCTGTTGACTTTGATTGCCAGTTGTTTTGCATGCTTGAGATATGATTGACTAATTATAGGCTAATTAGATGTATTGTTATTTACCATTAAAAGAAAGTTGTATTGCTCCTTTCATTTACTGACAGTGGCACAGAGTGTACGTAGGATGAGGTTTAAACTTATTTTAAAATGCAGATCTTAAAAAAAAAGCTGGACATCTGCTCGCTCCTGATGGAGGATGAATGACAAGAACTGTTATAAAAATAAATCTCCAGTTCTAATTAGTTAGGAAATAAGGGCAGGTTTATTTATGAGAGATACAATATTATCAAAACAAAATGTGTGCATAAATATAAATATGATTGTTGAATGATGTGATAAATGTAAAAAATTGTTAAATGTGTATTTTATTTTGCTAAAATATCATTTTGGGCTGGGCTTGTGTTTAAATATCATTAACAAAAATATTCTCATCTTGAGAACATTGTCCTAAGCTATGCTTGAAATACAATACTACATCCCCCAATAATAAGCGCTTTCCTTCATACTGTTACTGTGCCAGTTACTGAATTATTCATTGCCATTTTAGTTATTCATAGTCTAGCTAGTAATGACACATTACCTTCCGATGTATTGCATAACATAGTTGGAAACAAAGCAAGAGCACATTAAAGTTACGCATATGCACCACAGCCACTACTTTAGCAAACGTTTCAGCAATAGCCTACCTTTTTCACAGCTTAAAAAAGTACCCTGTGGAGTTTTTTTTTGTTACCTCTACTGGATCTATGGAGTATTTTTTTTTCGTGTTTATTAATATCACGCAGCTGATGCTGTACACATTCTGCCAGTAGTTTCATACTGTTCCACTGATCTACATGTGGTAGAAACATGTGGAGATATGCAGCAATGCACCAATAAAGGCAGTGAAGAAGAAAACGACTGAAAGCCATTGAAGATGGATGTTAACAAAGTAAGATTTTTTTTTTTTTTAAATCAGCTTTAAAAATGTTTATGGAAAGGAAATGTGATTGCCACTTGTTAGACCTGAAGGCTACACAATGCGTTTTCAAAAAGGTTACAAAATTAGCTGGTTGCACGAGATGACATGCAGTTATGTGCAAAACGGTGCTTACAGAATCTGTGTCGTGGCAAATAAGCTGAAACTCAAATTACAGCATTACATGATTTCCCCTCAAAGACACTAACAAAGCAATAGACAACACTAGGAGGGACAAGAGACGAAGAAGACTCATAAAAGGGCTGTCAGATATTAAGTTGGACTTTGGGGGCTGCTGATAGGTGCCAGTCTTCCATTCTACCCAAGGCAGTGCCTGCGCCAATGAGATAAAGGCCTCTGTGTTTGTGAGGGCCAAACAGTAATACTCTGAAGAGACTCGGGGCAATTAATCTCTTTGGTGACATGAGCTTTGGAGAAATGGCTTGGTTAGCTCCTGGTGACGTGCTGAGTCTGGATCGAAACCCTGCTGCTTTTCTTTCATCTTGCAGAAGTCAGAACCATGATGTTTCCTGCAGCAGAGAGAACTTTCTTGAGGTTTTGTCTCTGTTTGAAACTGTACCTGTTCTTTCAAGAGCAGAAAAGACAAGCTCTATCCTGGAATCACTTCAACAATCTTTTGAAGAATTTGCTGTCGGAATAATGTATGCAAGCGGAGTATGCAGACACTTAGAGCATCTTTCCAGCTCTTTCTTTTATTCCTCTGTAGTGACATACTAGACTAACTGGCAGACCAATGTGTCAACTCTCAATCCTGCTGTAGATCAAAGCTAAGGAGACAGTTGGGTGTTCCTCTTCTAGGTTGGATGTCACATTGAGTCTCACTCTTTTTCTTCAATCTCTTGGAGTTGTCTTGAGACGGCCTAACAGCAACCATGCCAGGACTAACAATTTTAGTAAGCCTGAGGGGCATCAGCATCCTTAGCATATACTCCAAATTACAGTGACTGAATCATTGGTGATTAGTGATAAATGAAGTGGATAAAACAAGCAAGGTTCAAGGAAAATAAATACATCACAATGCTAATCCACTGCTCAGCATCATGTTTTTAAATAGTGTGATTCGATTGAAATGTAATTTAATTTTGAGAATGAAGCCAATCACATACTTGAACTTGAAACCGCCCATTGAGTGCATCTGTTTTATGGTTTTATGGTTCCAGCCCATATTGCAGCGAAGATTAATGCTGTCAACATTCGGTAATGCCCACAGTGTTGTTCAAGGTGTTCTCTGTTACAATTGCAGGGATGGGGGGAGGGGGGGGGGGCTTCAATGCGAGACAATAGTGGTCATTTTGGATGAGGAGTGACTTTCACGCAGAATACTAATACATCAAACTGTTTTTTTACAAATGCCTCTGTTGCTGAAAGCACGTCACTGCACACACAGCTGAAGTTTCTGCTGGATTTTAAATATTCGACTGCTCTCTTTTATAACCTAGTGCTTGGGCTGGATTACTTCTGAAAACACTGTCTGTGCCTGAATCACAGGGGTCTCAATTAGTATACAGAACATTATGTTATGTGATTTAAAACTTCAATAAGTAATCAGGGTTGCCCAAGTCATTGCTCCAGGGCGAAAGTTAATTGGGTCAAATATTAATGGGTACATCATTTATTTATCACTATACAGTATAAGGAGTTAATATCTCCTATGAGAATACTTGATTATTCTGTTCAGCAAACATGAAACTGGTTCATGGTTTTTGAGCAAAAGAGCAAGTCTTCTGGGATCCTCATTCAGAATATGGAGGACAAGTGCTCTTTAACAAGAGGACCAACAATGCAGGCAAATATGCGCTGAAATTGGCCGCTGATTTCATGTTATTAGGCAGTCCTCGGTGCCCATGCAGCAGCTGGTGCTACGTTAATTTAAAGACTAACAATCTCAGGACAAGAGTGGTAACCAACAGTAGTCTGGAGGAGTTCATAAGCAGACGAGGCAATGTTTTGACAGGACCCAAGCCCCCTGATAATCAAGCATAACAGATCTGTCGGCTCTATTTGTCCATCTTTGCCGAGTGCATAATTCTACATGTCTCATAGCCAAACGAGCCTCACTATCAGTTTGATATATGAAACAGAATGTGACAGAAGGGGTAATGGAGCAGGCGTGTTGTCTTCATGCATTCAGGCCGCATACCCGAACACTTTGACGCCGCTTGCACCCCATCAGCCCCCTCTCCGCCTACACGCCATCCTGGACAAGACCTGAATCAAAGAAAGGTCAGGATGATTGAAGATAATCTTGTGTCTTATCATGTTGACTATGATAGGATGTGACACTGAGGTGAGGGGGGGGGATTGGGGTTAGAAGAAAGATAGAGAAAGATACGTAAATGGTTTTTAAACAGGAGTTAAATACTGTAGCTCACTGTGGGAGTTCCTTCAAAAGGGGACACATCTGCTCTCATGAAGAAGAATGCACCATAGTTGGAGAGGTGTGTGTGTGTGTGGGGGGGGCTGGTTACCACAATATCTCCATTTTCAATGCCATCCCTCTTCAGAGCAGAAAAGTTGCATGCTCGCTCTTCATATTCAACCAGACTCTGAATACCTCAGCACCCATTTAAAGTTGGTAGTGGATCTGTAGTTCGAATGAAACATTTTGAGACATTACGACAGCGGTAATGGACAATTCCGCTTCCAACCTGTAGGGGGACCGAAGCGGGAAAAGTGCTTTAGTGTTGCTTTATGTCATAAGCCTTATTTGCTCAGCACTAGAATTACCTGGGGACCTTAAGTAATTGGTACTTATTGTGGAGGTTGTCTGTGATCTTTATCCCATGGGAATCTGCCATGTCTGTAATTTGTCAAGTAAAGATTCTTCCGGAAAATACCCTACCACATTTTGACAAACACAGGGGTTGTGTTATAATATTAATCCTGTGTGAATCGGCATCTCTGTGATTCGGGGTTGTGTATGAAGGTAAATATGGTGCAAAACGTGAGAGCTTGTAGAATACAATGTGAGAACTTGCAGAACAAAAAAATTTAACTTGTATGTTAAAATTTGCACTTGTAAAATAAAAATGTGCACTTGTAAAATAAAAATTTGCACTTGTAAAATAAAAATTTGCACTTGTAAAATAAAAATGTGCACTTGTAAAATAAAAATTTGCACTTGTAAAATAAAAATTTGCACTTGTAAAAATTATTCACATTTGAAGTCACAAAAAGAAAAAAAACATGAGAGCTTGTAAAAAAAATCTGAACTTGTAAATTGAAATTTGCACTTGTAGAAAAAATATTCACAAATGTGTAGATTGATATTTGCATGAACACAATGACAGCTGCAAACTTGTAATGCAACATTTACTCATGTACTTTTTTTTTACTCAGGTTGATTTTCCATCACAACCACAACTCAGTGATTACAACCTCTCGAATCTGTCACTGTATGCGGCTCTCACGACATCACCAAGAGACACCAAAAAAAAAAAATGAATGTATACAATTTTGGAACCTGTTGAATAGGCAGTTAACGTATTGCTAACTAACCAACCAGCCTGATTCTAAATAAATACCTTTTAATTATCTTAACACTTTTAAAAGTCAAAACTGAAACACTGGCGGTGAGCTCCAGGTCCTGCAGCCGAGACGGACCGTCACCAGCGGTATCGTAGCCGGAGCAACATCGCTATTATTGCCAGAAAGCTTCGCTGCCGACCTCGACCTGCAGTCGGAGCTCGCGCGGACACGGAGAGCCCCGCACCGGTAGCAGCTCACCGCTAGTGTTGGTGGAATAGCAAGCTAGCGTTAGCTAACTAACCAGCTTCTAAATAAATACCTTTTAGTTATCTAAACACTTTAACAGTCAAACTGAAACACTGGCGGTGAGCTCCAGGTCCTGCAGCCGCAGACGGACCGTCATCAGCGGGTAACACGTGCCAAGTTCTGCATCCCTGCCAAGACTTCCATCCATAAGGGGAAATAATGATTTTATAAGGCAAAGTAGCTACTGTTTAATTAAAATGTAGGCTATATACATTCCTTTGTCATGTTCATCAATGATGATTATAATTTTACAACGTTTAGAGACATCAATGTTTTATCAGACTATCATTTCCTTGCTACCTGGGTGCAACGGTGCAACACGAGGGTTAAGAGATGACGCATTATTCGGAAAAATAATTGCTGCTGCCGCCGAGGTGGATGTAATTCTGCAGAAGCTATTGTTGCTGCGCGGGTGCAATGATTGGCAGTGAGGCACAACATCAGCAAAGCAAGCTGTGGTCATGGCGGGGATGTGCCGATGCTACCGGGTGCGGGGCTCTGCGTGTCCGCTGGAGCTCCGACTGCAGGTCGAGGTCGGGAGGCTTTCTGGCAATAATAGCGATGTTGCTCCGCTGGCCGAATACCGCTGGTGACGGTCCGTCTGCGGGACCTGGAGCTCACCGGTAGGCTTGTTTACAGTTTGACGAAAGTGTTAAGATAATTAAAGTAGGTATTTATTAGAATCAGGCTGGTTGGTTAGTTTGGTGGGCGCTAACTGCTAGCGATTCAACCAGGCTTCCATGCCGCAGCTAAAATAAGCCCGAAGGTTGTCCCTCATCTGGCGATAGAAACCCTACTTTCCCCGTTCTGTTGGATCAGAGCTCCACAGCCTAAGTCCACAGGTACAAATTAGTTTTGCACCAAATGTATCGCAACAAGTGTTGCAAAAGTCGGCGCAGATTCGCCTCTTGGTGATCTGAGAGCGCCACAGTGACAGATTCGAGAGGTTGTAATCACTGAGTTGTGGTTGTAATGGAAAATCAACCTGAGTAAAAAAAAGTACATGAGTAAATGTTGCATTACAAGTTTGCAGCTGTCATTGTGTTCATGCAAATATCAATCTACACATTTGTGAATATTTTTCTACAAGTGCAAATTTCAATTTACAAGTTCAGATTTTTTACAAGCTCTCATGTTTTTTCTTTTTTGTGACTTCAAATGTGAATCATTTTTACAAGTGCATTATATTTTACAAGTGCAAATTTTTATTTTACAAGTGCACATTTTTATTTTACAAGTGCAAATTTTTATTTTACAAGTGCAAATTTTTATTTTACAAGTGCACATTTTTATTTTACAAGTGCAAATTTTAACATACAAGTTAAATTTTTTTGTTCTGCAAGTTCTCACATTGTATTCTACAAGCTCTCACGTTTTGCACCATATTTACCTTCATAGTTGTGATGGCTGTGTTGGTAGTTTTGACAGAGCCTTCACATCATGTGGAGGATAATGTCAGTAAATTTGAGTAAAATAAAGACTTTGCTTATCCTGTGCACAAATGTGTGTGGGGGGGTAATTTCTAAATCACATCAGGTCCCCTGGTAATACTAGTTCCGTGCGAATAGGGCTATAGTCTTCTAAAGCTCTACATCATATTGCTTGTAGACTATTGTGTCAGCATATATAAATTATTGAAAAGAATCGTATTAGTCAAAATGAATATTTGCATATTCCAAATTAGTGTGGAGAACATTATTAAAACCAACACACTGAGTCATTTATTTCTTCGAGTCATAAATGTGGTATCAAAGAAGCTCTTGGCAATGAAATGAACCATTAATATTTAGAGCAGGCAACCACTGTGTACAGAAAAGCGTGTGCATTTCCAACATGCCAGACTTTTAGTGGGCAGCCATAATAATAGAACAATACTCAACCACAACCCACTTGGCGAGGATCAGTATATTACAATATCTCTTCACCTCCCAGGTATTGTACATGCCATATGTTCAATAACGCTCAAGCCCCCACTCTGTCATCTGTGCACCTAGAAGGCTAATCGTTGGGTAAACAAACAACTCCAAATGTGTTGTAATAGGAGCTCAGCTCTCTGCTGAGGTGAGATTATGATGACAGTGAATCAATGGGCTTCAATAACAAGGCTCTGATTTGAATCCTCTGTATGGGCAGAAATCCCTGCTGTCTAAATGTAGGCATCACTAACCCTTTTTTTCATCACTTGACAATGAGTAATGCAAAAGGATTAATAGCTGCCGGGGTGCTCTTATAGCTCACTGCTTTGTCAAGTTGAAGTGTTCAAACTGCTGTGATGGGATGTGTAAGGTCAAATGTCTGGAAGGGTTACAGACCAGGCATGGACATTTGTTGGCATGGTTTTATGAAATTAACATAATATTCTGTATTTGTGGCAGGTTGTCAATCCAGTCAATCCTAATAACCAAAAGATGACTTGGCCATGTGCTGAGATTTGTTTCTCTTAAACAGTATTAGTTGGTATCCAGTTGTTTAATCTCCCCCAGCAGTATACAGTATTATCAGATAATTTTAAAACTAATGTTCTAATGGCAGAGTAGAGAGAGAGAATCTAATGTTCCCGTCCTCCACCATAAGATTACTGCTACACTTCGTTGAGCCTTTGGATGATCATTCAATAATACAACAAAAATTTAATTATAAAGATGTTTATTCAAAATTACATTACCAGCATAGTAGTAGAACACAGAAAACGACAAAAACAACCAAAAACATTAACAGTATTAACTAACATTAAATCACAGTTAGATAATACAGAAATAAATTGCCCAACACCTGTCTATCAAAGTGATTAAAATTATAAAAAAAAATTCAACTAGGCTACAGTGCGATAATCCCCATGAATACATATCATTCAAAGTGGCTTCATGTGTTTAAAAATAATGGCATACTGTATCCTACGACCTTAATCTAGACCACAACGTAGGCTATTCATACCCATTCAAGGTATCAGTCCTAAAAATATGCATATTTGTGTAATGTTGTAATTTATTTTTTGATAAAATGGATTTTATACAATTGTTATTGAAACCGGTATCAAAGTCACGGTATTGGTATCGGTACGGGTATCGAACATTTTTAAACGATACTCAGCCCTACAATTGATGGATCTTTGTCTCTGTGAATCACGGGCTATAGCAACAATAAGTCACAGTCTCTGATTCTGCTCTTTCCTCTATGGTGGCAACAAAAGTTAACAAAACAATAACGAAACAAAAAAGATAAGAACTAATCTTTTTTCAGGGGTTTAGGTTGTGAAAATCTTTCCTCTCCTCTGTCCTCTTCCTGCACCTCTGCTCTGATGGCCACTTTTGGTTGACTCTCCAGTTCCACCATCTCAGCCTGTAACCGCAATTTTGTCAGACTTGTATCCTCCACGGTACGAAGGTCAAGGAAGTGCAGCTGTACATCAACTTGCACACTACTTTTGTATACAGCTTCCAGCTTGTTTTTTTTTATTTCCTTGGTTAACTGAACGCCCTTGTCAGACACAGATAACACATCTTGTCTGCATGGCTCAAGCATGGGCGGCTAAAGCTTTCTCCTGACAGAATATCAGTGAATTCACTGACAAGTTTAAGTGCTTTGTGAACAGCCTGCAGGCCATCAATGTTCTGCTCTTCTAGGGAAAGGTTGCTCTTTCTGTCATCACACAGAATGTGTCTGACTGCTTGCTCTAACATGTTCTCTGCTATGGCTGGTTTAGATCTCAGCGAGCAATGTCGTCTTGTCCATAAAGAAACCATTGAGTTACTATGGTGTCAAATTGGTAGTCTCAATTCCACCTGATTAATGTTCAGTTCTTTCATTGGCTATCTAACACTAGCCGCTAAGACACTAGCAACTTGCAAGAAAGAAATTTTCAGTTAAACCCTTACCTTTGAAGACATTTTTTTTTTTGAGAATAAAAAAAAAAATACCTCATGGTTTTGTACAAAAACAAAGATCACTCAGATGTTCAGTTAATTGACTTGAAATAAATAATATAGTGTAATGACTTTGACTGCCCAGCATGAACCACAGTCAGTGGCAATTAGTTCATCTGCAGAGCTTGTTACATGTCACACTGTACATGATGTAGCCCTGTTTAAGAAAAGTGTACTGCAAATATTTGGGAAGAGATGATGATGATGTATTGTTTTAGTAACTCACCACATTTAAATTAGCAATAGATCCACTAAAGAAAGAAACACACCTGCAGAAGGAAATGGTATAAGATGCTAGGAGTAAAAAATGACATTCAAGCCCATCTGGTAGAGATATAGGGAGCTACAACCCATGGGAATAGGTGGGTGGGCAATAATGTCTTCCCAGAGGCCCCACCAAGCCCAGCACCCATATCCCCCTAGGAGAGAAGATAGGTTCAGTACGCACAAACAAACAGAGTAGTTATTCACCCAAGATAGTCCTGAGCCATACAGGTGAGACCACACATGAATCACATCAATTTATCATTCTCACAGGGCAGTCTTTGCAAACAATCCGTAGCTGTGCTAGATCAGCTGATATGAAACATGGCCAGACGCTGGCGTCCTAGCAGCTTGCTGTCCGGAGCTGGAAATGGTGCAAAACAGGGATTAAGTCATTGTAGATTGCCGCAAGTATAAACAAACTTGTCATCAGTATGCTCTGATGCAATATTGCTATCTCTGTTCTGTTCTGAGGCACAGAGTGACAACTTATTTTAAAATTCTAGGTCCATACCAGTATAATGTCTGTTGGCTTTCATCTTGGTGCGTTCAATTAAAACCTAAACTCACCTCACTGATATCATAGTTAAATTTTCTGTACAATGCAGTTCATAAGATTGGTCAAGTGTCTCAGTGTGAAGTTCTTTATCATTTAATAGACAATATGACATGTTGCCTGCTAAAGTAAAACCCCAAAACATGTTGAAATATTGAATATTTGCTTCCTGCTGCTGTCATTAAAAATAGTGCTCCCTCAATTTGGCTTATGTGTTTATGTTTGCTGATTTAGATGCTTTTCCCTGTGAAATCTAGGAAAACATATAGAATATAATAATAATTATGTTGATATTTCCCCTATAATTAGTACCAAACTATATAATTATTTCCTGGAAATGTCTTGAAAATTATTAGGACATTACAGACCTGAAAAATAAGGCATTACTAAAAGGTCCACGCTAAAGATCTCATTGTACAGTGGCTTTGGGTAACATGCTGATAATTATTATTTCAGGTCAAATGCACATTTAATTAGAATCTTTTTCTTTTGTAACTTTTCTGGGTGCAGACAACAACCTAGCCTGCTGTCATGTGTGGTGATACAGACTTGGTATGATTCATCAAAGTAAGCAAAGTGAAGATAACAGCATCTGTGAATGTGGATCATTTGAAGAGATGATTCAAGATTCAAATATAACTAAATATAAGTGTTGCAACCTGTCTTTTAATACCACAACAAGTAAGTCTAAGGTATTAGTTTCTGAGCATTGGGAGTTTATTCTGAGCTTTCACTACATAGAACAGGCATATCCAGCTTTAATTAGATACATGAGATTTAGGCTATGTAAAGTATTTTGTTTTTCTCACCTCCAATATTGGTGTTAATCATCGTTTGCCATGGAGCATTTACTGAAGTAAGAAAAATAACTTGGAAGGACCAAAGTCGTAGTGGTAAATGCCTGATGGTATTACATTAATTTGCTTCAGATCCTCAAATTTGCTCTAATACTTTAGATTTCATAGGGCAGCTCTAATAGCCACTTCTCTATTAAAATCACATATTCTATACCGAATGCACCATGCATGCAAATTCAACCTAGTATCGATACCTCAAAGTGAGAGACAATCATTGGTAACAAAATGCTGTTGTTGTGGCCTGGCCTTTAGAACCCACCGCTTGTTTTTTATTTGATAGCATAGCTGTGCATAAACAAAGGTGCTGCTGTATGTGAATGCAAACACAGCACAATTCTGTGATAAGGATGGACAGTCAGAGAAGAAGCCTATTTAATCCATGCGAGACAAATCAGGAGAGGGAGAGATATGGTGGCCTTTGAACCTAAACACCAGCTTGCCTGAGCAATTGTAACTATCAGCAAAAAAGTAATAAAAGGTGTACATAATCACCACTGGGGCTTCCTGCACCAGCTATAAAATACACACGTAGAGATGGATGTGGTGTTCTTTTTCTAACTTCGTTCGGTGTTTCACTATGGGAATCGCCTCGGCGTGACCAACTAAGGAAGCTCCAATGACACCACGTCTGTCCATGACAGACAGGTCGAACTGTGCTAGGGCCACGCCCCCTCATATAATCACAGTTGACCGGCTCCTTGCAAATCATTCTCGCTTTCTTCCCGTGAAGAAAACTATAAGCTCCCTCAGCGCTTCTGGGCTAGCTTGGTTGGTTATCTGCTAACAGTTCACAGACGGACCGTTAAGGACTACGTGCGACGCCAGTTCCGACCCACTCTGGATTCGCTGAGTAAGTGCCGCAAAAGTTTTACCTTGTGGTTACACACTTGAAGCAGTGTCCGCGTCAAGGCGAACTGCTTCTTCTTTGGCTAGTCGGTATTTGTTTATCGCTAGCTAGCGGTGTAACTCATTTACCCTCTGGCTAACGCGTTACGGCGAGCCTCCCTGGGTTCTTTTGTTAGCATTTGTTTGTTAGCCGAACCCGGTACCGGGAGTGAGCTAGCTAACGTGTTACGACGAGCTAACTCTTACGGTACACCGATAACGTTGGCTCGGGCTAAACCCCGTGTGCTAATCTTGTCGACAGGCTAACGTGTTACGACGCGCCTGCTAAGGTTGTTTATTTACGCCGATCTTCTTCCTTTCCAGTACCATGTCTTCAGCAGCGGCCCCCGCCAAAGGGCCGGAGCCGAAGGCTATTGAGGCTGTATCCCGCCTGTGCCCCGCGTCATGCGGGGCATCCATCTCGGGCAGGGACCCTCACCCGATGTGCATAGCCTGCATGAGCATTAAACACGCTCAGGCAGCTGGCTGACTGATTCGACGTATAGCGCGCGTCAATGACGGAGAAGATACTGGAAAGGCGGCTGAGTGGCCGTGGCCAACAGTCATGACCCATGTCTGTCGGGAACCACCCCAAAAGCCACAAGCAGTACCCATCAGCCGCGAGCTACACCTAGCTGGGCGGACATGATGGACGAGGAGTCCTCTGCCATGCCTCCACTTTTCGAGGACCTCCTCGAAGTGGAACCGGGCGGCGAGGACGCAGAGGGTGATGCCATCTCTGATATCCTCGACATGGATGGGATGGAGGACGAGGAGGAGGACTCCACATTCCCCATTCCACAGTCAAGGCCTCCTAGTGCAACCGACACTGCTCCCCCAGTGGACAGCAGCTTGTACGAGGTCTGTAAGCGGGCCGCGGCCAAATTGGGAATACAATGGCCGGCAGCTCAGGACCCCGAGGGGGAGGAGAGAGACCTATACGACGGCAAGAGGCTCCCACCTGCCCAGCCGCCTGCGAAACAGCTTCTGCCGGCGGTGCCTGCCTGCATGAAGGAAATGAGCCGGTACTGGTCCAGCCCATTTAAGAGTAGGCTCCCGACTAAGGGCTGCTCTAAGCTGGAGATTCACGGGATGGAGGCACTGGGGCTGACCGAACCCCCAGTGGTGGAGCCTTCAGTGGCTCATCACCTCCACCCAAACCGCCGCTCTCTCTCAGCTTCCCACAGCATTCCTCTGCCTAACAAAATGGAGCGCCTCACCGCCTCCATGTTTCAGAGGATGTACAGTATGTATGCGCCCGGTCTGTGTGCTCTCTAAACGCAATGACTCTGCTGGCTGCGTACCAGGCTGAAATCCTTGAGCCGATGGGCCCGTCAGCTGGACTCAGGGGCTCCTAACCCGGTCCTCTGGGACGAAATCTGTGTGGTTAACGACCTGGTGCTGCGCTCCTCACGGGGTTCGGTGCAGGGCTTGCGCCGTGTAATGGGGCTCGCGACGCGGTGAGAGGGCCTTGTGGCTGAACCTGTCGGGCCTGAGTGACACACAGAAAGCAGAGGTTATGGACGCAACATACGCCACCAAAAAAAGGTCTGTTTGGCCCAGCTTTGGAGAAGATGAGAGAGGCCAGCACCCTCAGGAAACAAGAGGGTGAAGCCTTTGACCTCTACTCCGAAAAAAACACCCCGGCCCCAGCAAGGTCAGAGGGGTGGCTTTTGCACGCGGCAGCGAGGCAAAGCAAGGGGCTGCAAAGCCACATAGACAAGCCGCTGGTCAGCAGACTAGCCAGCAGTCTCGGTCGGACAATCCCAAGCCGTGGGAAACACTCCTTCGCGGCTGTGGCGGCAAAGAGCCGCAACTCCCACCCCAGCTTCTCCCTCCCCCCTTCTACAAAGAGGAGGAAGGTTGGAGAGGTAGAGCAGAGCCCGAGTTTGTGGTTCAGGGCCCCTGGTGTTTCACAGTTCTCCAGGAGGCCCCTCTCAGTTTCTCTCCCTCCTCATCCAAGAGGAGAAGAGTCAGGGGCAGAAGGTGTTCCAGTGTCACCAAGCACTTTCACCATGTTCACAGTGTCACCAAGCACCATGTTCAAAGAGGCAAATAAAGCCTGCATTCTCGCATCCAGGCGCAGAGCCAAGGGCGAAATGCTACCCTCAAAACAAAATAAAAATAAAACACAAAACACTGACCTGCCAGGTCCCTGCAGGGGGAGCTCACGCTCCTCCCAGGGCAGACCGCTCCCTCCAGCCCAGGGAGGTGACGTCACTGCAGGGCGGCTCCAGGGGCCCCCTCTCTGCTCAAGCGGACCGGTGGCGCGCATGCGCAGTTCACCCGTGGGTTTTATCCACTGTTTGTCAGGGTTACAGGCTACAGTTTGCTATGAAACCACCCAGATTCAACGGTGTGTTAGTTTCAGTGACGAAAGGGGATGCAGCACAAGTCCTAGAGGACGAAATAACATCCCTATTGAACAAACGGGCCATCAGGGGCGGTGCCGGCGAGGAATCGCATCAGGGTTTTACTCCCGCTACTTCCTCATTCAAAAGGGGCATACGTCGCCCGATTTTAGATCTCCGGGTGTTAAACAGACACCTACGAAAATACACGTTCAGGATGTTAACACACAAAGTGCTCTGTCGTTCAATCCGCCCAGGGGATTGGTTTGTGACGATAGATCTTTCAGATGCATATTTCCACATAGCCATATATCCCGCACACAGAAAATTTCTGAGGTTTGCGTATCGGGGCAGAGCCTACGAATACCAAGCCATCCCATTCGGGCTGTCGTTAGCACCGAGGGTGTTCACCAGGTGTGTGGAGGCAGCGCTGTCACCGTTAAGGAACAGCGGTATCAGAATATTTTCGTACATAGACGACTATCTGATCTGCTCCCACTCCCGGGAGCAGGCAGTCAGAGATTCCACTACGGTGATAACTCATCTCACGGATTTGGGGTTCAACATAAACTGGGCAAAGAGCCGAGTGGAACCCACGCAATGTACGGAGTATTTGGGTCTGAAAATAAACTCCCTCTCCTACCGCGTCACGCTATCGGAGGGGAGATTGGCGTCTATGGGGCAGTGTCTCTCTCTTTTCCGGCTGAGCAAAGCCGTGCCGTTCAGACTGTGCCTACGCCTGCTCGGCCTGATGGCGTCAGTAGTGTCTGTGGTACATTTAGGGCTGTTAATGATGAGGGATTTTCAGCGTTGGGTTGCAGCTTTACATCTGTGCCCACGCCGTCATCTCAACCGGAGGGTGAAAATAACTCCGGCGTGCGTAGCAGCCCTCCGCGGCGCACGGGCCGGCTCATCGGGCGTCCCGCTAGGGGCGGTGTCATCCAGAGTAACCATGACAACGGACGCTTCCCTGTCAGGATGGGGAGCGACACTGTTGGGGAGAACAGTGAATGGCACATGGAGCCGGAGATTGGCCCAGGCTCACATAAATGTCTTGGAGCTTATGGCGGTGTTTCTGGCTCTGAAACATTTTCTGCACTTTCTCCAAGGTTGTCATGTGTTAGTGAAAACAGACAACTCCACCGTGGTTGCGTACATCAACCGCCAGGGCGGCACTCGCTCTCTGCAGCTGCACACGTTGGCCCGCACAGTGCTTTTGTGGAGCAGTGGGAGACTGCTGTCTCTTCGAGCAACACACGTGCCAGGCGTTCTAAACAGGGGTGCAGATCTCCTGTCACGGGGAAACCCTCTGTACGGGGAATGGACTCTCCACCCACAGGTGGTGGGACAGATCTGGCAGAGATACGGTCAGGCAGCCGGGAGATCTTCGGCCGCGCAGGGAAACACGCAGTGTCCAATGTTCTTCTCTCTGGCAGACAAAAATGCACCGTTGGGTTTGGATGCTCTAGCCCACCCGGGCGCAAACGTGCTGCTCTATGCATTTCCCCCTCAGTCTGATCTCCCCACCCTGGCGAGGGTGAGAGTTCAGGGCCTGTCGCTAATACTAATAGCGCGGTGGTCGTCCAAGCATTGGGTGGCAGAGATAATGCAGCTCCTGGCGGAGAACCATGGCCTCTCCCCATTCGCAGAGACCTTTCTCCTGCCGGGCGGGGAGATCTACCAACCCTCACCCAGACCGGCGCGTGCGCTTGGGCTCGGCCCGTGAGAGGTGGAACCTGAATGCATCAGGCCTGCCAGAACGGGTCATTGATACAATTCAAAGCGCAAGAGCCGCTCCACCCGGCTCTCTTTACAGCGGAAAGTGGCGGGGTTTTTGAGGGAGTGCGAACATAGGGGTACCATCCCTTACCAGTGTTCTGTGGGGGACCTGCTATGTTTCCTGCAGTACCTGATGGATAAAGGGAAAGCTTTCTCCACAATTAAGGTGTACTTGGCTGCTGTTTCAGCTTGCCACGTGGGTTTTGGGGATAAGCCGGCAGGGCAACATCCCTTGTTTTGTCGCTTCATGAAAGGGGCACGCGCAAGCTCCCAGTTTCCAGGCCCCTGGTTCCTCTGTGGGATTTGTCGGTCGGTTGGACGCTTTCTCTCATCACCCATTCGAGCCTATGGAGGCAGTGGGGATGAAGTTTGTGTCTCTTAAAACGGTTTTGCTCTTGGCTTTAACCACTGCAAAGCGAGTAAGTGACTTGCAGGCTTGGTCGGTTCAGCCTACCTGTCTACAGTTTGCCCCAGGGCTCTCCAAAGTCTGTTTGCGGCCCAACCCAGCATTTGTGCCTAAGGTGGTGGAGTCAGCCTACAGGTGTCCCTCAGTGGAGCTCTTGGCCTTCCACCCGCCTCCTTTCTCCTCAGGAGAGGAGCAAAGACTTCACATGCTGTGCCCTGTCCGGGCTCTGCACATATATGTGAGTCAGACGGCTGGGTTCAGAAAGGCGGATCAGCTGTTCGTGTCCTGGGCTACTCCCCACAAGGGTAAGCCATTGTCCCGCCAGAGGCTGTCCCACTGGATTGTGGAGGCCATATCGTTGGCCTATGAGTGTAAAGGTTTACAGGCCCCACAGGGTCTGAGAGCTCATTCCACAAGGGGCATGGCCGCTTCATGGGCCCTCTTTAGGGGTGTGTCAGTGAAGGAAATTTGAGCGGCAGCGAGCTGGGCTACACCTCACACTTTTGTGAGGTTTTACAGGCTCGATGTTTCCGGACCGTCCTTGGCACAGGCTGTGCTGGGGGTTACGGCGCCGGGGTTAGGGTGACTCTCGGTTCAATTTTATTTGGCTTCGGGAGATCTCAGGCAATCCGGGAGTGGTCTATATCTCCCATAGTGAAACACCGAACGAAGTTAGAAAAAGAACTTTAGGTTACTTAACGTAACCCCGGTTCTTTGATAACAGAGTGAGGTGTTTCACCAACACGTCCCTCCTTGCATAGACACGGAAAGAAACCTATCTGGAATGATTTGCAAGGAGCCGGTCAACTGTGATTATATGAGGGGGCGTGGCCCTAGCACAGTTCGACCTGTCTGTCATGGACAGACGTGGTGTCATTGGAGCTTCCTTAGTTGGTCACGCCGCAGGCGTATCTCCATAGTGAAACACCTCACTCTGTTATCAAAGAACCGGGTTACGTTCGGTAACCTAAAGTTATGTGACCATGGAGTTGGTGTTTATTTTTTGTACCTTCTAGTGCTGTTTTCAGTGAACACCACACATAAGAGTATCTGTTGGCTGGTAAAAATGTATTCTCCTGCCGAGCTCAAGATTCATACAGCAGGTTGGAAGTCTCTGGATGGCTGTGCCGATGATCCTTACGAACAGCGTTCAGCTGAGAAGACTATTTTAACAAAACGGTATATCTTACAAAATGTCCCGGTTTTCTAATACAGTATGTGGAAATGTGAAGCAGTTAAAGCAAATGGAGGGTGATCAGTGTCTGCGTTATCTACCTCACCCTGCACAGCTATTCCCAAATTTCTCTTGTTTGCACATCATTGCTCACAACTGACAAACCCTCAGCTCTCAGCCTTCAATTGTCAGATGCAGCTAAATCTATGTGTCTCGCCAATTAGAGGAAGAGGAGCCTTGGAAAGCAAGCCTGCTATGTGTCTCGACATTTCAGTTTGGATAATAGCTTGGATATGCCAGTGGTTAGGCGAGTCATATAAGGTGCAGTCTGCAAAGGAAATATGTGCACTGCTGGAAACGTAAAGCTCAATAATTTGCACAGTGGCATTCCACCGATGATTGCAGTCAGAATAGTCTATGTGTATCGACATCATCACAAGATATGCTTGTTTCACTGTCAATCACTGATACCTAAATGATCGATGATAACATTATCCAGACACTGGCACCAAATGTTGCTTTCTGCAGCAACTTTAACTAGAAGCAGCACATATGCGCTGTACATGGAACTGGTGAGATGAAGCCACTAGATTGGAATTGATAGCAACAGATAACTGTATGTGACAAAACAATTTTTTTTGTCAATTTTAAAACAGCAATATATCAATATTTTTAAATGAACAATGGCTATGACTATACGTAATGAGAAAGGTGTCACTTGTATTGATAAAACTAAGAGAATAATTATCTGATATTATGTCAGTGCTGTGTTTAGAATCAAAACAGCTTAAAAACATTTAATCTAAAGATGGCAATATAATAACTGGTATTAAATATAAATATATATTTTTTATCTTTAATAGATAATCAAAGATAATGTAAGTATAACACACATTTTCTGCTGTTTCTGTCATTTTTGACAAGACATGTTCACACACATTTCTTTTGCCATATTGCATTTGTAATGTCCTTATGTCTTGAAGGTCTACTAAAGCCTACACAGTCAATTGCTAACTGTTTGCTGGGGTAAAGTGTGAATTAGTCTTAACATGAAGTGAAAAAATGTCATACCGCCTCCACCACGTCTCTCTTATTACCACAGGGATGTCATAGCTTGTGAGTGTAACAGGTATTGCTCGTTAGTACGCATTGTTTAAATAAGAACCTACCACTTTGTCCAAGAACTTACCTGACTTTGTGAAAAGCATCACTTTTCTTTTGAACATGTAATCTTGAAGGGAAATGTCACACAAAATAAGACTCCCAGAAAGTGAAATAATGATCTTCTCCACGGACATTTTTCGCCCACCGCTGCCTTACTTTTTTGTTGTCAGACTTTTGGCAAATCAGCATGGCGCTTCCAGGTAAATTTCACTGTGCTGTAAGAAAATTCTCAACATTTGATCCCTTCCTTTTCTCCCATCATGAGTCAATCCCACACTGCCTGCTTCCTCACAATGCCTTGAGAAGTGATTCATTCGTGTCCCAGTGAAAATTAATATGGGTCGAAATTTCCCTGCACTGCACCGTGGCCGGTGGGTCTTCACCCATAGGAATTGTAAAGGTTTAATGCTGTGTAGCCAAAATATCACCATATTACTGCAGGTCTTGGTCCTTTTTTTTATTAACACCTTTGAGTTCTGAGCAAGCACTGTCTCATTTTCTAATTATATTTTTCCCTGTCTTCCAACTTGAGCAACCGAAACAGTGACTTTTTACCATCTTACACTATTCATGGCTACATTAAACTCTTTTCCCATGATTGGTTTGTTGTGGTTCAATTTTGGCTCAGATTTCTGGCAGTTCCGCATATGGCATGCCAGATATGAAGCCATTTTATATACAGTGTTTAAATGTCTTCAACCTTATATGTGAATTTATTTTGCACCCTATCCCTTCTTCACAATTCTGTCAGACCTGCTTGCATGTACTGTATGTAAGTATGGAAATTGCTTTGCGCCTGATAAGATGTGTGAAACATGTTTTTGGCATTAGAAAGTGTATGGAAGTGTAGTAATTCACTGTATATCACATTCAAGACTTAGAATACTTGATCACCAATTAGAGAGGATTAATCAGAACAACATAAAAAAAATAATATCTGTTTTTTTAACATGTGTTCCTGTTTTCAGCTTTCTTTTTAAAGACTAATGATTTAATGATTTAAGACTTTTCACGATGAATACTTTAATAAATTCAGCTAATTGATCAAATTAATTCATTGCAATAGTCTGTAAGCACAACGTGATCTTAGTCTCTCTCCAATAATTTTAAAGTGACAATATGCAAACTCTTTATCTATCTTTGTTCAGCCAGTTTCCCTCCTCCTACCCCGACACTTGTCCATCATCTTGACAAGCTGTTTACTTTGCAGCATTTACCCTGAAGCTATGGTAACCAACATCCACAAGGCCTCCACAGATGCTGAAGAGGCAGTCAGGGAATTCAAGTCATTTAAATTGGCAGCAAATACTTTTAGTAAGAATGAAATGTCAAAATAAAAGAATCACTGATTTATTAGCTTTAAATCTTTAGTTTGGTGTTTTCTTTGCTATTCATCATTATATACACACTGAAATGTGTACAACATTGTTGTAAAGGTAGTGGTGGCCTAGAGGTTGAAAGAAGTGAGCTTGTGACCAGGAGGTCGTCGATTCAATCCCCAGTCCGGCAGGATAGAATCTGGGTGAGAAAAGTGAAAGAGCAGCGCTTGGCCCTTCCTCATTACTCACTACAGAGGTTCCCTTGAGCAAGGCCCTTAACCCCAACCGCTCCAGTGGAGCTGCTCAGTGACCAGCAGATCAGACTGTGGTTGTACCGGGCAGCTTCCAGGTATGAATGTGTAACTGTGTGAATGTGACAGGTCGTCGTTGCAAATGAGAATATGTTCTCAATCGGCTTACCTGGATAAATAAAGGTTAAATAAAAAAATAAAAAACTACAGTATCTACATACAGTGATTATGTAAGAAAGGGAATGAACAATAACAATTAAGCTATAAAAACTCAATGGCATTGGTGAAATAGACTGTACAGTATATATGTATGTGTTGTTTGCACTTGGCCTTCAGCATCAAGCCCACACTACATTATAGCATCTTTTGTCAGTGCAGCAGACATCCTTTATGACACAACAAGGCAGTGAGATAGTAATGTGGCAAGAGCTCAGTTTCTTTTAAATCAGCCAGTTACAGCTGACAGTTGTAACTAACTGTGGTACAAAGGATTATTTCAGTGTGCTAAGAAATTATTGATAATGTGAAGGCTTAAGTCCAATAATTTAAATATCTGGACACCTTATTGCTTTATTGTGTTTAGTCACTTTTCCAAGAGGTTGACCAAAGTTACCTTAAGTTTAATTCTAAACACCTGGTTTAATTCTAAACCCCCTGTAGAGCCATTACAGCGGCTGTTATTTCTGCAGCTTTTAAAGACAGACTTGGCAAAAAAAATTGAGAATCACTGGTTTAACCATGAGGAATCATGATTAGGCGAAATTGTGTTGCTGAATTTTAGAAAGTACGTTTGTTCAGAACAGGAATTGTGGATTTTGTCCCCTATCTCTAACAGGAGGAATGATTACAGCAGCCTATACCTTTTTCAATGTAGTAGTGTACAAACAGGGTTACATTATGTAAAATTGACATACATAAACATTGCCAACATGTTTACAGTACAGTAGATCAATATTTACTGTTGATGCAAGACCCATATCAAACAAAGTGTTAAACTTTGCACACTTTGTTTTCTGAATCATCCATTCCAACCTTCCGCAAGGATGTTTTGTCAAAGTATAACAATGTCACATCATGGCCTCCCTTTTTGGCATGGAGCAGTTCCTCTCACAACAAAAGGTTGCTTGACAAGAAAAGCAAAAGCACTGTTTTTTTTGTTTGTTTTTTAAAAGACCAATGCAGTCATTTTCTGGTGATGGCACCTTCCAGCATATTGCAAAATGTAGCATTAATATTATGTTTATGAAATGGCATATGTCAATTTTAGACACAGCATTGTATCCTCATTGTAACATAAATGTTGTAGCCCCTCTAATAAGCTGCACTTAAAGGCAGAAGCATGTTAAATCAACTTTATCGGATCTTTTTTTTGTCTTGTATGCTGGCTACTCTGTGATGCTCTGTGCCTTTTTTGAGCTTTGGTGTTGAGACAATGGCTCTTTCAGAAAAGTTGTGTGGTTAAAAAGCATGCCTTGAATCCAAGCCCTCTCCATTTCCTTTGTTCCTCATGAATATAATGGCTCTTTAGCTGTCCCAAGTCATGCTTCTAGGGAATAAGAGAGAAGAGAGGGCTTTTAGCTGCTTATAATCAGACCAGCACGTTCTCCTTAAAGTGGTCTTTTGGGTCATTACTAATTTTTAAGCCCACCCTTTATGTGAAGGTAATTTAGCAAATAATACAAACTTGAATAACCAGTACGATTTTCAACATAGGTGCAAAGGTGAATTAAGAGATAAGAATGAAAATCCACTGGGGACTTGTTGGAAGTAGTGGGAGGTGGAGACAAAGACTAAATCATGGGAACATTTCTTTCCAGAGGCAGATGCTCTGCATTTTAAATACCGTAAGTAGGTGTGTGTTAAGGTTAAAAATTCAGGACAAAATACTTAGCCGAGATTTTGAATTTCACACTAGTTCTCATAAACAAAACCCAACTGCAAACTTGCAAGACGGCATTTTGTTTCTCAGCTGCAGCAAGTGTGCAAAGATGATTCATCTGATGAAATGCAATGCAAGCAAATGCTTAAAAAAACACAGGAGTTATTACAATACACACCAGTGGATAACTTGTGTGTTTATTGTGGTTTATGTGTTTTCAACTTTTATAGTATTAAACACATAGTGTAGCTTGACCTTCACCGTGTCCTTCTGGAAGAACAGAAAGTCTGTGTGGGTGTGATACTCTCGGGGTTTCTGCCTGTCTTGACATTTAGCCCACTGAGACTGCACTGCTTATCCATCTGCCCAACTGCAAACCAAGGCAATTACTCAGGGGTCTTTTAAATGTGAGGTGATTAGGATTGTGCATGCCACTGAACTCGATCACTCCTAATTCTATTACGAACCCTCTCTCTGTGTCTTTCTTTTTTTTTTTTTTTTTTTTTCTCTCGTCTCTCTCTTTTTTTTTTCTCTCTCTCTCTTTTTTTTTTTTCCTGTGTCTGTGTCTGTCTCTCTTTCTTCCTCAGTCTCCCTCACACATACATATATACACATACTTTGATTAGGGTCATAAACCCTGAGTTATACCTGGAAAGGCTGGGAGACAGAAATTGTTGTCAGGAGCCATGCAGTATTTGCATTCCTCTTAACATAAAGTACAGCAACAAAAAGGATGGTATTAAACCCCGAGGACAGTCTTCTCAGCTAGGGACAAGATTGGGAGATAACCACAACCGACTACTCCAAAGATGAAATGACTTCAACTGAAATCTAAGCTAAGCATTTCATTTATCAAGGATATGAGCCACACTAACTTCAAAAGAAAATGTCAATTAGAGAAGAACTTCAAAGCCACAATAACTGCATACATTAGCAAACAGTATAAGGTGTTTTTCAGTAACAGGTGCATGACTGTATTTCATATCTTATCAGTAGAGGCCACATGAAGACTGTAAACTATGATATATTCTGAAAGTTTCAGTCTAATGTGGTGTATTCTTTGAAATACACGGCACACCTACAGTCAGCCTGGCGCTGCTCATGTGCAGTCACTGTGATCTGATGGGGTTTGGGGAAAACTGCTATGAATGGAAAACACTAGTATGAATGCCTTATGAACAGTAGACTTATGCCTTATGCCTTTTGCATATTCAGTGTTCTACATACAGTAAAAAAAAAAAAAAGGCTGCACCCTATCTTCTGTTTCAGTGTGGTCACAGCACCTCATCAACATCACAGGCAATGTTCTCCCCCACCAAGCAGTGGGGGGAAGTATCACCTAGCATGGCAAATCTAGCCCTGAAAAGCTTTGCACATCTTGTAATTCAGTATAGTCAATTGACTTTAAAAACTTGTTTAAAATTTGTTTCTTAAAGATCTGTTGGTTAAAGATTCATTCACACATGTAATGAGCACATGTACTAATGTCAGCCTTAGCTATACTTTGTGTTTGGAGCTAATTACTGTAGTTATATGCTAAAATAAGAACATGGTTAATATTATGCCTGCAAACATCAGCATGCTATCAATATCAATGTTAGTATGATGTTAGTATTTATCTCAATGCACCACTGTGCCTAGTATTTAAAGTGTTACCAAATGCTGAGGAGAGCCATCAAAGCAGCCGGGCCAGGCTCTGTCTCTACCTCCACCCTAAAGCACTGTGCTGATCAGCTGTCTCCGATGTTCACAAACCTCTTTAACACCTCACTGGAGACATGCCATGTAACAGATTGCTTCAAGACCTCCACCATCATCCCTGTCCGTCCCCACAAAAATCAAGGATGGAACCTATGCCAGGATCCTGGATTTCAGTTCTGCCTTTAATAGCATCACCGCATCTGCTGCAGGACAAGCTCTCCCAGCTACATGTTCCATTACAGTAACATACATCCTGGACTATTATCCCTGACCATTGCACATTTTATGTAATGAACTTTTGTACATCCCCTTTTTAATATTTTTGCACACCCTGCTCAAAACAGTATAGCCTTCTTTTCCTTTCTAAAAGGTTATATTGTACATATTTGTTACTGTGTATTTTGAATCGTGAACTATAAAGGTGGCTGGCGAAACCCCTACTGGATCTGCAAGTCTTTCTGAATGGTTTTTATAATGGACTTTATATGTCCATGTAGGCTTGGATAATCCATACTTGAGCTCAGCCGAAGGGCTGAAGATTAAATACTGCAAGTGTCCCAAGGCAAGCTGACTCTAACTCTGGGGCCAAACAAACTGTTATATTTGAGTCCGGAGGCTCAGTCAGATCAGAGTAGATTTATTCCTGTATCCTACCATGGTTTAACTCCGGGGCCACCTTCTAAACTAGCAATAAATCAACACTGTTCCTTGTGTGGAAACCTTTGTTTCTTCAGGATCCCTCATGTTATTCTTAATCTATTGTCTGGTGTGGAGACTTCAGGCCAGTGGTATATTTGGGAATTTTAAGGATCAGACAAATGGTCCCCAAATCAGTGTACCCACACACACACACACACACACACACACACACACACACACACACACACACACACACACACACACACACACACACACACACACACACACACACACACACACACACACACACACGAGGAAAGTACACATTAGAGATGCACTCACTCCCCATTACTCCGTGTCCTTTAATACATTTTCTTGATCGCTATGCAGCACTTGAACATGTAATATGGCCTGCAGAGTTAAGACAATAGACCATATTCAAATATGTGTAGAAAGTTTTATTCAGAAGCAGTTGTGAGTGACAGCGTCAAAATTACAACTATAAGTGCTTTTTCACTTGCATGGTTAGCGTGTTCGAGAGAGCTCAGATTCAGCTTAATATAGCCACTTTACTTTTAGTGCTAGGACTTTAAAACGTACACAATGCACATTTGTCATCATTTTCTGGATTTTGAAGAAAGGGTAATTTCCTCTAATGGCCTCTGTAGTGTGTCTCCATAGTCACATTTGGGTTTTAGCTCCGATATCGGGAGGGGATAGGCTGCGTGTGACTCTGGTTATGGTAGCCAACCACAATGATGTGTATGCTGTAGTATCACCTTGAGAATTGTCATATTTTACAAGAACTTCCATAATATGTTTATGAGCAAACATAACTGGGTGGGCAGATAAACACCATGGAAACTAATTTCACATAAATAATTCAGGGTTTCCCAGGGGCTCAACTTAAGGATCAGATGGTAAACAACAGGGGTTCGTGGCTTTGGGAAAACCAATGTTTACCTGAGTTATGTGTTATGGAAGTTTGAGCTTTGTCCAGACTCCAGTCAACACGTCCTGCTGAGTTTAAAGCATATGTTGAAAATAAAGCATGACAATAGCTAAACACAAAGAACTCAAAGGTCAACAAAAAACGTAATAATCTGTGTAAGATGTATATTGCCTCTACATTGTCAGCTCAATGATAGTAATTCTGTACATGATGTACGTGTAGAGGTGGCAGGAAGTCAGGCCTTTTTAAAGATTCAATGTAATAGATGATAACAAAACCACTGAGATGAAACCCATGAGTTTTAAGACTCAATGAGATAAATAAGTGTATTGGAGCTTTGAGCTGGACTGATATTGCTTTACACAGTTAACCCTCTGACGTCTAAGGGCATTTTCACAAATTTTCTTAAATTCACCTTTTTAGTGCATTTGAATGAAACTGATCCCCATGTGTTTAACATCCAAATGTTCAGAACAAACTCAGCTTACCGTGTAATGAAACCCAAATCTGTCCCAGAGCAGTGTGTAAAGAGAGAATTTGGCGCTAAAGCTGAAATGTTGATGTTCGCTTTTTGAAATTCCTCAAATCTCTTTTAAAAACAAACCGTATGATGTGTTGTACGAATCGTTTCGGTGCCTGAAATGAGTTTACCAAAGTCTAAGGTTATATATGATTAAAATAGTGAATAATCGCCTGAAAACATTCCCATACGTACTTTGATGGGGAATTGAACAAGCAACTGTCCAGTTCCCAAGCCCCTACAGACTGAGCTTCTGTCAAACCCAAAGACGTTAATAGTCATAGTAAAGTATGTCGAAAAAAGTGATAAAAGTCAAAGAATAGTATGTTGAAAAAAGTCTTATTGTAGGGTGTCAAAAAAGTGCTAAAAAAAGTCATAGTATGGCATGTCAAAAAAGTCATAAGAAGTCACAGTAAAGCATGTCGAAAAAAGTTATATTGTAGTATGTCGAAAAAAGTCATAAAATGTCATAATATAGTATGTCAAAAAAGTCATATTGTAGTATGTTGAAAAAAGTGCTAAAAAAGTCACAGTAAAGTATGTAAATAATAATCGTAGTATAATACCGGTATGTCGAAAAAAGTCATATTGTAGTATATCGAAAAAAGTGCTAAAAAAGTAATAGAACAGCATGTTGAAAAAAGTCATAGTTTGTCAAAAAAGTAATGTTATAGTATATCGAAAAAAAGTGATAAAAAAGTCATTGTATAGTATGTCAAAAAAAGTCATAGTATGTCAAAAGAAGTAATATTATAGTATGTTGAAAAAAGTGATAAAAAGTCATACTATGGTATGTCATTAATAGTCATAGTATGGTAAGTCGAAAAAAGACATAGCATAGCATGTCGAAAAAAGTTATAAAAAAGTCATAAAAAACTTTTTATTGTAGTATGTCCAAAAATGTCAAAAAAAAGTAATGAAAAAAGTTGAAAAAAGTCTTATTATAGTATTACGAAAAAAGTAAAATTTTAGTATGTTGAAAAAGTAATAAAAAAAGTCATAGGGTTATATATGTTGTTATAGTATATTATGTTGGAAAAAAAATCATGAAACGTCATAGAATAGTATGTCAAAGAAAGTCATAGTATAATGTTGAAAAAAGTCATACAAAAGTCAGTGTATAGTATGTCGAAAAAAGTCATAAAAAGTCATAGTCATTTGAACGATCTGAAACACAAGTATGAAACGCCTTTGTGGGCGGATCTCGGGCACTGTTGCTATTATACCGGCGGGATATATGACTCTTGCGCCCGACGCAAATCTAAAATGGGTTGGTCTGAAGTACCTAGGTGTGGTTTGGGCGTAACGTGAAAATAACCAATCAGAGCGTCATCTCTCATTCCTTTAAGAGCATGCGCGCTTGTTCCATGGCGGACTGCTATTATGATGGCGGATTTGCCTGGCGCACGCCAGCGGGAGCTGTCCGGATGCGCGAAAGTAATAAATGCCCGTCTTTAGCCGGGTGGCGATGTTGCTGCGGCCTCGGCGTCATCTCCTCAAGTCTGGAGAGGATTCTGCGCCATGGCAGTAACGGGCCTCCAAATGCACCACCTGCACCTGTTGTGCCCCTTCCTCCTCCCCCACTCCATCGCCCACCCGCCTCCACCAGGAGCGCGACGCAATTACTCCCGGACCAGATTCCGCCGGACTGTCCAATCCCACCGTAGTTCAACATCACGTCTCCTTAAGTCCTCTAATATTTCCTCATTTATGTCATCAACATATCCATGATTCATGGAAATGTGTAAAACACAAAGAATGCTGCAACTTTTTGAGGATTGTACTGTAAAATGCCTCCTGATCTATCCAAACACATGAAGCGCATTTTCAGTAATATTTTTCTTTGTAATTATGTATGGTTTTCAAAAATGGGAACTGCTGTAGATGAGAGAAGTGTATGCGCGTTGTGCACACACTACATTATGGCCAAGCATGCGCCCCTAAAATAGCATCTGAATAACGTGCTACTGACTTTAGACTAGCGCCACTGACTTTAGACCAGGTTTTTCCTGGTCAGTGGTGGAATTGTTTTCTGAAACTGCAAAATAGGACTACGTAACGTTTGCGCCGGAACACGCCTCCTGTTTTCGCTGAACCGCCCCCTGGAGCGCAAATACATTCCCTAATTTACCGACGTGCGTCTGTGGAGGGAAAAGTCCGCTGTGCGTCGGGTGCAAAATAGGAATGATACATGCGTCGGTGTACAAAGGCAATTGTGCTGAGTGCAAGATAGGGCCCATAGTATAGTTTGTCAAAAAAAGGCAGAAAAAGTCATAGTATAGTATGTCGAAAAAAGTCATAGTACAGTATGTCGAAAAAAAATTATAAAAATGTTTTCATAGTATATAATAATACTTTCTATTTCCTAGAGTGCAGTGCCTACTTGCTGGTGCTGATAAGAGAGGTGTCAAAGTGGGGGGACTACAGATTTCAATGGACAGGTAAGTCCTGATACATACTTTGGTCTGTATGGGGACATGAACAAGAAACCCTGCAGTTTCCAACCCAACTCCCTACAGACTGAGCTACTGCCAGAACCAATGTAATTAATAGTCATAGTATAGTATGTCAAAAAAGTGATAATAAAGTCATACTATAGTATGTCGAAAAAAGTCATAGTATAGTATGTAAAAAAAAAAGACAAAAAATAGTCATAGTATAATAATATTTTATAATTTACTAGAGTCTGCAGTGCCTACTTGCGGGTGCTGTTAAGAGGTACCAAAGTGAGGGGGCTGGAGCTTTCAATGGACAGGTATATCCCGATACATACTTTGGTCTGTATGGGTACTTGAACAAGCAACCATCCATTTTACAATCCAGCTCCCTACAGACTGAGCTACTGCCACAACCAACGTCATTAATTGTCATAATATAGTATATCGAATAAAATGTCACACAAAGTGATAGTGTAGTGCAAGGGTGTCAAACCCAACTTCCCTAAGGGCCACCCTAAAAAATGAGAATCACATCAATAATAATAATAATAATAATAAATTGAATTTATATAGCGCTTTTCATGGACTCAAAGTCGCTTTACAGGGCAGGGTAGATTATAAAAACATAACAAAACAAAACGAGCAAACAAAACAAGTAGAACAAAACAAGATACAGATGAAAAAGGGAGGGGGGCAGGTGGACTATGGGTAGGCTGAGGTGAAGAGATGGGTCTTGAGGCGGGACTGGAAGATGGTGAGGGACTCAGAGGTGCGGATCTCTTGGGGGAGGGAGTTCCAGAGCCTGGGAGCTGCTCTGGAGAAGGCTCTGTCCCCAAAACAGCGCAGGTTGGACTTTTGGATGGAGAGGAGACCGGCTGAGGTGGATCTGAGGGACCGTGAGGGTTGGTAAGGGGAGAGGAGGTCAGTGAGGTATGAGGGGGCCAGATGGTGGAGGGCTTTATAGGTGAGGACCAGGATTTTGTAGGTGATCCGGTGGGAAATGGGAAGCCAGTGGAGTTGTTTTAGGACTGGAGTGATGTGGTGCCAGGATTTGGAGCAGGTAATGAGGCGGGCGGCTGAGTTCTGGACCAGTTGGAGTCGGTTGATGTTGGTAGAGCTGATGCCGAGGAGAAGTGAGTTGCAGTAGTCCAGTCGGGAGGAGATGAAGGCGTGAATGAGTCTTTCAGCAGCGGGGGGTGTGAGAGAGGGTCTGATTTTGGCGATAATCAAAATATGTCTGGCCCCACATCAAGGGCCAGACATATAGTTTATTGCTTTTGTGTCATTGGAAAAGTCAAATATCTTTGACTGTATTATTGCATGTTTCATGTAGTCTTCTCACTTACAGTTTGGTCGACAAAAATGACGAAGAAAATGCCAAAAACGGGTTTAACACACATTTTTTTAATACACGAAAAAAAACGTGAAAAGTGACAAAAAGTATTTGGGCCAAAATGTATTGTGAACCTAAATGTATATAAGGGCCGGATCAAAATTAGCAAGAGACCGGATTTGGCCCGCGGGCCTTGAGTTTGACACGTGTGGTGTAGTGTGTCGAAAAAGTAATTAAAAAATCATAGTATAGTATGTCAAAAAAATGTTATAGTGTAGTATGTCGACAAAAGTCATAAAAAAGTCATAGTATAGTATGTTAGGAAAAAAAGATAAAAAGTAGTCATAGTATAGAATAAACTAATACATACTTTACGAGAGTCTGTAATGCCTACTTGCTGGTGCTGATAAGAGGAGAGAGGTGTCAAAGTGAGGAGACAGCAGCTTTCAATGGACAGTCAAATCCCAATACATACTATTGCCGCTTTTCCATTACATGGTACCTGCTCGACTCGCCTCGACTCTACTCGCCTTTTTTGGTTTTCCATTACAAAAAAAAGTACCTGGTACCTGCTAACAGATACTTTTTTGAGTACCACCTCAGTCGAGGTTCCAAGCGAGCTGAGGCGAGCTGCAGGAGACTGCAGCTTCGATGGACAAGCAAATCCTGATACATACTTTGGTCATAGTATAGTATGTCAAAAAAAAGTTATGCAAAAGTCATAGTATAGTATGTCGAAAAAAATCATAAAAAGTCATAGTAAAGTATGCAATTAATGGTCACAGTATACTACGTTGAAAAAAAAGTCATATCATAGTATGTCGAAAAAGTGCTAAAAAAGTCATAGTATAGCATGTCAAAAAAAGTCATATTGTAGTATGTGGAAAAGAGTGATAAAAAAGTTTAGTATGTACGGTGTCGGGAAGTGCAATGCAACATTACAAAGAATGAAACACTTTTACAAAGCTTGAGACAAATTTACATTTTGGAAAACAAATTTACATTTTAGAAAACAAATTAACATTTTGGAAAAAAAAATTTACATTTTGGAAAACAAATTTACATTTTAGAAAACAAATTTACATTTTAGAAAACAAATTTACATTTTGGAAAACAAAATAACATTTTGGAAAACAAATTTACATTTTAGAAAACAAATTAACATTTTGGAAAACAAATTTACATTTTAGAAAACAAATTTACATTTTGGAAAACAAAATAACATTTTAGAAAACAAATTTACATTTTAGAAAACAAATTAACAAGATGCAAAACACTTTTACCAGTCCTGAAACAAATTTACAAATGACAGATTCTTCACGGAAAGGGAATGTACCACATACCGGAAGTGATGAGGTGTTGTATACATGTCGCCTTGACTACGGCAGTTATGGATCGAATCCGTCAATAGAGCGCCATCTTGGAAAAGGGGAGGCACTCCCTTATATACTGTCTATGGGCCGTCTTTAATGCATCAGCGCGCCAATGTAGGCAAAGGTCTAACGGAAATAAAATCACTATAAATCGTCAAAATCTCATGCGATGTTGTAGTTTTTAACAAAAACAAAAGAAAGAGACTAATTAAGGTGTTAATACAAAGAATATTTATTATAATCAGTTCACAGATATGAGTACAAACGGAAACTTCACCCTTCTGAACTAAGAGGTTCTGCTTCAAAGTGAAGTTTAAACAGACTGAAATGTCCAGGCTCACTCCCCCACTAATGATTCATTTATTTCTGCATGTAGTTATTCATTTAACGAGACTTAAAGTCATGTTTCGTCATCCACAGTCCGAATCCCGCCAGACTCCCTTTAGGAAACCTGTGATTTAAACTTCAGCAGGTTGTGACAGTCCGCCACGTCCAGTCCTGGATCTGATTCTCCCGGCTTCCCTTTCCAGCCGGGCCCAGCAATACGGCCTGGGTCTCCAGCTGCGCTGGTGTCGTTTTGGCCTCCCAGGAATGGGCAGTGAGCTCCAGGTCCTGCAGCTGCAGACGGACTCAGCTGCCCCCGCTGTAGCTTCGATCCGGCCGCGGCTGTCGACATACGTTCCCCGTTTTTCCAATGTTTCTGTCAGGTCCGCGCGTCATATAAAAACTCCAAACACCGGACCACAGCAAAGTCACCATAAACTTCATTCAACGCCATATACTCAACAACACAAATTGATCGGCGTCACCAGCAACACCCGCCAAGCCACCTCATCACTTCCGGTATGTGGTACATTCCCTTTCGTGAAGAATCTGTCATTTGTAAATTTTTCTATGTAAATTGCATCTTGTAAAATTGTATTTCTAAAAAAATGCAAATTTGTTTTCTAAAATGTAATTTTGTTTTCCTAAATGTAAATTTGTTTTCTAAAATGTTATTTTGTTTTCCAAAATGTAAATTTGTTTTCTAAAATGTAAATTTGTTTTCTAAAATGTAAATTTGTTTTCTAAAATGTTATTTTGTTTTCCAAAATGTAAATTTGTTTTCTAAAAATGTAAATTTGTTTTCCAAAATGTAAATTTGTCTTGAGCTTTGTAAAAGTGTTTCATTCTTTGTAATGTTGCATTGCACTTCCCAGCCACCGTAAGTATGGTATGTCAAAAAAAGTCATAACAAAGTCATACAATATAGTATGTTGAAAAAGTGATAAAACGTCATAGTATAGCATGTTGAAAAAGTGATAAAAAGTCATAGTATAGCATGTTGAAAAAGGTCCTAGCATACTATGTCGAAAAAAAGTGATAAAAAAGTCATAGTATAGTATGTCAAAAAAAGTCATAAAAAGTCATGGTTTAGTATGTTGAAAAAATCATAAAAAGGTCATAGTAAAGTATGCAATTAATGGTCACAGTATGCTACGTTGAAAAAAAAGTCATATCATAGTATGTCAAAAAAGTGCTAAAAAAGTCATAGTATAGCATGTCGAAAAAAGTCATATTGTAGTATGTTGAAAAAAGTGATTAAAAAGTCATAGCATAGTATGTCGAAAAAAGTCATATTGTAGTATGTCGAAAAGTGATAAAAAAGTCATAGTATGGTATGTCGAAAAAAGTAATATTGTAGTATATTGTTGTGGTTTCGGACTTTTTTGTTGTGGTTTTGGACTTTTCTGTTGCCTGTTATTGTTATTTCTGTATGTTTCCCATTGTGTTTATTGTATCCTGTCAGTGACGGACTGGTAATCTGGCATTTGGGCAGATGCCAGAGGGGCCGCAGGCCGTCATGGGCCGTTTGGGCCGGCCAATCAGAGAGCCGCATGATTGTCACAGCCATGCGGCCACTTATAATTTCTCTCGGCCCCCTTTCAAGCATCAATAACAAAATTCCTTTGCCAAGTGATAGCCAAATTTATCCAAATCCTTCACACCTTTCAGTTATATAATCTGATTTGTATTTATACCACATATGAGTCTCTCGATATCGCAGTCATGGTTACCCTCTAGAGTCACAAACTTTTACATCAGTCTGTATTGTTTTGTAGCAGAATTATTTATTCAGATCAGATGTTCAAAAACGTAAACGTGCATGGTTTGAAATACCTGCATTTCTTTTATTTTAATATTTGTTTGCAAAAGTTAAAATGAAGCAATGCCTTCTGGGAATTTCAAGACAGAATCAAGTAGACCCGAGTAGACTGCGTCTGCGTCTTTATGTTTCAATGGTCTGCGTCAGCGAGCGTGGTGGTTGGAAGTTGAAAATTGGAAGTTGTAAGCTACGGTTGGAAGTTGTTGACAAAAAAATTAATCAAGGCATCAAGCGACACAAAGGGGGTGGGGGGAGGCCGGGAGAAAAAGAGAGAGAAATATAAGAGAGCACTGTTGGCTGACGTTGAAAAATGCTGCAGATTTGTTTTTAAACTCAAGCTAGCATGTTAGCGCTATATCTGAGCCAGCACACCAGGGAGAGAGACAGGGCAGTGAGGAATATGAGGAAGAGGAACAACAAAACGAGCAAGAGGAGGATGAAGAGATAGACATGGATAACGAATCAATGGAACTAACCAACACAGAACAACAAGCGTGCTGTGGGTCTGAATGTGGATTACCAGAAGCAACAGAGATGGAGACCAATGCTGCAGGAGGGAGTGTAGGTACAGTAAGTTTGGCTACTTCAGAATATTATATTATTATGAAGTGGCTGGCTCTGATGATTTATTCATTGATTGTCTGATTGTCTTGCCCCTGATGTGTTTCACCTGCTGTATCACCTGTCCCTCATTTGTTCATTACCTCATGTATATGTCTCGTCTCAGATCTTCTTGTGTCTTAACGTGTCAGTTTTTGTCCTTGCCCTGCTAGGCTTTGTCAATTTGTATGTGCCTGCGTCAGCTCCCGTCAGTTTCAGCGTTTCCTGTTTTTTGTACCTCCTTGGTTTTTTGTATTTCTTTGGATTTTTCTGGAAGTGTTTTTTTGCCTGCTGCAACTCACAGGACTCCCTTGGTTTGTTTTTGTGTCCTTCAATAAATCTTTGTGTCCAACCCTTCTCCTGCCTGCCTGCCTCTCCCTGCATTTGGGTCCTTTAATCCCCACACCGTCACAGTATATTAGAAAAAAGTGCTAAAAAAGTCATAGTATAGTGTGTCGAAAAAAGTAATATTGTAGTATGTCGAAAAAAGTCTCAGAACAACGAACAGCGAAGTATGTGACAAATTCTAAAAAGTTTCTTTGTAATAGGCATGTATCACATGCCAAATCACTATTGGTCAAAAGATGAATGACTTGGGGCGGCCTCTAAATCCCGCAGTAAGAGCTTGCGCCCCATGTAGGCTGAGTCCTTTGCAGCGGCCCAGGTTTGAATCCGACCTGTGGCCCTTTGCTGCGTGTCATTCCCTCTCTTTCTCTGTCTATCCACTGTCACTATTGAATAAAAAATAATAATAAAAAAAAAGATGAATGACTAGTCCAGCTGAGCAGGCATCAAGTATGCCTTTCCAGTTCAATAAACCAAGTACTGCCATCTGACTTACACATCACAAAACAATGTTACAATCAGGGGCGTCAGACTGGGGGTAAAACCAATACTGATTGCCAGGGCCCAAGGGCAGAGAGGGCCCTTGAAAAGTCTGGAATATATTTATTTCACCTGGATATTTTCATTTCCTAATTAAATTTCATAATGCATGTCAGATGAAATGTAAAGTTAGGGTAACACTTTATTTGACAGTACCGACATAACCATGACATGACACTGTCATAACTATGACATGACTTGGGTCAAAGAATGTATTCGTTACACTGTCATAATGTGGTAATGACAGCAAGTCTTATCTATGATATCTTAATGACAAATAAAAATGTTACCACTTTACTTGAGGTCAAAGAATGTTTTCGTTACACTGTCATAATGTGGTAACGACAGCAAGTCTTATCCATGATATCTTAATGACAAATACAATTGGTACCACTTTACTTGAGGTCAAAATATGTATTAGTTACACTGTCATAACAGTGTCATGACACCCAGTTTTGTGAAATTTCCTGTCAGACATCTATCTGAAAAAGTGCTAGAATTGGTCTCTAATCTTGCAGATCTATTTATAATAATCATTAGGTCAAAATGTCATGAATACAAAAAGAGGTGAATTTATGTTTATGTCAAGTTGTCATGACAAAGACATCCTCTGGTAATGTCATCCTGGTTAATGTCAAGTTGTCATAATCAAGACAAATTTAATGTCAAGTTGTCATGACCAAGACAACTTCTGGTAATATCACTTTGATTAATGTCAAGTTGTCATAATCAAGACAAGCCAAACAATGTCAACTTGTCATGACAAAAACCGAATGACACTTAATGACAGAAGTCATAAACGTTTATGACTTGTTTATAAGGTTTATGACACATGTCATGTCATAGTTATGACAGTGTCATGTCATGGTTATGTCGGTACTGTCAAATAAAGTGTTACCAAAGTTAGTGTATTGGCTGAGTAACTTGGTTGACTGACTAACTACATTTTGTATACAAAAAAAGACTATCTAAGTGTTGTATCTTGTAATGAAGAACGGAATGTCCACAACATCCACATATGTTTGCAAGTTTAATGCAATGGGCAGCATTACATCTTCACAAGTTACTTTCACCTGTCTCCCGCTAACAAGAACTTCTTCGGTCTTTGTTTAACTAGCTTCAACATCCGGTCAGCTGAACATACTCTGATTCAGAACTCAATGTAATAGCGCCTCCTTCTGGAACATCCGTTATTAGCCGCTAACTTCAGAAACAGTATAAGGAAATGAACTATTATTCTTCATAGCTAAGTAACTGATATAGCTTAAAGATAAGCATTCTTGTAACTTAATATTACAGTTAAGATATTACAGTTAGGATATCACACTAAGGTCTCACCCACCCCTTGCTAATGCAACAAATGGATTAGTCCATCTGCACGCATTTTGTTTATGTTTAATTGGTGGAGCGCAACCTTCTGCTGTACAAATGTCTTTCTGAAAGAAAGTCAAATCAGGCTACCAAAAAGAAGGGAAAGACAGGAGAAGAAGAAAAAAAAAAAAAAAAAAAAAAAAAAGAAAACGCTTTCCCCAAAAAAAAAGAGAAAAAAAACCCCCAAATGAAATCCATGGTGCTAAACTGAATATGAATATATCCACCACCTTTAGCGTTAAAAACGGACTGAGACAACCCATATAAAGAGCAGAACATACACTTTCAAATGATAATTTGGTTATTCATGTAATCTGAGGTAAAGGCTAAATAAATAAACTACACTAGCAATGCTGTTTGCATATAACACACCATTGTAATAGCCTAATTTAAAACATGTTTAATTTTAAATTAATAGTCTATAATGTCTATAATTAGCAATAATAGGCTAATCAGTGTCTTAGGTACCTTGGTAGCTCATCGGTAGATACATATCATGTCAACATTATAGTTATGTCAGATTCAGTAGAAGCAGATGTTAACATTGTGAAACACAGCAGGGAGTGTAGTAGCAACAGACCCCTCATCCTCCTCTTTGGATTTGAGACAAGGTGAGCTTATATCAAAACTAAAGAAAACCATGTTTAGCCATTTTGACTGAAAGGTGTTAAGTAACACTAACATATTAGTGTGTTTTATTATATTGCGTTACAATTAGGATAAAAGGTGTGGTGGCAAATTTTATTTTAACCATTTTGTTTAATGATGTTAACCATTTGTTTAAAGATTGTTTTAAACCTCCACAAAATCCTGCTCCTTCCTGTAGACTGTAGGATTCCCTTAGGGTACAGATTTGATCATTGGCAAATTATCAAAGATGTTTTATCAATATTAATAAAGTTATGAATATGGTTATTAATAACTTTATCAAATCGACAAACAATCAAAACGGGGCACCACCCTGCTAGTCAGGGACCAATAATCAAACTGTGGAACAGTCTCATTTCTGTGGTAAGCCTTTAAAAAGGAAATAAAGGAAGGGGTGAATCCAAGCACGGACCTGATCGACCAGCAATTATTACAACAAGTACACAAATAATCACAAGCAACTGCTAATTAAGTATAATAAGATTTATCAACTTCACAATTATCAGTAGCTAAACAATAATCCTTCAATAATAAACTCATATACCTTTTTATAATATCACAACCAAAAACAAAGCAAAAACAAAGCAGCATGTGTCATGGACACGTCTGTGTTTGTGTGTGTGAGAGAGAGTGAGTGACAAAGGAGGGGGCGGTGTCGGAGTGTAGTTCTAAACACCAAAACAACTCCAAAGATGGCTACTCCTGTGAGCTGCACAAAACTATTTAGCCTCAAGAGGGCGGTAGTGGTGCTGCGTGCGCGGAGAGGGCTGAAGAAGCCGGGGGGGGGGGTTGTTAGGCAACGAGCACGCTTAACCTAGTATGCTAGGTCATGTGTTCGCTCTGTACAAGGTGATGCCGACTCCACGTGTGAAGCTAGCCTACTGCGTTAGCTCGGGAGATACGCGGCTAGCCTGTGTGTGTGTGTGTGTGTGTGTGTGTGTGTTAGTAAGAAGAAAGAGGAGAAGAGTAAAGAAAAGAAGCACTATGATCTCAGTTATCGATAATGACCCAGTTCCCCTCAGCTACTCTGGTCTGGGCTAACGTTTAGTTAGGACAGACTGAGACTTCTGGTTTTGCTGAGGAAAACGTCACTATAACCACTCCAGTAGCTCACAGCTGATTTTCGCGATTCTATCGCAGACAGTAATTAAAACTCCATGAAAGGAGTTAGCAGATAGCAATTACGGTTTTAACCCAGCTACTTAACACGACATAAATCAACGAGTATAATGATCAATTTATACATTCACAGAACAGATTAATAATCACATATGGATCAGTACATGATTAAATCAGATCACATTAATGGCAACAAGTGGTAGCGAACCCTTTGCTCATTAATAAACACACTACTTATCTGCCGGCGGCGTAAGCCTTCTTACGGTGTGTTCAGTCCGTTTATTCCTGTCCATCGATTCCACAGAGATGAAACAAAACGGGTCTCGGGTGCTCGTCAGCAACCACTGAGAAACTTCCCTCCAAAAAAGGCAGCGAGGGGGGGGAAAGTTTGGTCGACTTTGAGAAGAAAAACGTTGTTTCCTTCTCACTGCAGTTATGAAAAACACTGGTGCGTTTTTCAAGGATCCACCGAAATAAACTCCACTTTCTCCAGAAAATGAAAGTTGAGCACAAGCGCTTGCGCGTCTCCTGTTAGCAACCGAGTTGCAAGTGAAGAACGAGGGATTTTGGATGATCAGGCTTATTTATAGATCAGGACCCCCTGCTGTGTTTATCGCCCGCTGAACCAATCGGAAGATTCGAAACTCTTGAAAGGGTGAAAACTACACCGTTGTAGTCCTTTGACTTCCTGCCAGTTGTGAGGAGTTTCCCTTCTGGCTGGCACTTCGCATAGAGGTGTGAATTACCCCCGCTTTGGAGTTTACATGCAGGCCAAGATTCCTTTGTCTTGGTGACATGTTCCTTTGTCTCTGAGCATATGTGTGTCCGGTATCCAGAGGTCAGTTTAATATGAGGCCTTTTGGTTAAAATCAGATTTAACCAAGCTCTTGGTCCCCAACAGTCCCCCTTTTTGCTCTGAAGAGCGGTTGGTCCCGGTCTTTGGAGCAAACCAAAGGACCATACAGTTCATGGGAGGAAAGGTTAAACTGATATCAACATAGTCCATGCCTTCCTGGAAATGAGAGGCAGTTCCCAAGTTCATAATGTTCATATGTTGGCTGAGGCTAGAGTGTCTGGGCAGACAGTAGGCTAAGGTAGCATCTGGGCAGATGACTTCTAACTGTAGCTACACAAAAATGTTCATACAAAACAAAATAGGTAAGCAATGAATTATCCCTTGTACAATCATTGTAGTTATTTCAATATGACATTATCCCAAAATATAGTGAAACAAAAACAAATGAAGGAAGATAGGAAAGGAAAGTGAAGTAGTTAGGGGTTAACAGGTTCACTCCAGAAAAGAATCGGGGTTCACCAGTGTATGTACATGTGACTGTGTGCATGTACATTTGGACTGGTGTATGTATGTTTTAATGTCAAAACAAAAACTCAATGCAGACTCTAGTCTGTATACATTCTGTCTTCTGATGCGTAGGTAAATAAAATTGAGTCCTATCTCTCATTCTTATGAGCTACATAAATTTGGAATTGCATTGCCAAGACTATACGTCAGATGTACCTGTGAAGATCGCACAATACAGTTAGTAGCAGATTTATGGGTCTACAACAAGGCTCGAGTTTGTTGACCGAAGAGATTCCTTCTCTACCGATGCTTCGCATTAAATCTCTCGCTACTAGTACCTGGTTGTGTTTCTGTGACACCTGACAGTCTAAAGCATGCACTGGGTTCTTGAGGAGCAGAATGGAACTAACAGTAAATGGTATCCTGAAAGGAACTTTACTACCGAAGCTCTGAGGTAGTTTGATTACTGTTTGAAAAGTTTAGGATGGAAGCGCATGTCAACAGAGTGAGGTGAGGCATGCAGCTATCCCTATGACTCAACTGGTTTGAGTCTTATCCTCTTGGGGGGAAAAGCTCCCTCCCCCTTTCCAGGTGCAGAAGCTGCTCTTCTCCTGGGAGTGAGGACCACATGGGGAGTTGGTCTGACTGAACGTGTGGTTCAGGAGCAGGACCGTGGTTGTCACGGCTGTGCAGTGGGGCGTTGAAAGGCATTCAACCCACATGGTGAGGCTGCACGTGACGATGAGGAGATACTGGGTACCTCGCCCAGTTCTGGTAACTGGGCCGATCAAGTTTACTTGGAGGTGGGGCCATAAATGTATGACCCCCTTTCCCTGGAGTACAGAGAAGGCGCCTGCTCCAGCCACCTTGAGGAGAGTCTGCGGGGACTCAGAAGAAAGGCAGTGGTTTTGCTTTGCAAAAGCTGGAGGCGGGTCAGGTGGGCGCAAGTGATGGTGCAAGTCTGGCCTGACGGACGGATTCTTTGGCCAAAGTGATATGGGCACGTCTGTTGGCGTGGCGCCATAAAAGGGTGCACCTTTAACCATACAGGTGTGGCACGGTGCATCGCTGTTGTTCAGCGAGCAAAGGAGAGACCTGTGAGGGTTGGAAAAGTCAAGGCTGCCAGACTGCGGCGGCTGTGTGCTCGCCGGCGGCAAAGAAAAGTCAGAGCCAGGATCAGGCTCCGGAAGAATCATGGCAATTTGCTCATGAATGACGGTGACTTGTCCGTCTGGGGCTGGCAGGCTGCCTGCAGGATCAAGTGGCCTCAGGGTGTCGACCTGAGCCTGAATGTGTCCCCGGTGGCTGTCAGCGAGTGGGCCTGGCCTCAGGTGATTGTGACCGCTGCCCAAGTCCTCTGTGTCACTCACACAGATGAGACTAGGATGCACCAGAGTCATCCTCTGGGGTGTGATATCGACCAAAACAGGTTTTGTGATGGGCGGTTTATCAGGCAGGTAGCTGGGAATGCTACCACTAAATGCTACGCCTAATACTGGTGTACTGAGGGGAAGCATTGTCTTAACGACTTCTGCAGAAGTGTTAGAAGGTGTCTGACTTACTCTGGAGACGCAGTCCAGCAGGGCTAGGGTGCTCACACCCCCTTTCTCCCCTGCTGCGGTATCTGTACCGTGGGCGTTGCCCTTGTGGGCAGGGTCTCCCCAGGATGTCAAGGGAGGGGTTTGTGAGGCGCTAGGCGTCGTGGTTTCGGGGAGCACTCTGGGCTCCTTTAAGTTACCTCCCTGGTCTAGTTCTGCTGATGACAAATCAGTGTCAGGCCCCTTTGAGGAGTCTGACAGTTCTGCTGGATACGGACCTTGTTTTGGGGATGGACGCGTGTTGTCCGAGTCATCGGGAGCTCCCTCCCCCTTTCGTGGGGGTGGAGTCCAGGCAGAGTGTGGCTTTGAGCTACACAAAGTATCCATTGCAGTGGGTGAAAGTTTTGATCCACTTTTACCACACAAGGTGTGGAGGTTTTCTTCCTCTTTAACGAGTGGCGAAGTTATGGTTTCTTCAGGACGCAGGATGTTGCAATCAGAAATTAGCTGGGGTGTCTCCTTGCGGAGTGGAGCACCTGTTTCCAGCAAACGGCCCGATAGAGGCTCTTGATAACTCTCACCTATGACCAGCTCTGACGCCTCCCTACTGGAGTTCACTAGGCTGCTAGCCGTGGTCTCTGAGTAGACCGAAGTGACTGGAGGCTCCGAGGGGAGCCAAGTAGGTTCATCCAGGTCGGCTGGACCGTTGGATGTGGTAGGAGGGTCAGGCTCAGGGTCAAAGGCAGCATCACGTGCTTCTTGGACGTGTGAAGGTGTCAGCATACTTACCCGTTCCGTTGGGTCACACCGGTCACTCTGTCGTAGTTGGAGAGTATCATGCAGCCGAGGCTCGATCAGATAATGTCTCTGGAGCCGCGGGGGGTCGTTCAGAACATCAGGAGAATCATAGTCACTCAGTTGAGGACGGCTCCTCCCCTTTGGCAGTGGGGAGGGAGTCTGATCAAAGCGGGATGGCGAGCTTTGTGGCTTGCACCGTTTGTCAGTGGACGGAACTCTGATTCTACCTGTGTTCCTCTGATGTTGCAAGACCTTCCTCCCCCTTTTGGCAGGGGAGGGGTGCTCTCTCCTCCGAGGGGGAGGAGAAGAAGAAGAAGAAGAAGATTGGTCTCTCCTCCGGGAAGGTGAGGAAGAGGGTTTTCTCCGCCGAGATAGCGGAGATGAACAAGATCGGTCTCTCCGAGTAGGAGGACGAGGAGAAGATGAAGAATGGTCTCTTCTCTGGGAAGAAGACAAGTGGGTTTTTCGGCGAGGTGGCGGAGAGAAACTGTGTCTCTGACTGTGAGGAAACCCAGGGGGAGGAGAATAGAACGCTGTTCTTTGCTTGGCACGCCGGAGCTGTGCCGAGAGGTCCTCGCGGCTCTCCTCTAACCGGGAGACCTCATCACGCCTGGCTTGGACTCTCTGTCTAAGCCAGGCTGTTTTGCGCTGCTCAGCTTCATAGCTGCCTTTCAGCAGTGCGAGCTGTGCTTGGAGGACAGCGCGTTGCCGATGGGTTCGGCTCTGATAGATTAGCACCAATTGGCCAAGCAAGCCTTGTATGCAAGCTTTTAGCATCCAAGACGGCTGTGCTATGTAAGCTACCAGTTCCTGGAGTATTTCATCGCAGGTAGTTTCATAACCCTCACGGTTATTCTCTTCAGAGTCTAGGATGAGACAAGCGACCACATTCTGCAGGACTGTGTCGGTCGGCTTGTCGGAAGCTTTCGCCTCCGGCCTCTGGTACTCAAAGCGACTCATTTTACCTCTAGTAAAGAGATTGTACCAGGGCTCAATTCCTTTGTGGTGACAAAGGAAAATTAACTGTGAACAAGTTGATTCAAGGAGCAGGTGAAAGGCTTAACCTGTAGTTCCTTTAGTTTTAAGTGTTGACTGCTAATTAAGCTTATTACTACCATTTACCACCAACCCAATTCTATTGAGTAGTCGCAGAGGTCCACCAGTTCAGGTGCGTAATAGCTGTTACTGTCAAAAATCTGAGTGTTAGTATCAATAACTTTAAGATCGAGTAGAGCGTGAAAATCTTGACTGCTAACGAAGCTAATTACTACCATTTACCACCAACCCGATTCTATCAGGTAGCCGTAGAGGCCCGGACACCTCAGTTGAGTAATAGCCGTTACTGTCAAGGAGCGTGAAAAATGTTGTTGTCTACTAACCAATGTACACACTGAAAAATTCACAGACCACAACTGAATGTATGCTTGGCAGGTTGCAGAAAAATTAATTTTCAAAAATAAAAATTTCAGAAAAATTGATTTATTTATTTATTTTTTAAATATTTAAAATTGAAAAGGTATGGACAATTATGCCTAAATGTTGCACTAAAGCTGGTATTCAACGCTCGCACGGGGCGTTAAATGTTGCGGGAAAATTATAATTTTCAAAAATAAAAATATTTTCTTTAAAAAAAAAAAAATTAATATTCAAAAATTATGGATTATTATGTATAATTATTGTAACAACGCTGGTTCTAACAGCCTCACACGGGGCACCATAATGTAGGATTCCCAAAGGGTACAGATTTGATCATTGGCAAATTATCAAAGATGTTTTATCAAAATTAATAAAGTTATGAATATGGTTATTAATAACTTTATCAAATCTACAAACAATCAAAACGGGGCACCACCCTGCTAGTCAGGGACCAATAATCAAACTGTGGAACAGTCTCATTTCTGTGGTAAGCCTTTAAAAAGGAAATAAAGGAAGGGGTGAATCCAAGCACGGACCTGATCGACCAGCAATTATTACAACAAGTACACAAATAATCACAAGCAACTGCTAATTAAGTATAATAAGATTTATTAACTTCACAATTATCAGTAGCTAAACAATAATCCTTCAATAATAAACTCATATACCTTTTTATAATATCACAACCAAAAACAAAGCAAAAACAAAGCAGTATGGACACGTCTGTGTTTGTGTGTGTGAGAGAGAGTGAGTGACAAAGGAGGGGGCGGTGTCGGAGTGTAGTTCTAAACACCAAAACAACTCCAAAGATGGCTACTCCTGTGAGCTGCACAAAACTATTTAGCCTCAAGAGGGCGGTAGTGGTGCTGCGTGCGCGGAGAGGGCTGAAGAAGCCGGGGGGGTTGCTAGGCAACGAGCACGCTTAACCTAGTATGCTAGGTCATGTGTTAGCTCTGTACAAGGTGATGCCGACTCCACGTGTGAAGCTAGCCTACCGCGTTAGCTCGGGAGATACGCGGCTAGCCGTGTGTGTGTGTGTGTGTGTGTGTGTGTGTGTGTGTTAGTAAGAAGAAAGAGGAGAAGAGTAAAGAAAAGAAGCACTATGATCTCAGTTATCGATAATGACCCAGTTCCCCTCAGCTACTCAGGTCTGGGCTAACGTTTAGTTAGGACAGACTGAGACTTCTGGTTTTGCTGAGGAAAACGTCACTATAACCACTCCAGTAGCTCACAGCTGATTTTCGCGATTCTATCGCAGACAGTAATTAAAACTCCATGAAAGGAGTTAGCAGATAGCAATTACGGTTTTAACCCAGCTACTTAACACGACATAAATCAACGAGTATAATGATCAATTTATACATTCACAGAACAGATTAATAATCACATATGGATCAGTACATGATTAAATCAGATCACATTAATGGCAACAAGTGGTAGCGAACCCTTTGCTCATTAATAAACACACTACTTATCTCTGCCCAGACGTAAGCCTTCTTACGGTGTGTTCAGTCCGTTTATTCCTGTCCATCGATTCCACAGAGATGAAACAAAACGGGTCTCAGGTGCTCGTCAGCAACCACTGAGAAACTTCCCTCCAAAAAAGGCAGCGAGGGGGGGGAAAGTTTGGTCGACTTTGAGAAGAAAAACGTTGTTTCCTTCTCACTGCAGTTATGAAAAACACTGGTGCGTTTTTCAAGGATCCACCGAAATAAACTCCACTTTCTCCAGAAAATGAAAGTTGAGCACAAGCGCTTGCGCGTCTCCTGTTAGCAACCGAGTTGCAAGTGAAGAACGAGGGATTTTGGATGATCAGGCTTATTTATAGATCAGGACCCCCTGCTGTGTTTATGGTCCCGCTGAACCAATCGGAAGATTCGAAACTCTTGAAAGGGTGAAAACTACACCGTTGTAGTCCTTTGACTTCCTGCCAGTTGTGAGGAGTTTCCCTTCTGGCTGGCACTTCGCATAGAGGTGTGAATTATCCCCGCTTTGGAGTTTACATGCAGGCCAAGATTCCTTTGTCTTGGTGACATGTTACTTTGTCTCTGAGCATATGTGTGTCCTGTATCCAGAGGTCAGTTTAATATGAGGCCTTTTGGTTAAAATCAGATTTAACCAAGCTCTTGGTCCCCAACAAGACTTTAAAAGCACCAGAGAGGGGAACAGCTGCAGCTGTCAACTATAGCCTAGTAGAGTTATTTAGTTTTACTAGCCTGAAGCTCCTCACATTGTTGTCTTTTATCTTAGATAGAAGACATAGAAGAAGTCCATAAACCGTGTCTCCTTCTGCCTCCTGAGATAAACTGTTGTTTAGGCTAATGTTAGGATCAGAGAGCAGAGGGGAAGGTGAGACAATGGTGTGACTGTTAATGATGTCCTCTGTTCAACTATGGCCATGCTAAGAGATAAGTGTAGAGGGGTGGCTTAATGGAGGTATTCACTATATGATGTGTGGATGTTAAGACTTTAGGTTAGAAGACCCTTTCAGATGTGCCGTGGTACTTGTGAAACTGTTTTCTCTGCATTTGCAAATGTAAATAAATGCTCAAAGACCAGACTTTGGTTTAATTCTCAAACAGTCTTTATTCGTTTTCATTCTTATCATTGATATTACTAAACTCTGCTGCTTCACGGAAAAACTTCCACCACAGAGGTTAATATCAGATGTATCCTTTGTAAGATTCTCGTAGGGTACAGATTTGATCATTGGCAAATTATCAAAGATGTTTTATCAATATTAATAAAGTTATGAATATGGTTATTAATAACTTTATCAAATCGACAAACAATCAAAACGGGGCACCACCCTGCTAGTCAGGGACCAATAATCAACCTGTGGATCAGTCTCATTTCTGTGTAAATCCTTTCAAAAGGAACTAAAGGAAGGGGTGAATCCAAGCACGGACCTGATCGACCAGCAATTATTACAACAAGTACACAAATAATCACAAGCAACTGCTAATTAAGTATAATAAGATTTATTAACTTCACAATTATCAGTAGCTAAACAATAATCCTTCAATAATAAACTCATATACCTTTTTATAATATCACAACCAAAAACAAAGCAAAAACAAAGCAGCATGTGTCATGGACACGTCTGTGTCTGTGTGTGTGTGTGTGAGTGTGTGTGAGAGAGAGTGAGTGACAAAGGAGGGGGCGGTGTCGGAGTGTAGTTCTAAACACCAAAACAACTCCAAAGATGGCTACTCCTGTGAGCTGCACAAAACTATTTAGCCCCAAGAGGGCGGTAGTGGTGCTGCGTGCGCGGAGAGGGCTGAAGAAGCCGGGGGGGTTGCTAGGCAACGGGCACGCTTAGCCGATCTGGTAGCTAGTCCCTGTTTTAGCTCTGTAACGTAACGTGGGAGATCCCACGTGTGAAGCTGAAGCGTTTAGTTGGTAATTGCGCAGCTAGCCTGTGTCTGTGTGTGTGTTGCATAGTGTGTGTGTGTGTGTGTGTGTGTGTGTGTTAGTAAAGGACGACAGAGAAGGAGAGTAAAGAAAAGAGGCACTTCTGATCTTAAGATATTGATAATGACCTGTTCTCCTCAGCCACTGTCCTACAGACTGAGACTTTTGGTTTTGCGAGGGAAACGTCACTATAACCACTCCAGTAGCTAGCAGCTGATTTTCGCGATTCTATCGCAGACAGTAACTAAATTCCATGAAAGGAATGAATTAGCAGGTAGCGATTACAGTTATACCCAGCTACTTAACACAACCAGAATCAAACGATATAATGATCAGTTATATATTCACAGACAGATTAATAATCACATATGGTCCATGTACATGATTAAATCAGATCACATTAATGGCAAACAAGTGGTAGCGAACCCTTTTGCTCATTAGTAACAAAACAAAACGCACTATTTCTAATATTCTGCCCAGAACTGTGTAAAAGCCTCCTTACTGTGCGTTGTCTGTCAGTTAAGTCTCTTGGCCAGAGCTTAACAATCCGTTTCGTCCGGAGCAAAAGAACGAAAAACGGATTCCAGGTCGACCACACAAGAAAAAGAACGTAGTCCTTTTCTTCAATCCAGGCTGATTAAGCCCGCTGCAGATGAAGGAATACTTCGACAAAGTATTCCCTCGGATCCCCTTTGTATATCAGGCCGATATAAAGTTTGTACCAGCTCGAAACTCGACCAGCGAGATGATGCTGGTTTTCTAGCTTACTAGTCCGGACTAGAGTGCTTCCTATTGCGACGTGAGTCACGGTGGAAAAGCGAAGAAAGCACAAACGCCGAACGCTTTTATCATTCCCCCGCCTCCTAGTGGCGGGGTGGTGCATTCAAAGACCGACAGCCAATGGGAGAACTGCAACCTGGTCAAAGGTGTGAAGCAGTTCTTTGTCTCACCGCCAGTCTGCCTTGTCCCATATGTGTTAAATGCACTTTCTCCATCTTGAGATTCTGCTTCCAAGTAGCAGCCTCTAGGAGTTTGGTGCAACTGGTTTTGGAATTTACATGTAGGCCAAGATCCTTTGTCTCGCAGTCAATTCAAGTTGAGCCAAATCGCTGTTTAACCAACCCTTGGTCCCCAACACCTTCATAGAGAAAGATGATAGAGAACATCTGATTGATGGGAGTGAAGACAGCAGGGAGCATGAGTGTTGCTCTGAGCACAGTGTGGAAATGAGAGATGAGGAACTGTAAAGTAGGCAGAGCAGTGCAGACCAGTTTTTGCCAGAGAATCCAGGACTATGGCTAGATAAATTAACAGATGATCAGAGAGACACCATAGTACGCAGGCTGGCAAGTAAAAGTACAGAGAAAACAAACAAAATGTAGTAGTAACCACAGTAAAGTAGGCTAGAGAATGTTGAGAAAGGAGGCTTGAAATGTGTGTTATCAGGCTACTCTAAGCATTACAGTTACAGTTATTACCCTATAAACATCTAGGCCTACAGATTCATGTAGGCCCAATTATTATTATTTTTTTTTTTTTTTGGGGGGGGGGGTTGTTGAGGAACATGGGGGGCCATCAGGACTGCCTATGCATAGGGTCCAGGGTCTTGTGCTACGCCCCTGGTTACAATAAATTAAATCATACCAAAGCATTGTATGGCTCAAGACTATGGCGATATTGTATTCACTAAAAATCACCCAAGAAGAAAGCACAATAGTAATTCTGAAACGTGATTGACTGAAGATACAACAATGACATTACACAACACAGTTGAGCGCAGGTTGCAAAATAACAGTCACTTAGTCAGCTAGCAACTTCACAAACTGCAAAAGCCAACACTGCACTTGACAACTAAGTCTCACACAGGCCTATAGCAGCATCACAAAATAATGATGCAATACACATCTGATATGCATGGCATTTATTTTTTTTTCATTTATTTTTTTTTCTATCATTTATTTCATTCATTTAAAAACAAATGCAACAACAGCATTTAACATGAATGAAAAGGAGCAGAAAGAAGTAAAACTTATAATGTCTGCCCCTTATCAACACAAAATCGTTTACAGTTCCAGGTCATTTGAGCTGTCTCATACAGCCGTCTCGTTTTCAATAAACTAAACAAAATATGTACATTATCTGGTCACACGGTCACAACAGATTATATTAGCCTACTCAATTTACAGATAGCATAATAGCTCTTACATTTAGAAGTTATAATTTCTTGTCTTTTTCTTTGAAAAGTCGCAGATCAAATCCTCAAAGTCAAGCTCCCTCACCAGCTCGCTAAACCTTACTACAAATGTGCTGCTGTGTGTTGGTAGCACTTTATTCTCTTCAGAGATGATAGTACCTGAGGTGCCATTACCTTGTTCTGTAATGCTGATTACCGGCCTCATCTCTGTCTTTTTCCACAACAACTTCGCTAAAGTTAACGTTAGCTACCGTTAACTGTGGGTGAGTGTAGCTGGTAGAAGGCAGCAATTCTTACAAGCTAACGTTGGCTAGCTCCTCGACATCCTCCTCTTCGTCATTCCCAGGTCTTTTAAAAAAGCTATTTATTCGCGGGACATTTTTTATAGCAGCTTCTTTCTCTTCCTTTTCGACACTTTCACTCGCTGATACAACCCAATCTGACTGGGGATCAGTTACAAATTAATTCCACTCTTTCAATCTCAACTCGTTCTTAGAAAACTGATCTTGAATCAGTACGATGTAAACAACCTGCTCTATGCCCACCCACCTTTACCATTAGCCAATCTACACAGTGTATGCAGCCTTCTCCCAATCATTACCTGTCCAGTCGTCATACTGACTTATAAAACACACAATCATGAGACTTCATTTTTTGTAAACAACTTTTATTTTATTCTGATTGGATAATTATCAAGACTTCGCTTGGGCCCCAAGTGCACATGGGCCCTAAGTGCACATGGGCCCCTGGGCCCGTGCCCATAATGATTAATGCCCATTAGGTAATCTGAACTTGATCGCAGTTTGCCAACAGGGGGTGCTGCTGCACCATCAGGGGGTGCTGGAGGTTCTGCAGCACCCTGCACTACTCCCCACTAAAACAGAAATAAAACGTAAAAAGTAAAAGAATCATGCTTAAATGTAAATTTGCCATTACAACAGGATAGTATATCGAAAAAAATATAAAAAAGTCATAGTATACTATGTCGAAAAAAGTCATATTGTAGTATATCGAAAAAAGTGCTAAAAAAGTCATGTAAAGCATTGCGAAAAAAGTCAAAAAAAGTAATAGTAAAGTATGTCATTAATAGTCATATTATGGTGTCCAAAAAAGTTATAAAAAAGTCATAAAAAACTCTAGTACAGTATGTTGAAAACAGTAGTATATTAAAAAGTGCTAAAAAAAGTCATAGTATAGTAAGTCGAAAAAGAAAATAAATAGTCATAGTATATAATAATACTTTTGATTTTACTAGAGTCTGCAGTGCCTACTTGCTGGTGCTGATAAGAGAGGTGTCAAAGTGAGGGGACTGGAGCTTTTGATGGACAGTCAAATCCTGATACATACTTTGGTCTGTATGGGGACTTGAACAATAGTCATAGTATAGTATGTTGAAAAAAGTCATAAAAAGTCACAGTATAATATGTTGAAAAAGTCACAGTATAGTATATCAAAAAAAGTGCTAAAAAAGTCATAGTATAGAATGTCGAAAAAAGTCATATGCAGTATGTCAAAAAAGTCATAAAAAAGCATAAAAAGTCACAGTATAGTATTTTGAAAAAGTCACAGTATAGTATATCAAAAAAGTGCTAAAAAAGTCATAGTAAAGCATTGTAAAAAAAGTGATAAAAAAGTAATATAGTATGTCGGAAAAAGTAATATTGTAGTATGTCGAAAAATGTGATAAAAAAAAGTCATGGTATAGTATGTCAAAAAAAGTCATAGTATAGTATTACGAAAAAAATAATATTGTAGTATGTCAAAAAAAGTAATAAAAAAGTCATAGGGTTATATATGTTGTCATAGTATATATTATGTTGAAAAAAGTCAAATTAAAGCATGTCATTAATAGTCATAGACTATGTAAAAGAAAGTGATAAAAAAAGTCATATGTCGAAAACAGTCATAGTATAGTATGTTGAAAAAAGTGATAAAAACTCATACTATAGTATGTCAATAATAGTCATAGTATGATATATCAAAAAAGTGCTAAAAAAAGTTGTATAGTATGTCGAAAAAAAATGACAAGAAATAAATATAATAATGATATTTTATAATTTACTAGAGTCTGCAGTGCCTACTTACTGGTGCTGAAAAGAGAGGTGTATAAGTCAGGGGAGCGCAGCTTTTGATGGACAGTCAAACCCTGATACATACTTTGATCCTTACAGGGACTTGAACAAGCAACTCTGAAGTCTCCAACACAACACCCTACAGACTGAGCTACTGCCACAGCTAAAACTTTAAATAGTCATAGTATAGTATGTCGAAAAAAGTGATTAAAAAGTCACAGTATAGTATGTTGACAAAAGTCATACAAAAATCATAGTATACCATGTCGAAAAAAGTCATAGTATAGTATGTTGAAAAAAAATGGTCATTGTATCATAGAGTCTGCAGTGCCTACTTGCTGGTGCTAATAAGAGAGGTGTCAAAGTGAGGGGACTGCACCTTTTAATGGACTGGCAAGTCCCCATACATACTTTGGTCTGTATGGGGACTTCAACAAGCAAACCTGCAGTTTTTAACCCAACTCCCTACAGACTGAGATACTACCACAACCACTGTCATTAATTGTCATTGTATATATAGTATGTCGAAAGAAGTGATAAAAAAGTCATAGTATAGTATGTCAAAAAAAGTCATAGTATAATATGTCGAAAAAAGTCATAGTATAATATGTCGAAAAAAAAATGACAAAAAACAGTCATAGTATAGTATATAATAATAACATTTTATAATTTACAAGAGTCTGCAGTGCCTACTTGCTGGTGCTGTTAAGCTCTCTTATCTACGGTGGCCCTGAGAGGCCACAGCACGCAACAATAAGACAACACATGCAACTAAACCACAGCATGCACTAATAAGACAACACATGCAAATAAACCACAGCACGCACAAATAAGACAACACATGCAACTAAACCACAGCACGCAACAATAAGACAACACATGCAACTAAACCACAGCACGCACTAATAATAAGTCGATCCTGAGGTCTTAGCCAACTATAGACCTATATCTAACCTTCCCTTTCTCTCCAAGATCCTTGAGAAGGTAGTTGCCAATCAGTTATGTGATGTTCTACATAGCAATAGCTTATTTGAGGACTTTCAGTCAGGATTTAGAAAGCATCATAGCAAAGAGACAGACACCGCAGACACCGCCTACCAAGAGTCTGGGTCTGCCGAGGTTTCTTCCTAAAAGGGAGTTTCTCCTCGCCACTGTCGCAATAGCCACTGCTAACGCTTGCTCTTGGGGGAATTATTGGAATTGTTGGGGCTTTGTAAATTATAGAGTGTGGTCTAGACCTGCTCTATCTGTAAAGTGTCTCGAGATAACTCTTGTTATGATTTGATACTATAAATAAAATTTAATTGAATTGATTATCATCTTTTTAGTAATTGCAAAGTACAGAATAATAGTTTTTTTATTATCACAATGGTACATCAGAGTGATGGTGAAATGATAGGTTGTCTTTGCAATCATGCTGATTCGAGGCAGCACAAACTCTTTTAAAACCTTTTTGTGTGTGAATATCATTCTAAGTACAATAAAGCAGGAAGTGTCTGCATATATCTATTTCCCCTTGGCAATATTATGAATGCATTCAACATAACATTTCACTGCTATGCAGACGATACTCAAATCTATGTTCCTATTCATGCAAATGACACCACCCAACTAAACCAACTGAACAAACTAGAGCACTGCCTATCCGAAATTAGGAGATGGATGTGCAGAAACTTCTTACTATTGAATGCTGATAAAAAAAGAGCTCCTGGCAGTAAGGCCTCCCAAGTGCAAGAACTCAGAAGAACTTATAGTGCGCATAGATTGAGAGAAAAACTGTTAAAAACCTTGGTTTTATTTTCGACTCTCAGCTAAGCTTCTGAGACCACATTAAGTCTACTACAAAAACTGCCTTCTACCATCTGAGCAATATTGCTAAGATTAGATCAATTGTAACAAAGCGCGATGCATAAACTCTGATTCATGCCTTTGTGTCTTCTAGGCTAGACTACTGCAATGCCCCGATTTCCGGCCTCCCTGCATGTTCACTTAGAAGCCTGCAGCTCGTCCAAAATGCAGAAAGCCAGGGTATTGACAAGGACCAGGAGATATGACCACATAACTCCTGTCTTAACCTCACTCCACTGGCTACCCATACAGGCAAGAGCAGATTTTAAAATCCTCCTTTTAACCTACAAATCGCTGAATGGCCTTGCACCCTCATACCTAGCTGAACTGATTAACCCTTATACCCCCGCATGACCACTCCACTAGGGTCAAAAAGATATCGGCAGGCCACCGTGCCTTTTCTTATCGAGCACCTTACCTCTGGAATAACCTTCTGTTGTATGTCAGAGAAGCCAGCTCTATCACCACTTTTAAATCAAAACTCAAAACTTTTATTTTTTCCAAGCATTACGGACCATATTATGACTTCCTTTATCTTTTGTTGTTACCCTTGTACCACTTTTTATTTCACTTTTATGTACATATATATCCGCAATGATTTTAATGTATTTTTTGTATTTTTAATCCTAACATTTACTGAATTCCCTATTGTACAGTGTTTTGAGACCATGTATTATGGTAATATTGCACTTGAAATAAAATTGAATTGAATTTAATTGAATTGCAGGCTTGGGCAGCCAAAGAGGAATCAAGTAACAAATCCTGAATGTAATTAGCCTCTAAGCCATCTAGCATACCTTTTCCATGACTCAGCCTTTAGATCCTGACAGGTGTGATTAGTAAAAAATTATGAACTGTAGATATGCCTCCATAGTTTTGACTAAATAGCAGCAAATTTAGCATATGACATTAGAGCAAGAACTTTGTTCACATGGATTCGTCCTAAAGCTCCTCTTTGATTTAGAGTAATATTCGTTGGATTTGTGACATCACAGTTCCAGTTAATTTTACTGAAATGCCATAACTGTAGAAAATCTCTGCTGGCAGGATCTTGTGCTGCTTGTCAGTGAAACGATTACATGCAGTAATTTAATGACACAAAAGGTGATTTGCCCCGAAATTAAGTACAAATATTTCCACCTATTAATATTTCAGCCCTGGTTCTTTTACACAGTTTCACTTCACCACAAAATGTTACCTTGGATTAAGGCCTAAAACTGTGGCATTAAAATGAGAAATCAATCAACATCCCTGACAAATATTATTGGCGCTCCTTGGCAGAGGAGCCATCATTGCTTTGATCCTAATGCTTTGATTCTAAACCAAATCATAATAATCAATTATCTGTATGAGCTGCTGGACAAGTCACTAGCCAGCATTGTAAACTTACATTCTTAACAAAAAGCAACAGTAGATGCTTTGATATTTTTAACAAGAATGACATGTTTATTAAAATGCATACTATTCCATCTGCTCTTTACACTACATGTCAGATGGGAAACCACAAACATGCTTTTCAAACAGTGGATCTTATATTCAACATGCTGTTGGCAGTCCCGGCTTGATGGGTGGGCCTGAGGGGGCCTGGCCCACCCACATAACTGCAGTGGCTTGCTATAGTCCACCATACTGTTTCATTTAAGATAGATGTAAACAAAAGTAGAACAGGGGAGGCTGGCCGCAGGCGGAGGAGGAGACCTTAGACAAGCGGCCTGAGGGCTTGAAAAATACGGGCAGAACTGCCCTGATGAACTCCACTGGACCACAGTTACAGAGACAAGACCCCACTGGAACACAGCCACAGAGACAGGACTTCTGTGAATCTAGGAGAGGATAGCCCAGGGACTTAAGTTCAGCAACAAAGAGGTTGTAAGTTAATTTGATTAGGACAATGCACATTAATCAACATTTCTGTAAATGCACCAGTGTTAGCCAGTCAGCTAATTTTCAACTGTAGTCCTAGTATGCATGTCTTTATGGTGGGAAGAAACAAACTCCACACAGAAAGGCCCAGACCAACCTGGATTTGAACCCAAAACCTCCTTACTGTGAGGCAGAAGTGCTAATCACTGAGCCACCGTGCTGCCTAGCCAGGTAGATACCTCATGGAAATAGCCAGGCGAATCCCTAGGATAGAGAACTTCTCAAGGTCTTTAGGGTCAAAACCTGAACGGAGGCTGGCTGGCTCAGGTTCAGCAAGGACAGTCTGAGGGCATCAGGTGGATGGATGGAAAATGGCAATGGTTTGATTTGGGGGACTAGAAATATGTCTGGAGAGGAGTTAGAGAAAGACAAAATGTGAGACCCAGAAAATAGCTCTGTTCCATTTCCTAGGCTGCAGCCAACATGGGCTGCATTTCCACTGACCTGCTAATATATATTTACTGTCAATGACTTCAGCTATGTTCAGCCTACCTGGACACAAGGATTGGATGGATGGTCTTTTTACAGTGCAAATATTAGGATTAAAACGGTCCATATATATCCTGCAAGTACCCATAACACACACACACACACACACACACACACACACACACACACACAGAAAGTATATTTTTTCTTTTCAATGAACATGTATTGAACAGGAAATCAAAACAGACCTGTATGTTTTGTATCTTCAGAATAATTATACTCCTTTAAAATGTTACACAAAGGCAGGAGAAAGCTTTCTTTGAATTTGTCTGACCTAAAATGTTGAAAAATTGCCCAGCTGACACGGGCTGAGGTTCCATTTCATGGTCTCATGATTACCGACAAGCTGCTTCACAGTATCATTTTCCTTTTTTCCTCCTTGTGAACTCTGTATTTCTGTATTACAGCAGTGCTTAATGTGACTCACATTTTCCATAATCACAACTCATGCATATAAAAATGTAATCTTTTTCAAAGAAGTCAAGGAAATAGTCTTTTCCAAAAGTGCATCGTTGTCCTAGTCTTGGTATAACTGAGAGTTTTGGAGAGACTGACCATTTGGCCAGATGGACCACTGGAGAGAACCATTTCATTGTAACCGCAGAACTACTAGTCTTCCTCCATAGATCCAATAATTGAGAGTTAGGTCAATATGACTTAACTGATTCAAAACCCTATTTCCATTGATGATAGTGTCACAGTTACAGTGTATGTGCTGTACTTGCCATTGTTCTCTGTAGCCTAGTTGTAGCCTAGTTTTTTTTCCGAGTGAAAATTGACGTATCTGACGCACTGACATCACATAACATCTAATGGCTGAATAATAGATTTGAGACACTCTGTATATCGCATTAGCACATATCAGTTGTTTTTGGTAGTAAAAAGATGAATGAATGAAGATGCCATATTGATTTTCCTTCCAGGCCAGTGTGCACCCAGATTTTTGATAATGTGGCTGCAGTTTCGGGGGTCAAGGGAGTTACCCCCAAGAGTAAAGCGATTCATAACTTGACCATCCAATATTTCTTTGTGTGCGTAAATATGCATCACTTTCAGCAAGTGGTTGGAGATATAATGCGGGTGTCCTGTGAGGTTATATGCAAAGATGGTACTGCCAGGCTATTGAGTAGATAAGGCATTTCATATAGATGTCAATAGAGCTGCGCAAAAAAACAATATTACACCACAATTAGATTGGGAATCAAATTTGTATTGAGATTGAGAGAGACTGTCTGTTGTTGGTTTATCAGCAGTGACTGAGTGACTGACTTTATTGCATTTGAGAATATTCATTTTGGCTGTATTGCTTCTGCTGAATAAGCTCTAGTTTAGCTCTATGATGAAAGTCACCTGTATTCCTACAGGCCAGTTGTCAGTGGGCTCATGGTCACATTTACCGACAACTAGGCATCTCCAGAGACTTTTGCTTAATGGTGTGGAGTCTATATTCCCTTTTATCTTGATATAGTATAGACATATGCTCACTAAATTGTGCAAGATCACAAGCATAATAGGGATCCAGTAGACCATTCACAGAATCAGCCAGAAACTCTCTAATTAGTTCTTTATCTTATTTGACTCACATTCGCTTTGCAGTCAAATTTGAAAAGTGCAGTGATATTGTGAATATATGTCTAACTATCACACATTACATTAAATTATATCCAAACTAATTGTATTGTAAGAAAAGGAGAGATGTCATGTTCTTCAGGGAGCAAACTTAATTCTATGGCCTGTCAATGTAGGTAATTGGTGATGATGAGCTACTTCCCTGTGACTAACAATATACCTAGTCCTCATTTAAATGCACCCAATTCAAAACGCAGTTAACCACATCAGTCCTCAAAATAAAGTGCTGTTTTTCTTAGCCAAATGTGCACCACTACAAATAATCCCCTTAGGTGAAAACACTAAAAACATGGAAACATGTAGCCTGTGTGTGTTGTCCTTTGCCGCCAGCAAAACCACACTACTGTTTACCACAAAGATTTACAGGTGCTGTTTATCTAAAACACCTGACCCGTTCCCCTGTCTTCCCAACACTCCCACTTATACCCCTGTCCTTAGGATGGCTCTGAGCAGTTATGCAGTCATGTGTTACCGAGCCCGGTCTATGAACACACAAGTGCTGTCAGAACTTATTGAAGCAAGGCAGCAGAGGGATGAGTGGGAGGTCAGGCTCTAACAAAACTGAGGAGATCTGGATAATTCATGTTTTATACACCCATGCACTCAAGTAAGACAAACTAATGGGGAGTAAGTACAGTAATTTTCTGATAATTCTATTTCAGTTACATGTGTTTTGGGATCATATTTGTGTTCACTTAGATTAAATTGAATAAGAGTTCACAACTGAGGGCCCTAGTTTTGTGACCCAGGGCAAACACAAAGCTCAGTCAAATGTGCTGCACCAAAGAGAGCAAAACCTGTCTGGCCTCAGATGGTGGATCTGATGAGCATTGAATCAAGCTTTTCAAATAAAGCCAAGCATATGATGAACACATTATCACATGAAATGTTGTGTTATGCTGTTGATTTAATAGCTTGGTTTAAGTACCTGGCATACTGACAAAAAGATGTCAAAAAATCTGCCATTCAAACTCATTTTTTTCATTTTTTAAACAAGTCTGGAAGAGGATTGTACCTCATTGCCAAATGAATACATCTAAATGTAATTGAGAGAGAGATCACTAATACTGAACCTAGGGGAAGGTGCGCTTTCACCTATGATTTTATCTGCTGATATTTGTAATTGAATAAGTAGTTTAAATAGAGTTGAACATTTAGAAAGCCAGAAATATTATTCTCAGGGTTAGGCAGCTGTTGATTACAGAGTAACATACCGCAGTAGAAGATGGAGACTATGGAACATAGTGTTTGGATGAGTAAGATGCTGCTCACGTGATTTTATTGATTGAAACTCTGTGTACTAACTGTTAATAATAAATAAGTTATTCTTTTGACTGAATGAATTTTGTCATGTAATGTTTACTTTGTAAGGAGATTGTTGAGGGTAGATGCAACAGAATGGTCGTGAGCAGATGTAGACACTCAGACGGAATCAAAAGTGGTGTCAAAAAGGATGGGATTTTATTATACTTGTCCCAAATTAAGGCCCATAGGCAAAATAATCAATTAACAAAACCAAAATTAAAAAAAAAAAAGGGAAAAAAAAATACTTCCAAAAAAATTAAATAAATTGAGCGGAGAGTCAAAACTTATTAAACAATACAAAGTTACAGCTGTATACAAGTTTGACGTTTTGTACTAGTCACCAGAGCCTTCACAGACTGAGCGTCCTTCCTTCTAGCTCTCTCGAGCAACTGACACTGACAGTCTATATAGGCCTGTAGCGCATCCCTGGAATTGGAAGATACCAACCCCAAATAAAATACAGGGTGGCTAAGGCGAACAGACAATAAAAGCTACAATCAGCCAAAATTAACAGATCTAGTAGACTAGAAATTTAACGGAAGATTTATAACTGACTCACCAAAACATTCCACTAAGCCACCAAAGACTGACAGACAAAATAAATAATTACTCAAAATTACAATCATTTCCTGTTACCCCGGATGTAGTAACGTCATTTAAACTCACCGATCGCGGCAAACTTTCCTTTAACAACAACAGAGCAGAGCGCCGTAAGCCACCAAGACTACAAGTTATCCTGTTACCTTTTAAACTAAATAAACAGCAAATTAACATAGACGTAAGTGTTGCGTGATTATTATAAATGATGTTTGTGACAAACAATATGATTTTAAACAGAATATGATGTATTGATAAATATAGCTATAGCCTAGAAATCACCGCGATATTAGCTGTAAATATGTGCACAAGAATGCTACGGGATTACTGTATGGAATCAAATGAATGTGGTTTAACAGATAATTTGAAACGGAGCATATAATACGTAACAGAGCATATTGACATGCTAACAAAACATACACAGGCAACATTTAAACTCAGCCTTTGTGAGCTAAACTCGGTAGCGCATCGCTACCGTGACGGCAGCTATGCGCCCCGTCACACACCCCCCCCCTTAAGAGAGAGCGTCCAGGTCCATCTCAGGACGTGACAGAAAGTCAGCAATGACATTGTCCTTCCCAGCCCTATACCTCACCGTAAACTTGTACGGCTGCAAGGACAGGTGCCAGCGGGTGATCCTGGAATTAAAGTCACGCATGCGATGTAGCCACTGCAAGGGCCTATGGTCTGTCTCCAAGACAAACTCTTTGCCGACAAGGTAATATTTCAAAGTATCAAGAGCCCACTTGATGGCAAGACACCCTTTTCAATGGTGGAGTATCGTGTTCGCGAGGGAACAGTTTGCGACTCACAAACTGTATGGGTCTTTGTGTCCCCCCCTCACCCTGCAACAACACCGCCCCCAGGCCAATGCCTGAAGCGTCGGTTTGCACAGTGAAGGGCAAGGAGAAGTCGGGACTCCGCAATACCGGTTCCCGGCACATGCTCTCCTTGAGATCGTGGAAAGCTGCCTCACACTCAGCAGTCCAGACCACCTTGTTAGGACTGGTCTTGCGAGTGAGGTCAGACAGGGGAACAGCACGGCTCGAAAAGTTGGGGATAAAACGCCTGTACCAGCCGACCAACCCCAGGAAAGACCGCACCCCCTTCTTGGTTGAAGGTGGCTTGGCACTACGGATGGCGTCCACCTTTCCAACCTGCGGACGTATGGTGCCACCACCCAGGACATATCCCAGGTAGCTCACCTCTGACCGGGCAAGCTGGCATTTACTGGCGTTCACCACCAACCCGGCCTGACCGAATCCTCTGGAAGACATCACTCAGGTACGAAGATGTTCGTCCCCACCGCGCAACTGTGGATAATGACATCATCAATATAAGCGCGGCGTAGTCCTCGGCCTCCCCTCAGCACCTCGTCCATGAGACGCTGGAAAGTCGCGGCTGCGCTGCAGCGCGCAAAGGGCATAACCCTGAACTGGAACAGACCAGATGGAGCTTTGAAGGCCGTCAGCTCCTGTGCCTGGGGTGAAAGCGGCACCTGCCAGTACCCTTTACACAAATCCAAGGTACTGAGGAACTCAGCCTTCCCCAGACGCTCCACCAGTTCATCCACACGGGGCATGGGATATGGGTCAAAAGCTGAGATGGCATTCAGCTTTCGACAAGTCAACACAGAAACGGAGCCCCCGTCCTTCTTCGGCACCAGGACCACGGGACTACACCACTCACTGCGTGATCTCTCGATCCCCCTACCTCCAGCATCGCCAATACCTCCCTGCTTCAGCGCGGATCAGTCGCGCTGGAACCCTGGTGGCGGTTCCGGGACGGGGCCTGGAGAAGTCAGTTTGATGTCGTTGATGACGTCCGTTCGCCCTGGCCGATCCTGAAATAGGCCCCTTTGGGACGATAGTCAACAGGTCCTCCTGCTGTTCAGCAGTCAAGTGGGTGACGGAGGGTAGGTCGACTTGCCGCCCGCAGTAGGAAAGTACTGCTCCAACGGTTCCTCTTCCTCCTCCACAGTCCGTGCCCACAGCTGATCTTGAATAGAAGATTGTCGATCAATCCATCGCTTTAAGAGGTTCACGTGGTAGATCTGCTTGGAGCCGCCTGTCTGGCATCGCGATTTCATAGGTGACCTCGCGCACCCTGCGGTATCCGTGAAAGGGCCTTGCCACTTCGCCAGCAGACTGCTTTCCGACGATGGCAACAACAGTAGCACCTTCTGTCCGGACACAAAGGAGCGACTCGCGTGCTGTCCGGTCATACCACGTCTTCTGCCTCGGTCTGAGCCCGGGCCAGGTGTTTGTGGGCCATGGAGCTCAGCTGGTCCAGTTTCTCCCTCATCTTCAGGACATAGCTCGCGATGTTAGTTGGTTGGCGAGGCGTCCCCCTCCCAACTCTCCGGAGGATGTCCAGCGGGCCTCTCACCTCCCGTCCGAACAAGAGTTCGAGGGAGAGAATCCGTAGATGCCTGCGGTACTTCTCTGTCGCGAACAACAGGTAAGGAAGCCACTGGTCCCAGTCAGCTCCTGATTCTGACCGAACTTCCGCAGCATCGACTTCAGGGTCTGATTGAATCTCTCAACCATGCCGTCGGGTTCCGCGGGTGGTAGGGTGTGGTTTTAATGCCCCGAATCCCTAACAGGAGTACACCTGCCTCAATGTCTTACTGGTGAAGTTAGTACCCTGATCGGTTAAGATTTCCTTGGGGACACCCATACGGGAGAAAAGTTGAAGCAAACTATTGGCCACCCGCCTTGCCTTAGTGTTTCTGAGGGGGAATGCCTCTGGGTAACGTGGTTATGCGCCAAATCACCAAGATGTAGCGGTAACCTGCCCTACTCCTCTCTAAGGGACCAACTACATCCATGGCAATGCGACTGAAAGGTGTGTCAATAATGGGAAGACTGATGAGGGAGCCTTTTTTCGCCTCTCTTGGAGCGAGCAGACAACTGGCACTGGCACGCGACCTACAGTATTCTGCTATGTCATTACTGAAACCTGGCCAATAGAATCTTTGCAGGATTCTCTTCTCTGTCTTTTCCTCGCCCAGATGTCCTGACCATGGAACACTGTGTCCCAAGTGCAACACTTTGGTCCTAAGAGGCCTCCGAGCAACCACCGCCTCTGTGTCGTGTACTTCACTCGATACAGTTTCTCATTATTGACAACGAAACATGTGTCACCTTCCCTCATGGCTTCCCCTCGCCTCATCTGGGTTTTTTGCAGACAAAAGCACGAGCTAAGAGTGGGTCCGCCCGCTGAAGCATCTGGAAGTCCTCACAAAAGGCTTCAGTACCCTCTAACGGTGGGGGAGGACAGACCTTCCTGCATCACTGTACCTGACACTTTCGCGCCTCTGCCTCGCTTTGGACTTTCTAGGCTTGCCACCAGGACAACTCTCAAATGGTAACTCTGACCAAACATCAGTGTCTGGTCCATCTCTTGCCTGGGCTCTAGTTGTAACATAAGCATCAACTGTGTCAACACTTTGTAATAGCTCTGTAAGAATTGGTACATACTGGCCTAGAATCACACGATACGGGCACTTATCCAAAATCCCCACAGTTAACAAGTACGTGCCTGGCCATTAATCTCAATGAGAACCTCACCTGTTTGGTGCTCAGACTCATCCCCATGGATGCAGCGGACCCTCACTGTGCCCACAGGCTGGAAATCAGACTTCAAACAGGACTTACTGAATAAACGATACACTACTTCCTGTATCAACTAAAGCCTGAACTGTCTTTCCACCTATCTTCACAGGGACTGTTACATCGGAAGAAGTACCAGATAAGTGCTTGCTATGGCCAGGTATGTAACATATTCTGGAATCAGACATTCTTTGCACTGTGCAATTGGGCCTAATGTGACCCGGCTGGCCACAACCATGGCATACAAGTACCCTAGGTGCTCTAGCCGGAATGGTGCTAACACCGGGGCTATTGGAGGGTTTAAACACACGACCACTACCACCCACAGACTTACCAGAGAATGTCTTGTCTGGCTCCCGCTGGGCTGCTTGGTAGGGTCTTCTCCAGTCCTGCTGTTGTGGGCCTCTTCTGGATTGCCTGGCGGCCATGAAGGTCTCCACCAGGTCTGCAGCTTGCGCTGACGAGGCAGGGGTGCGCTCTCTCACCCATACCTGAAGCTCAGGGTGCAGCATGTCCAGGAACTGCTCCAACACGATTCGGTCACACACTTCCTCATTGGTCAGCAACTCTGGAACTAGCCATTTCCCCATCAGGTCCTTCAGCCGGGCTTGAAGTTCTTTCGCCGTCTCACCCGCCACAACGGTCTTGGACCGGAAACGTTGGCGGTAAGTCTCGGCGCTGATGTTGAACTTGTCGAGAACAGCCTGCTTCACTTTCATGTAGTCACGGCTATCTGCCAAACTCATGGCTAGCGAGGGCAGATCTAGCCTTTACCCTTTAACAATGGCACCAGGTACAATGCCCAAGTCTCAGGGGCCACTGACTTGCGCCGCCAATCTTTCAAAGGTGGTCAAATAGTTCTCAATATCTTCGTCCTCTTCATAGGGGGACATCCTAGGGGGTGTCCACCCCGTTGAAGGTGTGGTGATGGTGGCCGCCCAAAAGCTGTGGAGTCAAGGGAGCTCTGCATCCTGGGTGCTGTGTGCTGACCTGTCTGTGGCTGAGGAGTTGGCACATCCAGAAATGGCATGTTGTAGAGCTGATCGGAGGCTGCCGAAGGGCGGGAGTCGGGCGGGTCCCTCTGCTGCTGTCCAGCAAGTGTCTGTCCCGTCTCCTGCGTTGTTACCGACTCGTCTCTCACCAGTTGCTGCAGTTGCCTGAACTGGTGCTCCACCTCTCTCCATCTCCTGTCTTGGGACCGGCGCCTCTGCCTCCATCTGGTGCTGCTGACGCCCTGAGACTCCACCATCGCTCTAACCACTTTCTCCAAGCGCCAGTCCTGTCTTCCCCCTCCGAAGAGGGGGGCGTGCCGACGCGCGTGGATTTGGGCCTGGCTCCCATCGGCAAACCATCGCTAGGGGTTGCGACGTCCCGCTCCTTCTTCACTCATCTCAACCCATAGAGTGCTGTTCCGGACACTGCTAACCCGGAAACCACTGCCACCAAATGTTGAGGGTAGATGCAACAGAATGGTCGTGAGCAGATGTAGACACTCAGACGGAATCAAAAGTGGTGTCAAAAAGGATGGGATTTTATTATACTTGTCCCAAATTAAGGCCCATAGGCAAAATAATCAATTAACAAAACCAAAATTAAAAAAAAAAAAAGGGAAAAAAATATATACTTCCACAAAAAATTAAATAAATTGACGTGAGAGTCAAAACTTATTAAACAATACAAAGTTACAGCTGTATACAAGTTTGACGTTTTTGTACTAGTCACCAGAGCCTTCACAGACTGACGTCCTTCCTTCTCTAGCTCTCTCGAGCAACTGACACTGACAGTCTATATAGGCCTGTAGCGCATCCCTGGAATTGGAAGATACCAACCCCAAATAAAATACAGGGTGGCTAAGGCGAACAGACAATAAAAGCTACAATCAGCCAAAATTAACAGATCTAGTAGACTAGAAATTTACCGAAGATTTATAACTGACTCACCAAAACATTCCACTAAGCCACCAAAGACTGACAGACAAAATAAATAATTACTCAAAATTACAATCATTTCCTGTTACCCCGGATGTAGTAACGTCATTTAAACTCGCCGATCGCGGCAAACTTTCCTTTAACAACAACAGAGCAGACGCCGGTAAGCCACCAAGACTACAAGTTATCCTGTTACCTTTTAAACTAAATAAACAGCAAATTAACATAGACGTAAGTGTTGTGTGATTATTATAAATGATGTTTGTGACAAACAATATGATTTTAAACAGAATATGATGTATTGATAAATATAGCTATAGCCTAGAAATCACCGCAGTATTAGCTGTAAATATGTGCACAAGAATGCTACGGGATTACTGTATGGAATCAAATGAATGTGGTTTAACAGATAATTTGAAACGGAGCATATAATACGTAACAGAGCATATTGACATGCTAACAAAACATACACAGGCAACATTTAAACTCAGCCTTTGTGAGCTAAACTCGGTAGCGCATCGCTACCGTGACGGCAGCTATGCGCCCCGTCACACACCCCTTAAGAGAGAGCGTCCAGGTCCATCTCAGGACGTGACAGAAAGTAGTAGCAGACATTGTCCTTCCCAGCCCTATACCTCACCGTAAACTTGTATGCGGCTGCAAGGGCGCCGGGTGCCATGCCTGGAATTAAAGTCACGCATGCGATGTAGCCACTGCAAGGGCCTATGGTCTGTCTCCAAGACAAACTCTTTGCCGACAAGGTAATATTTCAAAGTATCAAGAGCCCACTTGATGGCAAGACACTCCTTTTCAATGGTGGAGTATCGTGTCTCGCGAGGGAACAGTTTGCGACTCACAAACTGTATGGGTCTTTTGTCTGCCCCCTCACCCTGCAACAACACCGCCCCCAGGCCAATGCCTGAAGCGTCGGTTTGCACAGTGAAGGGCAAGGAGAAGTCGGGACTCCGCAATACCGGTTCCCGGCACATGCTCTCCTTGAGATCGTGGAAAGCTGCCTCACACTCAGCAGTCCAGACCACCTTGTTAGGACTGGTCTTGCGAGTGAGGTCAGACAGGGGAACAGCACGGCTCGAAAAGTTGGGGATAAAACGCCTGTACCAGCCGACCAACCCCAGGAAAGACCGCACCCCCTTCTTGGTTGAAGGTGGCTTGGCACTACGGATGGCGTCCACCTTTCCAACCTGCGGACGTATGGTGCCACCACCCAGGACATATCCCAGGTAGCTCACCTCTGACCGGGCAAGCTGGCATTTACTGGCGTTCACCACCAACCCGGCCTGACGAATCCTCTGGAAGACATCACTCAGGTGTCGAAGATGTTCGTCCCACGACGAACTGTGGATAATGACATCATCAATATAAGCTGCGGCGTAGTCCTCGGCTCCCCTCAGCACCTCGTCCATGAGACGCTGGAAAGTCGCGCGCTGCGCGCAGGCCGCAAAGGGCATAACCCTGAACTGGAACAGACCAGATGGAGCTTTGAAGGCCGTCAGCTCCTGTGCCTGGGGTGAAAGCGGCACCTGCCAGTACCCTTTACACAAATCCAAGGTACTGAGGAACTCAGCCTTCCCCAGACGCTCCACCAGTTCATCCACACGGGGCATGGGATATGGGTCAAAAGCTGAGATGGCATTCAGCTTCGACAAGTCAACACAGAAACGGAGCCCCCCGTCCTTCTTCGGCACCAGGACCACGGGACTACACCACTCACTGCGTGATCTCTCGATCACCCCCATCTCCAGCATCGCCAATACCTCCTGCTTCAGCGCGGGGATCAGTCGCGCTGGAACCCTGGTGGCGGTCTGCCGGACGGGGCCTGGAGAAGTCAGTTTGATGTCGTGGGTGATGACGTCCGTTCGCCCTGGCCGATCCTGAAATAGGCCCCTTGGGACGATAGTCAACAGGTCCTCCTGCTGTTCAGCAGTCAAGTGGGTGACGGAGGGGTAGGTCGACTTGCCGCCCGCAGTAGGAAAGTACTGCTCCAACGGTTCCTCTTCCTCCTCCACAGTCCGTGCCCACAGCTGATCTTGAATAGAAGATTGTCGATCAATCCATCGCTTTAAGAGGTTCACGTGGTAGATCTGCTTGGAGCGCCGTCTGTCTGGCATCGCGATTTCATAGGTGACCTCGCCGACCCTGCGAAGTACCGTGAAAGGGCCTTGCCACTTCGCCAGCAGACTGCTTTCCGACGATGGCAACAACAGTAGCACCTTCTGTCCGGACACAAAGGCGACTTGCGTGCGTGTCCGGTCAATACCACGTCTTCTGCCTCGTCTGAGCCCGGGCCAGGTGTTGGTGGGCCATGGAGCTCAGCTGGTCCAGTTTCTCCCTCATCTTCAGGACATAGCTCGCGATGTTAGTTGGTTGGCGAGAGGCGTCCCCTCCCAACTCTCCCGGAGGATGTCCAGCGGGCCTCTCACCTCCCGGTCGAACAAGAGTTCGAAGGGAGAGAATCCGGTAGATGCCTCGCGGTACTTCTCGTGCGAACAACAGGTAAGGAAGCCACTGGTCCCAGTCAGCTCCTGATTCTGACCCGAACTTCCGCAGCATCGACTTCAGGGTCTGATTGAATCTCTCAACCATGCCGTCGGTTTGCGGGTGGTAGGGTTTGGTTTTAATGCCCCGATCCCTAACAGGGAGTACACCTGCCTCAATGTCTTACTGGTGAAGTTAGTACCCTGATCGGTTAAGATTTCCTTGGGGACACCACACGGAGAAAAGTTGAAGCAAACTATTGGCCACCTGCCTTGCCTTAGTGTTTCTGAGGGGAATGCCTCTGGGTAACGTGTTGCGTAATCGCAAATCACCAAGATGTAGCGGTAACCTGCCCTACTCCTCTCTAAGGGACCAACTACATCCATGGCAATGCGACTGAAAGGTGTGTCAATAATGGGAAGACTGATGAGGGGAGCTTTTAAGCCTCTCTTGGAGCGAGCAGACAACTGGCACTCTGGACACGACCTACAGTATTCTGCTATGTCATTACTGAAACCTGGCCAATAGAATCTTTGCAGGATTCTCTTCTCTGTCTTTTCCCTGCCCAGATGTCCTGACCATGGAACACTGTGTCCCAAGTGCAACACTTTGGTCCTAAGAGCCTCCGGAACAACCAACTGCTCTGTGTCTGTACTCACTCGATACAGTTTCTCATTATTGACAACGAAACATGTGTCACCTTCCCTCATGGCTTCCCTAGCCTCATCTGGTTTTTTGCAGACGAAAAGCACGAGCTAAGAGTGGGGTCCGCCCGCTGAAGCATCTGGAAGTCCTACACAAAGGCTTCAGTACCCTCTAAACGGTGGGGAGGACAGACCTTCCTGCATCACTGTACCTGACACTTTCGCTCTGCCGTTTCTCTGCCTTGGACTTTCTAGGCTTGCCACCAGGACAACTCTCAAATGGTAACTCTGACCAAACATCAGTGTCTGGTCCATCTCTTGCCTGGGCTCTAGTTGTAACATAAGCATCAACTGTGTCAACACTTTGTAATAGCTCTGTAAGAATTGGTACATCCTGGCCTAGAATCACAGGATACGGGCACTTATCCAAAATCCCCACAGTTAACAAGTACGTCTGGCCATTAATCTCAATGAGAACCTCACCTGTTTGGTGCTCAGACTCATCCCCATGGATGCAGCGGACCCTCACTGTGCCCACAGGCTGGAAATCAGACTTCAAACAGGACTTACGAATAAACGATACACTACTTCCTGTATCAACTAAAGCCTGAACTGTCTTTCCACCTATCTTCACAGGGACTGTTACATCGGAAGAAGTACCAGATAAGTGCTTGCTATGGCCAGGTATGTAACATATTCTGGAATCAGACATTCTTTGCACTGTGCAATTGGGCCTAATGTGACCCGGCTGGCCACAACCATGGCATACAAGTACCCTAGGTGCTCTAGCCGGAATGGTGCTAACACCGGGGCTATTGGAGGGTTTAAACACACGACCACTACCACCCACAGACTTACCAGAGAATGTCTTGTCTGGCTCCCGCTGGGCTGCTTGGTAGGGTCTTCTCCAGTCCTGCTGTTGTGGGCCTCTTCTGGATTGCCTGGCGGCCATGAAGGTCTCCACCAGGTCTGCAGCTTGCGCTGACGAGGCAGGGGTTCGCTCTCTCACCCATACCTGAAGCTCAGGGTGCAGCATGTCCAGGAACTGCTCCAACACGATTCGGTCACACACTTCCTCATTGGTCAGCAACTCTGGAACTAGCCATTTCCCCATCAGGTCCTTCAGCCGGGCTTGAAGTTCTTTTCGCCCGTCTACACCCGCCACAACGGTCTTGGACCGGAACGTTGGCGGTAAGTCCCGGCGCTGATGTTGAACTTGTTCGAGAACAGCCTGCTTCACTTTCATGTAGTCACGGCTATCTGCCAAACTCGCTGGCTACGTAGGCAGATCTAGCCTTACCCTTTAACAATGGCACCAGGTACAATGCCCAAGTCTCAGGGGCCACTGACTTGCTGCCGCAATCTTTCAAAGGTGGTCAAATAGTTCTCAATATCTTCGTCCTCTTCATAGGGGACATCCTAGGGGGTGTCCACCCCGTTGAAGGTGTGGTGATGTGGCAAGGCCAAAAGCTGTGGAGTCAAGGGAGCTCTGCATCCTGGGTGCTGTGTGCTGACCTGTCTGTGGCTGAGGAGTTGGCACATCCAGAAATGGCATGTTGTAGAGCTGATCGGAGGCTGCCCGGAGGGCGGAGTCGGGCGGGTCCCTCTGCTGCTGTCCAGCAAGTGTCTGTCCCGTCTCCTGCGTTGTTACCGACTCGTCTCTCACCAGTTGCTGCAGTTGCCTGAACTGGTGCTCCACTCCTCTCCATCTCCTGTCTTGGCCGAGGGCCTCTGCCTCCATCTGGTGCTGCTGACGCCCTGAGACTCCACCATCGCTCTCACCACTTTCTCCAAGCGCTCAGTCCTGTCTTCCCCCCTTCCCCCTCGAAGAGGGAGGCCGTTACCGACGCCATGTATTTGGGCCTGGCTCCCATCGCCAAACCATCGCTAGGGGTTGCCGTACCCGCTCCTTCTTCACTCATCTCAACCCATAGAGTGCTGCTCGGACACTGCTAACCCGGAAACCACTGCCACCAAATGTTGAGGGTAGATGCAACAGAATGGTCGTGAGCAGATGTAGACACTCAGACGGAATCAAAAGTGGTGTCAAAAAGGATGGGATTTTATTATACTTGTCCCAAATTAAGGCCCATAGGCAAAATAATCAATTAACAAAACCAAAATTAAAAAAAAAAAAAAAGGGAAAAAATATACTTCCACAAAAAATTAAATAAATTGGCGTGAGAGTCAAAACTTATTAAACAATACAAAGTTACAGCTGTATACAAGTTTGACGTTTTTGTACTAGTCACCAGAGCCTTCACAGACTGACGTCCTTCCTTCTCTAGCTCTCGAGCAACTGACACTGACAGTCTATATAGGCCTGTAGCGCATCCCTGGAATTGGAAGATACCAACCCCAAATAAAATACAGAAACAGGGTGGCTAAGGCGAACAGACAATAAAAGCTACAATCAGCCAAAATTAACAGATCTAGTAGACTAGAAATTTACCGAAGATTTATAACTGACTCACCAAAACATTCCACTAAGCCACCAAAGACTGACAGACAAAATAAATAATTACTCAAAATTACAATCATTTCCTGTTACCCCGGATGTAGTAACGTCATTTAAACTCGCCGATCGCGGCAAACTTTCCTTTAACAACAACAGAGCAGACGCCGGGTAAGCCACCAAGACTACAAGTTATCCTGTTACCTTTTAAACTAAATAAACAGCAAATTAACATAGACGTAAGTGTTGCGTGATTATTATAAATGATGTTTGTGACAAACAATATGATTTTAAACAGAATATGATGTATTGATAAATATAGCTATAGCCTAGAAATCACCGCAGTATTAGCTGTAAATATGTGCACAAGAATGCTACGGGATTACTGTATGGAATCAAATGAATGTGGTTTAACAGATAATTTGAAACGGAGCATATAATACGTAACAGAGCATATTGACATGCTAACAAAACATACACAGGCAACATTTAAACTCAGCCTTTGGCAGCTAAACTCGGTAGCGATGCGCTACGTGACGGCAGCTATGCCCCGTCACAGAGATACATTATGTGTGAAAAGGGTAAACTAACTAATATAGTTGATTTCTTACATTAAGAAAAGTCTTTTGTGTATTACACGTTTTCTGAAATGTTATGTTATGTTTAAATATGCAAATGAGGCATTATCTAATTTGCATATATTGCCAGAACATAAATCTGAACATTGGAAAAAGCTATGTTCAAAATTGTTGTTAAAGACGGAATTTTGGATATCTCTGATCACTCCATAAACCAGAAAATATTGTCAGCCATAAAAAGAAAATGGTATAGAAATCCGGCTATGAATGATAGATGAACAAAGCCCTCTGCAAAAACATTCAGAATATAGATAGGAATGAAACTGGAAAGTTTGATGATGTAAGTGCTACTGAAAACAAGATGTCTGGCTCAGATTATGAGAAAACTAATGTGTTATTCCATACATTTTTATTGGAAACCACTATTCGCACACAATATCTAATCAAACCCTAGGAGAAATCTGTAGATGCAATTAGACAATGTGTAGTAAAATAAACAACTACATTTGTATTTTGGTTGTTTACTTTCCACTATTCTGGAAGAAGACATATTATGGAAGCAAAATCTCCCAAAATGTTAAAACTGCCAAGTGCATGCCTGCCGTGAATTGATACTGCTAGGACTGTAGCTAGGACTGTGAAGATCCAGGATTTAGCCAAAGAATCTCAGTCCCTTTCCGCTAAAGCCCAAAACGGTCTCCTAAGCCCCTCCCCCCACAAGGGAGAATGAATGCTGCTGAGAAGCCAATACTGGTTATTGGGAACTCTATACTGCAATATGTGATGCAGGCGGACCCAGTGGGTACGGCCCCAGCGGCTACGGTCATATGCGTCCCCGGGGCCAGAGCGGGCGATATAGAATCCCATCTAAAACTGCTGGCTAAAAAGAACCGTAAGTACAGTAAGATCATACTTCACGTTGGTGGTAATGGTCGTAAATCGGAGATCACTAAAATTAATTTTGAGTCACTTTGTGCATATGCAAAGACAATGTCGGATTCAGTAGTTTTCTCTGGACCCCTGCCAAACCTGATCAGTGATGAAATGTACAGCCGCACTTCATCCTTCCACCGCTGGTTGTCGGGGTGGTGTCCAGCTAATGATGTGGGCTATGTGAATAACTGGAGGGCGTTCTGGGGAAAGCCTGGTCTGATTGAGAGAGACGGCATCCATCCCACCTGGGACGGAGCCGCTCTCATATCAAAAAATCTGACCGAGTCCATTATCGGTCATAAACCATGACAACCCAAGTTTGATATTAGTAATCAGAGGTGCAGTACTACGCCCCCTCTGCTTCCGTTAGAGCAGTCGCCCACTCATAGTCTAATAACCACGGTGTCTTTCCCCCGACTCAGATCAGATAAATCAAAGGTAAACAAAAGAGAGGCTATACTTAACAACCTCATTGGAATAAAAACAGCCTCTACAGCGACAGAACAAAATAGGAAAATTAGATGTGGACTATTAAATATTAGATCTCTGTCTTCAAAGCAGTACTGGTAAACGATTTGATATCAAATAATCAAATTGATCTATTCTGCCTTACTGAAACCTGGCTGGGCCATGAAGAATATGTCTAAATGAAGCCACTCCTCCCAGTCATATTAATACTCAAATTCCTAGAGGCTCAGGCCGAGGAAGGGGAGTTGCAGCCATCTTTGATTCAAGCCTGTTAATTAATCCTAAACCTAAACTAAATTATAACTCGTTCGAAAGTCTTGTTCTTAATCTTCAACATCCAAAATGGAAAACATTACAGCCAGTTATATTCGTTGTTATCTACCGAGCTCCAAGTCCATACTCTGAATTGTTATCGGAATTCTCAGAGTTTTTATCATGTGTAGTACTAAAATCAGACAAAGTACTTATTTTAGGTGATTTTAATATCCATGTGGACATTGACAATGACAGCCTTAGTACTGCTTTCAACTCATTATTGGATTCAATCGGCTTCAGTCAGAGTGTGCATAAGGCGATACACTGTTTTAACCACACCCTCGACCTTGTGCTGGCATATGGTATTGAAATTGAGGATTTAATAATATTTCCGCAGAATCCGGTATTATCAGACCACTTTTTAATTACTTTCGAATTCTTACTACCTGACTATACTAAATTAGACAAAAGCTTCTACACTAGATGCCTGTCTGACAGTACTACAGCTAAATTTAAGGAAGACATTCCAACAGCACTTAACTCAATGTCGTGCCTTAATATAACAGAGGACCTCTATGTTAACTTTAGTCCCTCCCAAATTGACATATTTGTAGACTGTGCTACAACCTGCCTACGGACGACTTTAGACTCTGTTGCTCCCCTCAAAAAGAAGATGATGAGGAAAAGGAAACTAGTGCCTTGGTATAACTCCCAAACTCGCAAATTGAAACAAATCTAGTGAAACCGAGACAGTCTTAAAACCTATAGGAAGGCCCTTGGACATGCCAGATCAGAATACTATTCAGCATTAATAGAAGAAAATAAGAATAACCCAAAGTACAGTATGGAGCTTATCGGTCATATGTGCATATTGATCAATATTAATTGCATTTATTACTATTTCAATGGGTTTGGAAGGGTAATGTTATTTTTAACATGGCTATGAAAATAAGTAGTGTTTTGAAGTTAAACTCCCAGTAAACAGTCAACAGCAAACATGGCCAAAACATGGAGAAGTATATCTTTACAAATTGTAGCCTATAACAAATGTATTTTAGTGTATTTTTATCAGTTACAGTTGTAGTAAAGGTGTAAGGGAAGACATTTGTTTGCATTATTGTCCACTAGATATTGGTTATAATGGTGATATTACCTTTGAAATTAATTTTTATATAGGTGAGAATTAAAAATCTTAATTTTTCTTCCATTGCATCTCCATTTACTTTGGAAAGGTAATATAAATAGGTTACTGAATGAAATCAGTTTTATGGTTGTGGAGCTATACCTGATTCTGGTTTATTATTTTGGGCATTTTTTTCCAAGGGATAGGCTATGGGGCAAGAGGATAAGGGGGAGGGACCAGTATATATTTGCCAATTTCAATTTCCCCATACATGTTTTACAATGGACCTGTTTCTCTGTTTCTCTTTAAATATGTCATAATCATCAGTTGGAAGCCTGTCAGATAATGCTGCTTTTCATTTTAGGAATAGTTATGCTATGTGGAAATTTAGTTCTCCCTTTGTACTGTAGTTAGAGCTTTTGCATTGCCAGAACCAGATAATATCCAATCCATCACTAAAACTGTGGGATTGCCTGTATTCTCAGGATAATTAGATTGTGGGACTGAGGGACTTGTAGACATTAACAAATGTATGTGATTTATTTTAAATGGATGTGTAGTGACTTCCCGTTGGTCATTTATGATAGCACTAATGGCTCTCTTTAAAGCTTTAGTGCGTAACTTTTTGATATTATTGAACGTCCGTTACATTCAAGCCATTGCCAAATGAGTTGCTATAAAGCTAATTAAGACTATCAGCTCCACACAACTCTCTCTGTATTTCTCAGTATGACTGTTCACGAGATTGTGGCGTCTGGTGATTTCCCCATGCAGAAGCTCGAGTAAAGATAATTAGTTTTTCTGAAGAGTCCATGTTTTTTTAATCCTCCATGTCGTCTTTGGCTACTAAATCAGATTCCTGGAATCATGTTGGATGCCAAACAATTCAAAATATATATACATATATATATATATATGTATATATATATATATAATAAAAAATAATTTAAAACAATAAAATGTTAAGTTAAATTGTTCACCTCCTACCTCACCAACAGATCTCAATTCATATCCATCAACAACTGTACGTCTCATACCATACCGGTCCATCACGGAGTCCCTCAAGGTTCAGTGCTAGGTCCCCTTCTGTTTATCCTGTATATGCTTCCCCTTGGACTTATCATTCAAAATCACGGACTCAAATTCCACAGTTACGCAGACAACACACAACTATACCTCAGCACTAGATCCATCCCTCCTGCCACAGTATCAACCATCACAAAATGCCTCTCTGCAATAAAAACCTGGATGACTGCCAACTTCCTTAAACTCAACTACAACAAATCTGAAATCATCATCATTGGTCCAAAATTACTACTCGCCTCCTCCCAAGATTTCGCTCTCTCCATCGCTGGACATACAGTCAACACCTCACTCCAGATCTGAAATCTTGGTTTCACTTTTGACCCCACACTCACTTTTAAGCCCCATATCCGTCATTTCACCAAAACTGCCTTTTTCCACTTACGTAACATTGCTCGTCTTCGCCCCACCCTCTTGACATCTGCTGCTGAAACTCTCATCCATGCATTCATTACATCACGACTTGACTACTGCAACAGCCTCCTATATGGTCTCCCTTCATCTGTTTTACAAAAACTGCAATACGTTCAAAACTCTGCTGCTCGCCTCCTCACCCACACCGGTTCAAGACAACACATCACCCCTGTCCTTCAACAGCTTCACTGGCTCCCTGTACAACAGCACATCCATTACAAAGTTCTACTCATCACCTACAAAGCTCTCAATAATCTGGCCCCTCCATACCTCACAGACCTCTTACAGCACCATCGCCCCTCCAGATGCCTTCGCTCAGCTGACTTAAACCTCCTCAAACCCATCACCAAATCAAACCACCGAACTTTGGGGGACCGATCCTTTGCAATAGCTGCCCCCACCCTCTGGAACTCACTCCCTATCCACATCAGAAACACGGACTCACTGAACACCTATAAAAAACTGCTCAAAACTCATTTGTTTCAATTGGCCTATCCATAATTTTCAATAATCACTCATCTTGTTTGTTTGTTTGCTTCTTTCTTTCTTTTGTTTGTAAAGCGTCTTTGAGTTCCATGTAAAGCACTATATAAAACTTATGTATTATTCAGTGTGCCGATGTGCAATCGGCACAATGACTATTGTTTCTCATACTTATTATTCTTCATCTTCCGCCACATTTTTGTCCCGCTAAGGGTCACGAAGCGTTGCCAACACGCGCACACAAATTACATCATCACGTGGGTATCGCTTGGGAATGGTGTGCTATGACTTTTCTAAGAGATTTGCCGCACGGTTTTCATGAAATCGGCAAAAAACGGCGCAAAATTTCCCATAGACTTTAATGGGAAATGTTCGGCAAATCGCTTAACATCGCTCAAAACAACTCGTCTTTGGGACCATGCTGTATCGCCATACTTTAATTTAGAAAAAAAATTAAAAGTTTAAACCGAAGACAAGATTTTGGCCTTTATTGGGCTGAATGGGCATTCAGATATCAAGCACGGTTTCTACGAAATCACAGTTTACGTATCGTCGTCTTTTCAGACCGTTTCAGATTTTCCAATGTGTGTGTATGGGGCTGGAATGTTGAGAGTTAGAGTGGGAGTCAGAGTGGGGAGCTGAAGTACGATTCTCGGAAATTTTTCCAAACAAATTGGTCTATCTCCTACAGTTTTCCTTCTTCATACATCATACTTGGTCAAAATGTAGGAAATCTTGTGCCGGTCGCAAACATGTGACTATGGAATCCACCCGACGTACACTTTTTGCTCTAGACACTCCAACTGCCAATAGAAACAGTGGAGTTGCAGTACGATTCGCTGAAATTTGTTTACAAACAAACTGCTCTCTCCCGTACAATTTTCACTCTACATACATCATAGTTGGTCAAAATGTAGGAAATCTTGTCCCGGTCGCAGACATGTGACTATGGAAACCACCGGACCTTTACTTTTTGTTATTTTTAAACCAACTGCCAATAGAACCTGTAACAAAAATGAAGCTGCAGTACTTCTTCAGACCGGTTGAGATTTTCCATTGTGTTTGTATGGGGAGAGAATGCTGAGAGCTAGAGGGTGAAGCTGCATTATGATTCTTTGAAAGTTTTCCAAACAAATTCCTGTCTACCCTACAGTTTTCCCTCTTTATACACCATAGTTGGTCAAAATGTAGGACATTTTGTGCCTGTCGCAGACATGTAACTATGGAATCCAACAGACGTACACTTTTGGCTCTCTTGATACCAACTGCCGACAGAAACTGAAAAAAAGTATTTGAAGTATGCAGATGGTTCCCTGTTTGTTACCTGCTCTGTGTCCCATTTATTTCATACCACAAACATAAAAACCACATCAATGCGTTCGCCAGACTTTTATCTCTCTGGTGATCATAATATTTTGCCGTTTGGACCCACGGTTTTTGAATTACAGAAGAAACCTAAGAGGATTAATTATCATTACATGGATATGTTTGACCCATGGAAGACACTGTCTCCCCCTACCCCTGCACTGTGGAAATCACCATAGCAACAAGTTCTGACACAGACACATTCCATCATGGTGACTTCTGGAAGGGAGGAAGGGAGAGAGGGAGGGAGGAAGGAGAGAGGAAGGGAGGAAGGAAGGAAGGAAGGAAGGAAGGAAGGGAGGAAGGGAAGGAGGGATAGAGAGGAAGGGGAAGAGAGAGAAGAGAGAGAGAGGGAGTGAAGATGGAGGGACCACACACACACATTCTCTACACACACACACACACACACACACACACATTCTCTCACACACACACACACACCACACACACACACACACACACATACATACATAAAACACACACACACACACACAAAAGAAGCGATCTCCACCAATCAGAAACATAGTTACACTTAGCATTGTGGTTAATGTAGTACTTCTTTAATGACATCCGTGTCAAACATACATCTCCCTTCTCTAACACACACACACACCCGCGCGAACTCACACACACACACACACACAAACATACACTCCACACACACACACACACATAATTCTTTCCTCTCTCTAAAAAAACACACACACACACACACAGATCTCTCTCACCACACACACACACACACACACCCACACACACACACACACCCACACACACACCCATACACACAGAGAGCGATCTCCACCAATCAGAAACATAGTTACACTTAGCATTGTGGTTAATGTAGTACTTCTTTATGACATCTGTCAAACATACATCTCCCTTAACACACACGTGCACCGCACACACACAAACATACACTCACACACACACCCACACCCACACACACATATTCTTTCTCTCTCAAACACACACACACACACACACACAAACAAACACACAAACACACACCACACACTCACACACATTCTCTCTCACACACACACACACACAAATACACTCACACACACACACACACATTCTCTCTCACACACACACACACACACACACAACAAATAACACACACACACACACACACACATACACAGACTCTCACACACACACACACACACACACGCACACTCACTCACTCACTCACTCACTCACACACACACACACACACACACACACACACAAACACACACACACATCATCTCTAAACCCACCAGACTCCATGTAAATAAAGAGTCATTTAAGCATCGTAAAACACACTACATTAAAAGTCAACAGAAACAAAATAAAACTAGAAAAAGCCGTTTTTGGTTTTCTCTACACTTTTCCAACCATCACAACTCTAGTGTTGGTTGAAATAAACACATAGGTTACCGAGTTACATGTGAAAATGTGTTGGCTCTATTCACGCTAAAAGTACTATTTTTTGAATGGAGTCTGGTGGGTTTAGCGCTAGCTTCTTCATAGCTGTTTCTGGTAAACATAAAGGTCTTAAATAGGTTTTAAAAAGGTACATCTCTGAAGGGTTAAGACAATTAACACTTCACCATTAAATCAACACTGTATGTATTTAAAATGTAAGCAAATTATATATATTTATTACATGGCTTGCTTGAATTCTAATGTAGAATGCGGTCTGTTATTTCTTGATAACAGACCGCTGCTAAGGATAACACACCGTTGCCATGCAAAAGCAGAGCGTTGCCATGGACGCAGTTCTGTTCACTCTGGAGGACAGCTATCAATCAATCCGCTGAAAAGAAGTCCGGATAATTTAGCCTATCAGCTGTGGCAAAAAGTGGGGAAACGTGGAGCAACTTCTGTCCTCCAAGCAATGACAGCAGATCTGATGAGCGTCTATCGCTAGTATCTTTCTAAACCATCTATGATCGCTAGCTACGCAGCAACAGCCGTAGGGACAACAACGCTAATTAGTTAGCTTACATTGCAACTTGTTTAACGTTAACTTACAGGTGTTTCAACATGCAGTGGCTCTGCAAAAAGGAAACGAGATGAATGAGGACATAAACGTCCACATAAATATTCCCAAAGAAGCCATTCACCGTGTCTCACTTCACCGTCAACATAAATGTTCAGTTTACTGTAAATTAGAGCAGCTGATAGCCCGCTAGCTCACTACAACGCTTCAGCTAATGTTGTGTCAATTCCTGCAGTGATTAAAACAGCAGCTGGGTCATTTGTCCACCACGGCAGCACCTCATAAAATATACGGCTACTACCACAGCCCGTAAGGTGGTGTTGAGTAGCTAATAGACGAAGGATTGCATTACAGAGTTTTTACGTTGCTATGGACGCAGGATTCCAACCGTAGAGACGGAACGGACTATTTTCTCTAGTGGAAGCAATTCAATCGTATTTAAATCAATAAACTCCCATTTAAATCAATATTTTGTCAAGTTATTAGTCAAATTATTGATTTATTTGGTAAGTAGCCATGTAATAAGCGGGATAATGTAGAGTGAGGCGGTTGTTATAGCGAATACAACCCCTTCAGGCTGATTCAAGACCCCTCCGCTAGCGTAATAAAGCGGGATAATGTAGAGTGAGGCGGTTGTTATAGCGAATACAACCCCTTCAGGCTGATTCAAGACCCCTCCGCTTCGCGTCCTGATCACCCTGTCGGGGTTGTATTCGCTATAACAACCGCCTCGCTCTACATTATCCCTTACATATATTGAATTGCTGAGGCTTGTGTCGCTAAACCCACCAGACTCCATGTAAATAATCAGTACTTTAAGCATCCTTAACCCACAAGACTCCATGTAAATAATCAGTACTTTAAGCATCCTAAATCCATTAAACTCCTATTCGTATTTGTTTTCTCTCTTTCTCTCTCTCTCTCTCTCTCTCTCTCTCTCTCTCTCTCTCTGTCTCTCTCTCTCTGTGTGACAGTGTGACATATGTATCTACTTAGCTAATGTTATTTGGATGTGCACCAAGTAGGAGGCACACTGTAAAAATTTCTTCCGGAATTTTCTAGTTATTATTATTATTATAAATGTGTAGTCTGAGTACCTATTTTTGCCTGAAAACTATTTTTTAAAACAAAAAAATAATAATGTAAAACCATTCAACTAATTGCCTTTATCACTATATCATTTAACCACTTTTAACCATTTTTACTTACAATAAATTATTTATTAGACTATATAAAATCATCTGATCACTGTCAAACCTACAGTACGCCGGCAATGCAATCTTAAAGTGCTCATATTATGCTTTTTGGCGTTTTCCCTTTCCTTTATTGTGTTATATATCTTTATTGTGCCTGTAATAGGCTTCCAAAGTGAAAAAGCCCAAAGTCCACCCCAACGGGACTTACCATTTTCCAGAGAAAACACTGTTCACAAACTGCCCCAAACAGCTCTATTGTAGTCCAGCCTTTACTTCCGTGACAAACGTGTGTCTCTTTGTAACACACGTTATAATGCTCACCTAGCTGCTAGAGTGGCACGTCCTCATACGCTGCTTCTGACTGGCTAGCAGTCCTTACCTAGCTACTGTGCATGTGTGACTCCCAACAAAGATGGTGCAGAGAGATGTCTCACTCTGTAGCTAAAACAGAGAGCTCAACATAGGGTGAAAAGATGAGCTGCAACAATGTAGAGTACAACAAAAATGTGGTGTTTTTTTGAAAATTAAACCTATTCTGATATAACCTCTAAATAAAATTATGAACCTGAAAATGAGCATAATATGAGCACTTTAAGATAAATCGTGAGAAAAACAAAACATGAATAGAAAATAATGATACTGATAATGATAGAAACAATGATAATAGTGTAGGAAACCTATTCCCAGGACTCTCGTCCAAAATAAAGCAGGTTATTGAATCAATCTCCTCTCCCCTCTAACCTCTGTGCTGGCCTGTGCAATGATTGATACAATGCATGTAAGAGAGTGGGCAACTCAACCAAACTTCAGTGCAACACTCAAAGATAACATGAAATAGAAATGCATGAGTAACAGTTTAAATCCAAGTCAAAGTCAATGCACCGGCATACAGTGCCTTCGCGAAAGTATCGGCCCCTTGAACTTTTCGACCTTTTGCCACATTTCAGGCCTCAAACATAAAGATATAAAACTGTAATTTTTTGTGAAGAATCAACAACAAGTGGGACACAATCATGAAGTGGAACGAAATTTATTGGATATTTCAAACCTTTTAAACAAATAAAAAACTGAAATATTGGGGTCGCAAAATTATTCAGCCCCCTTAAGTTAATACTTTGTAGCGCCACCTTTTGCTGCGATTACAGCTGTAAGTGGCTTGGGGTATGTCTCTATCAGTTTAGACATCGTAGAGACTGAAATCTTTGCCCATTCCTCCTTGCATAACAAAAGCGCTCGCGCCAGTGAGGTTGGATGGAGAGCGTTTGTGAACAGCAGTTTTCAGTTCTTTCCACAGATTCTCGATTGGATTCAGGTCTGGACTTTGACTTGGCCATTCTAACACCTGGATATGTTTATTTGTGAACCATTCCATTGTAGATTTTGCTTTATGTTTTGGATCATTGTCTTGTTGGAAGACAAATCTCTGTCCCAGTCTCATGCAGATGCAGACTCCATCAGGTTTTCTTCCAGAATGGTCCTGTATTTGGCTCCATCCATCTTCCCATCAATTTTAACCATCTTCCCTGTCCCTGCTGAAGAAAAGCAGGCCCAAACCATGATGCTGCCACCACCATGTTTGACAGTGGGGATGGTGTGTTCAGGAGTGATGAGCTGTGTTGCTTTTACGCCAAACATAACGTTTTGCATTGTTGCCCAAAGCGTTCGATTTTAGTTTCATCTGACCACAGCACCTTCTTCCACATGTTTGGTGTGTCTCCCAGGTGGCTTTTGGCAAACTTTAAACGACACTTTTTATGGATATCTTTAAGAAATGGCTTTCTTCTTGCCACTCTTCCATAAAGGCCAGATTTGTGTACGTATCCGACTGATTGTTGTCCTATGGACAGAGTCTCCCACCTCAGCTGTAGATCTCTGCAGTTCATCCAGAGTGATCATGGGCCTCTTGGCTGCATCTCTGATCAGTCTTCTCATTGTATGAGCTGAAAGTTTAGAGGGACGGCCGGGTCTTCGTAGACTTGTAGTGGTCTGATACTCCTTCCATTTCAATATTATCGCTTGCACAGTGCTCCTTGGGATGTTTAAAGCTTGGGAAATCTTTTGGTATCCAAATCCGGCTTGAAACTTCTCCACAACAATATCTCGGACCTGCCTGGTGTGTTGCCTTGTTCTTCATGATGCTCTCTGCGCTTTACAGGACCTCTGAGACTATCACAGAGCAGGTGCATTTATACGGAGACTTGATTACACACAGCTGGATTCTATTTATCATCATTAGTCATTTAAGGTCAACATTGGATCATTCAGAGATCTTCACTGAACTTCTGGAGAGTTTGCTGCACTGAAGAAAGGGGCTGAATAATTTTGTGCCGCCCACTTTTTCAGTTTTTATTTGTTAAAAAAGTTTGAAATAGCCAATGAATTTCGTTCCACTTCATAATTGGGACCCACTTGTTGTTGATTCTTCACAAAAATTACAGTTTTATATCTTTATGTTTGAGGCCTGAAATGTGGCAAAGGTCGAAACGTTCAAGGGGCCGAATACTTTCGCAAAGGCACTGTATATGTTCAGATATCAATCCTTTTAGAATATCTCACAGATTCATCTGTTAGCCCAACGAATAATGTTCATCCTCTATACTGTAGGATAGTACAGGTTTCAGTAGTTCCCATTTTCACTTTACTGTCCTGATTTATTCCCATGAGGCACTTTTCAGCTTCAGTTGAGGAATACTCCCAAGACTGTGCATCAAACTCCCTTTAGCTGGGTAGAATACTCCCTTTGTGCAGCTCCACCAATTCATCAGGAAAGAACATGACGTCTTCCCTGTACAGAGCCTTGCCTGTGGTTTTGCTGCTTGTATTACTTGAACTTTCTCCTTGAATTTTAGAATCATATCAACTCTTCAGAATGTAAAATTACTGGGATATGTGTTGCTGATGTAGGTAGCCTTTGTGCTTCCCTAATGATGTTGAGTGGTGTCAGAAAGTGGCCTTAAATTGTACTTTTTCGCTTTTTGTAAAATACAGAAATCACTTCACGCTATCAGTTTTATTTTTATTTTATTTTTTTATTTTTTTTTATTGGTATACAGAGCATTACAGAAAAACATTAACCATTAAAGACACCTTGCATCCTTCCCAGCACCCCTACCCTCTCAAAAGCAAGGCAACAAATACACAATTCAAGGACATATTCACAAAGATAAACAGAGACAAGCAATAGAATCCACATCAGTAAGATAAAAAAAAAAGCTTTTGGCCAACCTCCAGATTATTACCCTTTACATTTCTCATGGATTTCACATACAGATAATAAAAACAAACAAACAAACAAACAAAAAAACACTTGCCTGTCTTTTGATAACTTGTGCATAATCTTCAATAAAAGGTCTGTCTGTTACCACAAACAGAACTATATATATACATTATAGAACTGGGAGAAATGTGTGTACTTGAATTAAATGCATATAGTATACATTATGTAAAGTCTACTCTTCTGGGAGCAATATATACGAAGAAGATATTGGGGGAGTTAGCGTTATCAGCTGAATAGCTTAGCGCAGGGCTAATGGATCCATGTTTGTATCTCGTAAATGACCCCAATAATTATGCCCGAAATGATACCAAACTTCTACACTAGTACAAATAGGTTATGCACTCATAAAACGATGGATTGGAAAGTTTGTAAGTACTCCAGAAGTTTATGTAAATAACACTTGCCTGTTGGCTTCTGCTCGAGTGCTTAGGGACGTCTACAAATTACAACACCGAAAAGAGATGCAACAAAAATGTTTATAATTTAACTTTGTTTTTTAAAGTCAGTGCTGTAGTATAACTAGCAAGAGACAAGTTATAATTGAGGTAAGTTTGGAGACATTACCTTATTTAATCATTAAATTAATAAATATTGTTGTTGTATCTCTTTTCGGTGTTGTAATTTGTAGACGTCCCTAAGCACTCTTACTTCCCGGTAGCAGAAGAAGCAGTAGCAGCAGAGACCAGAATCCAACAGGCAAGTGTTATTTACATAAACTTCTAATGTACCAATCCATCGTTTTATGACAGTTATTACAGTTGGAAATAACAGACATTACAGTTAGACATTACAGAAATTACAGTAGGACATTACAGACATTACAGTTGGACATTACAGACATTACAGTTGGACATTACAGTTAGACATTACAGACATTACAGTTGGACATTACAGACATTACAGTTGGACATTACAGACATTACAGTTGGACATTACAGTTGGACATTACAGACATTACAGTTGGACATTACAGACATTACAGTTGGACATTACAGTTAGACATTACAGACATTACAGTTAGACATTACAGACATTACAGTTGGACATTACAGACATTACAGTTAGACATTACAGACATTACAGTTGGACATTACAGACATTACAGTTGGACATTACAGTTGGACATTACAGACATTACAGTTGGACAATACAGACATTACAGTAGGACATTACAGACATTACAGTTGGACATTACAGTTGGACATTACAGACATTACAGTTAGACATTACAGACATTACAGTTAGACATTACATACATTACAGTTGGACATTACAGACATTACAGTTGGACATTACAGACATTACAGTTAGACATTTCAGACATTACAGTTAGACATTACAGACATTACAGTTGGACATTACAGACATTACAGTTGGACATTACAGACATTACAGTTTGAAATTACAGTTGGACATTACAGACATTACAGTTGGACATTACAGTTAGAAATTACAGACATTACATTTGGACATTACAGACATTACAGTTGGACATTACAGACATTACAGTTGGACATTACAGTTGGACATTACAGTTAGACATTACAGACATTACAGTTGGACATTACAGACATTACAGTTGGACATTACAGACATTACAGTTGGACATTACAGTTGGACATTACAGACATTACAGTTGGACATTACAGACATTACAGTTGGACATTACAGTTGGACATTACAGACATTACAGTTGGACATTACAGTTGGACATAACAGTTAGACATTACAGACATTACAGTTGGACATTACAGTTAGACATTACAGACATTACAGTTGGACATTACAGTTAGACATTACCGACATTACAGTTGGATATTACAGACATTACAGTTGGAAATTACAGTTGGACATTACAGACATTACAGTGGACATTACAGTTGGACATTACAGACATTACAGTTGGACATTACAGACATTACAGTTGGACATTACAGTTAGACATTACACATTACAGTTGGACATTATAGACATTACAGTTGAACATTACAGTTGTACATTACAGACATTACAGTTGGACATTACAGTTGGACATTACAGACATTACAGTTGGACATTACAGACATTACAGTTGGACATTACAGTTAGACATTACAGACATTACAGTTGGACATTACAGTTGTACATTACAGACATTACAGTTGGACATTACAGTTGGACATTACAGACATTACAGTTGGACATTACAGACATTACAGTTGGAAATTACAGTTGGACATTACAGTTGGACATTACAGTTGGACATTACAGTTAGACATTACAGACATTACAGTTGGACATTACAGACATTACAGTTGGACATTACAGTTGGACATTACAGACATTACAGTTGGACATTACAGTTGGACATTACAGACATTACAGTTGGACATTACAGACATTACAGTTGGACATTACAGTTGGACATTACAGACATTACAGTTGGACATTACAGACATTACAGTTGGACATTACAGACATTACAGTTGGAAATTACAGTTGGACATTACAGACATTACAGTTGGACATTACAGTTGGACATTACAGACATTACAGTTGGACATTACAGACATTACAGTTGGACATTACAGTTGGACATTACAGTTAGACATTACAGACATTACAGTTGGACATTACAGACATTACAGTTGGACATTACAGTTGGACATTACAGACATTACAGTGGACATTACAGTTGGACATTACACATTACAGTTGGACATTATAGACATTACAGTTGAACATTACATTTGGACATTACAGACATTACAGTTGGACATTACAGACATTACAGTTGGACATTACAGACATTACAGTTGGAAATTACAGTTGGACATTACAGACATTACAGTTGGACATTACAGTTGGACATTACAGACATTACAGTTGGACATTACAGACATTACAGTTGGACATTACAGTTGGACATTACAGTTAGACATTACAGACATTACAGTTGGACATTACAGACATTACAGTTGGACATTACAGTTGGACATTACAGACATTACAGTTGGAAATTACAGTTGGACATTACAGACATTACAGTTGGACATTACAGTTGGACATTACAGACATTACAGTTGGACATTACAGACATTACAGTTGGACATTACAGTTGGACATTACAGTTAGACATTACAGACATTACAGTTGGACATTACAGACATTACAGTTGGAAATTACAGTTGGACATTACAGACATTACAGTTGGACATTACAGTTGGACATTACAGACATTACAGTTGGACATTACAGACATTACAGTTGGACATTACAGTTGGACATTACAGTTAGACATTACAGACATTACAGTTGGACATTACAGACATTACAGTTGGACATTACAGTTGGACATTACAGACATTACAGTTGGACATTACAGTTGGACATTACAGACATTACAGTTGGACATTACAGACATTACAGTTGGACATTACAGTTGGACATTACAGTTAGACATTACAGACATTACAGTTGGACATTACAGACATTACAGTTGGACATTACAGTTGGACATTACAGACATTACAGTTGGACATTACAGTTGGACATAACAGTTAGACATTACAGACATTACAGTTGGACATTACAGTTAGACATTACAGACATTACAGTTGGACATTACAGTTAGACATTACAGACATTACAGTTGGACATTACAGACATTACAGTTGGAAATTACAGTTGGACATTACAGAAATTACAGTGGACATTACAGTTGGACATTACAGACATTACAGTTGGACATTACAGACATTACAGTTGGACATTACAGTTGGACATTACAGACATTACAGTTGGACATTACAGACATTACAGTTGGACATTACAGTTAGACATTACAGACATTACAGTTGGACATTACAGTTGGACATTACAGACATTACAGTTGGACATTACAGTTAGATATTACAGACATTACAGTTAGACATTACAGACATTACAGTTAGACATTACAGTTAGACATTACAGACATTACAGTTGGACATTACAGTTACACATTACAGACATTACAGTTAGACATTACAGACATTACAGTTAGACATTACAGACAGTACAGACATTACAGTTAGACATTACAGACATTACAGTTAGACATTACAGTTAGATATTACAGACATTACAGTTAGACATTACAGACATTACAGTTAGACATTACAGTTAGATATTACAGACATTACAGTTAGACATTAAAGTTACACATTACAGACATTACAGTTAGACATTACAGACATTACAGTTAGACATTACAGTTAGATATTAAAGACATTACAGTTAGACATTAAAGTTAGACATTACAGACATTACAGTAAGACATTGCAGACATTACAGTTGGACATTACAGACATTACAGTTGGACATTACAGTTACACATTACATACATTACAGTTAGACATTACAGACATTACAGTTAGACATTACAGACAGACATTACAGACATTACAGTTTGACATTACAGACATTACAGTTGGACATTACAGAACTTACAGTTAGACATTACAGACATTACAGTTAGACATTACAGACATTACAGTTAGACATTACAGTTAGATATTACAGACATTACAGTTAGACATTACAGGCATTACAGTTAGACATTACAGTCATTACAGTTGGATATTACAGACATTACAGTTGGACATTACAGGCATTACAGTTAGACATTACAGGCATTACAGTTGGACATTACAGTTAGACATTACAGACATTACAGTTGGACATTACAGACATTACAGTTGGACATTACAGTTACACATTACAGACATTACAGTTACACATTACAGACATTACAGTTGGACATTACAGACATTACAGTTAGACATTACAGTTAGACATTACAGTTAGATATTACAAACATTACAGTTAGACATTACAGGCATTACAGTTAGACATTACAGTCATTACAGTTGGACATTACAGACATTACATTTAGACGTTACATTTAGACATTACAGACATTACAGTTGGACATTACAGTTAGACATTACAGTTAGACATTACAGACATTACAGTTAGATATTACAGACATTACAGTTAGACATTAAAGTTACACATTACAGACATTACAGTTAGACATTACAGACATTACAGTTAGACATTACAGTTAGATATTACAGACATTACAGTTAGACATTAAAGTTACACATTACAGACATTACAGTTAGACATTACAGACATTACAGTAAGACATTGCAGACATTACAGTTGGACATTACAGACATTACAGTTGGACATTACAGTTACACATTACATACATTACAGTTAGACATTACAGACATTACAGTTAGACATTACAGACAGACATTACAGACATTACAGTTTGACATTACAGACATTACAGTTGGACATTACAGGCATTACAGTTGGACATTACAGACATTACAGTTGGACATTACAGTTAGACATTACAGACATTACAGTTAGACATTACAGACATTACAGTTGGACATTACAGACATTACAGTTAGACATTACAGACATTACAGTTAGACATTACAGACATTACAGTTGGACATTACAGACATTACAGTTGGACATTACAGTTAGACATTACAGACATTACAGTTAGACATTACAGACATTACAGTTGGACATTACAGACATTACAGTTAGACATTACAGACATTACAGTTAGACATTACAGACATTACAGTTAGACATTACAGTTAGATATTACAGACATTACAGTTAGACATTAAAGTTACACATTACAGACATTACAGTTAGACATTGCAGACATTACAGTTAGACATTACAGTTAGATATTACAGACATTACAGTTAGACATTAAAGTTACACATTACAGACATTACAGTTAGACATTACAGACATTACAGTTAGACATTACAGTTAGATATTAAAGACATTACAGTTAGACATTAAAGTTAGACATTACAGACATTACAGTAAGACATTGCAGACATTACAGTTGGACATTACAGACATTACAGTTGGACATTACAGTTACACATTACATACATTACAGTTAGACATTACAGACATTACAGTTAGACATTACAGACAGACATTACAGTTAGACATTACAGACATTACAGTTAGACATTACAGGCATTACAGTTGGACATTACAGACATTACAGTTAGACATTACAGACATTACAGTTAGACATTACAGACATTACAGTTGGACATTACAGACATTACAGTTAGACATTACAGACATTACAGTTAGACATTACAGTTAGATATTACAAACATTACAGTTAGACATTACAGGCATTACAGTTAGACATTACAGTCATTACAGTTGGACATTACAGACATTTACAGACATTACAGACATTACAGTTAGGATCATTACACAAGACATGTACAGTTAGACATTACAGGCATTACAGTTAGACATTACAGTAAGACATTACAGACATTACAGATTACACATTAGAGCGTTACAGTTAGACATTAATTACAGACATTACATTACAGTTGGATATTTACGACATTAGTTGGACATTACAGGCTTACAGTTAGACATTACAGGCATTACAGTTGGACATTACAGTTAGACATTACAGACATTACAGTTGGACATTACAGACATTACAGTTGGACATTACAGGTTACATTACAGACATTTACAGTTACACATTACAGACATTACAGTTGGACATTACAGACGTACAGTTAGACATTACAGTTAGACATTACAGTTAGATATTACAAACATTACAGTTAGACATTACAGGCATTACAGTTAGACATTACAGTCATTACAGTTGGACATTACAGACATTACATTTAGACGTTACATTTAGACATTACAGACATTACAGTTGGACATTACAGTTAGACATTACAGTTAGACATTACAAACATTACAGTTAGATATTACAGACATTACAGTTAGACATTACAGTTACACATTACATACATTACAGTTAGACATTACAGACATTACAGTTAGACATTACCGGTTAGATATTACAGACGTTACAGTTAGACATTAAGAGTTACACATTACAGACATTACAGTTAGACTTTAAAGTTAGACATTACAGACATTACAGTAAGACATTGCAGACATTACAGTTGGACATTACAGACATTACAGTTGGACATTACAGTTACACATTACATACATTACAGTTAGACATTACAGACATTACAGTTAGACATTACAGACAGACATTACAGACATTACAGTTGGACATTACAGACATTACAGTTGGACATTACAGACATTACAGTTAGACATTGCAGACATTACAGTTGGACATTACAGACATTACAGTTGGACATTACAGTTACACATTACATACATTACAGTTAGACATTACAGACATTACAGTTAGACATTACAGACAGACATTACAGACATTACAGTTTGACATTACAGTTAGATATTACAAACATTACAGTTAGACATTACAGACATTACAGTTAGACATTACAGACATTACAGTTAGACATTGCAGACATTACAGTTGGACATTACAGTTACACATTACATACATTACAGTTAGACATTACAGATATTACAGTTAGACATTACAGACAGACATTACAGACATTACAGTTTGACATTACAGTTAGATAGTACAAACATTACAGTTAGACATTACAGGCATTACAGTTAGACATTACAGTCATTACAGTTGGACATTACAGACATTACATTTAGACATTACAGACATTACAGTTGGACATTACAGTTACACATTACAGACATTACAGTTAGACATTACAGACATTACAGTTAGACATTACATACAGACATTACAGTTAGACATTACAATTAGATATTACAGACATTACAGTTAGACATTAAAGTTACACATTACAGACATTACAGTTAGACATTACAGACATTACAGTTAGACATTACAGTTAGATATTACAGACATTACAGTTAGACATTAAAGTTACACATTACAGACATTACAGTTAGACATTACAGGCATTACAGTTAGACATTACAGTCATTACAGTTGGACATTACAGACATTACATTTAGACATTAGAGACATTACAGTTAGACATTACAGACATTACAGTTGGACATTACAGACATTACAGTTGGACATTACAGGCATTACAGTTAGACATTACAGGCATTACAGTTGGACATTACAGTTAGACATTACAGACATTACAGTTGGACATTACAGACATTACAGTTGGACATTACAGTTAGACATTACAGACATTACAGTTAGACATTACAGACATTACAGTTAGACATTACAGACATTACAGTTAGACATTACAGTTAGATATTACAAACATTACAGTTAGACATTACAGGCACTACAGTTAGACATTACAGTCATTACATTTAGACGTTACATTTAGACATTACAGACATTACAGTTGGACATTACAGTTAGACATTACAGTTAGACATTACAGTTAGACATTACAGACATTACAGTTAGATATTACAGACATTACAGTTAGACATTAAAGTTACACATTACAGACATTACAGTTAGACATTACAGACATTACAGTTAGACATTACAGTTAGATATTACAGACATTACAGTTAGACATTAAAGTTACACATTACAGACATTACAGTTAGACATTACAGACATTACAGTTAGACATTACAGTTAGATATTAAAGACATTACAGTTAGACATTAAAGTTAGACATTACAGACATTACAGTAAGACATTGCAGACATTACAGTTGGACATTACAGACATTACAGTTGGACATTACAGTTACACATTACATACATTACAGTTAGACATTACAGACACTACAGTTAGACATTACAGACAGACATTACAGACATTACAGTTTGACATTACAGACAGACATTACAGACATTACAGTTTGACATTACAGACATTACAGTTGGACATTACAGAACTTACAGTTAGACATTACAGACATTACAGTTAGATATTACAGACATTACAGTTAGACATTACAGGCATTACAGTTAGACATTACAGGCATTACAGTTGGACATTACAGACATTACAGTTGGACATTACAGTTAGACATTACAGACATTACAGTTAGACATTACAGACATTACAGTTGGACATTACAGACATTACAGTTAGACATTACAGACATTACAGTTAGACATTACAGTTAGATATTACAAACATTACAGTTAGACATTACAGGCATTACAGTTAGACATTACAGTCATTACAGTTGGACATTACAGACATTACATTTAGACATTACAGACATTACAGTTGGACATTACAGACATTACAGTTAGACATTACAGGCATTACAGTTAGACATTACAGTAAGACATTACAGACATTACAGACATTACTTTTAGACATTAGAGACATTACAGTTAGACATTACAGACATTACAGTTGGACATTACAGACATTACAGTTGGACATTACAGGCATTACAGTTAGACATTACAGGCATTACAGTTGGACATTACAGTTAGACATTACAGACATTACAGTTGGACATTACAGACATTACAGTTGGACATTACAGTTACACATTACAGACATTACAGTTACACATTACAGACATTACAGTTGGACATTACAGACATTACAGTTAGACATTACAGACATTACAGTTAGACATTACAGGCATTACAGTTAGACATTACAGTCATTACAGTTGGACATTACAGACATTACATTTAGACGTTACATTTAGACATTACAGACATTACAGTTGGACATTACAGTTAGACATTACAGTTAGACATTACAGACATTACAGTTAGACATTACAGGCATTACAGTTAGACATTACAGTAAGACATTACAGACATTACAGTTGGACATTACAGACATTACAGTTGGACATTACAGTAAGACATTACAGGCATTACAGTTAGACATTACAGACACTACAGTTAGTCATTACAGTTAGACATTACAGACATTACAGTTAGACATTACAGGCATTACAGTTAGACATTACAGATATTACAGTTAGACATTACAGACATTACAGTTGGACATTACAGACATTACAGTTAAACATTACAGGCATTACAGTTAGACATTACAGGCATTACAGTTAGACATTACAGACATTACAGTTGGACATTACAGTTAGACATTACAGACATTACAGTTAGACATTACAGACATTACAGTTGGACATTACAGACATTACAGTTAGACATTACAGACATTACAGTTAGACATTAAAGTTAGACATTACAGACATTACAGTTAGACATTACAGACATTACAGTTGGACATTACAGTTGCACATACAGTAAAACATTACAGTTACACATTGCGCACATTACAGTTAGACATTACAGACAGACATTTAAAACATTACAGTTAGACATTACAGACATTACAGTTAGACATTACAGTTAGATATTACAGACATTACAGTTAGACATTAAAGTTACACAAGACATTACAGTTAGATATTACAGACATTACAGTTAGACATTAAAGTTACACATTACATAGACATTACAGTTAGACATACAGACATTACAGTTAGACATTACAGTTAGATATTACAGACATTACAGTTAGACATTAAAGTTAGACATTACAGACATTACAGTAAGACATTACAGACATTACAGTTGGACATTACAGACATTACAGTTGGACATTACAGTTACACATTACATACATTACAGTTAGACATTACAGACATTACAGTTAGAACTACACAGACAGACATTACAAGCATTACAGTTAGACATTACAGACAATGATAGTATAAAAATTACAGTTACATTGTTACAGACATTACAGTTAGATATTACAGTTAGACATTACAGACATTACAGTTTGGACATTACAGTTAGAATTACAGACATTACAGTTAGACATTACAGATATTACAGTTAGACATTACAGTTGGACATTACAGACATTACAGTTAGACATTACAGGCATTACAGTTAGACATTACAAACATTACAGTTAGACATTACAGACATTATAGTTAGACATAAGACATTACAGTTGGACATTACAGACATTACAGTTAGACATTACAGTTAGACATTACAGACTATTACAGTTGGACATTACAGACATTACAGTTGGACATTACAGTTAACATTATAGACATTACAGTTAACATTACAGACATTACAGTTGGACATTACAGACATTACAGTTAGAACATTACAGACATTACAGTTAGACATTACAGTTAGATATTACAAATATACAGTTAGACATTACAGGCATTACAGTTAGACATTACAGGCATTACGAGTTGGACATTACAGACATTACAGTTGGACATTACAGTTAGACATTACAGACATTACAGTTAGACATTACAGACATTACAGTTGGACATTACAGACATTACAGTTAGACATTACAGACATTACAGTTAGACATTACAGTTAGATATTACAAACATTACAGTTAGACATTACAGGCATTACAGTTAGACATTACAGTCATTACAGTTGGACATTACAGACAGTACATTTTGACATTACAGACATTACAGTTAGACATTACAGACATTACAGTTAGATATTACGAGCGTACAGTTAGACATTACAGTAGACATTACAGACATTACAGACATTACTTTTAGACATTAGAGACATTACAGTTAGACATTACAGACATTACAGTTGGACATTACAGACATTACAGTTGGACATTACAGGCATTACAGTTAGACATTACAGGCATTACAGTTGGACATTACAGTTGGACATTACAGACATTACAGTTGGACATTACAGACATTACAGTTGGACACTACAGTTACACATTACAGACATTGCAGTTACACATTACAGACATTACAGTTGGACATTACAGACATTACAGTTAGACATTACAGACATTACAGTTAGACATTACAGGCATTACAGTTAGACATTACAGTCATTACGGTTGGACATTACAGACATTACATTTAGACGTTACATTTAGACATGTACAGACGTTACAGTTGGACATTACAGTTAGACATTACAGTTAGACATTACAGACATTTACAGTTAGACATTACGGGCATTACAGTTAGAAATTACAGTAGACATTACAGACATTACAGTTGGACATTACAGACATTACAGTTGGACATTACAGTAAGACATTACAGGCATTACAGTTAGACATTACAGACACACAGTTAGTCATTTACAGTTAGACATTACAGACATTACAGTTAGACATTACAGGCATTTACAGTTAGACATTACAGATATTACAGTTAGACATTACAGACATTTACAGTTGTGACGATTACAGACATTACAGTTACACATTACAGGCATTACAGTTAGACATTACAGGCATTACAGTTAGACATTACAGACATTACAGTTGGACATTACAGTTAGACATTACAGACATTACAGTTAGACATTACAGACATTACAATTGGACATTACAGAATTACAGTTAGAAATTACAGACATTACAGTTAGACATTAAAGTTAGACATTACAGACATTACAGTTAGACATTACAGACATTACAGTTGGACATTACAGTTGCACATTACAGACATTACAGTTAGACATTATAGACATTACAGTTAGACATTACAGACCGCATTACAGACATTACAGTTAGACATTACAGACATTACAGTTAGACATTACAGTTAGATATTACAGACATTACAGTTAGACATTAAAGTTACACATTACAGACATTACAGTTAGACATTACAGACATTACAGTTAGACATTACAGACATTACGGTTAGACATTACAGTTAGATATTACAGACATTACAGTTAGACATTAAAGTTACACATTACAGACATTACAGTTAGAGCATTACAGACATTACAGTTAGACATTACAGTTTAGATATTACAGACATTACAGTTAGACATTAAAGTTAGACATTACAGACATTACAGTAAGACATTGCAGACATTACAGTTGGACATTACAGACATTACAGTTGGACATTACAGTTACACATTACATACATTACAGTTAGACATTACAGACATTACAGTTAGACATTACAGACAGACATTACAAGCATTACAGTTAGACATTACAGACATTATAGTTAGACATTACAGACATTACAGTTGGACATTACAGACATTACAGTTAGACATTACAGTTAGACATTACAGACATTACAGTTGGACATTACAGTTAGAATTACAGACATTACAGTTAGACATTACAGATATTACAGTTAGACATTACAGTTGGACATTACAGACATTACAATTAGACATTACAGGCATTCCAGTTAGACATTACAAGCATTACAGTTAGACATTACAGACATTATAGTTAGACATTACAGACATTACAGTTGGACATTACAGACATTACAGTTAGACATTACAGTTAGACATTACAGACATTACAGTTGGACATTACAGACATTACAGTTGGACATTACAGTTACACATTACAGACATTACAGTTACACATTACAGACATTACAGTTAGACATTACAGACATTACAGTTAGACATTACAGACATTACAGTTAGACATTACAGACATTACAGTTAGACATTACAGTTAGATATTACAAACATTACAGTTAGACATTACAGGCATTACAGTTAGACATTACAGTCATTACAGTTGGACATTACAGACATTACATTTAGACGTTACATTTAGACATTACAGACATTACAGTTGGACATTACAGTTAGACATTACAGTTAGACATTACAGTTAGACATTACAGACATTACAGTTAGACATTACAGTTAGATATTACAGACATTACAGTTAGACATTAAAGTTACACATTACAGACATTACAGTTAGACATTACAGACATTACAGTTAGACATTACAGTTAGATATTACAGACATTACAGTTAGACATTAAAGTTACACATTACAGACATTACAGTTAGACATTACAGACATTACAGTCAGACATTACAGTTAGATATTAAAGACATTACAGTTAGACATTACAGACATTACAGTTAGACATTACAGTTAGATATTACAGACATTACAGTTAGACATTAAAGTTACACATTACAGACATTACAGTTAGACATTACAGACATTACAGTTGGACATTACAGTTACACATTACAGACATTACAGTTAGACATTACAGACATTACAGTTAGACATTACAGACAGACATTACAGACATTACAGTTAGACATTACAGACATTACAGTTAGACATTACAGTTAGATATTACAGACATTACAGTTAGACATTAAAGTTACACATTACAGACATTACAGTTAGACATTACAGACATTACAGTTAGACATTACAGACATTACAGTTAGACATTACAGTTAGATATTACAGACATTACAGTTAGACATTAAAGTTACACATTACAGACATTACAGTTAGACATTACAGACATTACAGTTAGACATTACAGTTAGATATTACAGACATTACAGTTAGACATTAAAGTTAGACATTACAGACATTACAGTAATTTTAAAATACCGACATTACAGTTGGACATTACAGACATTACAGTTGGACATTACAGTTACAGTACATACATTACAGTTAGACATTACAGACATTACAGTTAGACATTACAGACAGACATTACAAGCATTACAGTTAGACATTACAGACATTATAGTTAGACATTACAGACATTACAGTTAGACATTACAGTTAGACATTACAGACATTACAGTTGGACATTACAGTTAGAATTACAGACATTACAGTTAGACATTACAGATATTACAGTTAGACATTACAGTTGGACATTACAGACATTACAATTAGACATTACAGGCATTCCAGTTAGACATTACAAGCATTACAGTTAGACATTACAGACATTTATAGTTAGACATTACAGACATTACAGTTGGACATTACAGACATTACAGTTAGACATTACAGTTAGACATTACAGACATTACAGTTGGACATTACAGACATTACAGTTGGACATTACAGTTTACGCATTACAGACATTACAGTTACACATTACAGACATTACAGTTGGACATTACAGACATTACAGTTAGACATTACAGACATTACAGTTAGACATTACAGTTAGATATTACAAACATTACAGTTAGACATTACAGGCATTACAGTTAGACATTACAGTCATTACAGTTGGACATTACAGACATTACATTTAGACGTTACATTTAGACATTACAGACATTACAGTTGGACATTACAGTTAGACATTACAGTTAGGCATTACAGTTAGACATTACAGACATTACAGTTAGACATTACAGTTAGATATTACAGACATTACAGTTAGACATTAAAGTTACACATTACCGACATTACAGTTGGACATTACAGACATTACAGTTAGACATTACAGTTAGATATTACAGACATTACAGTTAGACATTAAAGTTACACATTACAGACATTACAGTTAGACATTACAGACATTACAGTCAGACAATTACAGTTAGATATAAAGACATTACAGTTAGACATTAAAGTTAGACATTACAGAAATTACAGTAAGACATTGCAGACATTACAGTTGGACATTACAGACATTACAGTTGGACATTACAGTTACACATTACATACATTACAGTTAGACATTACAGACATTACAGTTAGACATTACAGACAGACATTACAGACATTACAGTTTGACATTACAGACATTACAGTTGGACATTACAGAACTTACAGTTAGACATTACAGACATTACAGTTAGATATTACAGACATTACAGTTAGACATTACAGGCATTAGTAGGTTACAGTTAGACATTACAGGCATTACAGTTGGACATTACAGTTAGACATTACAGACATTACAGTTAGACATTACAGACATTACAGTTGGACATTACAGACATTACAGTTAGACATTACAGACATTACAGTTAGACATTACAGTTAGATATTACAAACATTACAGTTAGACATTACAGGCATTACAGTTAGACATTACAGTCATTACAGTTGGACATTACAGACATTACATTTAGACATTACAGACATTACAGTTGGACATTACAGACATTACAGTTAGACATTACAGGCATTACAGTTAGACATTACAGTAAGACATTACAGACATTACAGACATTACTTTTAGACATTAGAGACATTACAGTTAGACATTACAGACATTACAGTTGGATATTACAGACATTACAGTTGGACATTACAGGCATTACAGTTAGACATTACAGGCATTACAGTTGGACATTACAGTTAGACATTACAGACATTACAGTTGGACATTACAGACATTACAGTTGGACATTACAGTTACACATTACAGACATTACAGTTACACATTACAGACATTACAGTTGGACATTACAGACATTACAGTTAGACATTACAGACATTACAGTTAGACATTACAGTTAGATATTACAAACATTACAGTTAGACATTACAGACATTACATTTTAGACGTTACATGTAGACATTACAGACATTACAGTTAGACATTACAGTTAGACATTACAGACATTACAGTTAGACATTACAGGCATTACAGTTAGACATTACAGTAAGACATTACAGACATTACAGTTGGACATTACAGACATTACAGTTGGACATTACAGTAAGACATTACAGGCATTACAGTTAGACATTACAGACACTACAGTTAGTCATTACAGTTAGACATTACAGACATTACAGTTAGACATTACAGGCATTACAGTTAGACATTACAGATATTACAGTTAGACATTACAGACATTACAGTTGGACATTACAGACATTACAGTTAAACATTACAGGCATTACAGTTAGACATTACAGACATTACAGTTAGACATTACAGACATTACAGTTAGACATTACAGACATTACAGTTAGACATTACAGACATTACAGTTGGACATTACAGACATTACAGTTAGACATTACAGACATTACAGTTAGACATTAAAGTTAGACATTACAGACATTACAGTTAGACATTACAGACATTACAGTTGGACATTACAGTTACACATTACAGACATTACAGTTAGACATTACAGACATTACAGTTAGACATTACAGACAGACATTACAGACATTACAGTTAGACATTACAGACATTACAGTTAGACATTACAGTTAGATATTACAGACATTACAGTTAGACATTAAAGTTACACATTACAGACATTACAGTTAGACATTACAGACATTACAGTTAGACATTACAGACATTACAGTTAGACATTACAGTTAGATATTACAGACATTACAGTTAGACATTAAAGTTACACATTACAGACATTACAGTTAGACATTACAGACATTACAGTTAGACATTACAGTTAGATATTACAGACATTACAGTTAGACATTAAAGTTAGACATTACAGACATTACAGTAAGACATTGCAGACATTACAGTTGGACATTACAGACATTACAGTTGGACATTACAGTTACACATTACATACATTACAGTTAGACATTACAGTTAGACATTACAGACAGACATTACAAGCATTACAGTTAGACATTACAGACATTATAGTTAGACATTACAGACATTACAGTTGGACATTACAGACATTACAGTTAGACATTACAGTTAGACATTACAGACATTACAGTTGGACATTACAGTTAGAATTACAGACATTACAGTTAGACATTACAGATATTACAGTTAGACATTACAGTTGGACATTACAGACATTACAGTTAGACATTACAGGCATTCCAGTTAGACATTACAAGCATTACAGTTAGACATTACAGACATTATAGTTAGACATTACAGACATTACAGTTGGACATTACAGACATTACAGTTAGACATTACAGTTAGACATTACAGACATTACAGTTGGACATTACAGTTAGAATTACAGACATTACAGTTAGACATTACAGTTCGAAATTACATACATTACATTTAGACATTACAGGCATTACAGTTGGACATTACAGACATTACAGTTAGACATTACAGACATTACATTTAGACATTACAGACATTACAGTTAGACATTACAGACATTACAGATAGACATTACAGGTATTACAGTTAGACATTACAGAAATTACAGTTGGACATTACAGACATTACATTTAGACATTACAGACATTACAGTTAGACATTACAGACATTACAGATAGACATTACAGGTATTACAGTTAGACATTACAGACATTACAGTTGGACATTACAGTTAGACATTACAGACATTACAGTTAGACATTACAGACATTATAGTTGGACATTACAGACATTACAGTTAGACATTACAGATAGACATTACAGGTATTACAGTTAGACATTACGGTAGCACTTTATAATAACTATCCATAATTCATCATTTATTAAGCATTAGTTAACTATTAGTTAATGGTTTGTTCATCATTATTAATTGTTCTTACATAACTCATCATCAGTAAAGCATTTGTTCACATAGTTATAAATGGTTTGTTCATAGTAAATAAGCCTATCTTGAAAAATATGTTTGTAAGTACATGATTTATACTTAGCAAATAATGAAATGAAATAATTTTCCCATTATAAACCAGTTACTGTCTATTGATAAATGCTTTGTTCATCATTTGTAAAGCACTGCTCCTATGTTAATTCTCATGAATAAAGCATTTGTATACACACTCATAAATGGTTTGTTCATAGTAAATAAGGCTCTCGAAAATTATGTTTATAAATAGAAGTTTCACACTTTCTAAATATTGCAAAAACCATTAGTAAATTAAATAATTTTCCCTTTATAAACTATCTACAAACTAGTAGTAATTTATTTTTTTTATCATTTCTAAAGCATAGTTCCTACATTCATTCTAATCAGTAAAGCATTTGTAAATGCAGTTAGTAAATGGTTGGTCCATAGTAAGTAAGCCCATGTAAAATGTTTATCAGTGTATATTTTTTAATAATTCCTACATGATGCATTAACCATTTGTAAATTAAGTAATTTTACCATTATCAACTAGGTACTCGGGAACGTAAAAGCTTGTTTAAAACTAGGAAGTTAATGATTAACAGACTATCTAGACCTACATTTGTTCATGTCTTAAATAAAATGTTATGATTTAGAAAAGGTCTAAACTAATAGCTGGGGTGTTAACACATCTGTTACAAATACTTACCAATAATGTAATCCATGATTAACTCATGAGTTACTACTGGTTAGTTAAGTATACTGTGTGAGCCCATCTAAAGTGAGTACTTTCTATGCTTTACAAAGCATTTATTAATGAGTTCCAAAGGCTAACAGAACCTGGACACACACATGTATTGTTCTATTTGGACATGCCTTCAGAAATATGCGTACGGATGAGTCCATAGTAAGTTAACATGCTATCAATGCTTTACAAAGCATTCATAAATGAGTTGCAAAGGCTAGCAGATACAACAGAAACACAAGTAAAAAAAGTATTTGTAACCCTTATTACGATGTAGTAAGAATGTACATTTATGAAATAGCTCGTAGTAATGTTATGTAGTTGATATCATTGTGAATTTGGACCAGAACCAGAAGAAAACTAGATTGTTAAGAGCCAGAGAATTGAACATCAATAAAGAGACTAGGAAACCAAGATAAAGTTTGAGAAGTGTATTAATATACACAGAAACATGGCATACACATATACAGATAAAACACAGGTATGAAAAATAACAACGGGTCTGTTGTGTAGGACTAGATGTTAATATCCCTAAATTATTCGTATTTGAGGCACCGATGAGACTCCGTGGGATACTCAATTGAGTGATGGCACCCTTTGGGTTGTCAAGTGGGCGCTCTCCTTCTTAGGTGTTTCGATGATAGGCCCACGACACCTCCAGAGGGTTCAGCAGTGAGTCCCAGCGTCCCAGGTTCACTCCCTAGATGCCATCAACTCACTTGAAAGCCCAGGCGGAGTCCTTTCTTTTCATCCACAGCCACTGGCTCCCCTTTTCAGCAGCCTTGGAGAGGTCTTTGATTGCCTGTCGATGGGCCCTCCCTCGCACTCCCATCTCCCTGAGTAGCCTAGATGTTGAGGTGGCTACGAACCCTCTGCAACCTACTTCCACTGGGTGTACCTTCGCATTCCAGCCCTGTTGTTGCGCATCGGCTGCAAGTTCTGCATACCTCAGCCTTTTCCGTTCATAGGCCTCCTCCACTGCACCCTCCCAGGGCACGGTGAGCTCAATGATGTAGACAAGCTTCAGTGAGGCTGACCACAGAACAAGGTCTGGTCGCAGGTTGGTAGCTGCAATCTCAGCTGGGAAGCAGAGTTTCTTATCCAGGTCTGCCAGCAGCTTCCAGTCGCGTGCTCTGCTCAGCCTCCCAGTGTCTGGTCTTACGGCAGTGAGGCTGCCTTTACTCTCACCCTCCCGGACAAATGGTGTTGGCTGCCACCGAGATGATGGGGGAGGAAGGGCAGAGTTGTCACGCAGAGTTGGACATCCTCAAAGTAGGCCTTAACAAGGGTTGTGAGAGCTGCTGGAACCCTGAAGTAGTCAAAGGCTGTCCACAGGAGGGTGTGAGGTACTGAACCAAAAGCGTTCGCGAGATCCAGGAATACCACGTGAAGATCTGTTCCCTCCTTTTTGGCGACCTGGATCTGATGCCAGATGACACTAGCATGTTCTACACAACCAGAAAAGCCTGAGATGCCTGCTTTCTGAATTGACGTGTCAATCAGGTTGTTTCTTTGCAGGTATTCTGCCAATCTGTGAGCGACCACACTGAAGAAGATTTTTCCCTCGACGTTTAGAAGGCTGATCTGGCGGAACTGCCCAATCACTGATGAGCCCTTTTCCTTGGGGATAAGAATCCCTCCGGCTCTCCGCCAGGACGTTGGTATTTCATTCTTTTGCCACACAACTCTCATCAGTCTCCAGAGGAATCGCAGGACATCAGGTGCGTTTTTGTAGAGCCTGTATGGAACTCCATTAGGACCTGGAGATGATGCGGCCCTTGCTCTACGCAAGATTTGTTCTAACTCACTCCATCTGGGTAGACTGATATCCAGTTCGTGCTCTGGTGGATTGGCTGGTGGCATGTCAGGAGGGAGCGTAACTTCTTCCTGGTGTCTATCATCTGTGCAGGAATTTTTTAGATGTTCTTCAAGGTCGGCCTTTGATACCAAGAGACTTCCACTCTTCTCCTTTGTGAAGAGACTCTTCACAAATTTGAAGGGATCTTTATAAAAGCGTGATCTTGTTTGCTCCTTCCTTCTGTGCTTCCTCAGAAGGTTTTCAGCTCTCCTCAGTGTTACAAGCCTGCTCTGAATCTCTTCCTGCAGCAGGTTTATGCCACCCTTCTCTTCCTCTGAGGCCTTCCTCCATTGCTTCTTCAGCTGTCTCCTCTCCTTGACTAGGCGGCCTATTTCTGTCTGCCTTCTCGATTTTGTGGGGATTGACGGAGTAGCTTTTTTTCCTTTGACCACTCCGAACTGTTCCACCCCATAGGCATAGATAAGATCACCCATTCTTTCCAACTTCTTCATGGTTGTGCCTCTGATCCCTTCCAGTATGTTGCAGAGATCAGTGTTGACCTCCTTCCACAGCGTTTTGTCGCAGGCCTTTGGCTACCTGACCAAGGGCCTTCGCCCCTGGATCTTCTTCTCTGCTGTTGGACGTGATGGGTTGGGTTCGGGTTGCTTCCCTGTGCCTTGTTCTTCCTCCTCTGGGGCAGGGGTGTCGATGTCCTGCAGACTGTGGTGTGTGTCCTGCTGCTGAACTTCTGTCGACTGACTCGACCTGCTTCTCAGAAAGTAGCTGTCGATGCGACTTCCCTGTTGCCCCTTCTTTAGGCATCCTTTCTTGCCCTGATGTATTTTCAGGCCTAGGGTAGAAGTAACCTTTGTCCAGCCACATATGCAGTTCTGGAGCTTACGTCCTGCTGTAGCTGTAACTAAAATAATAAAGTGTTCTTCTGGTTCTGCTCCAAATTCACACTGATATCAACTACATAACACTACTACGAGCTATTTCATAAATGTACATTCTTACTACATCGTAATAAGGGTTACAAATACTTTTTTTACTTGTGTTTCTGTTGTATCTGCTAGCCTTTGCAACTCATTTATAAATGCTTTGTAAAGCATAGCAAGTCCTCACTTTAGATGGGCTCACATCATGTAGTCAACTAATCAGTAGTAACTCATGAGTTAATCATAGATTGATGTGTTGGTAAGTGCTTGTTAAAGATGTATTAACACTAACTATCCGTACGCATATTTCTGAAGGCATGTCCAAATAGAATAATACATGTGTGTGTCCAGGTTCTGTTAGCCTTTGGAACTCATTTATAAGTGCTTTGTAAAGCATAGAAAGTACTCACTTTAGATGGGCTCACACAGTATACTTAACTAACCAGTAGTAACTCATGAGTTAATCATGGATTACATTATTGGTAAGTATTTGTAACAGATGTGTTAACACCCCAGCTATTAGTTTAGGCCTTTTTCTAAATCATAACATTTTATTTAAGACATGAACAAATGTAGGTCTAGATAGTCTGTTAATCATTAACTTCCTAGTTTTAAACAACCTTTTACATTCCTGAGTACCTAGTTGATAATGGTAAAATTACTTAATTTACAAATGGTTAATGCATCATGTAGGAATTATTAAAAAATATCCTGATAAACATTTTACATGGGCTTACTTACTATGGACCAACCATTTACTAACTGCATTTACAAATGCTTTACTGATTAGAATGAATGTAGGAACTATGCTTTAGAAATGATAAACAAATAAATTACTACTAGTTTGTAGATAGTTTATAAAGGGAAAATTATTTAATTTACTAATGGTTTTTGCAATATTTAGAAAGTGTCAAACTTCTATTTATAAACATAATTTTCGAGAGCCTTATTTACTATGAACAAACCATTTATGAGTGTGTATACAAATGCTTTATTCATGAGAATTAACATAGAAGCAGTGCTTTACAAATGATGAACAAAGCATTTAGCAATAGATAGTAACTGGTTTATAATGGGAAAATTATTTAATTTACAAATGGTTGTTTCATTATTTGCTAAGTATAAATCATGTACTTACAAACATATTTTTCAAGATAGGCTTATTCACTATGAACAAACCATTTATAACTATGTGAACAAATGCTTTACTGATGATGAGTTATGTAAGAACAATTAATTAATAATGATGAACAAACCATTAACTAATAGGCTTGTTTACTCTGAACAAACCATTTATAACTGTGTGAACAAATACTTTACTCATGATGAACTATGTATGAACAATTAATAAGTAATAATGAACAAACCATTAACTAATAGTTAACTAATGCTTAATAAATGATGAATTATGGATAGTTATTATAAAGTGCTACCCAGTTAGACATTACAGACATTACAGTTAGACATTAGAGACATTACAGTTAGACATTATATACATTGCAGTTATACATTACAGTTAGACATTACAGACATTTCAGTTAGACATTACAGACATTACAGTTAGACATTACAGACATTACAGTTAGACATTTGAGACATTACAGTTAGAAATTACAGACATTACATTTAGACATTACAGGGATTGCAGTTAGACATTTCATTTAGACATTACAGACATTACAGTTAGACATTACAGACATTACAGTTAGACATTACAGACATTACAGTAAGGCATTACAGTTAGACATTACAGTTAGACATTACAGACATTACAGTTAGACATTACAGACATTACGGTTAGACATTACAGTTAGACATTACAGACATTACAGTTAGACATTACAGACATTACAGTTAGACATTACAGACATTACAGTTAGGCATTACAGTTAGATATTACAATTAGACATTACAGACATTACAGTTAGACATTTGAGACATTACAGTTAGAAATTACAGACATTACAGTTAGACATTATATACATTGCAGTTAGACCTTACAGTTAGACATTACAGACATTTCAGTTAGACATTACAGACATTACAGTTAGGCATTACAGTTAGATATTACAATTAGACATTACAGACATTACAGTTAGACATTTGAGACATTACAGTTAGAAATTACAGACATTACAGTTAGACATTACAGGGATTGCAGTTAGACATTTCATTTAGACATTACAGACATTACAGTTAGACATTAGAGACATTACAGTAAGGCATTACAGATCCGGATATATCCTTTAACGCCCATCTAAAACAAACCTCAAGAACAGCCTTTTTCATCTTCGTAACATTGCCAAAATTAGGAATATCCTGTCTCAAAACAATGCTGAAAAACTAGTCCATGCATTTGTTACTTCCAGGCTGGACTATTGTAATTCCCTACTGTCAGGTTGCTCAAGTAAGTCCCTTAAGACTCTCCAGCTAATCCAGAATGCTGCAGCGCGTGCTCACAAGAACTAAGAAAAGAGATCATATTTCACCTGTATTAGCTTCTCTGCACTGGCTTCCTGTAAAATCCAGGATTGAATTTAAAATCCTTCTCTTGACCTACAAAGCTCTAAATGGTCTAGCACCATCATATCTAGAAGAGCTCCTCATACATTATTGTCCCACTAGAGCACTGCGCTCCCAGAATGCAGAGTTACTCGTGGTACCTAGAGTCTCTAAAAGTAGAATGGGAGCCAGAGCCTTCAGTTATCAGGCTCCTCTCCTATGGAACCAGCTCCCAATCTGGGTTCGGGGGTCAGAAACTGTAATCGCATTCAAGAATGAACTTAAAACTCTTCTATTTGATAAAGCTTATAGTTAGGGAGTGAGGAGTTGCAGTGTCCACCTAACTGGCCCACCTGCTTCTCTTCAAAATTGTTAGATTAATAATATATAACAAAGTAGAGGGAGGCAGGCCAGCACAGCCCGATCCGGCAGGGGAGAGTTCCAAGCCCGAAAAAGCTACCTCTCCTTATGACCTGTCTCTCTTAGTTACGCTGTTATAGTTCTAGACTGCCGGGGGACTTCCTTCCTTTGACACACTGAGCTGCTCTCTCCTCTCCCTCTCTATTACCATTTGTGTGTATCCCGTCCCAGAAATGCTTGTTATTAATCCTGGCTTCTGGGGAGTTTACTCCCCGGAGTCCTTATGTTTTTTCCCCCAGCGTATTTCCTTGGAGAACGTTGGCACCAAGATCTTGGTTCCAGCTGTCGCCATGGGCCTGCTGCACTTCCTGCTGAGCTCAGCGGTGCACTGCAATGTCATGCTGCGTCCTGCTGAACCCTGCTGCTTCCTGCTGAACCCTGCAGCTTCCTGCTACGTCCATCCATGCTCTGCTGGGCCACGCTACATCCTGTAACGCCCTGCAGCGCCCTGATATGACAAGAACTACTACGACTACCATTTGAAGTCACTCTTCCATTATTAATGTGACTGTTATCGCCACTGTTCATCACATCCCCAACTGGCCCGTCAGACACCGCCTACCAAGAGCCTGGGTCTGTCCGAGGTTTCTTCCCAAGAGGGAGTTTTTCCTCGCCACTGTCGCACTGCTTGCTCTTGAGGGACTTATTGTAATTGTTGGGGCTTTGTAAATTATAGAGTGTGGTCTAGACCTACTCTATCTGTAAAGTGTCTCGAGATAACCTGTGTTATGATTTGATACTATAAATAAAATTGAATTGAATTGAATAGACATTACAGTTAGACATTAGAGACATTACAGTTAGACATTACAGACATTACAGTTAGACATTACAGATATTACAGTAAGGCACTACAGTTAGACATTACAGTTAGAAATAACAGACATTACAGTTAGACATTACAGACATTACAGTTAGACATTACATACATTACAGTTAGACATTACAGACATTAGTTAGACATTACAGACATTACAGTTAGACATTACAGACATTACAGTTAGGCATTACAGTTAGATATTACAGTTAGACATTACAGACATTACAGTTAGACATTTGAGACATTACAGTTAGAAATTAAAGACATTACAGTTAGACATTACAGGGATTGCAGTTAGACATTTCATTTAGACATTACAGACATTACAGTTAGACATTAGAGACATTACAGTTAGACATTACAGACATTACAGTTAGACATTACAGACATTGCAGTTAGACATTACAGACATTACAGTTAGGCATTACAGTTAGATATTACAGTTAGACATTACAGAAATTTTAGTTAGACATTTGAGACATTATAGTTAGAAATTACAGACATTACAGTTAGACATTACAGAGATTGCAGTCAGACATTTCATTTAGACATTACAGACATTACAGTTAGACATTACAGACACTACAGTTAGACGTTACAGACATTACAGTTAGACATTACAGACATTACAGTTAGACATTATATACATTGCAGTTAGACATTACAGTTAGACATTACAGACATTTCAGTTAGACATTACAGGTATTACAGTTAGACATTACAAACATTACAGTTAGACATTACAGTTAGAAATTACAGACATTACAGTTAGACATAACAGACATTACAGACATTACAGTTAGACATTAGAGACATTACAGTTAGACATTACAGACATTACAGTTAGACATTACAGACATTACAGTTAGGCATTACAGTTAGACATTACAGTTAGACATTACAGACATTACAGTTAGACATTACAGTTAGACATTACAGACATTACAGTTAGACATTACAGACATTACAGTTAGACATTACAGTTAGACATTACAGACATTACAGTTAGACATTACAGACATTACAGTTAGACATTATATACATTGCAGTTAGACATTACAGTTAGACATTACAGACATTACAGATAGACATTACAGTTAGACATTGCAGACATTACAGTTAGACATTATAGTTAGACATTACAGACATTACAGATAGACATTACAGTTAGACATTACAGTTAGACATTACAGTTAGGCATTACAGTTAGATATTACAGTTAGACATTACAGACATTACAGTTAGACATTTGAGACATTACAGTTAGAAATCACAGACATTACAGTTAGACATTACAGGGATTGCAGTTAGACATTTCATTTAGACATTACAGACATTACAGTTAGACATTAGAGACATTACAGTTAGACATTACAGACATTACAGTTAGACATTACAGACATTACAGTAAGGCATTACAGTTAGACATTACAGTTAGACATTACAGACATTACAGTTAGATATTAGAGACATTACAGTTAGACATTACAGACATTACGGTTAGACATTACAGTTAGACATTACAGACTTTACAGTTAGACAGACAGTGGCAGCTCCTGAAAAAATTCTCAGGGGGGGCAATTTTTCTGATGATTTAGGTGACCTACACACATTTTAAAAAAGATATGTCCAGCAACAACATGAAGACAGGGGCAGCATATAAGTCAATACCAGAAGCATTTATTGACTGATCTCAAAAGTGTTGGCTTACAAAAGCAAAATAAGTTATCACAGTAAAAATAATCAAGGGTGTTCTTTCACATTCCTCAACACTGCATAAACAATATGCATTTCTATAAACAAATGAAATATCAGCTGAAAATACAGCATCTTGGTATTTGTTCAGATTGCAGGATCAACAAGAGCTTTTACCACATTTACAACATTTCAAAGGTAGTGCAGCCAAATAATGTTTAAGAGTAAAAGGGAAATCCACACTTACACAATAAATTGTAACAGCATGGCAATAACAAGTAGACAAATTGTCGAGAGAAGTGGATCTTTAGAACTACATTTTGTGTGTAGGATTCTCGTAGGGTACAGATTTGATCATTGGCAAATTATCAAAGATGTCTTATAAATATTAATAAAGTTATGAATATGGTTATTAATAACTTTATCAAATCGACAAACAATCAAAACAGGGCACCACCCTGCTAGTCAGGGACCAATAATCAAACTGTGGAACAGTCTCATTTCTGTGGTAATCCTTTAAAAAGGAAATAAAGGAAGGGGTAAATCCAAGCACGGACCTGATCGACCAGCAATTATTACAACAAGTACAAAAATAATCACAAGCAACTGCTAATTAACTATAATAAGATTTATTAACTTCACAATTATCAGTAGCTAAACAATAATCCTTCAATAATAAACTCATATACCTTTTTATAATATCACAACCAAAAACAAAGCAAAACAAAGCAGCATGTGTCATGGACACCGTCTGTGTCTGTGTGTGTGTGAGTGTGGAGAGAGAGTGAGTGACAAAGGAGGGGGCGGTGTCGGAGTGTAGTTCTAAACACCAGAACAACTCCAAAGATGGCTACTCCTGTGAGCTGCACAAAACTATTTAGCCTCAAGAGGGCGGTAGTGGTGCTGCGTGCACGGGGAGGAGCTGAAGAAGCCGAGGGGGTTGCTAGGGAACGCTTAGCCTAGTATGCTAGGTCATGTGTTAGATCTGTACAAGGTGATGCCGACTCCACGTGTGAAGCTAGCCTACCGCGTTAGCTCGGGAAATACGCGGCTAGCCTGTGTCGTGTGTGTGTGTGTGTGTATATGTTAGTAAGAGGAGAAAGAGAAGAAGGGAAGAAAAGACACACTCTGATCTCAGTTATCGATAATGACCCAGTTCCCCTCAGCTACTCAGGTCTGGGCTAACGTGTAGTTAGGACAGCTTGAGACTTCTGGTTTTGCTGAGGAAAACGTCACTCCAGTAGCTAGCAGCTGATTTTCGCGATTCTATCGCAGACAGAAATTAAAACTCCTGAAAGGTGTGAGTAGCAGATAGCAATTACGGTTTTAACCCAGCTACTTTAACACAACATAAATCAACGAGTATAATGATCAATTTATACATTCACAGACAGATTAATTATCACATATGGACCAGTACATGATTAAATCAGATCACATTAATGGCAACAATGGTAGCGAACCCTTTGCTCATTAGTAAACACACTACTTATCTCTGCCGAGACGTCAGCCTTTTTACGGTGTGTTCAGTCCGTTTGTTTCTGTCGATAGATTTCCACAGAAATGAAACAGAACGAATCCCGGGCGCTCGTCAGGGCCACGGAGAAACTCCCCTCCAAAAAGGCAGTAAGGTGAAGAGTTTGGTCGACTTTGAGAAGAAAAACGTTGTTTCCTTCTCACTGCAGTTATGAAAAACGCTGGTGCGTTTTTCATAGGATCCTCCGAAATTAAATCCACTTTCTCCAGAAAATAGAAGTTGAGCACAAGCGCTTGCGCGTCTCCTGTCAGCAACGGAGTTGCAAGTGAAGACGAGGGGGTTTCCTAGGGTCAGGTTATTTATAGGTTCAGACCCCCTGCTGTGTTTATGGTCCGCGCAAACCAATAGAAAGAAACTTTTTCAAACTATTAAAAAAGAGGAAAACTACACTTCTGTAGTCCTTTGACTTCCTGCCAGTTGTGAGGCGTTTCCCTTCTGGCTGGCCCTTTCACATAGAGGTGTGAATTAACCAGGCTTTGAGGTTTACATACAGGCCAATTCCTTTGTCTTGGCCACATGTCCCCTTGTCTCTGAACACGTGTGTCTTGTATCCAGAGGTCAGTTTAATCTGAGGCCTTTTGGTTAAAATCAGGTTTAACCAGACTCTTGGTCCCCAACATGTGGAATGTAGGACATGACCAAAGTGCTACTTAATAAAAGCAAAGTAATGTCCCAAACAGGGGAATGAACAACTGAGGCTTGACCTAGTGTGGTCTGGGCATCTTGGCTTTACACATTGAAGACCAAACCAGAATGATGAGGTGCTGCTAAGTGTAACTAAAGAATTCTGATATACACATTACTTGCTTCAAAAAGGCCTCATGGTTGAATTGGAAATATGTGCACCTGAGCATAATTCACAACAAGCAAGCAGGAGCTTTTGAAAGAGGCTACTGAAAACATTGATGCAAGTTATTGGTAATAAGCAATTTGTATAGACTTCCATATTCTGCCCTCTTGTATAGATTTGTAAAAATGAACATGAACAGATTTTTATTTTATTTTTTAACTTTTTTTTGAATGAAAAATAACTATTTTAAACAACATCAACTGTGAACTGATTTGGGCGTGTGTGTGTTAAAGAGACAGACAGGGAGGGACAAAGAGAGAGAGAGGCTACATTACTTATACTGAAACTGTGCTCTTCTCTCTTTCAATGCAGCAAAGCGGTCAATGACTTTCTCATTGAAATCAGGCATGCTGAGGACTAGTTCCCTCTCCATGGAAAGCATGGCCAGTGCATTCAGATGTTCCTGGCCCATTGAATTTCGCAGGAATGTCTTAACTCGTGTCAAAGTTGAGAAACATCTCTTAGCTTCAGCTGTTGTCATGGGAGTAGTTATGAGGATGTTCAACAGAGTCACAGTCTCAGAGAACGTCTCCTGGAGGTTGTAGCTCATGAGAACCTGGTACAGTGCCAGTGCACCACAGTAGCCCTTGAATTCAGGATTGTATGTACAGCACTGTAGTCTATGTGATGCACAGGTATATACAATGTATCCATGTATAGTACAAATACTTCAGTTCCACTTAAAATGGGCAGGGATGCATAAAGTCTATAGTGTTTAAGTTAGCCTTTGTGTCTCACATAGCCTGGATGTTCAGCACAGTATACAGTGGTGCTCATACGTTTATGAGCCCATGCTAAAGTTGACTAAAAAGAGGAATAAAAAAAGAAAAAAAAATTGGTGTCCTTAAAGGTTGGATTTTCCAACTTTTTTAATTAAGGCATTAAGATCAATTTCCAAAAGATGATTTTTTATTTATTTTTTTATTCCTCTTTTTAGTCAACTTTAGCATGTGTTCATACACTTATGAGCACCACTGTACAGTACACATAGTATATAAAGTAAGCTAGATTACACCACTTGCCATATATAATGAGAATAATGTAATTTCAAACACAAATGCAGTCTCCTTTCATGCATACATTTTCAAATAACAAAGCTCTGCTTTGAGAAAGATCGAATGATATTGTTTAATCTTACCTTATGGCCTGCACACTGCTCGTGAAGCTGTCGAGGGCACGTTTGATGAAGACAGCATCGATGTCCTTCTTCTGTAGCTTCTGGTACAGAATGTCGACGTGGGGCATGATTTTGTGAAAAAGCCCCAGGAAAAAAATAAAATCTTCATCATGTAGCATCCTCACGTAGCCAGATGCCTCTGTCACGGTGGGCTGGTCAAATTAACCCAATGAACCCGTCCTAATGGCTTCAAAACATTCTATGAGGTCGTCTCGATTCTCGTAGACAGTGTTCACAACTCTGCTGTTGAAGTTCCACGGTGTGGATGAAGCTCTGGGCAGTCTTTGTGCAACAGCCTGGTCAAGAATGCTGAGTTTGGGTTCGGGAAAAAAGTTGCAATCCCGCTCAGATCGAAAAGAAAATGTTCACTTTTTGATGCGAAGTAGCTTGCTGCATGATCAAATTCATCTGATGCACATAGCAATGCACATAATGGGCATTCTTGAAATGCTCACGCACCTTTTGCTGCACACCAGCCTTCTCTCCCCTCATCACACTGGCTCCATCGTAAGCTTGGGCAATTAGTTTGACTTTTTCGCCTCGCCGGCAAAAGACCGTTCAGTCTCTCCAAAAGCACACTGGCGGTGGGGTGGGAGATTCCGAGATAGGAAGGAACTCAAAAAAGCGCTCCTGCACTTTGTGGTTGCTATCTATGTATCTCAGCACAAGCACCAGCTGTGTCTGTGTAGAAACATCCGTGGTCTCGTCAGCTTGGATAGCTACGAAGTTCGCCGACTTCACCTCCTCCACTATATGTTCCCTCATGACCGCTAGCATACACTCCAGTAGCTCGTTTTGAATGGTCTTTGATGTGCCCTTGAAATCTTTAGCATTTTTAAGATGGTCATCAAACACCTCATCTAACTGTGCCACAAAGTTGACAAGTCCAAGAAAAATACCAGGGTTGGTGGAGCCCTCAGTTTCATCTTTGCCTCGCAAAGCTAACTCAAACACTCCGCAAAACTTCACACACTGGATTAGCCGGCTGAGGATGTGGCGGTTCTTGCTAACCTCATCGTTGTGGCGGCAGACAGCTAGCCTGTATCCCTCATCCAGTTGAGTGGCAATGTTCACTCTCCCCAAAGCAGACAATCTCAAACAACTATCCATGTGGGTAAGGGTCGCAGGGTCGCAGCCTGCTAGCCAGGTTTTTCGTTCGTACCAATTTTTGGAAAATCCTCGGGTGTAGGACTTTCCCCCTTTAGTAGAAACCTGTTGAATTATTAAATTTGGTCTGGGAGGTCCTAATTGTTTCGTTGCCAATTTATCTTGATTTGTTCGCCGACTAAAAGGAACTTCTTTCAAAGAGACAATCGAGTTGCACTGAACGCTAGCCATATTGACAGTAGTACGTGAATATGCTGCTACCCGCTCTTTTCTTAGTTACGTTCATGGTTATGTTACGTATGACGAAAGCGCGTAAGTGCAAGCCCTCCCGGAACCCATAGAAATTGTATTGAAAGCTCTGATATTTGAAAAAAAAAGATTTTACATGAGAGTCTATGAGAGACTTTTGGGGTGATTTCAGTCAAAAAAGGTGCGGGGCCATTTGAAGCATGACTTTAGCCTGATTGGACATTTAGTGGCAGATCAGACGTCTAGATTAGAACACTGATAACGACTGTTGCCGTGATATAATTGATTAGAAAAAAAATCCCTTCCTTTTCCCGTTTGGCAGTGCGTCGCCCATATCGCCCTAACGGTAGGGTTCCACACAATGAAATACCTTGCGAATTTTGGCCAGCGAAAGTTTGCCTCGGGGGCGTGGTCGCGAAAACGACACACAACATTTTTTTTTAAATGTCCCGGGCTGTCAGAAGACAGGGCGGTAAAAATTCACAGCAGCAAACCATCGGTAAAATGTTAGCTCATAAATGCTCTGGTAACCTGGCTATGTAGCCTAACTGCCTTGCTATGCTTACAATGAAATGCAATGTCCGAACATGCTAGCAGTTGACCTGTCGGCTGGCTGAATCATTTTGAGTGTTTAAACTATCTACAGTGGTCTATTTGGTGGTGTGTTTGCCCTGTTTAAGTTCGTGTGACATATAAACGACAATACGTGTTGCTACAAGCGTCAATGTTCGCCAACAAAACATGTAATCACACAAATGCACAAGTAGCCTAGCTAGCTAGCTGCCTGGCTAGGCTACAATGAAATCCAATGTCCGAACATGCTAGCGATTAGCCTGTCGGCTAGCTGAAAAGTTTGAGTGTTTAAACTAACATATACAGTGATCTATTTAGTTGTGTATGTGCCCTAACTATGTTCGTGTGTCATATAAAACACAATTCGTGTTGATAGAAGAGGCATCTTTGTCAGACTTTTTTTGTAACTCCCGCCTCCAAACACAAACACACGGACCTGATTGGCTCTCGAGTGGTCCTCGTTTGAATAAAGTTAAACGTTCGTCAACTTTATTTCGCTCCCCTCGGCGATTCGCTCTCATCTCGCTCAATCAGGGCGAATTTCGTCTCCATTCAACCTCAATGAGAGCAAAGCGAAATTTCGCTGTGTGGAAACCTACCGTAATGAACACACTGCCCCTGATTACAGACATTACAGTTAGACATTACAGACATTACAGTTAGACATTACAGACATTGCAGTTAGACATTACAGACATTTCAGTTAGACATTACAGACATTACAGTTAGACATTACAGTTAGATAAAATTAACAACATGTATTGCATAGACATTAAAAATTAAAAAAAAAAAAAATAGAAAAAAAAAAAAAAAAAAGAAAAAAAATTAGACATTTGAGACATTACAGTTAGAAATTACAGACATTACAGTTAGATATTACAGAGATTGCAGTTAGACTTTACAATTAGACATTACAGACATTACAGTTAGACATTACAGACATTACAGTTAGACATTACAGTTAGACATTACAAACATTACAGTTAGACATTACAGACATTACAGTTAGACATTACAGACTTTACAGTTAGACATTACAGACATTACAGTTATACATTAGAGACATTACAGTTAGACATTATAGACATTGCAGTTAGACATTACAGTTAGACATTACAGACATTTCAGTTAGACATTACAGACATTACAGTTAGACATTACAGTTAGACATTACAGACATTACAGACATTGCAGTTAGACATTACAGACATTACAGTTAGGCATTACAGTTAGATATTACAGTTAGACATTACAGACATTGCAGTTAGACATTTGAGACATTACAGTTAGAAATTACAGACATTACAGTTAGACATTACAGAGATTGCAGTTAGACTTTACAGTTAGACATTAGAGACATTACAGTTAGACATTACAGACATTACAGTTATACATTACAGACATTACAGTTAGACATTATAGACATTGCAGTTAGACATTACAGTTAGACATTACAGACATTTCAGTTAGACATTACAGACATTACAGTTAGACATTACAGTTACATTACAGACATTACAGATAGACATTACAGACATTACAGTTAGACATTACAGACATTACAGACATTGCAGTTAGACATTACAGACATTACAGTTAGGCATTACAGTTAGATATTACAGTTAGACATTACAGACATTGCAGTTAGACATTTGAGACATTACAGTTAGAAATTACAGACATTACAGTTAGACATTACAGAGATTGCAGTTAGAATTTACAGTTAGACATTAGAGACATTACAGTTAGACATTACAGACATTACAGTTATACATTAGAGACATTACAGTTAGACATTATAGACATTGCAGTTAGACATTACAGTTAGACATTACAGACATTTCAGTTAGACATTACAGACATTACAGTTAGACATTACAGTTACATTACAGACATTACAGATAGACATTACAGACATTACAGTTAGACATTACAGACATTACAGACATTGCAGTTAGACATTACAGACATTACAGTTAGGCATTACAGTTAGATATTACAGTTAGACATTACAGACATTGCAGTTAGACATTTGAGACATTACAGTTAGAAATTACAGACATTACAGTTAGACATTACAGAGATTGCAGTTAGACTTTACAGTTAGACATTAGAGACATTACAGTTAGACATTACAGACATTACAGTTAGACATTACAGACATTACAGTTAGACATTACAGACATTACAGTTAGGCATTACAGATATCACAGTTAGACATTACAGGCAGGCAGGTTTTTATTTTTAAAGGCCAGTTATTTCATGGATCCAGGTTACTATGCATCCTGATAAAGTCCCCTTGGCCTTTGGAATTAAAATTGCCCCACATCATCACATACCCTTCACCATACCCAGAGATTGGCATGGGGTACTTTCCATAAAATCATCTCTCTATCATCTCTTTATCAGGATGCATTGTATACAGGATACTATGCATCCTGATAAAGTTCCCTTGGCCTTTGGAATTAAAATAGCCCCCCATCATCACATACCCTTCACCATACCTAGAGATTGGCATGGTTTTATGTCGGTTAGCCTAATAGCTGGTTTGATTTGCATTGAGAGACGATCTTATGGAAAGTACCCCATGCCAATCTCTAGGTATGGTGAAGGGTATGTGATGATGTGGGGCTATTTTAATTCCAAAGGCCAAGGGAACTTTATCAGGATGCATAGTATCCTGGATCCATGAAATAACTGGCCTGTAATAATAAAATTCTGCCTGCCTCTATGGGAATTTAACATAGGGGTGTACTCACTTTTGTTGCCAGCGGTTTAATGGCTGTGTGTTGAGTTATTTTGAGGGGACAGCACATTTACACTGTTCTACAAGCTGTATACTTAATACTTTACATTGTAGCAAAGTGTAATTTCTTCAGTGTTGTCCCATTAAAAGATATAATGAAATATTTACTAAAATGTGAGGGGTCTACTCACTTTTGTGATAGTCTAGGATTTCTGTATAAATCAATCGTAAGATACAAGGGACTATGATCTGAGATATCAATATTACCTATTGCACAGTTGGTGATTCTATGTCTGTCTGTATTGTATTGTATTATGTACATCAGGAAGTAATCAATCCTTGTGTATAGAGAGTGGGGATGGGAAAAGTGGTTATAGTCTCGAGCTGTTGGATGTAGATCCTTCTACACGTCAATGATTCCTATCTCTCGCATCACAGTATTGATTTTCTTATTAATTTTAGTTTGTCTAGTGCCCGTACCTGATGAATCTAATTTATCATTAAGCCTTACATTCAAGTCTCCACCACATATCAAAACTCCTTCAGCATCTGATGTCATGTCAAATATCTGCCTAAAAAAGTGCGTACACATTCAACAGGGTAATGAGGGAACCTTCCAGCTTCCCTTTGATTAGCACATATCTCCCTTCCTTATCTTTTTTATCCAATATATGTTCATAGTTAACTGTACTTCGAATTAAAATGGCCACCCCTCTCTTATTGCCAGATACATGTGATGATGAAAAAACATGTTTAAACCCCAATCTACCTAGTTTTGTGTGTTCTGTTGCATTTAAATGGGTTTCCTGTAAGAAAGCTATATGTGTTTTTTCCTTTTTTAATTTGGATAGTACCTTGCCCCATTTGATTGGATTGTGGACACCGTTTACATTAAATTAGGTGATTTTTATCCCTTCCATATTGCAAGTTTACTCCCATTCAAGTTTGCTTTCTTACTTTTTAATCTCAAAGCATTTAACCATTCCTCCACTTTAACAAGAAAAAATTATGAATAAGAAAAAGAACAATAAACATAAAACATCTCAACATCAATTCTTGAAGCTTCCAAATGAAAGGTCTGAACTATGACCTTGATAGAGCCAGATAACTAACTGGCCCAACTGCTTCTCTTCATAATTGTTAGATTAATAATACATAACAAAGTAGAGGGAGGCAGGCCAGCCAAGCCAGATCCGGCAGGGGGAGAGTTCTAAGCCCGAAAACGCTACCTCTCCTTATGACCTGTCTCTCTTAGTTACCTGTTATAGTTACGCTGTTATAGTCCTAGACTGCCGGGGGACTTCCTTCCTTTGACACACTGAGCTGCTCTCTCCTCTCCCTTTCTATTACTGTTACTATTACTATTACTATTTGTGTGCAGCCCGTCCCAGAAATGCTTGTTACTTGTTAATCCTAGCTTCTGGGGAGTTTACTCCCGGAGTCCTTATGCTTTTTTCCCCAGTGTATTTCCTTTGAGAACGTTGGCACCAAGACCCTGGTTGCAGCTGTCGCGCGTGGTCCTGCTGCACTCCCTGCTGAGCTCAGCGATGCCCTGCAATGTCATGCTGCGTCCTGCTGAACCCTGCAGCTTCCCGCTACATCCAGTCACTGTTCCATTATTAATGTGACTACTATCGCCACTGTTCATCACACCCCCAACCGGCTCGTCAGACACCGCCTACCAAGAGCCTGGGTCTGTCCGAGGTTTCTTCCCAAGAGGGAGTTTTTCCTCGCCACTGTCGCACTGCTTGCTCTTGAGGGAATTACTGGAATTGTTGGAATTGTTGGGGCTTTGTAAATTATAGAGTGTGGTCTAGACCTACTCTATCTGTAAAGTGTCTCGAGATAACTTATGTTATGATTTGATACTATAAATAAAATTGAATTGAATTGAATTGAATTGAATTGAATTGAATTGAATAGATAGATCTGAGGGAAAACCCCTGTCAAAGTCAAGGGGCCCTCACCTATATTGTTGGTAATAAAATAAAAAAGTCCTTTGCATGGTTCAACCCCCCCTTCACCCCTCCCATTCCTCCCTATTTTCTCTAAATGAAGAGCAATCAAACAAGTCAGCAATTCCCCTTTTCTTCTGAGATAAAGTTGGTGGCCTAATATAGTCACCATGGGCAAAGAGGTGTAACGTAATTAGCATAATTCTCACCAAATAAAGTCCACAGTTCGTTCCGGGGTTTTTCCCCCCTTAAAGGTTCAATATAGTGCTATTGGTCTCACCTCCGCTCCTTTCAGTCTTTCTGAAGGGCCTCCATGTCTCGAATGAGGCTGTGAGACAGCATCTCTCCTCTGCGCGGGCCGTGTGCTGTCTGCCAGCCAGCTCGATTCAGTTCCTTGTGCAGCCTTTCGCCTTCTGAAATGGACGTTTGTATTCCCAACAACACCAAATCCTCCACTGCCTCCCAGGCAGAATTATACGTTTTGACATGGTCTCTCAAATGGACCTTTAGCTTCGCTGGATATGGGGTCTCAAATTTGATATTTTTTTCCTTCAGTTGTTTTTTGATGTCAGCGTACTTGCATCTTCTCTTTTGCAGAGTTGGTGACTAATCATGATCCATGTAGAGCTTTTTCCCATTATACTGCAAACTTTTTGTGTTCCACGCCTTAGCCAGTACCTGCTGCTTGTGATGGTGGTTAGCGAATCTTACTATGAGTGACCGCGAGGGGGCATGATCCTCAGTAGGTTTCTGTTGGAGAGACCTATGAGCTCTTTCAATTTTGAAGGCAAAGTCCGAGGGTAAATTCAGTAGCTCCCTAAAGAAAGACTCAGTCCATTGAACTATAAACCCGTTTCCGACTCTTCTACTACCACATAGATTCGCAGATTGTTCCTCCTTGTAAAGTTTTCCAACTCTTCACATCTTTCCTCGAGTTGCGTCTCTCAGCACAGCAACTACCCTAGCAGGCATGTAGAGCGTGCAGATTCTTCCTGATTAATCTGGTCTTCTGCGTGGCTTAAACGTTCTCCCATTTTCTCGACTGATTGCTCAAGGCAAGTTAGTGCTGCAGTCATTGTCGTCATTTTGTCATTGCTCTCCCATCTGAATGATTTTAGCTCGGATGACTTTGTGCTGTTCTTCACTTTAGTAAACCTCGTTTTCTCTCTCGCAGTTCTGCCCTGGTGACTCATTTTGACTTCTTACATATTATCATGCCACTTTTGAATAAGTAAATTGAGGGAGGATATGGAAGAAGGTTTAGGTACTAACAAGCCGCCGCCATGACAGTCGTCGAAACCGGAAGCCCACACTATCAGTTTTACTGGAAATGTAATTTTGTCATCCTTTCAATTTCTTTTTAATAACTTTGATTACTGCAGCGTACCTGTTTAGCAACCCGGTCTCACGCCAGTTTGTGAAATAGTCACATTATTTTGATATATTGATTTGTGTACAGGTCACGATTTTGACGTTTATTTTGTGTACACGTCACGATTTTTTAATGTGTACAGGTCACAATTTTTGAACCTGCTCTGGGGGACGCAACAACGGGGAAAACAAGCACCACACGCCGGCCACAACAACAGGACGGACTGCCACATGTGGGACGCGATCCCCGGGCGCAACCCCAGGTGGACGGGCACACAACAACAGGGAAATGAAATGCCACAACAACGGGACGGTTGTGTTTAGGAAAAGAAGAACGGGGAAAGGAACCGTCACAGGCAGGAGAGGCCGACAACAGCGGGACGTTTGTGGTTAGGAAGAGAATAATGCGGAAAGGAACTGCAACACGCGGGACGCGATCCCCGGTCTCCGGGGTGAAAGTCCTGTGTTGTTTGACCCATCCACCACCCCGACCAGCCTCCCTGCGCAGACTTTCGCCTTATCAATACTGCTCGCTACCGTAATTGTTTTGTGATCACGAAATATGCTTCCCATTGAAATACATTACTCTAAAATTCGTAATCACCACACGAAAAAAACGACATTATCATGTCCTGTCCATAAATCAATAGATTCAATAACGTGACCATATCACGAATTGCCATGAGACTGGGCTGTGTTTAGCCTGTATAGCGGCTAGCATTCCTGACTCCCGCTCTTTGGCAGAATTATTCTGCAGTATTCCTCTTCTTTCAGACTGTCCTCCCAAGAAGAAGGACAGCATCGTTTTAGCAAGTGCCAAAAAATTACATGTGTTTACGATCAAGTAACAAAGCCCGCTAGAGGTCGCGTAACCCTAACAAAGCAGTCATTTGAATCATCCTACGGTTAGGAGCATCAGATCAGAAATTGTTCTATGTGTGATTCTAGGGCACATGTGTCAAATCCGGCCCGCTGCAGATTTAGATCCGACCCGTATATCAATTTGGGTTCACAATAAATTTTGTCCCGCCCAAAAACAGAGGAAAGTGTTTTTTAAACTGCAATTACTTGACATTCAAAGCAGACATATGGCAGATTTGCCGACTCTGAGACTGATAAATTCCCCCAGAAGCAAAGAGAGAGTTTTCATATTCTGGCTGAGAAACAGGTTGTTGTTAAAAAAAAGAATTATCATTGTTTTGCTTGATTTGCTAAATTCTAAGGAACTCTTTTGATGACTTTTGTAGGGCTTCATGTCAACAAAAATGTCGGAAAAAGCAACAAATTTACAAAAAGGTGACAAATGTCTGAGAAAGCCACAAAAAAGTCGCAACAAAAACAACAAAAATTTGGAAAAAATCTACCAAAATGTAAAAAAAAAAAGTGACATGCAGTAACAAAAGCACGTTAATAAACCCTATACATGTCTGGCCCTTGGTGTGATTCTATTTTTCCAGTGTGGCCCTTAGTGAAAATGAGTTTGACACCCCGTTCTAGTAGCATTTTTTAATTTTCTTTCAAGTATAGTTAAATATTTACACAGAAAATCGACTGTAAACTGTTACTACAATTAGGGGAGAACGTGTAGATTTACCTAAAATCGCCAGGAGCTTCACATACTCTGTTGTGCCTAGTTCAGCACCACAGTGCCTCCCCACCCTTCATTCATAGGTATTCACACAATGTGCTTGTTGCTGCAATGTAACATATTCTCAACTGACCACTGTCTAAATGAATCTTTCCATCTGCCCCATCTTTGCAGTGGCCCTCTGTGTGTCTTCATCTGAAACAGTGTTTATTTGCAGAGGTGTATAGTCCAGGTGCCAGAAAGTAAAAATCCTGCCATGTTTTTGGATCTGCCTCTACATCTAGAACAGGTGTTTTCACTAACGAGCTCATCTACCTGGTAGAGGAGCTGGTTTAGTGATGGTTGGGACAGCTGCTGGACAGGATTTCTACTTTCTGGCACCTGGACTATACACCTCTGTTTATTTGTAACAATAATCTTAGAGCTCATCATGGCGCTAATTAAAACAAGCAATCTAATTAAAATGGACTTGGCTCATTTGAGATTTCAGTTTTGAGTTTATTTAGGTCTGAACTTGCTGTGGTTGCACAGCTTGAAGTCATCTCTGGAGGATCTGATTAGTTTTGTTTCATTTGAAAACTGGGTGCCACATTAATGCGCATCAAAGAGTTTGTTCACAGTCTCATTAACCCTGCAGGCATTAGTGCTGTGATGATGTTGCATCATAATCGTTATGGTCATCCAGTGAGCAAATACAAGTAAAGCTATGGTTTACTGCTTACAATTTCGTTAACGTGTTGCAACTGATACTCTTAAATCTACTTGCTTAGTTTGATCTGTGGACAATTTTCACTTTCTCTCATGGCATTGACAACATGTAACCAAACAGGGACAGCAAAGCATATTTTTAAAAATATGTTCTGAGGTTGTATAGTAAGTGGCATATTTGGCTGCAGTGGAGGAAATGACGGCTGTATTATGAAGTTAGGGTAGGCCATTTCTATCACTAAACCTGAACCTTAAAGTGCTCATATTATGGTCATTTTCAGGTTCATAATTGTATTTAGAGGTTGTACCAGAATAGGTTTACGTGGTTTCATTTTTTTTTCAAGAAACACCATATTTTTGTCGTACTGCACATTGCTGCAGCTCCTCTTTTCACCTTGTGTGTTGAGCTCTCCGTTTTAGCTACAGAGTGAGGCATCGCACTTCTGTTCCATCTTTGTTGGGAGTCGCACATGCGCAGTTGGTAAGGACTACCAGCCAGTCAGAAGCAGAGTATGAGGGCGTGCCACTCTAGCAGCTAGGCGAGCATTATAACGTGTGTTACAAAGTGACGCACGTTCGTCACGGAAGTAAAGGCTGGACTACAATAGAGCTGTTTGGAGCAGTTTGTGAACAGTATTTTCTGTTGGAGATGGTAAGTCCCTTTGGGGTGGACTTTGGGCTTTTTCACTTTGTAAACCTATAACGTGCACAAAAAAGATATATAACACAATAAAGGAAAGGGTAAAAGCCAAAAAGCATAATATGAGCACTTTAATGACTTTATCTATAGACTTCTAAATGTCTTTCATATGTCAAGGATGCACATAATGTGCTCCTGATTAAAGCTTATTGCTTCTCCTGTCTGACATAACTCGTCAACAAAGGCACAGCAGTAAAAAAAAGCAATTGATTTGGTTGGCGGGAGGTCTGAACTCAAGCTGAAATTGGGCATTAAAATGACACAGTCCATTGCTCCCACTCGCAATATTTCTCCTCATGTCAAGGGAGACTCCGTGAGACTGTACGATTAATGCTTATAGGCAGAGACTTGCCTCATTCAGTCCTGTATCCCACACAGAAATCAGAGAAGAAAAAAAACAAAAATCACACCATTTAATTAAACTCTTGTTGACTTGTCGCTGTATTGTCTTATTACTTCCATAACAATTTGGCGAAAGTTATGAAAGACACGCTAATTGAGAGTTATAAGAGGGATTAAATGACAGGGAAAGAGGCCAGGTTCCCCCGAAATAGTCAGTTTTTTTTATCAACCTGTAAATGTCAGCCCTCGGCAGTTTTCTTTGATAACTGTGCTTTTCTGAAGGCTTCAAATGTGCATCTACCCGAGTCACTTATGATGGCATTAACGCAGTCTATTTCCAGAAGGTCTTTGGCCATTTCCCCAAGTAGTTTTTGTGAAATGAACCTGCCTGTCTTCTGCACTCTTTCTGCACTACATCTGTCAGTTCCAGTGTTGGCTTTGACTACAGTTAGTCGTCCCCTCCTGAGTGAGACCGCTCATGCAGAGAAAGACACGGTTTTATACATACCAGCTCTAAGGAAAGCAAGTATTAGGCTGGAGGCTATAACTGATAGGAATGAGTTTGTTATATTTCTTTGTGGGCATCAACCCCCCCCCCAGTATTTCCTCCCAGCATGAGGTCAGACACCCTATCGATATGTGTGGCATTCATGTAATATTGGTAGTTTTGTTTGTCTCACCCCGCACAGAAACATTATTCCTTTTGCTTTCCTGTTGATAAATCATGTGTATAGAAATGTGTGGAAAGAATCTATTATCTGGCTGTTTTCAATTCAATACAGAAAGGGAGAAAAACTGACCTCTAGTTTTTTTCAGGCACAATAATAAGCATTTAGTGGTTCATAATAGAATACAAACAAACATAAGCACTGAGACACAATATATAAACAGTCCAATAAGATTTTTCACAAATGTTCTCCGGAGGTTTTCGCAAAGCTGAACTCAGCACCAATAAAATACATTGTATGTTTTTAAAGCCATTTGAAATGCATTTAAAACTAGGTCAGAGAAAATATTGTAGACAAAATACAGTATAACACATAAAGAAATTCACAGGCCCTTACCTTATGTTGTTTTTTACATATGTGGACTGCAGCATATATTGGATGTGGCCTTAACAGGAGTGCTGAACCTGTCAGCATGCACACAGAAAATCTCTTTCTTGTTGAGTCTTACTTTCCCAAGATGCAAACAAATAAATGTTTTTAGGTTGGAAAGAAAAGAGAGAGCATGGAAAATCATTCTGCACAGTCAAATTGATGTTGAACCCCTCGACGGCCTTCCATGAAACAGATGGTATTGCAATATGAGGACAGCACTATTAACAGATCCATCCATTTCACGCCTGTGTTGGGAGAGTAGCACATCACTGCAGAGGGGTTTACTGAGCCAAAATTGTCAGATGGCCACTCCACCTTTCATGTGAAAAGGGAGTTGGTCTTTGCAGAAAAGACAGCATTCACAATGATATGTTCTGTGTTATGCCATTGCCAAGTGGCATTTTGTCACTTTGAGTCTGATGTTGTCTTTTGGTTATCATTGAGAACATGATGTAGAAACATCACTCACTATCTACTATAACAATGTAAGAGACCATATGCCACCCATCCGTTCTTTGAAGACTGTCTTGCAGAAACTTGCCCACTATGCATTCAGACATTGTCCAGACTCAATAAGCACTCTGCAGTTCCCACTAAAGGTGTGAGTTATATCCTGTTGGAGAAAAAAGGCAAAGTTAAGTGCTGCATGAATATTTCACATCCCCATTGTCTAATTGCACATAATTAGTGTGATTAAGAATTTAAGGGTTGCTTCTACAGTGAATCCAAAGATGAAGTGGTAGCTGTCACTTGTGTTTAAAATATATCAAAATGATTCTTTGTTATCATTCGCATTTAAAGGTCACCCATTGAAACATTACGTTTATTGAAGGCTGGTAGGGAGGGTGAGAATAATTTTCAAAATGGACATTAATTGCAGTAACTCAAATTGCTCCTTTGTACTCTTGCCTAAAAGCTTCTCCAATTATAGTTAAATGCCAAATATTAATATCAAATGCTCTGCAAATGAGACATATTGGACTTACTGTTCTGATAAATATGTACTGCCTACCAAAAAACTTGAGTAGTACTTCTTTCAAAGTGCATCTGCCAAGTGAGTGTTACCACATCAATGTGATAATTTAATTTTGCCCCATAACAGAAGTTATATGAGTTGAGTTTGGGATGATGCTGCTTTAATTTAGAAGATAGAAAAATAGAACTGATAAGGATTTTTGATTAAAACAGCTATTTTGGAGTCTACAGTTAAAAAAGAAATTCATATTTTATACTTCAAAGCATTAAATGAGAAGATAAATAGCAATCTCACATCTGTATGGTAAATGAAATTAATGCAAATCATGAATGGATGTACAGACCCTTGCATTGTACCACACCAGGTAGAAAAGTGGCCAAATGGTAAAGGCAGTTTAGTTTTTTATTCAAGGGACTGCAAAGAATGAAAGTAAGTTGACATCTATCTAGTTTCCTGCCAGTGAATAATTTAACAAACATCTTCCCAACAATGATTTGATGTCAAGACGAGGATATGCTTCCCAGGAAACAGAATTTTAGGGCATACATTTAGCACAACAAAGACACCCTGTTTGAAAACACCCTCGCCACACAGCCTAGAATGAAAAATGCTGACTTCAAAACCTTTAATCTTTAATGCTACATTACATTTCACATAAAGACCAGTGTGGAGTTAGCATTATATTTGTTGGACAGCTTAACACTTGCTAACTCTTTTTCCAGCATCCAATGACACACTCACTATCCCTTCATCTTACCGTGTTAACGAGTTGCAAGTTTGAGGACATTTAGGATATTTATCAGTAAAGCATTGCTGTCATATTCACACAGTCTGTATATCAGGCTCAAGGACAGTACGCTTTTTGGTTTGGTTAAGTCATGTATTAGACTCATGCATCATTATATCAGGCTACTTTAACTTCAGGCAAAGACAAAATAGACAACTGCAGGGGAAAATAGGAATGGTAAACCTAGCAAACATTGATGCTCTGCACTGTTGTGCATCAGCACAAAGCCTACTTTGCCCTGATCACTCTGCCAGACCTCGAAACTTTTCACCTTACTCACTCTCCTCATGCATGGAGAGTACCCAACAGTATGTAAGAGTGTGAGAGGGGGGACTCACATCTAATGAGATGCATTGGCTGGACTATAGGACTATCTCTGGAAGGCACTGAGTGGGTCATCAAAGCATTGTTTGGTTCCACAACTGCAGTAAGTCATAAAACCATGAGATGGAAACTCCAACAATCGTTCTCTCCAAGATTTGTCAAAATCTGCCTCTCTAAAAACCTACTTTTTATGTTTTGGAATATGATGCACATGTTCATATTGTATAAGAGAAACCCTAAAAAATAACAACTAGGGTCCAGTCTATTATCACAGTAAAAACGTCTTTATTTGTGTGGTAATTTCTATATTTACTTTAAGTCCCACAATTTAGCATGTATAAGCACTCTAGGCAGTTTCTAAGGAGAAGTACATAACCTACAGCTATCTCTGAAAAAAAAAAAGCAAATATAGGTTAATGCTCACAACTGTTTTTTTCCATGACACACTACGTACCGGGAAGCATCTTAGAGGTAAATTGATATTGCAAAGAAACAATACAAGATAAACCCAACTGCTCTCGAAGATACAGACACAGAGGTAGCTTTCCAATGGTGCATTTCAGCACCATGGACAGCTTCATATTAAACAAAGACCAAAGAAATATAGGGCCCTATCTTGCACTCAGCGCAATTGCCTTTGTACACCGACGCATGTATCATTCCTATTTTGCACCCGACGCACAGCGGACTTTTCCCTCCACAGACGCACGTCGGTAAATTAGGGAATGTATTTGCGCTCCAGGGGGCGGTTCAGCGAAAAGAGGAGGCGTGTTCCGGCGCAAACGTTATGTGGTCCTATTTTGCAGTTTCAGAAAACAATTCCGCCACTGACCAGGAAAAACCTGGTCTAAAGTCAGTGGCGCTAGTCTAAAGTCAGTAGCGCGTTATTCAGATGCTATTTTAGGGGCGCATCCTTGGCCATAATGTAGCGTGTGCACAACGCGCATACATTTCTCTCATCTACAGCAGTTCACATTTTTTAAAACCATACATAATTACAAAGAAAAATATTACTGAAAATGCGCTTCATGTGTTTGGATAGATCAGGAGGCATTTTACAGTACAATCCTCAAAAACTCACAGCGTTCTTTGTGGCTTGTTGTGTTTTACACATTTCCATGAATCATGGATGTGTTGATGACATAAATGAGGAAATATTAGAGGACTTAAGGAGACGTGATGTTGAACTACGGTGGGATTGGACAGTCCGGCGGAATCTGGTCCGGGAGTAATGCGCGATGCGGTCCTGGTGGATCGGGTGGACGGAGATGGAGTGGGGGGAGGAGGAAGGGGCACAACAGGTGCAGGTGGTGCATTTGGAGGCCCACGTTCCATGGCTGCAGAATCCTCTCCAGACTTGAGGAGATGCGCCCGAGAGGCCGCAGCAACATCGCCACCCGGCTAAGACGGGCATTTATTACTTTGCCACATCCCGGACAGCTCCCGCTGGCGTGCGCCAGGCAAATCCGCCGTCATAATAGCAGTCCGCCATGGAACAAGCGCACCTGCTCTTAAAGGTAATGAGAGATGACGCATCGTTAAAATAGGGCCCCATAGACATTCATTTGTACAAACAGACACAGGGCCCTATTTTAACGATCTGAAACGCAAGTATGAAACGCCAAACGCAAGTAGCTTTGTGGGCGGATCTCGGGCGCTGTTGCTATTATACCGGCGGGATAAATGACTCTTGCGCCCGACGCAAATCTAAAATGGGTTGGTCTGAAGTAGCTAGGTGTGGTTTGGGTGTAACGTGCAATAAACCAATCAGAGCGTCATCTCACATTCCCTTTAAGAGCAGACGCGCTTGTTCCATGGCAGATTGCTATTATGACGGCGGATTTGCCTGGCGCACGCCGTAATAAATGCCCGTCTTGGCCAGGTGGCGATGTTGCTGCGGCCCCTCGGGCGCATCTCCTCAAGTCTGGAGAGGATTGCTGCAGCCATGGAGCGTACCTCCAAACGCACCACCTGCATCTGTTGTGCCCCTTCCTCTTCCCCCCACTCCATTACTCGCATTACCCGGACCAGATCCTCCTTAAGTCCTCTAATATTTCCTCATTTATGTCATCAACACATCCATGATTCACGGAAATGTTGTGTAAATCACAACAAGCCACAAAGAATGCTGCGACTTTTTGAGGATTGTACTGTAAAGTGCCTCCTGACCTATCAGGAACACCTTTCAGTAATATTTTCCTTTGTAATTATGTATGGTTTGCAAAAATGGGAACTGCTGCATCCATTTAGATGAGAGAAGTGTATGCGCGTTGTGCACACGCTACATTATGGCCAAGCATTCGTCCCTAAAATAGCATCTGAATAACGTGCTACTGACTAGCGCCACTGACTTTAGACCAGGTTTTTCCTGGTCTGTGGCGGAATTGTTTTCTGAAACTGCAAAATAGGAGCATGTAACGTTTGCGCCGGAACACGCCTCCTCTTTTCGCTGAACCGCCCCCTGGAGCGCAAATACAGTCCGCTGTGCGTCGGGTGTAAAACAGGAATGATACATGCGTCGGTGTACAAAGGCAATTGCGCTGAGTGCAAGATAGGGCCCACAGTGTCTTACAGTCTTTTACAATCACTTTGGAACTAATTTCAGAACCTTGACGTCATTTTTCAAAACTCTAGACACAAAACTCACAACCAATGATCAAAATGCACATTTTTCAAAACTCTAACACTTTTTTCAATTGCTTGGATACAATACACATAAACCAAAGATCATTTGTTCATTTAACAAAGATCACCTGTTCAATATGACACAACTTAACATCAAAGTACTACTATTTCAAAAAGCAATTCACACATTACTTTTCAGATGATTGTCTATTCATTCCATTACAATCATCTAACTATCAATTGATACAACTGCTCAAAATGATAAGTAACTGTTGCATTACTCTTAATGCATAGTTGTATGGAAACAGACAAACAATATTCCATGTTTAGATCATGAAAGTTTCAAGATAACGAGATTCATTGTCACCAATTAGTGTGGAGCATGAACCAATTAGACTACATTATCTATGGATGTAATATTTCATCATCATTCTTTAATGTAATGTACAGTATTACTGTTTATCAGACACTGTTTCTATGGTCCCATGTACCACCTTTGGGACTATTTACCGTATCGACAGTACTGCACTGTATGCATGCAGACCCTAGGAATTGCTTGTCAAATTCTGCCAACTCGTTACTGATACAGTACATATATATATATACATATATACTCATACCACATTGTTTGCCATGCCAAGATGTTTGGCTAATTGCAATGTAGATGAGAACCTGTGGCCAAATCCACAAGACAGAGTTGATGAAGATGTAGAATACAGTAATCACTTCTTTGTTTTCTTTTTTAAAGTACAAGCAAGTTGAAAAACACTGCATTTGATGTTTTACAGTTCTGTCTTTTCTTTTCTATTTCCTAGCTATTTATTTTTGCTTTGATTCAAATCAACCTATGTTGTGATTGTACTGTATTGTTTTTCTTCAATACATTTCAGATCTTGTTCAATGACTCCAATGTGTCTGTATTATTCTCTCTACTACTGCAGTACTTTTACAGGGATGTATTTGCATGTAGTACCATAATGAAACATGTATCACCTATTTTGTACTACAATATTTAATGATTGTAAGAACGATGACAGTGAAACTATGGGTAGCTTGTGTGTGGGTGATCTAAAGTAACGTTTCAATGGTATTTCACCATAAATTAGTTTTTTGAACCAGTGATTGTGTAAGTGCAAGATTTCTTTAAAGATATGAATGCACAATGCAATGTTTTGAACATTGGACAGCCTGTGTTACACGTGATGACCGTTGTGAGTTTTGTGTCTAGAGTTTTGAAAAATTACGTCAAGGTTCTGAAATTAGTAGCAAAGTGATTGTAAAAAACTGTAACAGTTAGGCATGCAGTATGCATACAGGACTGTAATAGTAAAGAGTTTTTTTTAAATTATTAAATCATGTCTAAAAGTAGGCCTAATACACAGCATGGCTCAATTTAATACAATTATCAATTTGAAGAAGCCTACTGTGAAGTAACACTGTATCTCAGTCACTATCAGTCACTAGGCTTTACAAATACAGGATGTTAATGTTAATGTTGTGTTCACTCTGCAATCTGTGGATATTGTAAGAATATAAAGCACTGAATATTTGAAAGATTTACAAAGAACACATGATAGAGTTTTTCCTTAGCCAAAGGTAGGGTCATATAGGACAGAGGGTGTTGTTTGCTGTACAGATTGTAAAGCTCCCTGAGGCAAATTGTGATTTGTGATATTGGGATATATAAATAAAATTGACTTGACTTAAAATACAAATTGGGACCTTTGTGATGGAGTCTTCTGGAGTTATTTTTCTCACTTTAAGAATTGTGACCTTTTGAGAAGATTGTTGTTCATAGTGTGGGTAGAGGGAGTCTTTCTCTGGGTTACCGTGGCGCCCTTTCTCTGACACATAATTCGGCAGATGACTTTTAGCATCACTTTCACTCATAATAATCACAGTAAAAATAAGTGAAATTCCTTTACTGTGATGTCTGCTCAATCGAGAGGTCAACTACACCAAAGACTGAGTGTTCAGGTTCACTCAACATTAGGAAATGGTTTTAATTAATTGGGGATTAGGGTCATCAGCTATCAGTGTGTATTTCCAGGTTTATCATGTGTGCAATGTACTGTATGATGTCAGAAGCAATCAATTGCCTTCCATGATGGTGTGGAAAGTGCCATTACCTCAGGGACGTGTGCTCTTGCAAGAATGTTCTTGTTCACAAGTTGTCCAAACGCTGTTTGTCTATCAGCAGAAGGGGGGAAAGACAGACAAAAGTATGATCCTTAAACATCTTTAAACATCAACCCATAAATATTTTAAAAAACAAAAACAAACATTGTCTCTTATTGGCCGAGCATGACTTACTGGGGAGTGTGTTTAAAGAGTTAGGGTCGAAGGTTATCCGCAACTGAATCCTAATATACTTGGTTAACTGGTAGATGGTTAACATTTTAAATGCCAAAGATTTTGTATGTAATTTATTTAATCAAAGGCCATTGACTAATTTCTGAAAACAAGAGTGCTGTTCGGTGAGCTTTACCTCAGCATTTAGTGACTGCATTGACATAGAGGATGAAATGTGCAACTATGTTATAGTATTAACAATATTACTTCTTTGCAGAAAAGCCAGGTCAACCTGACCCTAAATCCATCGGCATTTAGACTACATCAGATACACTCGTGCAACTTAAAAATGACTAGTACAAACTCTCACCTACTGCTTCACAAAAGCACCTCCTTAAAAGGCTTGAGAAAAAAGATCAGATCCTGATTTAATCTCTCATGGATTCAGACACCGTAAGAATATGTTGAATTGTTTCAACAAACACCAGTAGAGTAAACCTCCCCATCATGAGATGAGCAGTCTTTGTGGCCAAAATGGGGCCAAAAGACAGACAAAGGCAAGAAACTGCATTGAGCAGATGGTAGGTTCAGCGAGGTATGTGGAAAGGCAGGCTTAGCATTTTGAGGCCACAAATACAATGAGGACATTATTTTGATTTCAGTCGATGATTTAAGTCAACTGTCCTGGGAAATCGGATCCTCTCTCGTGAACTGGTTACTGCGCAGTATTTTAGTTTCACTGCAATTCACAATGCCATAAATGATAAGTTTCTCAACATGTTTGGCAAAAAAGTATCCTCAGGGACTGGGAAACCATTAGCTCTGCATTAATTCAGCAGAACTTCTTGTGACTTTGGCCATCATTAACTGTGAATCATGCATGAATCAAAACCAAACTGTAAGGTGACTGTATTGTTATGTTTAGTTTTTTCCTTGACTTGACTTGATTGCACTGTTCCGTGGAAAAGAAAAAAATACTCTCAAGTGACGACGAGTTGTGTTTTTGCACAAAGGATGGGTTGACCTCATTAACCCAGTGTGTCTTAGAGTGTTATGCAAACCCTCCACACTTCACACTTGCAATCTTAATGGGCACATCAGCACTGTTGGTAATTACCGGAAATATGTAACAGAAGTAGGAACCTGGAAAGAATCCACAGACCACAAGTGTAAGTACTGGGGCCGAGCCAGACATTCCATTTAGTACCATCAATGATTTCTCTGGATGTTCTGTATCGTATTCCTATCAGTCTTTTGTTTAACAGTACCGAGGACAGCGCTGAAACTAATACTAAGGTCACCTTTGAATTTTGCTGATACTGTTGGAGAGTGCTGAAACAAATGTATTATGCCATCTATTATCTGTTTTTCATTGTTTTCAATACATTTTTGAAGATTTCTTTATGATGGAAACCCCTTAATCAAATATTAGGCTATATTCTCAGAGGCTCAACAGATCTTATTAGCACTGGATAATTTTCAATGTGCTTGGTTCAAAGTCTACACTGAGGATAATATAATGTAATATGTATTTGCCTGTGGTCCCTTATTTGAATACTGACTACATTTTTCAGTACATGTTGGGGATAGCAGAACCTCTACAATGTCCGCTGTTCTATTAACCCTGTACCATCTCCCTCTAGTGCTTCATTAACCACCATCAAATAAAGTCAAAATAAAGCAGCAGTTTCATCCATTCGTCCATTCCAATACCCCCTGTTGTCCTTTGAAACATATTCCTTTGGTTGGCTTTGGTTTAGTATTTATTAAAATTCTGCCTTTTTGTTAGTAGATTATTAATACTTCTGTTTCTTTATCAATGGTAAGGTACTTCAGGCAAATCATCTTCTGAATGTAAATACATAATGCCATCTCCACCGGCACAATTCCCCTGAGATTTCATGCATAATATATTAAAATGAAAACACAGGAACACAGGAACACAAAATAAACTACTGTAGGTGGGAACTGGGAGTATAAATAAGAACTGTAAGCAACGTTTAGTCCTTTGCTAGATACACTCAGAAATGTATACTACCTGGATAAATCTGACATATATTTTTGCCATTTTCTTCCCCAACCAGTTTGTTGTTTACTTACCCATTAATCTACTTACCCATTAATCTATAAGACACTTTCACATGCTAATGCACTTCTCCCTTCTAATGTACTCAGGAGAGCACTTGATCATCTTTATAGTTTGTTGGCAACTTGAAGACAGACCTTGCTAGTTACTGCATATGAATAAGGGAAAAATATTTACGTTTTAGAGATTTGGTTTATGATGAATTATATTAGTAAAGGCATAACGGGAGGACCTGGAACTCTTAATTCCCTGCAATGTTGTTGCAATGTTCCCTAATTGCACGTCTTTATCACTGAATGGGGCTATATGGCATTTAATAATACTTTTCTAACACCAATATTTTGGCAGATATTCATCTTTTTATTATCATCAACAAATCCCATGAAGAAAACAGCATCAACAAGGAATTTATCCTATTGTATTGTCAGCGTAGACAAAGCCTTAAATATGTTTTATTTTTTTAGCCCAGGCTTTGCACACCAGTGGGTTAATTTAACACACATACATACTCAAGTCCTCATTCTTAAAAATAAGAATAAGTTTGTTAAGGTATGGTTAACGCTGCACTAATCAATATTTTTATATCAATAATGGATCAAATGATTGTGTACTTATGCTCTCGCTGCTCTCATCAGTTACTTTCAGCCATAGCTTGAAAATAGTTAATCTAAGGAAGACTGGTGGTAACAACACATAGATAGATAGATATTTATTGTCATTGTATGCGATACAACGAAATTCTGTTGGAGCAATCCTCTCCAAATAGCAGCATAGAGTAAAAAGATAAAGATATACACATATATACACATACACATCCATATACATACATATGTACGCACGTACATACATACATACATACATACGCACATACTGTACATACATACATACACATACAGAGTAAGAAGATAAAAATATATACACATATATATATATATATATATATATACATACACATACACACGCATACACATATGCACATACACTAACACATTCTCAATAAATAGATAAAACACCTAAAACAGTGAACACAGCAGTTACTGCACAGAGTCCAATTGCACTGAGGGGGTAGTTTAAACGTGTAGTTTAATATTGCAGGTCCAAGAATTCTCAGGGCAGCAAACACTCCTCACCTTGACCAGCTACTTTGACAGAATTACAACAGAAAAGCAACTCAAGTATTTGTTTACAGTGCAGCCAAACAAACTCATGTTATTTTGATAAAAAAGTCAGTCAATAATTGTTTTTTTTCTTTTTTTGCATGAGCAACCGTGATCTGATTTCAATCTGCACACAGCGCGAGTAGTTTTCCAACAAGCACAGTAAAAGTAATGAAAACTACTACATAAAGAGGTATTTACAGAATTTAAATACATTAAATGGCTGTTGATGAATAAAAAGCTGCCTATAAATAGTATCAAAAACAGCAAGAATTTTCACTTGGGAGGTTTTCTTTAGACCAAACAGAGCTAGATGAGTTAGGACTTGTATTGGTCAGGTGGACACAAACATGACTCCAACAGAATGCAAAAGCTTAATGTTTTGCTATTACTATGGTTGCTGATGAAGGTCAAAATAAGTAATTGACTACATGGTGTCCCAAACATATATGTACTTAAATAATAGATTCCAAACCCAATCAATATCCTACTGTAGTAAATGAGGAAAACATCACAATTACACACTTTTTTCTTTCAGTTAAGGATTTGCTAATAATACAGTGACAGATGGAACCGAAATTCATAATGGCTGCTCTGTTATATTCAGTATGCTCTGAGATGGTGATGTAGGCTGCCATTCACTATCACTTCATTTAGACGGGAATCAGAGGGAGGGGGTGGTTCATTCTCATCCGACCCAAGTGAGATTAAAAAATGTTGAATCCCAATACAGCCACGTTCTCTAGGGAGAAATCCCAGCGGAAGAAGCTCATTCCCCAGAGTGGCTAGATGGTAGGAACCTCGGCCTTTGATAAGCTATCATGAGCTGTCTCTGCTCTCAATCAGTACATATCCGCACTACTGCCTGACTCCTGCTCTCTTGATTCTCTGCCTCAGCGATGGGAGGCAGCATCAATACTGTTCCCACCCCACGCTGCTTTGAAAGAAGGACCATTCTCTCTGAAAACACTTTTTATGACGCCCATGTCTATAATGCATTATAAACTTATCTTACATGCATTATAGTACTTAAATACTTACAGTATAATGTGTACAATCTGCTTAAAGCACTGCATATTATATAACAACTTAATAATTAAATAATAATAATAACCATAACACATTATAAAGGATATCACAACTTATAATGTCAAGTATCATAATACTTCATAATTGCTGGTCACTCACTGACATTTCTTTTGCAAGGATAATAGTGTATTATAATTATCATAGTTGTAATATAATAAATCATTTTATAATTCGTTATAATGCATTATAATATGATCATAAGTTACTCTAGAGATATAGGCAGATATACAGTAAAGCATTACAAGCTAGTTACAAGCCACTATAAGTGGTCGTTGTTTGATTTAAGTGAATCAAAATAAAAAAGTTGCAAGCAGAAATGCAACATAAATAATATATACTATGTGTACAATTTAACCGCTGGTCCCTTTCAAAGTGATTATACATAAATGCTGTCATGTCGTTTTAAGATAATACACGTTTCTTCATGTTTCATCTGATTAAATAAAGGTTTTAAATATGTATATCTTTGTTCAATGGCATTATTATGAGCATTGATGGGTCGTCATACTTGGTGTGAAAAGACAAAATACAAAAAAGCCTAAGACACACCAAAACATACAGAACATCAAGACAATACAAATAAAATTACTTTACTTGTACTCTTTACTTGAGCACATATTGGCCTTGATTAATACAATTTCAGCTCTGACAAAACGGTCACACTTTTAAATTCAGTACCTGAGGAGAACAATCTAAAGTTGCTCCTAGGAAAATTGGATCCTACAATCTATTGGCTCTGTTCATTAGTAATTCAGCTTCCAACATACAGCATCTGCAGCATCATTTCAGAAGAACAGAGGAGAAAACCGTACAGCTGGAGCAGTGTTTTTGTGTCTTTTCTTTCTGGCCTGCCTGTCAATATCCACACCACCTGTCACTGGGGGCTACTACATCTGTCAAATACCATTTTCTGTTGCATTAACCAATTTAATTTCAATATTCAATTCAGTAACGTAAATCATCCCCAGTAGGGCTATTAAAAAGCCACTGTCCGCAATGTCTGGGTCATTGGCTATAAATGATTTTTCCATTTGAATGAAACTAAATCTTTGCTGCAAAGAACCTACTGAACATATTAAATTGGTCAATTTATGAGTGAAGATTAATCTTCTACTTTTTCCCAATATAGAATAGTACTGCATACAATAATATGTATCTTTAAACTTTTAGGATAATAGTTATCATAGAAAATGGCCAGCAACTGCTGTTTGTTTTTTGCAACACGTTTTTGTCAAACTACCCTTTTATTGATAGTAGAGACAGATGGGATAGATTGAGAGAGAGCAAAGAGGATAACATGCAACAAATTTCCCCAGACACATTTGAACTGAGGATTACAAGGCCACCTTTTAAAGCACGTTGCCCAGCTTCAAACTGGCTACTACACAATATGCTTATTTTTCATAGCTTTACAAAATAACAAAAGAAATTAAATATGTATTAGGAAGAACTCCTAGTTAACAATAAATAAAACTATATTTTATATTCATAGCAAGTTCATGCAAGGTGCATTGCACAGTATGCCAAAGAATAGAAAGATAACAGCAGGACTTCAAAGTCATGCACAAAGCCTAATTTAAGCAGACACTGCAAAAGATCTGTGAGCCAAGGTGTTTCACAGATAGTATGTAATATAAATGAATCTACTCTGCAATAAATAGAACTGATCTGTCATTATAATCTAAACAGAGAAATCTAGGCTCTTGTAGGAAAAATGAAATTCAATTTTCTCAGCAAGAACATTGTCAGTGTCAGACTGAGGCATACAGGACAGCTGTACAGAATTCCATAATAATAAAGTGAGAATATAATAGTAAAGCTGGGTGATGGACCTTGAAAGTTCCTCCCCTTATGACATATCTGAATGAAATGAATCGACATTTGCTTATGCATATTGTTAATTAGACTGCTATTGTGTATAGTCATGCCTTACTGATCCAGGAGTAAACATATGTCATTCCAAGGACACCAGTGGTGTAGTCTAATGTATTGTAGTGGGTACACTGAACTGTATATTGGCCAGAATCTGCCTTTGGGAGAGGGGGGGGCATATCATAGTGGGGGGTCTGAGTGTCCTCCCAAGGGAGGTTTTAAGCATCAATTACTTCATTTCCTGTATTCGGATATAATTTTATGCACCAATTTACAGTGGAAATACCTTTATTTAGCCTATGTGAAGAAGAAAAACACAGATGACAATTCCAAATATATAAAAAATATAATGGAAAGTGTGTTGTTGCGTGTCATTGCGCATTTGTAAGTGGGTATATGGAAATCCTGGAGCTTTCTTAGTGGGTATACTGCGTACCTGCATATCACATAGACTACACCACTGAAGGACACTAAAGGAGAACTGTAGGTGTTGTACGTGTGCCATTACCTGACACTAAACTCCATCTGAGCATTTGTGTCTCATTGACTTTGAGGCATAGTGTAATATACTAATATAACGTGGAATTGAATGGAACCATTAGCTCATTAAAATGTAAGCAGATGTAGAATCGGGCAGATGTTTGTTAATTTCATTCAGTTTGAATGATCCCCAACAAAATGTGTGATGCAGCTGTGTTACTTTGTACAAGGTTTTAATTACTGCAGACATTTTTTATTTGTAGGTGGATTCATGGTTGGCAACACAATAGTAGAAAATAACTGAATGGAATTTATAAGATTGGTTTCTACAGTACAGTTCTTTGGGAACTTCCAAAACAACTTCCTAGAAGATCTTAATTATGAATAAAATGAATACCATAATCTTGTATGTCTGTAAAACAAGATCAACATAAGGCACTAGTGTTCATGGACAGTATAGTATAAGCATTTCTGCATGCACTACAGCATGTGCTCTTCTACAGGTACAATTTTTTTTTATTAATGAACCATTTATCTAACTGGGTGGAATATCATTGTATGTGTGGGAAACCAGCTGATATGTGCATGCGGTCATGTGACCGGTTGCTAATCAGGAAGTGATAAAAAGCTCACCAGGTGTAGTCATTAGTCCCCTTGCCTCTCACTGAGTGCACTGCGTTTGTGTGGATTCTCCTGATTCTCCAGGTATGAAAATGTTTGGCTGCGGTAATTTGGGGAGCAAGTAAAGCTTAAGGTTGATTTTTTTTTTATTTTTTCAAAAACCTTCACGGAGTGAACTGGGGCAGATTGATGGTAATGCCTATCAGCTGTTTTAGCCATATGTGGTAGCAATTAATATTTCAGCTAAATGTTACCCTTTTTGTGTTGCTTATGCCACCGCAAGCCATGCGCTACTTTTATAGAATGTTTTTCAACTTGTAGTTTCTTTGTATGTTTCAGTTTACCTTTGGCTTATATTTTTCCTACATTTTACTATTAATGTGCTAATAAGTTATTTGCAAGACCCTTTGTAACTGGCCACTAATGTGTTTGTTTTTTTCAAAGGGGGACCAGTCCAGTCACTGTTTCTTACGGTTATTTTACCATTTTGTTTCTTTTGGTTATTTGCCTTGGTTGATTATTTTCTTGTGATTTCATTTACAAGTGGTCTTTAGATATACTTTTTATGGAAGTTTTGACATAGGTTTCTTTCCTCAATTTATATATGCTCACAGCTTGATCCTGTACAAGGCTGGGTCCGTGTCCACACACTGCCTCCTCGTGGTGAGACTGCACTGGGTGACACTCTGTTACGGTGTGTATGTAGCCTCGACACTGTAGATTTTGTAGTGACTTGCATGATATTTTGTAGTGACTTGCATGATATTTTGTAGTGATTTGCATGATATTTTGTAGTGAATCGTGTAGAAATAAGTGTGTAGTGCATGTCCTTGTCAATGCTGGGCCTTCTGTCTCCTCTTTCTGTCTCCCACAGTCGTCTCCCGGAGTGGTGTGTGCGTGCCGACCCGACCTTCCTACTTTGAGGAGAGTAAGACCACATGTATCTGCCATCTAATTTATTGTTTTATTATTCTGCCAAATTGCTATTTTAATTGGAAATCTTTTAAACTTTTTGTAATAAAACCAAACTTATTGTACAATATTTACCTCCTGTAAATTATCCCCATTAGGGGAAAACCAGAGTTGGTCACACAACATACTAATTAACATAGTTCAGGGTTCAAAGGGTTTCTCCTAACCCTCAATAGGAGGTGGCGTTGTCAGGTCTGAAAGGTTTTATGTTGCTCAACAAAGCAACAAAAGATCTGATGCACTGGAAATCATACATCACTGCATATGTTTTCACACATTTAAAGTAGACAAGTGTGATACTGCTATCCATGCCATGCAGCATTTTACCTGTTTTTGTTTTATTTCGATTTGTTTATCTTTCTGACGTGTCTACACTGTTTTGTCGGTTTGTGACACTGGGCCCAAGACTTAAATCTTTAAAAGAAAACAAATGGCTCACAAATATATGGTTTCATTTTGAAAAAAGGCGCAGTCATTTCTTAAATAGCTGTAGTTGTTCACGAAAGTTATTCAAATCTGACTAAAGAGTGAATTTGTTCAGCAGCGGAGTAATACACATTTTGGTGGTCGAATGAGTATTCACAGCAGTTAGACAGTGTGTGCGGGATTGACTCGAAATGAATTACAGTACCCATGTTCGTCGTAATGAAACATGAAAAACAATAAAAAGAAACTATATAAAATAAGCTATATTTGGCTTTGGTTTATCTTTTAATCTTACAAATATGTCAGGATTCCCTGCTGTTATGATCATGCCATTCCTAAAGTGTGTGTGTGTGTATATATATATATATATACATATAGATAGATAGATAGATAGATAGATTAATAATAGATATCTATCTATATATATACTGGTACTATGAGATATATTCTATCTATCTATCTCTCTCTATCTATCTATACACAGTGCCTTGCGAAAGTATTCGCCCCTTGAACTTTTTCGACCTTTTGCCACATTTCAGGCTTCAAACATAAAGATATAAAACTGTAATTTTTGTGAAGAATCAACAAGTGGGACACAATAATGAAGTGGAACGAAATTTATTGGATATTTCAAACCTTTTTAACAAATCAAAAACTGAAAAATTGGGTGTGCAAAATTATTAAGCCCCCTTAAGTTAATACTTTTGTACCGCCACCTTTCTGCTGCGATTTCAGCTGTAAGTCGCTGGGGGTATGTCTCTATCAGTTTTGCACATCGAGAGACTGACATTTTTGCCCATTCCTCCTTGCAAAACAGCTCGAGCTCAGTGAGGTTGGATGGAGAGCGTTTGTGAACAGCAGTTTTCAGTTCTTTCCACAGATTCTCGATTGGATTCAGGTCTGGACTTTGACTTGGCCATTCTAACACCTGGATATGTTTATTTGTGAACCAGTCCATTGTAGATTTTGCTTTTATGTTTTGGTATCTTGTCTTGTTGGAAGACAAATCCCGCTCCAGTCTCAGGTCTTTTGCAGACTCCATCAGGTTTTCTTCCAGAATGGTCCTGTATTTGGCTCCATCCATCTTCCCATCAATTTTAACCATCTTCCCTGTCCCTGCTGAAGAAAAGCAGGCCCAAACCATGATGCTGCCACCACCATGTTTGACAGTGGGGATGGTGTGTTCAGGGTGATGAGCTGTGTTGCTTTTACGCCAAACATAACGTTTTGCATTGTTGCCAAAAAGTTCGATTTTGGTTTCATCTGACCAGAGCACCTTCTTCCACGTCTCCCAGGTGGCTTGTGGCAAACTTTTAAACGACACTTTTTATGGATATCTTTAAGAAATGGCTTTCTTCTTGCCACTCTTCCATAAAGGCCAGATTTGTGCAGTATACGACTGATTGTTGTCCTATGGACAGAGTCTCCCACCCCAGCTGTAGATCTCTGCAGTTCATCCAGAGTGATCGTGGGCCTCTTGGCTGCATCTCTGATCAGTCTTCTTCTTGTATGAGCTGAAAGTTTAGAGGGACGGCCGGGTCTTCGTTGATTTGCAATGGTCTGATAATCCTTCCATTTCAATATTATCGCTTGCACAGTGCTCCTTGGGATGTTTAAAGCTTGGGAAATCTTTTTGTATCCAAATCCCGCTTTAAACTTCCCACAACAGTATCTCGGACCTGCCTGGTGTGTTCCTTGTTCTTCATGATGCTCTCTCGCGCTTTAAACGGACCTCTGAGACTATCACAGAGCAGGTGCATTTATGCGGAGACTTGATTACACACAGCTGGATTCTATTTATCATCATTAGTCATTTAGGTCAACATTGGATCATTCAGAGATCCTCACTGAACTCTATCTATCTCTATCTATATATATATACTGTATATATATATATATATCTCTATCTATCTCATAGTACCAGTATATAGGTATAGTTAGATATATATATATATATATATATATATATATATATATATATATATATTCCAATCCTTCAAAATTGGAAACTAGACTAACACAGCACTAAGATAAGGGGCCCTATTTTAACGATCTGAAATGCAAAACGCAAGTAGCTTTGTGGGCGGATCTCGGCCGCTGTTGCTATTTTACTGGCGGGATAAATGACTCTTGCGCCCGACACAAATCTAAAATGGGTTTGTCTGAAGTAGCTAGGTGTGGTTTGGGCGTAATGTGAAAATAACCAATCAGAGCGTCATCTCACATTTCCTTTTAAGAACAGGCTTGTTCCATGGCGGATTGCTATTATGGCCGGTATTTGCCTGGCGCCGCAGCGGGAGCTGTCCGGGATGCGGCAAAGTAATAAATACCTGTCTTGGCCGGGTGGCGATGTTGCTGCGGCCCCTCGGGCCGCATCTTGTCAAGTCTGGACAGGATTGCTGCAGCCATGGAGCGTGGGCCTCCAAACGCACCACCTGCACCTGTTGTGCCCCTAACCTCCTCCCCCACCCACTCCATCTCCGTCCACCCGGCTCCACCCGCTCCACCAGGGCGCCGCGCGCATTACTCCCAGGCCAGATTCCGCGAAGTGTCCAATCCCGTCATAGTTCAACATCACGTCTCCTTAATTCCTCTAATATTTCCTCATTTATGTCATCAACACATCCATGATTCATGGAAATGTTGTGTGTAAAACACAACAAGCCACAAAGAATGCTGCGACTTATGAGGACTGTACTGTAAAGTGCCTCCTGATCTATACCAAACACCTGAAGCGCATTTTCAGTAATATTTTTCCTTGTAATTATCCATCCATCCATCCATCCATCCATCTTCGTCCGCTTATCCGTGTTCGGGTTCGCGGGGGAGCAGCTCCAGCAGGGGACCCCAAACTTCCCTTTCCCCGAGCAACATTAACCAGCTCCGACTGGGGCATCCCGGGCGTTCCCAGGCCAGGTTGGAGATATAATCCCTCCACCTAGTCCTGGCCTCCCCCCTCCCGAGGCCTCCTCCCAGCTGGACGTGCCTGGAACACCTCCCTAGGGAGGCCCAGGGGGCATCCTCACCAGATGTAATTATGTATGTTTGCAAAAATGGGAACTGCTGTGTCCGTTTAGATGAGAGAAGTGTATGCGCGTTGTGCACACGCTACATTATGGCCAAGCATGCGCCCCTAAAATTGCATCTGAATAACGCGCTACTGACTTTAGACTAGCGCCACTGACTTTAGACCAGGTTTTTCCTGGTCAGTGGTGGAATTGTTTTCTGAAACTGCAAAATAGCATGAGAGAACGTTTGCGCCGGAACACGCCTCCTCTTTTCGCTGAACCGCCCCCAGGAGCGCAAATACATTCCCTATTTTACTGACGTGCGTCTGTGGAGGGAAAAGTCCGCTTTGCGTCGGGTGCAAAATAGGAATGATACATGCGTCGGTGTACAAAGGCAATTGCGCTGAGTGCAAGATAGAGCCCAAGTTCACCAGGTGCACATTTCTTTAATGCTTTAAAGTGGAATTTTAAACCAAACTCTGGTCAGGCCAATCACATCGTGTATAGAGTCGGTGGGCGGGCTTATGGCTGCTGCTGGGAACAGCGGTCTTCTGGAAGACTTGGAGTTAAGCTCTACTTTGAGAAAAGAACAAAGAACAGCATTGAAGTCATTCTTAAAAAAGCAAGATGTGTTCGGAGTTTTGCTGACCGGATACGGGCAAAAGTTCGTTGCTCTGGCTGGTTGTAGCGCTATGCTATTTGGCAGAGGGAATTTGAAAGACAACCGTTTATCCTGCCCCTCGGATTGAGCCCTGTCAATGGTGAGTTCCCTAGTGATGGGACAACACTCTTTTATGTGAGTCGGTTCAACCGGACAGTCGTTGGTTGGCCTACCGAGTTAATAGATTCGGTCACCGGTTCGCGTGCCCTCGGCAGGGGGGGTGATCGCCAGCCAGGAACCAAGACACCGCGGAAGACTTGGGCGGTTGCGGTCACATTCGGTCTTGACATACTATTTACACACTCATACTGACCGACACTAGACTCACGCACTGGCCACGGTTACATTCAGTACCCTAGTGGGCGGGCTCCTCATAAGTCTAACTACCATGTAGCAACATTCACTTCTAACATTTAACATAACTACCAAGATAACATTACGTGTGTTTGTATGTGATATAATACTTTCCTCTTGGTAATGTAGCCTATGAATTTCCATGAACACAATTCTTAATGCACAAGACATAAAGGCTTCTGCTATCAGTAACTCAAACTTGCCGAGAACCTAGACACCCGTGATATAGACTCATGCATTAGGCCCGGTTACGGTCTCTTTCAGCAGCCTGGTGCGCGGTCTCCTGCTGACAGCCTACCTATCACGTAATAAACATTTAATTTAACATAACTACTAAGATAACATGACGTGTATTTGTATGTGATATCCATCGACAATGTAGTCTATGAATTTGTATGTACACAATCATCTAAGATGCACGAGAAATAAAGGCTTCTGGGATCGGTTGATAACTCAAACTTGCAGAAAAGCTAGAAACCCGTTTGAATATAGACTCATGCAGTACCCTCGGTTACGGTCTCGTTCAGTAGCCTGGTGCACGGTCTCCTCATGACAGCCTACCTACCACGTAGCAACATTCACTTCTCTAACATTTAACTTAACATAACTACCAAGATAACATGACGTGTATTTGTATGTGATGTACTGTACTTCCCCATCGATAATGTGTGAATTGCCATGAACACAATCCTCTAAAGCCCTATTCGCACGGGATAAGTATTACCTGGTGACCTCCAGTCATTTGTAATAATTGCGGAGGTTGTCTGTGATCTTAAACCCGTGCGAATCGGTCATGTCTGTAATTTTGTAGTAATAATTCCCCCGCAAATGACCTACCATATTTCGCCAAAAACGGAGTTCGTGTGATAATATTAGTCCCGTGCGAATCGGCATCTCTGATTTTTCCCGGATTTGGCGGGGCTTTTTCTGTTTTTTCAAGGTACCTATTTCCTTCTTTTGCGCCTTTTTATCCATCTTTCGCGAAGAATGGAGGGTGCGTTGGAGTGTTTTGACAGTGTTTTGTGTGCTGGGTCATGTAGCTATACATCATATACAATTTGCAGAAAGAGAAAGATGAAAACCACAAGTGCGAAGAAAAAAAGAATGATTAGATGGCGATGGATGATATGTATAGCAGCATGCGGTAAGTATGTTTTTTATGTTTGTATCATACATCTAGAGATAATGACAAGACATCTCCAAGCCATAGGCGCCGATTTATGTTTTCCTCCGTGGGTGCTCCACGGACACCCCTTTAAAAAGGAAAGTAGTCAAAAAATGTTTGCATTTCAGAACCTTAGGAAATGGACAGCGGCCGACACAGACACACAGCCTATTAACTCAATAATAAAGGACAGCGCCACTTCTCACAAATGCAGATAGGATTGGAGATGAAAAATGTAACTGACACCGTAAACGCGATCAGCGTTCGGGAATTGAAGAATCAATGCCACCGCTCCCATTAGCACCAACTCCAATGTTTAATTTTAAATGAATGTAGCCTACTGGCAGTCTGGCGCACGTGGGTGCTCAGTATTTTCCGTGGGTGCTCGAGCTCTGGAGCACCCACAGTATCTGCGCCTATGCTCCAAGCAATAGCTTATCAAAAATAATGCACAATCAAGCGAGGGGGCTCACTTCATAATTAGAGGTTAATGTTAAAAATAAATCAAGCGTAAAGCTTGAGCTAATAGATTTTAACCTGGTGAAAGGTTTTGTTTTATACATCTAACCGGACACTGCTTGACACCACCCAGAGAAAAAAGTGAGAGAAAGAAAAAGGAGAGGTCGCAGTTCGGACGATGACTGACTACCCGGTTGAGATTGTGTGCGTGTGTGTCCTCGAGATCTGACCACACACAAACACACGTAGCAGAGCTACCCACACCCATGTTTCTACTGTTGCTTAATGTTAGTAAATTCGAGTAAAATCACAGGCTTCGCTTATCCCCTTCGAATGCGCCAGATGAAAATCAGACGTGGGTGGGTAATTTGTAATTCACACGAGGTCCCTAGATAATACTTATCCCGTGCGAATATGGCTTAAAGTGATGGTTCGGAGTAATTTCACCCTAGGGTCCTTTGCACCATGACCTCGAGCCAAACACCCCCCCAGAAGCTTTTTTCACCTGGGTCTAACATTGGGAGAGTTAGCGTAGAGTAGCGTTATCAGCTGAATAGCTTAGCGCAGGGGCTAATGGACCCACGTTTGTATGTCGTAAATGACCCCACTAATAATGCCCGAAATGATACCAAACGTCTACACTAGTACATATAGGTTATGCACTCATAAAACGATGGATTGGAAAGTTTGTAAGTACAACAGAAGTTTATGTAAATAACATTTGCCTGCCGGCTTCTGCTCTCTGCTGCTGTTGTTGTTGCTGCTGTAAGACGAGTGCTTAGGGACATCTACATATTACAACACCGAAAAGAGATGCAACAAAAATATTTTTTAATTTCACTTTTTTTTTTAAGTAAGTGCTGTAGTATAACTAGCAGGAGACAAGTAATAATTGAGGTAAGTTTGGAGACATTACTTATTTTTTTTGAACAAGGTCTGTTTATTCAAGATTTTACAACATACAAAAAAAAACAAAGGAGAACTCAAACAGTACAGTATACAACAAAACCCCAACACAACCCATCCCTCCACCCATCAGACAAAAATGATTGGATATATACAGTTTAAAAAAAAAAAGTAGAAATTATTAGAAAAGGATACATAAATATACATACATACACAAACATACAAAAGTAATTTTGGGGCTGTATTCTCTACTTGATTTTTTCAACAAATGTCAAGAAGGGTTGCCAGATTGCATAGAATCTCTGGACAGACGCTTGAAGAGAGTATCTTATTTTCTCTAGTTTAAGATACTGCATAATCTCCTTAATCCAATGAGAAAAAGTGGGAGGAAGAGAGTCTTCATTTAAACAATATTAATCTCCTGGCAAGAAGTGTGCAAAAGGCCAACATTTTACAATTATAGCTGCTCAGGTGCAAGTTCTGTGCTGTAACACCAAATAAAGCAAGAAAGACATTACTTATTTAATCATTAAATTAATAAATATTTTTGTTGTATCTCTTTTCGGTGTAGTAATTTGTAGACGGCCCTAAGCACTCGTCTAACTGCAGGTAGCAGCAGCAACAGAGAGCAGAAGAGAGCAGGCAAGTGTTCATAAACTTCTGGTGTACTTACAAACTTTCCAATCCATCGTTTTATGAGTACATAACCTATTTGTACTAGTGTAGACGTTTGGTATCATTTCGGGCATTATTAGTGGGGTCATTTACGACATACAAACGTGGGTCCATTAGCCTCTGTGCTAAGCTATTCAGCTGATAACGCTACTCTACGATAACTCTCCCAATGTTAGACCCAGGTGAAAAAAGTTTCTGGGGGAGTGTTTGGCGCGAGGTCATGGTGCAAAGGACCCTAGGGTGAAATTACTCCGAACCATCACTTTAAGATGCACCAGAAACAAGGCTTTGTTAATAACTCAAACTTGCTGAGAACCAAGACACCGTTTGATTACATTAGACTCGAGCAGTAGCCTGGTGTGCGGTCTAGGTAGCTCATTTCCTGATTGATTCTACCACCATCACTCCAGTGGAGGCGCTAATGAGCTAGATTATGACCATAGACTGTATATTATTATGATTACAACACACAGTAGCAGAAGAATACCAGCTACACACAACGGCACGAATGAAGTAAAAGAAAAAAAACAGGAGTGAGTCGGTTCATTGACGTATGGCACTCGAGTCTCCCGGTTCAGTGACACGAGTCGGGTTAATTAACCGGCTCTTCGGTCAGTTCGTCAACACTAGAGTTCCCAGACCCAACATCTTGATGTGGGTCGGGCTTGTCAGGCTATAACAAAAGGAGAAAAGAACACAAAGTTGGAAGAGGGGCATGTACCCTGTACTGTACACAGTAATTGTTGGGTAAGTAAGGTGCTATGCTGTCACGCATTTCTCTTCAATCAAATCATCAAGCAATTCATGTTTCACAGGGAAAATCTGATGAGTGGTGTTTATTTTCAATACCATATTTATTTATATCAGTATATGCACTTGTAAGATCATTTTGTGGTAGTGTAATTAGTTTTATGGATAACATAGCATTCATAGAATAGAATGTTTTATTGTCATTGGACAGCAGCTGAAATTTTTCTGCAGCTCACCCTCAGTGATATACAAATAAAATGACAAATACCCTTATAAAGGCAAAAGACACAGAATAAAAACGATAAATATAATAAATACAATAATAAAAAAAAAGTCATATTGCACATTTGTATTCACAGAAACACTGCTATTGCACCATTATTTATTAGTGTTCAGTTCCTTTATGGCACATGGGTAGAAACTGTTCATAAGTCTGGATGTGCAGGCCTTCATGGACCTGTATCGCTTACCAGAGGGCAGTAGGGTGAAAAGGTGATTGGCTGGGTGGGAGGAGTCCTGTGTGATGCTTTTGGCCCGACACAAACATCAAGCACTGTAAATGTCTTCAAGGGTGGGTAGTTGTGTGTTTGTGATGCCCTATGCAGTTTTATTGACTCTCTGTAGCACCTTCCTGTCAGCCACAATGCAGCTAGCAAACCACACCAGAATGCCATGAGAGAGGATGCTCTCCACAGAGCATTGATAGAAGGACAGCAACAGCTGCTTTGCTTGCCGCAGGATCCTCAGGAAATATAGCCGCTGCTGAGCCTTCTTGACCAGATAGGTGATGTTCACAGTCCATGTCAGGTCCTGGGAGATGTACAGTACAGGCCAAAACTTTGGACACACCTTCTCATTCAATGTGTTTCTTTATTTTCATGACTATTTACATTGTATATTCTCACTGAAGGCATCAAAACTATGAATGAACACATATGGAATTATGTACTTAACAAAAAAGTGTGAAATAACTGAAAAATAAACCCTTGGTGTTCTCTCATTGAGCTTCATGAGGTAGTCACCTGAAATGGTTTTCACTTCACAGGTGTGCTTTGTCAGGGTTAATTAGTGGAATGTGTTCCCTTATTAATAAAAATAGCAAAGGGTGGCTACTTTGAAGAATCTAAAATATAAGACATGTTTTCAGTTATTTCACACTTTTTTTGTTAAGTACATAATTCCATATGTGTTCATTCATAGTTTTGATGCCTTCAGTGAGAATCTACAATGTAAATAGTCATGAAAATAAAAAGGAAATGCATTGAATGAGAAGGTGTGTCCAAACTTTTGGCCTGTACTGTATGTACCCAGGAACTTGAAGTCAGTGACTCTCTCCACCATGTCTCCTTTGATATAAAAGGGAGCAGGTTCCTCTCTCCTCCTCCTGAAGTCAATAATCAGCTCTTTTGTTTTGGTGGAGTTAAGTGCCAGGTTATTGTCAGTGCACCACACAGCCAGTTTTTGAACTCCATCCCTGTAGGCAGACTCGTCGTTCTGCATCAGCCCCACCAGACCTTGTCATAAAACTTGTTTAAATGATCATACGACGCTTCCGGGCTGCTTTGTCGCCTACATGCTGCTGTCGCCTACATGCTGCTGTCGCCTACATGCTGCTTTTTGTTTTGATGACGCATGCGGCGGTGCGACACTGGTGGCTGGTGTTGCCAGATTGGGTGTTTTTTCCGCTACATATTAAGGCCTGTTTACAGTGTGTTTTAGCTGGGTTTTCGCCTGGAAGGCTCTATAGAAATCTGGCAACCTATTGAACGAAGTTAAACTGAGAGCGTGCCGTTCACAGACACCATAATGAACGAGTTCACAGTAACGTTCATCAGGCAGTAATACAGTACATTCAGTTCACGTTCACCCAAAATATGAACGAGTTCATGAACTAGGACATGAACTTCAACGACTACCTTCGAAGTCACTGTTCCATTATCTTTAATGTGACTATTATTTGCCACTGTTCATCACACCCCCAACCGGCCCCATCAGACACCTGTTACCGGCAATTTCCACTGGATGCGAAACGTCTGCGGAACGTCACGGAGTCATTAGGTTTCCATTAGGTCTGCGTCCCTACTCCATCCCAGTATCGTCAGTCCGCAGCCCTCCGGAGCAGATACGCAGAGCTTCTATTTTTGATGGACGACGGAGAGCTCCACAGCAATTCAGCACACGGCAGATAGTGCGGGACAGGAAGTCGAGCACAGAAACAAAATAAATATCCGGTTAATTTTCAAAATAAAATACACCGTGCTCACGGCCGATCATATTTCCCTGCGCTACACCTTGAAAACACAGCACAGAGCTTTCCCCTCTACTCCTCTGGATGGAAACTAACTGTTGTTGGTTGTGTGGTTATATTCTACGTGAATTTGACTACAGCTGTCAGTCATGGCTGCAGCCGTTCCGCAACAAATCCGGACCTGGTGGGTATTCACGGACGGCGGAGCACGCAGCAGACACGCAGCGTAGCCGGTCCGCAGCCGTTACGCATGCTGTGGAAATGAGGAGTTAGGCTAATAGCCTCGTCGGGGATCGCCGCATGCAGCCAAGTCTCAGTTATCGCCATAATAAAACAGGTTTGCACAGTTTTGTGTTCCATGTTGATCAGTTCCAGTTCGTCCATTTTGTTACTGAGCAATCGGGCGTTTGCCAGAAAGATGCTGGGGAGCACCGGTCTTTCTTTAGCGCAGGCTTTCTTTAGCCTGTCATGAATGCCGGCTCGACAGCTGCACTTCTGCCTCCTTTGCTTAATGCAAAAACCTTTAGATAAGCAAAAACCAGACAATGATACTTGCATTCAAAGACATCATTTTTAGTTTAAAGCTTTAGTGCGTAACTTTTTGATATTATTGATTGTCCGTTACATTCAAGCCATTGCCATTTGAGTTGCTACAAAGCTAATTAAGACTTGAGCACAATGTCACTGTAATTACAATAGCAACTCTTGATATCCTTTGTTTTTTATATTTTTTATTTCAAACTACGTCAATATGGCTGAAGAGTACCTGCTTTAGACTCCCTGAACATTTTGCAGAAAAGCTGAAAAAGCTCTGTGATTGTTTTTCTGTGTAAAGAATGAGGACACAATCTACTTGATAGAATGAGTAAACACAGTGATAGAAAATGAAAGTGTCCATTTCAGTCAAGAAATAACATTCCACAGCAGTAATGGGTCCAGGATGTTGTGTGTAGATTCTGTGCAGGTAATTTCTCCCTTTGTTGATTTAATGTTTGGATACAGGCAGTGCAAAGAGAATTACCTGCTCATTGTTTGTTTGTTTTTACTCAGATAGTCCCTGACTCATTTTATCAAGGGATAAATGTTGCTTGCATACATGTACTCTTTTATAGAAAAAAAAATAAAGGCAAAGGAAACAAATTCTGCTAAACTGAATGCTACACAGCATATATACACTGAAAGAATGCTGTGCTTCCAAGTGCCAACATAAGTCCTTGATGTGCCCTGTAATGAAGGTTACATCTATGAAGACTTGAGATCAGTTTATTACACAAAACCACCTCCTTCCATAATCAATCATAAGGGCTGGGTCCTAACAGTAGATCAAGAACAAAGTCCATGACCAATCAAAATTCAGAGACAGAGTTTTGAAAAGGGACCAGAGCCAAAAGAAGCCTTTTAAATAATAACTCTCCTTTGTATGCTGTTCCAAGCTAAACAAGATCAAATAAATGAACAACAAATCAAAGGGGCAGATGCCCAATCTCCATATGAAGGCTGTTGAATCACTTTGCAATGAGTGTTTGAATGGAGACGTACAGTATATTCTTAAAATAAGAAAACCATCTTGCCGACAAATAAACTGTTCATAGCGCTCCATAGTTGTTTAAAGTTATTGAATCCTATGCCTGTAAGCTCTTTGCTTTCACTTCACATAAAAAAGATACACAGTGGTCTCGATCCCATGATGGCGAATGATAAGAAGGTAGCACCATCACACTGAACTAACTTGGCAATATGGCATTAGATTTAATTTACTCAGTGCTACCGTACTACTGAACCATAATATACAACTTCATATCAAATTTAATCAGAGCCTCTTCTCATTGCTCCTGTCTCTGTGCACTGTGATAAACAATCATCCTCTCAAGCTGAAACATTCATTGCGTTCTTTCATTCGTGCGACCTGTACATTTTATTTTTTGTTGTGTGATGCAATGCTTTGGTGGCTGCTGCCCACCCAACTTTGCCTTGGTCGCTTTTGCCTAAAATTGCCACTGCCTGGAGATTTATGTAATTTATTAAGTGTTGTGATACAACTCTATTGGAAACAGTTAGCCTTGTTTATAATGTATATTTGGCAGGGAAAGACAGTCAGAAAGGCCTCTCTTTTGCATCAAGACTGAATATATAGCTTCTAAACATAGGGCTGAGTATCATTAAAAACAATTCGATGCCAGTACTAATACTGTGAATCTGATACCGGCTTGCTTAGTAATGCTGATGAGATTTACTCCTTAGGTATTGAAACTTTTGGTATTGAATGACAAGACATTTTTCACTGCTCAGAACTATGCAACAGCTATATAAATACATTACACTACGTAGGAAACCATAGTCAGTCTCTTATGCAGTCGGTATAGTTAACAAGCTCAGATGCCCAGAGGATCTTTAGCTTTTGTTATATAACCTTTATTGCAATAGTTCTGTGCCAAAAACTCAAAAAAAGTGTTTTCAAAGGACAGGGACACGCAAGAAATTAAAGGGCTGTTTCCAGGACAATCGTGTTTGGAGTTTTGCTTATTTCCCATTGTGCTTCATTTTATCAGAGATAATGTTATTCGGCCTAAGTGTTGGCGATGTTTCCATGATATTTATCCACTCTGAATATCAAATGACATCTGTCACACAGCAGCCAGCTTACATTATTTGACAATAGTGATTAAATGTACTGTTGCATATTAATTTGATTGCAATTGTGTCACAGGATTCCCAAGAGCGTTTTGAGCTTGCATTCAGTTTACATTGTTTGCAATAGACCATGTCTGGGTTTTCAAAATATTCAAAGACAGGCTTATGTGTGCTGAGCTCAAGAGGGGTCTTATTGAATAAAGTTCTGGGAAGTTATATTTTATTGAATGCCTTTCCTTTCTCATAAAAAATCTAAAGCCAATTCTTCTGCATATTTTATTTTTTGGACATTTTGGACTTTGCTATTTTGTTGGAGCATTGCTACATTCCTTTGTAGCACCTGTGCTTTCAACCACATCCCATGGTCTTCATCAACAAAGATGTTCCCTAGAGAGAATGAGAAATATAGAATGGACAAAACAGTATCAAACGTTCATGTGCTCCATGATTTTTCTAAACATTACCATATAGAACAAGTCATGACTCTGATCTGAGCTAGGAAAACTTCTCCCTAAGAATGCCATAGCACCAAAAGAAAACATAAGGCTTTAAATATGGGCTGAAATATGTGCCACCAGAAACAGAATTTGAATCATTTATATTTGAATTTGAATTGCTAAACTTGAATAATTGCATTGAAAAACTGAATTTGAATCACATAATTTGAAATTGTATTGTTTAATTTGAATCATTCCATTGAAAAACTGAATCTGAATAGTATAATTTGAAATTGAATTTATTCGTTTGTAACTGAAGTCTAATAAAATTTGAACTTCACTGAAACTTCAACTCTCTATATATCCTCACATTCAGTTCTCACTATTCAGATTCAGATCAGCAAATTCAATTTCAAGTTACTGAGACAGACATCCGGGTACTTGGAGGATGAAGGAAGAGCAATCGAGCGCAGATCGATAGGTACAGTTCAGTGGCGCAGGATTAGCACTAAAGATGCCAAACTGTTTTTGGATGTTGGAACGAAAGAAATGACAAAAAAAAAACAGCAAGGGATAACAGTTCACAGGTGAGGATGTGTTTTATGATATATATGCCGCCTTGGACCTGCAATCTGAGCTCCGGCGGCAGCGGGAGGTGGAGAGTTCCGTGGCCGGCGGCAGCGTCTCTTTCCCGGGCAGGAATACTGCTTTGCCTCGCTGCCTGCGGTCCCCGCTGATCCAGATCGGACCGGCCAAAGACAGAGTGGTGATCGGCAGGATCTTCCACATAGTCCAGGACGACCTGTATGTAGATTTCGGGGAAGTTCCACTGCGTTTGCCGGGGGCGGCCGGCGGAAACTAAAAGCGGGGGCAGCAGAGTCCGTTTGCGGCTGCAGGATCTGGAGATCACTGCCCGCTTCCTGGAAGCCCAACACGACCACGCTGCTGGAGGCCCGGGCCGTACTGCTGGGACGGCTGGAGGGAAGGGAAGCCCGGGAGAACTAGAACCAGGACTCAGCGGAGCGGACTGTCACAGCTTGCTGAAGTTTAAATCACAGGTTTCCTAAAGGGAGTCTGGCGGGACTCGGACTGTGGACGACGAAACATGATTTTAAGTCTCGTTAACCCTTGTACTTCCCTTTACTTTGTTGAGAATTGCTCTCTAAACAAGGGTTAATACAGCACCTTAGTTCTTGTTTGTACAGCATTTTGGTCAGCTTAAACTGTGTTTAAATGTGTTCTAGAAATAAACTTTACTTACTTACTTTACAAGAAACAGGGTTTAGAGAGCAATTCTCAACAAAGTAAAGGGAGGTACAAAATCCTTGTGTTGTCCTTCGGGTCACTGGGACCCGAAGGACCACACAAGGGTTAAATAAATAACTACATGCAGAACTAAATGAATGAATAGTGGAGCAGTGAGCCTGGACATTTCAGTCTGTTTAAACTTCACTTTGAAGCAGAACCTCTTAGTTCAGAAGGGTGAAGTTTCTGTTTGGACTCAGATCTGTGAACTGATTATAATAAATATTCTTTTTATAAACACATGAATTAGTCTCTTTGTTTTGTTTGTTACTGCACATGATGATAAAGCTACACTTTTAAATCACAAACAAAACTAACTTTAATATGTATATAAACGCTCTAAGGAAGGAGACAAACGATCAGATATTAGAGTTGATTAAAAATAGACTCAAATAATAATTTACTATTTTGCGTTTTAATGTGGAAACATCTTGTATAAACTCAGGGGACTGACTCTTACATCACATTGTATTGCAGGCTTGCTGATGTACAAAGTAAACCAATGCAATTCAAATGTTTAAATTAATTAACATGTATTTTCAAATATGGATAGTCACACTACTTTGCATGCAGTAGGCTAGGCTAAGGTAGCCTAAGTAGCGATAGTTCATTTTAAGTTTACTTAAGTGGAAGAATGTGACTAATAAACCTAGGCCTACTAACACCAGGCATTACATTTTGAACATTGTGAACAGGTAGATTATATTATCTATGAGTCTCTGGGTCAAGGCGGGCTGTGCTCCCAAAACGTATGTGCTGGGCGAAGAGGAGTCCTGTGTATCTGCGCCACTGAACTGTACCCTGCTCGATCTGCGCTTCGTTTGCTCTTCTTCATAATTACCGGATGTCTGTCGTAATAACTTGAAATTGAATTTGCTGATCTGAATCTGAATAGTGAGAACTGAATGTGAGGATATATAGAGAGTTGAAGTTTCAGTGAAGTTCAAATTTTATTAGACTTCAGTTACAAACGAATAAATTCAATTTCAAATTATACTATTCAGATTCAGTTTTTCAATGGAATGATTCAAATTAAACAATACAATTTCAAATTATGTGATTCAAATTCAGTTTTTCAATGCAATTATTCAAGTTTAGCAATTCAAATTAAAATATAAATGATTCAAATTCAGTTTCTGGTGGCACATATTTCAGCCCATATTTAAATTCTTAATGTGTTTAAAATAATCAAGATGTTGGGTCTGGGAACTCACCATTGGCAGGGCTCAAGCCGAGGGGCGGGATAAATGGTTGTCTTTCAAATTCCCTCTGCACACAATAGGATAGCGCTACAACCAACGAGAGCAACACTAGTTCATAGATTAAACGTATCCGGTCGGCAAAACTCCGAACACATCTTCCTTTTTTAAGAATGACTTCAGTGCTTAACTCCAAGTCTTCCAGAGTTGTGGCCAAAGCCGATTCGAAAGACCGCTGTTCGCCAGCAGCAGTAGCCATCTTCTTTGTTTTCAAGTAGCATGGAATTCACGCAGAACCGTCGCAACTCTGCCATCCTTATGTTAAGCCCCCCCACCAACTCTATACACGATGTGATTGGCCTGACAAGAATTTGTTTTTTCCAGCTTGCAAGCCAACGGACAGTTGCTAGACTGACCTTGGCTGCAAATTACATTTGCTGCCGCTAGGGTGCGTCTAGATTTCTAGGCTAGACTATTACTAAAATTCCTTACAGTACACTGATGATGAAGTTACAAAAAAGTGGGTATGTAAATGTGTTATTTTTTAGGTGTGATGTGTCTTTTAACATTCAAGTCATTTAAGTGACTCAACCTGCCGAACTGTCTTTTTGTGTGAAAATAACAGAAAATAAAAATAAGAAAAAAATGATTTAATGAGCACACAGTAGCATATAAATACATATTTCTCAAACAAAAATAATCAATCATCCACAAGCTAGTGCAATAACTTTTCTGTTTTATTTTTGAAAACTGCCTCAGTTCTGCTGACAAGCTCAACGTTCTCAGTCATTAACAACACACACAATAAAGGCCAAAATCGATTCAGGAGTCCTCTGGAGATGTAATCCCTTCTTACCCTAAGCTCTAATCAATGTAACAAACGCGCTTGCATTTGGTCCAAGTTAAGTCTGCATTCAACTGTGTCTACATAACATTGTCTACATTGTTGGTCAAAAACAGCAGTACATATAGATTTTTTTGTTAATTTTCCAACTGTATCCTAAAACAACATTGCATACATAGGACAATAACCAGTGAGTTTTTAAAATAACAAGATTGGAGCAGGAATTTAAAGAGGTGACATTTAAGCATGTTCTAATTAAGAATTAAGTGATTGCCTACCTGTGCAAAAGATGGTATTTTTAGTATCCAACTGACTTGCATAATAGGACAGAGAGAATGGAGAATGGAGAAAGGTGATGCCAAATTAAATAACTTGGTTAACAAACTCCAAACAACAGTACTCTGATTTAATGAAAATGGAGAACTGAAAACATTAATGGCCTTACCAGGGACGTGCACAGACATTTGCAGGGGCTATTGCTATAATCTGTAAAAAAGACAACACCCTCTCGATCCCCAGGTTCTCAAATGCTCTGTGAAATGGAGCTTTTGATATACATAAAATGATAACTAATTCCCAATGCTATACATGGCACAGAGACAATTTGCTGTGCATTTATTATTAAATGAAACTGAAAATGTGCTTTTAATGAGTTATTAGCCTACTCCAACTTAACGAAAATGCTTCTGATAAAATAGGCCAACTTAACATTAAATGAATAATGTAGGATGGTTGCAAATGCTTCTCTCACGGCCTGCTGGCAGTTTTAATCCAGCTCTGCAAAGTTTAGCTGCTTCTTTGAGCTCTTTATCTCACTTCTTCAGTCGTCTTTGTTGTGAAGGCATACTTAAGCACACAAAACTAACATTAGGCTATACATTTGTTTTTAAATGCAAAGTTAATTACATTAACAAATAGGGACATTCATTTATCATCTCATAACAAAAATAAGGCACCTTTCACTTTCAGTAACATCACATCACGTAACATATTGACTGTAAACAACGTATAACCTAGCATGATTCAAGAGCCCAAACTATCACATCCCTGAGCCTCTCTCTTCTCTACAGAACGCACACTAATATAATGGCCTATGTTACGTCCGTTATATTAGTGTACGTTCTGTAGAGTGAACGTAGCTCTACGTTAGCCTGCTGCTGCAACATAGGCTGTCATTAGCTTTGGTTGTTAACATAGCATTTTACATTACTATAGCTAAGGCAATGCTGCGCGACGTGATACCTTACAAGCTACAGTTGTACTTTATTCAAAGCTCAAGTGTTTTTTTACTATTACTATTCACAGGGCATTTCTTATAATCCCCATAACTTTAAAAACTCACGTGAAGGCAGAAGGTCTTGGCTTTCCCTCTCTTTAATATACGTTGCTACATGTGTGAGAATATCAACAAAATCACGTACCTGGGGGGAGAGGTCATTGCTGAGGGCAAGATTGAATGATCTAGCGATTTAATTTGATTTAAGTTTAGTAATGATGGGCATATTGTCGTATTGATGCAGCCACCAGAGGGGCAGCTAAGCCAATCAGGGCAAACTGTGCACGTCCCTGGCTTACCAAAACTCAATGTCAATAACCTTTAAATGTGCATTTAATGTACAAGTGCACAGTGTAAAATGATTTACAAAAGCACGAACAATCATGACAAATTATAGGTGCTGGACAGAAGAACATGTAAAAAGAGGACTGGACCAGCAAACCACAGGAGAACAGAGTACACTGAGAGAAAGCTCTTTTCCTCCTTTTCTTTCTCATTTATTGGTGGGTGGCAGCCAACATGGCCGGCACAAAAACAGTCATTGTTGTGATTCATGTTGGCCATATTCTTTTCTTGATGCAGCTGGCCTGGACTTGACTGGGCTTGATTATAATTATGGCAATATCACCAAGCCCTCAGCACATGCACTGATGCTGGACTAGCCTTGTAATGTAATTTACAAAATACTATATGATTAATGGTTTCAACTGGTACACATATTGCAAATACATTTTTCAGTTTGCCACAATAAACTGCTATGTATGTTTAAATGTATGTCAATATATCAGACCTCAACATATATCAACATTATAAGTCTTAGGAGTGTGCCTGGACTGTTATAGTAGCCAGACTTGAGTGCTGTAGGCGGTGAGAATTTCTCTGGCAAAGCTCAGTGATTGGCACCGGATGGATGAGTCCAGCCTGAGGCAGTCGAGTGTTGCTGGATATCAATCACCGTTGATAAATAGCCCTCTCCACTGAAAACAAATGTCCCCTCTTTTACCACAGATTTAGATGAATCAGCCATCAACATCCAATTGGTCTAGCTTTCTCTCCACTCATCAAAGTACACCTGTCAGCTGTCTTTTAGTGGAAAAACAAATGTCCTCTAAAACGCTGACAAGCTTAAAATTTAATTTTCGCACTACATAGTTACCTACATAAAAAAAACATCTCTATGAAGACAGACAGTCATTTCTTACACGTGTTAAACAATAGCATATTAATTTATCTTGACTTTATTACTGACCTTTCTCTCGCTCGTACACTGAGGCTCCTCTTTCGCAGTAGAAAGGCTGTCAGGATGAAATCTAAATAGGTAATTATCTGACTTGTGTGAAGCAGAGAATAAGAGAGGCGGCCGGCAGGTCCTCGTGACCTGCCTAAAATCAAGCCCACTTCTCAGCAAAGGAATATTAATTGCAGTTCCACCTTGTGTCTGGAGTTTTATTGGATCCCTTTGTTTTCCCTAACAAGCTAAAATGAGGGCAGCTTTTTTCCTTCCCACATTCGACCATTGATTGTTTGCCTAACATTTAGCATTTGAGATGGGCTTCATCTCAGGCATTATTAATTGAGTCCCTAAACTGACAATGAATGCAGATTTTTTTCACCCTAGTCATTTACCTGTGTGTGTGTGTGTGTGTGTGTGTGTGTGCATGTGCGTGCGCATGTGTGTGTGTGTGTGTGTGGTAGAGACAGCGAGAGAGACTGGTTGCCCTATACTTATCCTTGCTTCTCACTAACTGAATACCGTCTGTTTCTGGTGGCTTACTGCCCCCAATAGGCCATCACAGTGAAAACTAAAACATGAAATACAATGGACTCATTTGATTTCCTGGCTCATTCTACATTTGAAGATAATGGCATTGCACAAATATTTATCTTTATCTTGGAGTCAGAATAAATTTAAGCAAATGTTCAAAAAAGAACCCTATGCTTTAACTGTAAAAATGTATATGTTCTATGTAGTATATGTAAAGTGTAGAGTGTAAAACACATTGTTTACAAGTCAGAGATAGTGTGCAAAAATTTAAATAAAATGTACGTTGTATACTGTTGCTGGCCTTACACACTATTAGGTGCACTCATTTACTTCGTTTCTATGATTATAACATTGTAAGATCTATTCATAACTATAGTGAATTACATGAAATGTGATATGAAATATATGTTACAGTAAGAAAAGCAGATGTGTAAATAATGATGGCTGAATTCCATTTAGCTGCTTCAGGACAGAGCCATTGTTAATGTTGTCAGTAACAACTGTGCTTTTCTGACTATGACAGGTCATAAATGTCTGGCTTTGCTGTATCACTCCAAGTGAAACAGCAAATACAAATTTAATACCAATGCAACGCAATCTCATTAACAGGTTCCTGTGATATCGTACACAAACGTATACACACCAATTCGAATGATATCCTGCAAAATTAGGCGCCGGCTCCTTGACCAATTACATGACAGTTGAGTTTAGCGGTCTTTACAGATAAATTTAGCCAAGAAAATGTTACTGTGAGCCGGGTATAGTGCACTGTGAAGTGCCGACCGTTTCAGAGGCAATTGCCGTTAAGTTTAGCCGACAAAATGAGTGCAAAATCTTTGCACTCACATCTTTCGTTACTGTATTAGAGCTACACTTATGTCAACAACCAGTCAAGAAACCAATATGTTAATAAGTAAAAAGTGACAGACATATCCTCTTCCTCCATTTCTACTCTGTTCCTTCTGTCTTATCCTTTAAGATAAAACAAAACCCTGATGCTAATTTCATGACTTCGAAATGCAAATTGGACAGATGAAACAACATCCAAAATGTCCAAAAACAGACAGAGGCCAGACAGCAGTTGGTAAGTTAAACAAATATGACAAATAGCAGTACAAGAAAAAGAAAATGTAAGATATTAATACGGATCCTACTTAAAGTGGCTACTGTCTAAATACAATAACCTGATGGTGGAAGGAATACAATATTTGGAGAAATGATTACTTTATATACTGTATGTACTGTATGTAGGATTGCTTTCATTTTATTTTCACATGTGTATCTGTGGGCATGCGCTCATTTTTAAATTACAGCCTATGTAGATGTTTAGCCTTTAGGCAACATCTACATATTTATTTAATGAATGCAGAAAGTTAAATTGGTTAGAATATAGCTAGCATATATAATAAATATAATGAAATAATTTAGTTTAGGCTATGCATAGTACCTAGACCTGCCAACAAAAGCTTATTGTTAGAAGAAAACCAAACATTCCTTAGACCTATAGACCACTACTGACCTCAATCACGCTGGCTCCCTCATAATCAACTGCTCTACCAATCTCCTGCTTCTCTCTCTCTCTGCTGAAATATCTTCCAATATCCATCTCATCTGCTCAATGAATTGAAGGATACAATGGTACAATGGCATTAACAGGGACCCTATGACATTTAGTTTTCAGTGACAACAACATTCTATGGGGATTGATATTGTTTTAGAATAGGCCTACTATAGAGATAAGCTATATTATTGGCAATGAATAAAGAGTTGTGATTAGCTTGCTAAGTTAACTATTTCTTGTATTTCGCTTGTTCACTCTAGCTAGGCTTTAGTTTTCCATAGCAAACCAAAATATCCCCTTTCCTTTACCTTAAGAAAACGTAGCTAAAGGTAAGCAGGTAATTAAAAACAACTTACAATTTCACTCTGTATCACTACGTGTAATCAAACTTCCTTTCACCATTAGCATGTGTATTGGTGTGTGTATGTGTGGGGGGGAGGGTGCATAGCGAGTTCAGACCAAAGAGTAGCGACAAGACGAGAGGAATCCCCCAGTTACTTGCAACACTCTGAAAGCTGCCAGTTCACACCAATGCAACGAGACGGTGCGGCGCATCATCTTGATAGCACAACGACTCTCTGTACTTCTGTCTAACTTCCGACTTTTCGGCTATTTTTTGTAGCTATAGATATCATTTGTTGCGTCTAAATATGAATGAGGATAAATCGAATTGTTATTGTTGTTCTTATTATTATTTAGGGGGGCTTAGGAACATTTTGGGGTAGCTTCAGCCTCCCTAAAATAGACTTAACGACGTCCCTGATAAGGAGCAAGGTTACCTCCCCTTTCTCTGCTTTGCCCGCCAAAAGAATTTGGCCCGCCCATGAGAAAGAGAAAGACATCATGGCTTGCAAACAAGCAAAGTGGCAGTTGGTCAAAGCCACACCCCCACTCTCCACCTTGCCCCCCTCTCCTCCTCAATAGCATTTAAAGCTACAGACAGAAATGGCATATTCTAAGGAACGTTGTGGGACTGGCTCTAGTGGCTGTAATTCTGCACTAAGGCTGAATTTCAGGAAATAGACTTCAGATACAGTATTAGGGGACCACTAAGGCCTATATAAAAGCATCCAAAGAGCAGCATGTCATGGGACAAGTAGTACTCCTGGGACACGAACACGTGTTTCCTGGGTGAAAGTCCTGTGTTTTTTCCCAGAACACGAACTCCGCTCCACTGCTTGAAAGCCCTGTGTTTCATGAGCCACCCATCCACCCTGACCTTCTTCTTATGCGGACCCGAGCACACTTATACAGTAGCTGTCAGTGTTGTGTATACAGCAATAAATACGTGGCATTCATACAAATTACAGTGCATTACTTTTCATAGCTATATGTACGAATGGTTCATGAAAACAGCCTGATTCTGTACTAATAATAACCCCAAGATATCACATAGGAAGTGCAATGAACCACAATTTATAGACAGCTCTACAAGCTGTATTTTAAAGTTATGCACATGGACAGGTCAAACACATGCTCCTTATTGATCACATATCACATCTAATTTCTCTCACAGTTGGTGTCTGTCAGATTTGCCTGAGGTCATACCACCTTACCTCCTGTCTCAGTGTGGTCTGGAGCCTCTAGACTGTCTGGTAACAAATGATCATCCTCCTGGCTGCTCTCTGCAGCCCAGCTCAAAGAGCCCACAGTGGCTGGCTGCTGCTCCCGTACAGACCTAATGGAGGGGGGAGACGACTGGAGATGGATTCCCTCTGTCATTCTCCAGTCAAGCATGCCAGACTCTATTTGAAGAGATGAGCCATGTTTGAGTCCACGTCTCTAATTAGCCACATAGGCCTTTGTTCGGAGAGCTATTATACTGCCTAATAACAGCTACTGTAGAGCCTTGAAAGGAAATAACTAACACTCTCAGTTTAGAGATGGCATTGTCTTGAAGTCCAAAATAAATGGGAGCACAGAATTGCATTTTGTAAGGATTTGCAAGTATGCAAATAGCATTAGAAGGAGATGTGGTATGTGTGCTTAAGCTAGAGTGTCCCGTAACAATGAGAGAAATGCCAGAGAAGTGGGTCTCAGATGATTAAGAGCTGCCTCTTTTCCCAGGCGTCTTTGTCTCCAGAGAGACATCATCTTCCTGATAGTTTCTAGGCTGAGAAAGATGACGGAGAGAAGCGCCCAGCTACTCTTCCTTTGTCTGGTTCAGGAGGGCAGACTGCTGCATCTAGCCTTATTTATCTTACAAATGACTATCTCTAGGCACTGGTGTTTGACTTCACAGCTGGGTGATTGAGAGGGTGTAGAACTGATCTGATCTCCACACTCTTTCTCTCTGTCTGTTGTAATTCACACTTAAAATTCATGAAGCCTCCTTCCATTAGTTCCAAAACAGGTATTTTTCTGCACTTGCCAACTTTCGTAGAACTTGCCACTAATCACATTTGATCTGGTCTGTGTTTCAATTATTCTATTAAAAGACACCTCTGTGTAATCAAGAAACCTCTGTGTGTTTCTGTCTTTCATTTCTTTTTTCTTCAACAGACAAAAACATGATCTTCCATTTCCTAATTAACCAACACAGGGGCATGTGGAGGAGAGAAAATAAGATGAAGCATGGATTCTCCTCTGAGTAGAGGCAATTAGCACCTTTTCCTTGGCGGAACATTGCAGGTTGCCTAAATAGTTGTTTCTCGTTGTTGCCCTGGTGTTTTCTCTTTTCTCTACTTGCCTTCTATGGAGACTGACCTATATGAAGAAGAAATGTCAAGCGTAAGGCAGGGAGCAGATGAGAGAAACAGCAGAGAGAGGAGACAAAAGCAGACCAAAGCCTGCACTCAGATCCACTCATGCAGGAAATGGAAAGAAAAAATAAATCCACTCTTTTCTCTTGTGCTCCCCTGGAGAGGTCACCTTTTTTTAAACAGTTACATAGTGAAAGCTTTCAGATGTGGGTGCCACATTCTTTATCTGAAAGTTAACAAGATCAAAGCCTAATTCAACCAGAGAGAATATTTATAGCTTTGCCGTTGTGGTTTACAAAATCCAGGATTGTATTTCACCTCTTTTGTATTATGACATGTGTAGAGTATATATATATATACATTCACCTAAAGGATTATTAGGAACACCCTACTAATATCGTGTTTGACTCTATCCTATCAATATGGGCCAACATTTCTAAAGAATGCTTCCAGCACCTTGTTGAATCAATGACCTAAATAATTAAGGCAGTTCTGAAGGTGAAAGGGATCCCCCACACCATTACACCACCACCACCACCAGCCTGCCCAGTGGTAACAAGGCATGACGGATCCATGTTCTCATTCTGTTTACGCCAAATTCTTACTCTACCATCTGAATGTCTCAACAGAAATCGAGACTCATCAGACCAGGCAACATTTTTCGAAGTCTTCAACTGTCCGATTTTGGTGTGCTCGTGCAAATTGTAGCCTCATTTCCCTATTTTTAGTGGAGATGAGTGGTACCCGGTGGGGTCTTCTGCTGGTGTAGCCTATCCGCCTCAAGGTTGTGCGTGTTGTCACAAATGCTTTACTGCATACCTCGGTTGTAACGAGTGGTTATTTGAGTCAAAGTTGATCTTCTATCAGCTGGAATCAGTCGGCCCATTCTCCTCTGACCTCTAGCATCAACAAGGCATTTTCACCCCCCAGGACTGCAGCATACTGGATGTTTTTCATTTTTCAGATCATTCTTTGTAAACCCTAGAAATGGTTGTGCGTGAAAATCCCAGTAACTGAGCACATTGGGAAATACTCAAACCAGCCCATCTGGTACCAACAACCATGCCACACTCAAAGTTGCTTAGATCACCTTTCTTTCCCATTCTGACATTCAGTTTGGAGTTCAGGAGATTATCTAGACCTGGATCACACCCCTAAATGCATTGAAGAAGCTGCCATGTGATTGGTTGATTAGATAATTTCATTAACATGAAATTTAACAGGTGTTCCTAATAATCCTTTAGGAGAAAAATCATCAGTAGTTGCTGACACATAAGGACACAGATTATTAAAGGGGTGATAGAATGATTATATAGGGTATTTCACACTGTTCCTTATGGTCTCCTAATGGGGTATGTAACATTGGTTGGGCTGAAAATGGCCTGGTTAATATTTTATTGGCCCTTATGCATCCCTGTGTTTTGGCCCTATTTGTAACAAGAGCTTTTCTTCATGAATATTTAGATGAGCTGCACGCTGATTTGTTGAGCGAATTGCCATACACACATATTAGAGACGAGCGCTGATTGGTTGAGCGAATCCCCAATACACACACATTAGAGACGCGACAGAATCTCATATTACAGATACTGCAATGTTTCCTTACCAAATTCACTTCTGAGCCTTTTTTATGCGAAAAATCAACTATATAAAGGTCAAATATGGGCCGTTTTATGAAAATTGATGGATAATTGCAAATTTGGTAAGACGTGTTGGACTTTAGGAGCTCCACACAGTCTGACAAGAAAGCAGCAGCCTGCTGGGCTCCATACCCAGCGCAAAGTCACCCTTTGTGGATACTGCACTACCGGGGCTCTGCGGCCGGCTACCGCTATAACTATAATATATTTAGGGCCCGAGCGCCGACAGCGGCGAAGGCCCTATTGAAACCGAAGGAATTATTGTTTCTTTCTTTTTCCTGTCAAATGAATTGGCTTTTTGAGGGGCTTAACATATTCAAAAACTCACCAAATTTGGCGGTCGCATCAAGTCTGGTGAAGATTTACGTATTTTAAGAGTTTCGGGAATAGGCGCACAAAAATGGCTCGCTAGCGCCCCCTACAAAGTTAAAAAAATTGAGCCCCTGCAGTGCGTTTAATGTAGACTCACGGAACTTGGTACACATATGTAGCATGTCAAGATTTACAAAAGACCTCATTAGAGCCATACCCTAAACCCAACAGGAAGTCCGCCATTTTGATTTCAAAGTTCGAAATCAGTGCGATTTTGGCCATTTCCACGTCGTACTTTAACAAACTCCTCCTAGAGATTTCATCCGATCAACTTCAAACTCGGTCTGTGCCATCTTAAGACATTAAAGATGAAAAGTTGTTAAAAGAAAAACTTTTCGTCATAGGGCGTGACCGTGGCGGGGCGGCTATTTTGTGCGTTTCGCCGCCGAAACAGGAAGTGGGTGTAACTCAAGTGTACATTGTCCAACTGGCTCGAAACTTTTCAGGATTCATAAGAGTCCAACCCTGAGGACAAATAAAGGCCGATATTTACTTAAAGTCATAGCGCCCCCTAGTGGCAACAGGAAGTAGGCCTAAAAGTCAAGGTGCTATTCTTTAACGAACTCCTCCTAGAGATTTCATCTGATGGACTTCAAACTTGGTCTGTACCATCCCAACACCTTAACGATGAAGAGTTATTAAAAGAAAAACTTTTCGTCAGACGGTGTGGGCGTGGCGTGGCGGCCATTTTGAGTGTTTAGCGATGAACAAAGAAATTGTTGTAACTTGAGTGTACGTTGTTGTATCTGCCCGAAATTTCTCACGATTGATAAGGGTCCAGGCCTGAGGACACCTACAGGCCAAAATTGACTTTTGGTCATAGCACCCCCTGCTGGCAACAGGAGATGCACCTTATATGACAAACATCATCCGATTTACATGAAACTTATAATGTGTGGTCTACATGTGATACTGAGCCGCCCCCTATACTTTAACCATGCCCACTTACTCAGGCCACACCCCCTTTCATAACATTTGAACCGTTTAACGTAGAGTTTTGTTTGAGGTGTCATTGAACTCAGCAGAGAGTTCCTTCTTCATTGGTGATGGTTTGGCCCGCCCCCTATGCTTAAGCCACGCCCCCTTTCATAACATTTCAACCGTTTAAGGTATACCCTTGTGTGAGGTATCATTGAACTCAGCAGAGACTTCATTCTTCATTGGTGATGGTTTGACCCGCCCCCTAAGATTTAGCCACGCCCCGTTGTATAACTAATAACCTGTTTGATGTAGACCCTTGTGTGAGGTATCATTGAACTCAGCAGAGACTTCCTTCTTCATTGGTGATGGTTTGGCCCGCCCCCTATGTTCAAGCCACACTCCCTTTCATACATTTTAATGTTATGGCAAGACTAAGGTAGAGTCTTGCATGAGGTATCATTGAACTCAGCACAGACTTCCTTCTTCATTGGTGATGGTTTGGCCCGCCCCCTATACTTTAGCCACGCCCCCTTTCACAGCTGATGAACCGTATGACGTAGAGTCTTGTGTGTATCATTGAACTCGACTCATTGGTGATGATTTGCAGCGTCTGAGTGCACGGAATGTACGGTCGCAAGGAGCGGCGTCCGCCGGTAACCCTGACGCACGCAGAGGCGCGAGGGCCCGTCCATCGCTGCTCGCAGCTTTAATTACAGTTTGAATTTCGTCACGGCATGAATATTACAGGTTCCCCAAGGTCTTACAAAGCTTAGCTAACACTTGTCCGATTTCGGATTTCAATTGAATGCATTTTTGTGAATGTCAGAGGTCTCGTTAGGAGGAGGCTAGCTAGCTCTCATTGATGGACTCCAGCTCTATCAATGAGACTTGCGGACAAGAGGCGTTTATTTCCCCGATTGTTTGTTTAAATAACTCAAGACACATATCCATTATAATATTAACTGGAACCTGCGGGCTGCGGTAAGAGATTGCGGGCGTAACAAGCTCACTGACCGCGCTCTCAGTCACTCACCGGTTGGCCGGTAGCAGGAGGAGGGGAGGGAGAACAGCGAGCTGCAGGCCCTGGAGCGCTGTCAGGACAGCGGCGTTTGTTAGTCCAGTCACCCAGAGAAGGGTAAGTTTATAAGGGTATTGAGCACCGGGCCGCCGGCCGAGCTCAATCAAGCTCACAGTAGGCCGGGGTCTGTGACGGAGGACAGGCAGGGCGGCGATGTAGCAACCCAAGCAGCACCAGCCGCTGAACTTCGACACACAGTCGGACAAAATTTGCAATTAGCCATCAATTTTCGTAAAACGGCCCATATTTGAGCTTTACATAGTTGATTTCTCACATAAAAAAGTTTCAGAAGTGAATTTTGTAATAGAATAGCAGAGATCTGCCTGACCTAGATTCAGAAGACTACCTGATCTCAGGTCAGTTGTGTAGCATATGTAAATGTTGGGGCGTGACCGTTCTCTTAATACACCCATGGGTGTGACAAAGTTACAGGTCTTGGGAGGTTGACGTCAACTTCCAGCTTTGTTGAGATTCGCCCGTTTTCAGCGGCAGTTTCAAAATATGAGATTTTCGTAGTAAAGGGGTGTCAATGGGATTTTGAGCTTATATGTATGTCCTATTTACCCACCGAACTGTCGTTATTCAACTATGACAGGGTAAAATCGGTTTTGCATTCTATCACCCCTTTAACACATTTTCCTCAGATGGTAAGTGTAAAGAGAAAATAGGCTATAAATTCAAAACTTAGCCAACTCATCATGAGGAAATGCCATAATGAAAGTGCAAAAATAGAAAATATCCAACATCTGTGTGTCCCTGATAAACTGAGAGTTACTCGCTCTCGCTACAGTCCCCGTATATTATCTTCATTTTGCACTCCCGGTTAGCGTTCAAGAAAATGTCCACTGCTTTACCGCGTTGCACATCACAACAACTACAACTTGTTTACCCACACCACCCCCTGCTGCATATCTGATGTAATTACATGCATATCTGATACATTGCCACTACTTAATTACTGAACCATAGCCACAGATGAAATAATATTCTACAACAATGAGCCACGTTGATTAGTAGTTTTGATGGTCGAATATTCAAATAGTCAAAACCCCTAGTGAGTAATGGCCTTAATAACACATGAGGTGGACATCTACAGCCCGAAATTATGACACCATATTAGCTTCCCTGGCATTTTTTAGGACTCATACTCTACTTCATTATACGCTAAATATTATGGAGGCTTTAAAGCAGGAGTTGGCTGCAAATAATCCATCAGAATGCTAACACATCCCTTCAGAAAAAAATTTATAGAAAATACACAATGTGTGAAGCTTCAGACAGAAGACTCCCTTTGTTTACTTGAGTGATTAAGAGGCAGTTAATAATGTGCCTGCATTTCTGAAGGTTTATGTCACTATCATCACCATCCGTACAGTAGATGGGACTTTGCTCTGATTTGCTTGATGTCTACAATAAGTAGTGCATAAGACCTACACATTAACATAGAAATTGACAGTCAAACTGCAAAGCTTTTGATGTTCAGTTTCTGGTGTCAATCAAGCAGCATGAGCAGCTTCTCAGGAGATATGCTGAGGTAACAATTTATGAAGACTGACAACCTGGTTGAGAAGATGTGCGAAAGGAATGATGGCCATTTAAGAAAAAAACTGCCACTTACACCTAAAAATATACATGATTGCCACTTGAGATACTACACAAGAAAATGTTTGACATTTGTGTCATATATTCCCAAAATCACATCTCTGGTGGTCCTGTTTTTGGAGCTCACGTTCAGTCTTTAGCAGCATTTTAATCTCTGTAGTATTATTTCATCATATAAATGATGAAATGTTTTTTTTTTTCTACTAACAAGCATGACTAGGGTGATGTTTTTGTAAATGTTTTCATATGGGCTGACAGGGACTGAAAGAACTGACACTGAGCTTGTGGGATATGGTGTTCTGTCTTTATACTTTGAAGATTTGGCTTTGATAACATACACAGAAGATGGCCCTTATCCACAGCAAATACAGTCTACTTAACACTAAAATATACACCTCTGCATTAGCCCGGGGCCAAGGCCAGCTGGGAATATGCAATGGATGAAAAGACTTGTAAATGTCAGACTGCTGTCTTAATTATAAAAGCCAATATTGGTGGCAAAACTGTTTTTGAGGTAGAAATAATGATTTATAATTAAGCTTCAACACAATGATACAAAAACCCTTCAAGTTTCTTTTAATACAATGGCCATAATCTTAAAAGGTCATTAGTTACTCAACATAATCAACAATAACACTGACAACCTTTTTACACTCAGTTGCCAGTTTATTAGGTACACATAGCTTATACAACAGCAGTAAATCTAACCTTCCAAGTTGCTTCAAAGGATGTTGTTTATCATTTTCTGTGGTGCTGTTGTGTTGTGTCATGTTGAGTGTTTCAAATATTCATTTAGCACCTCTTGATATATTGATGGGGTGGACAAAATATTGTATTATATGACACCTCACTTTTATTGGGCCTAACTTTATTTGGCCTGAAATCTATAGTGGTTTGGCTTATGTCCTTTGGGGCTAAAGTGAATAAAAGTAACATTGTTTCAGACTCCAGGGACATCATAGTGGTCTCATGGGTCCAAACAAAGTCTTATAAAGGCATAAAATATCAAAGCAAAAATGTAGACAAAAAATATTTTTTTAGTAAAGGTTTGAATAAATAAAACTTGAATATAAGTAAATTTGACACAGAACCAAAAGCTAAAACCCACTTTCCACTTGACCTTTGACCTGTCACACTTCTGAGGTATTGGTTACTGTGTGAACTTTGACTCATGACCTTTGAACCAGCCATTGAGCAGAAACCCCAAGGCCATGGCTAGTATCGACCTGCTGTATGCCCTGAGCAATGTGTAGGGACCAACACCTCTCTAAAGGTAATTTGTCACATTCATAAGTAACTAGCTTAAATTCCACCAGGGCTCCGTGTTTCACCAGCGTCTATTGGAGAAATTTCTCAAACTGTCCAGGCTGTTACTACACTTTGTCATGGTGGACACTTGAGGTCAAACATGTACATTTGTAGCTCCATAAGGTGCTCTGTTTATGATGGTGAGCGTAACCCCTCTACCAATGGCCCCACCAAATCACACTGGCAACAGCGTTAATTCAAGCTTTGGAGGAATAGCTTGACAATTTGGGGAAGACGCTTAAAGTATTTATTTTATTTTGGTGGGTAAAGTGAGAATATTGATACCACTCATATGTACAGAGAGCTGTGTTTATCTTCTCTTAACTCTCAAGCAAATACGTGTATTTCCTATAATGTTAAACTGTTCCTTTAAACAAAAACAAAATAGGCTCCTTTGACTGTAGATTCGATAATATTTTCTCCCATCTGAAACCTCATCTTGTTTGACTCCTCTTAATGGTGGGATATTTGCAGACAAAATGACAGAGGATGTTGTTGTTACCTGTAAAGAAAAGCTTGAGAAAGTTCAAACAAAGGCAGAAATGTCTGTGAGCGTATCAAATTCAGAAGAAGAAATTCTGAGTTGTTTGGAAAAGAACAGTACTACAAATACCAAGCTGCCATTCAGTGGTACAAACCACCATAATGACATGGAATAGTTAGGGTGCAACAAACAACCTCAAATTCTTACGGCAAACATGATGCCCTGCAGCCGAAGAATTGAATTGAAAAACAATGACTCGAACTGTAAAGATAGGAATGTTCTCAAGGCACTAATGATGCTTTTTACATACCTTTTACGTGTGCTCTCTCTCTCTCTCTCTCTCTCTCTCTCTCTCTCTCTCTCTCTCTCTCTCTCTCTCTCACACACACACTGTTCTATGTTTCTTTACTGTCTTTATCATCTAATAGGAATATGCAGAGATCCTACACATGTCTTCTAACTGTATTTTATCATAAAACCATTGTGATTCTATAGCATCTGTGTTTGGATACAATGCATGTTAAAATTAGGTTTTCACTTACTGAAAATCAATTTACAATAATCAGACAAAAACACTCAACAGTCATATTCAATCATTTCTTGTGTCATTCTTCATGCTGCTGTGAATGTGGAGCTTCACCCTCTTCAAAGCACCTAAAGCTCTCTGAGTCCTCAGTGCCAACAGGGAGGGGGGCAGAATGTGAGAGCGAATGAGAGGAGAGGGTTAGGTGGATATTTATAGGAATGCCAGAAGAGGTGCGGTTGAGGTGTGGCCCTGCTGCCGAAATTCTGCTAGGTAGCTTCAAGAAATGGAAGTGAGATGTTTGCAACAGAAGGATAAAGTCCGATTCTAACAGCTTTGTCTGTTGTTTGGGAATGCCAGTTGATCCCTTGTGGACAATAAATATCAATCAGTATCAACATCCAGTTGGTTCAACAGAATTTGTTGGAAGTTTTCTCTTAACTTTTACATTTGGGCTGAAGACACAGTGGGCCCTATTTTAACGATCTGAAACGCAAGTATGAAACGCCAAACGCAAGTAGCTTTGTGGGCGGATCTCAGGCGCTGTTGCTATTATAACGGCGGGATAAATGAGTCTTGCGCCCGACGCAAATCTTAAATGGGTTGGTCTGAAGTAGCTAGGTGTGGTTTGGGCGTAACGTGAAAATAACCAATCAGAGCGTCATCTTTCATTCCCTTTAAAGCGCCCATATTATGACTGCTTTTCAACAAGTTAAAATAGGTCTATGAGTTCCAGAAAACATGTTTCTGAAGTTGTTTGCTGGAAATAGCTTGTAGGAAAAGATTCTTACCTCCCTCTATTACCCTCTGTTTCAGTCCCTTTCAAAGTATTCTGTTTTCTGCTGCTCATTGCATATTTATGAGCTGCTGCACATTTACCCACACCCCACTCGAACTATTACCATGGTAACGGGAAGCGCATAGTAGTAACGGTCGAAAGCAATCTGCGCATGCGCATGACGGCTCGCAGCACAGATCGGAGAAAGTTATGGCAGACATGGCGGCAGTAACTTGGCATCCTACATCCATGGTTCAACCGGTTCAACCCTACATGGTTCAACCACACATGTTTGACCCAGAATCGGATCCTGAAGGAGGGGAGTCTCCTCCAGAACCTGAGACTCAAAGAATTCAGCAGGACGTTTCTGAATGGTTAGTCAAAAAATGACTTTGTATTTTTTTGGGAACTTAGCTAGATATTAGTCAGTGTTGTATCTCCACAAAGGTAGTCTAGCCAGCTAGTGCCAAGCCAGAAGCTATCATCTGTCTCTATAAGTTACGCAATTATTTATGAAACTTATTTAATTTTTATTCACACAATAGTTAGAAGTTAACTAGATTTTGCTTCTTGTTCACAAAACGTAGTTATGTGTTGTAAGTTTCAAGTTACCAAAATTGTCATCCATATGGGTTTGCATTGTAAACATTGAGAAAGCCTAGCGCTACTATTCACCTATTTAACTCAAGCTGAGATAAAGTACTAGCTTGCTAGAGCAGCTCATTAAAATGTAAAACGTGGGTGCTGTAATTAGTTGTAAATACCAGGTTTATTTCTTTAGCTTTATACATGCATGATTTTTTATTTTATTTTTTAGGTGCACTTGTGGAAATTGTGCAACAATGCCATCAGAGCCTGAGAATGTATGCTGCCAGGAGGTGCCACAGGTAACATCATCTTTCCTAAACTTATGTTTGCAATATATGATTGCAGACAACATGCCACTGCAGATACTTACCTTATTTTATGCAAACTAGGTTATAAGACGGCTGCAGCAGCTGGATGAAAGGCCTCCATGCATGATAGACCATCCAGGTTTAGAACCTGTTTGCCTAAATGTGTTCTCACTGCAGAACGCATGCAACATTTACAGGGCTGACTACGGTCCTCTACAGTTATGGGGGATAGAGCAGTGAGTTTCATCTGTAATAACCTACTTACATTCACTGTTCATACAACATAATATACTAAATAGTCAGCCAAAGCCACTATTTCAGATCATATTTTTTCTTGAACATATAGCCAAGTATTTCCTAAGCAAATACTCTATATTACACATGAATTAACATGAAACATTTACATATACAATAAAGATTTATTGTCCGCTGTCAATGTACATATAAATACAATGTTGAAGGATTCACTGAATCCAAATTAGAGAAATGTGAACCCAGACATAACAACCTGCTGACTACCAATGTTAATTTCTCTCAGTCGTTACAGGTTTGTAGCCTATAGGAGCTTCGTGAGCTGGTGCTGGGGCTTCCTTGGTCGGAAGATACGGGTAGTGATTCTCTCGTGTGTGGTTCTTCGGATCCGACGAGAGTTTTCTGACGCCCAGGGAAGATATGGAGGCTTCAAACTCCCCCCCCTTGATTGAATCTGGAGACGTAGCTGGCGATGACCTCCTCCTTGTCTGGATGCTCATATTGTGAAGACAGGTCCGGCGGGATGTTTATCTTCAGAATCTCGTCTCTATACGATGATGGGTCGACAAAGACTTTCTCCATGATCATGTCAAATCATCAACATATCCTGTACATACACATACATACACACACACACACACACTCACACTTTAGACAACTGTTCATATATTGATATTTTGCGCTTTCAATTTTGTATTTTCTCAGGTATTTAAAAGTGCTCATATTATGCAAGTTTTCAGGTTCATAACTGTATTTAGAGGTTGTACCAGAATAGGTTTAATTTTCATAAAACATTTTTGTTGTACTACACATTGCTGCAGCTCCTCTTTTCGCCCTGAGTGTTGAGCTCTCTGTTTTAGCTACAGAGTGAGACATCTCACTTCTGTTCCATCTTTGTTGGGAGTCGCACATGCTCAGTAGCTAGGTAAGGACTACTAGTCTGACTGCCAGTCAGAAGCAGAGCATGAGGGCGTGCCACTCTAGCAGCTAGGTGAGCATTGTAACGTGTCTTACAAAGTGACCACGTTTGTCTCTGAAGTAAAGGCTGGACTACAATAGAGCTGTTTGGAGCAGTTTGTAAACAGTGGTTTCTGTTGGAGATGGTAAGTCCCTTTGGGGGGGAATTTGGGATTTTTCACTTTGTAAACCTATACCATGCATAAAAACAATATATATTTATATATATATAAGCCAATAATGGAAAGGGGAAAGGCCAAAAAGCATAAGGAGCACTTGTTTTTCTTATTTACTGTGTTAAAAGTACGGTGTCATGTACAATGTAAATGTTTGTGTTTGAGTGAGAGAGAAAAAAATAAAGTTACGGAATGTTGCCTCCGTCTTCACTGGTCTGGCTCTGCACTCTCCCTTCCTGGATTTTGGAAAGCTCAGTTTGAAACGAGGATCCCCTGATGATGTTGTGGCTTGTCCTCGATCAGCATTCTCATTATAATGCAGTGCAGCCAGGTACAGTCTTGGACAGTAAAAAGAAAATCAAACATGAAAACAATTGCAAGAAATGGGGATATGATTTCAAAAAGTAAACAATGTAACAATATACCTGCACAGCATTCCCAGATATGGATAGACCACGTTTTTTGGAGCGAACCGCAGGATGACGCTATGGAACGCCTCCAAAGAGGACGTCTGGTAGTGGGGACTGAGCTTGGCAATGTCCCTCAGGACAGTCTTTTTGGTCAGCTCCTTTTCCAGGTTGTAGAACGCAGGAGTTCCTGCAAGACAAAAAACATAGTAAATCATAGATAATGACCATAATTTCAGCTAATTAATATAAGCAAACCAGTTGAATGAAACAAACCTGCTGAGAGCCATTTACTCTTGTCCCTTGTTTTTCTAATTGTATGGAGGCATTTTGGGAAGAGGGGGTCCTCGTGTGTATGAACATCCCGAACGTGGTTCAGGAGGGAGGTCCATTTAGCCACTCTCTCCGGCCCCGTTTTGGATGATGCAGCTGTCCAATAGATGTGGTTTCTGATGGCTGGAATCCACTTCTTTACTTTCTCACAGTCCTTCTTTTTGCCTATTTTATCTATTTTCTTTGAAAGTCCTACAAATAATATATTTTTTCAAAAGTTAGCCCAATATTAATGTGTTGTCATGAAGCATTATGTGTAGACTTGCCAGGTATAGGCCTACAAGGTGCTTCAGTATGTAAAAGAAAACAAAAAGGTAATATACCTTTCTCCATGTGCCAGACATCGTAGAATTGTGTGATGTTTTCCTCCCTCAGGAATTTCTGAATTTGTGGGTGGCGGTCGGTGACGATGCAATCAATGGTTACACCTTGTGCACCCAACAATGACAGGCTCCTCTTCAGGCCCTCTTTCTCCATGTATGAGCTCCCACCAACCTCATTGCTCTGTCGAAAAAAGGATAAGTGTGGATCCATATTTAAAACGTGTGGCATTGGAAAAATTTGTAATAAGAAAAAGAAAACAGTAAAATTTCATTTGTCCTGCCCACCTGAACCAACTGGAGATCGACAATAGTGTTGGTGTTGAGGTGCATCATGGTATAGCTACCATATTTTGCACAGTGGCCTGTGAAAACATTGTCACAATATTGTACTGCAATGTCTGGTATGTGTTTATAATAGTCTATTAATTTACAAGCAAACATATCCTAGTCTTTTAATTTCCAAAAATATACCTGGAGAGTCAGCCCTCATGTCGCCACCGAGTATGACTTTATCATCTTTGAGCTGCTGCAGCATCACCTCCTGGGACTTCCTCCAGGTGTGGACTATAGCTGGTTCCACAAACATTCTGGCATGCCGACGGAACGTGTCATACAGAAATATCTGCAGACGCATTGCCTTGAACACCTGATGGTAGACAAAAACGACAACAGGTTTTTATAATATTAAACATATGCCAGATACAATAATGGAGCAAGCTATTATTTACTCATTCTTCATTTACCCTTTGAAGTTTGAAGAACGAGGCTCCACTGATGTACACTGCAGCAGAAAGCTGTACGTTCCCAGCTGGTGTATTATCCAGAAGAGGCTGGCTTTTCCAACTTCGGGAATACTCGCAGTACTTGCATAGCTGTTCCACTGATAAAAATGTCCCAAGCCTTTTGGTTTTTACAAGGCATGCACGCTTGCACACAGCACACACCTCAAACAGCTCCATCAGACATGTCTCATACACTATGTATTTTCTAATCGCCTGTGTGGAAGTGAATGCAGCATCTCTGGGGGGGGAGGGAGAGAGAGAGAGGGGAAAACTGTTTCAGCAATAACCGAACACTTTCACAAAAGCAAAATATAGCAGGACTGCTGAAATAGACAATATACGTTTCAGCAAACAAACTGAAACTGATTATATACATTTAGACAAAGACAATTCTGTAACTCACGACATGACTGTTGACTCTGTCAAAGTTGAGACAGTCTGCAGGGTCATAGGTTGTGTCCGGCCCTTGAGAAGTGACAATTGAGCTCCCCTCGAAAGGGTCCTCCTCCTCCTCCTCCTCCTCCAGGCGAGGTCTCTTAGACGGTCGCTTTATGGGTGTTGAGCTTAGATAAGGGAGTGGGTCTATGAAGGGATCAGTGGATGTGCCAAAGTCCTTGCAGGACACAGTAGCCTGTACAGCTGTAACAAAAGTATATTTTCTATAATAAAAAGGCATTCTTAGTTGTAAAACATGACAGCACTGTCATAGTATAAATTCAAGCAATAAAGGCTGCAACAGCTCATTGTAACACTTGATCAAAAGGAATTTGCAATCTATAAAACTACAAACCTTCACTTTTGTAATGTGAACGAAGAGTCCTAGAAGAGAGTTGTGTGCCAACACTCTGTGTTTGAAGGGGCTCAGTCTGGCAGCCGATATCTTTTGTGGCTGGTAACTCCAATGATGCACTGGCCTATATAAAAAAGACAAATGCCATCAACTTCATCCTATAGAATGTATGTATTATTATGCCAACAGATACATCAAGGAAAAAAGTATCACTAATAAATCGAATTCGAGTGTAAATAGTGCTGTGATGTAGCAGTCTAAACCATACACTCGTTTTGCCCTGGACAACGGCAACGTATTCCCGTTTCGAAATGTAATATTATAAAATATTAACAAACGCATTTTTTTCGCAAATCCCCGAAATTATATGCGGCGGGGGATGTGTATTGCTTGACCGACTGAGTCTCCGGGTTTGTATGTGAACACCATGCTAATTGCTCGAAGCTAGCGGTTAGCGTTACCTTGTACTATGTGGCAAAACACTAGCTAGCTACAATGTTAGTTTGCCAAAACACTTCTTGGTTAGTTCGTGCAGAATTGCAAAATAAAGACAGCTAAATATTTGTACAATTCGACAACTCCCTTGGATATGAATTTGATGCTAAACAATTTGCAAGATCCGAAACGTAGCTAATACAGTGTTTGGATTCTAGGCGAGCTAATAGCTACTGTAGCTAACTTGTGGTGTGGTGTACCAAAATTGTAGCAGCTTGCTAACCTTTGACGACCAAACTTGTAATTTCAGAGGCGGAGTGGCAATTGGCAGGGTCGGGACTTTCCCCGGTGGGCCGGTAGTGTTTCGAGGCCGCGAGGGCCGGTCGGATAATAGTTATACATTGCAAGTTCTTAGCAACACCATCCGGCGGCCTAGTGTGCCGCGGACGGGCCGCTGCCAATGGCCGCTGCCCGCTGGTCAATAACAGCGGGCCAATAGTCTGTTAACCTTACCGGGAGTTGTTTTGGTCCCACTCTCGACCACACACTTGGTTCGCACTGGACTGTTTCGTGCGCAAAATATTACAGTATGGGAATATTTAAAAAATGCATAACTTTCGAAAGTTACCATAGCTGGTCAATGGCTTTGCAAGAGAAACTATGTTGACTGCAAACTAACTAGAAGCTAATGCTAGCGGTTAGCTACCTCGTTCTCAATGGCAAAAGACTGCTACAACACACACAAGTTCACCCTAATGTGCAAAAGAAATTGTATAGAACTACTTACATGTCCCTCGTCTGCAGGTATCCCACGCAAAGTTGGAATTGCGCCTTCTTTTAGCAAAAGTTTCGTGGCTAATCCTGCCTTGTACTGACCGAAGTTGGAGAAACAGTCCGTCTGAAAGTGGTTAGCACACACCGACAATTTTTTGCCAACTGTAGCAGGGACATTGCCTTCAAAAATAAATTCAATCCATGCCGCTCTTATGTCCTCTGCGACCGGGATGCGATGGAGTGTTTGGTGCTTGTCTTTACAGCCAACAACAGCACAGTTTAAGTGGTGCTTCGACATGGTGCTTCTGAATCGGTAACAACATGGAGGATATCAGAGAAGAAGTTACTGCTGTACCTTGTGGGTGGAGCCCATAGAAGGTGGAGACATTAGGTATGCTCTGTTGGGAGGGGGTGGAGGGTGGGAATATTCAAATTTTTCGGACTGTGATGTCACAGTCCGAGGAGTTTTCTAACAGCTCACCCAGAGACTGAAGACAGAGGACATTCAGAAACCCGTATCTCACTCAAAACAGCATGGATGTTTTTTTTTTCCAAGTTTGTAAGCGTGTGGAAGCACCAGAGACACAAAAGAACACCCCAAAACAAAGAAAAAGTGTTTTTTTCATAATATGGGCACTTTAAGAGCAGGCGCGCTTGTTCCATGGCGGATTGCTATTATGACGGCGGATTTGCCTGGCGCATGCCAGCGGGAGCTGTCCAGGATGCGGCAAAGTAACAAATGCCTGTCTTGGCTGGGTGGCGATGTTGCTGCGGCCTCTCGGGCGCATCTCCTCAAGTCTGGAGAGGATTGCTGCAGCCATGGAGTGAAATGTATGCCGAAAAAAGCAGGACCAGGTTTCTGATATTAATTCTCTAATATTTTGAAGTACTAAGTCAGGGGAAAAGGCCTACAAGTCCACAGCTTTGACATAGTACTTCTAGTCATTCAAATCTGAATTAAAGGGGAACTATGCCGTTTTTTTAGGTTAATTTACCTTAACTGAACAGCTTCAGAGTCATTGGAATGGTTATATGACTTTTTTTAAGTTGAATGGGGGTCATCTTGCTTCCCCCTAGCGCCTGTGAGTGGAAAAAACACCATTGCAACTTTCGGCCGGTGAGCCGCCCATTCAGGAACCGGCTAACAAGGTAGCGATGGAGTTTTTCACACTATCGTCATGGCTGAGCCAGCAAAAAAGAAGCAGAAAGCTAGGAAAGCATTGTCGGAGGAACAGAGAAAGAGGAAACGGCAGACTGACCGAGTGAGGAGTCAGACACAAGTAAACATAGGAGCTGCCAAATATCTATTCCAAAGCTGTAGGGGGAGCTCTATAGAGAAACCTGTGAGCAAAAAGCAAGAAAACAGCGAAGAAATGGCCAAAACTGCATAGCGCCCCTTTAAAGCAGGGAACAGTAGATCCAATTTGAGAACTCAAAAATGAATAATGAGGAGTGCATGTGGAGTTATCAAATGTTAATCTCAAAAGAGATTGTCTCACACCATGACCAGAGTGGGCTTTTGAAAACCCCAGTTTTGACTTCATCCACTGATAATTCCATTTCACTTAACATCAGGTAATATGGGGACAGGCTAGACTATACGAATGGAGCCACTTCACTAGTGATCAGGTGAGATCAGGTCAGATGAGATAGTTCCCATAATACCTAAAAAATAAAGAGTTCTGAAACAACATGAGGAGGTTAATAGACATACATGCAGGTTTCAGTCTGCATGTAAACCCCTTGTATTTGCTGTGCCTCTCCACTAAGGTCAAGGAAAAGTCTTTTTCAGAAAACTCTGGCAACAGAAGTACTGTCTCTGTAGACATTGCTTTTAGCCAAACCAAGCAGAAACTAAATTAATTACAAGTTTGTACGAACGGACTCACAAAAATAATATAAACTCTGTACTTTCCTCTGTTTGTGACACAAACAGAGGTTGTTAGGAGAGTAACTTTCTCATATCGATCTGGCCTCACTAACCAGGCGCAACTCAGTTAAGTTGATGGGTTTTGGATTACACAATAAACTCAAGAAATATATGATGTCTTAAAGAAAAACAAAGCTGAAATCAGATTTTAACCAAGATGTTTAACCAACTGATAGCTTACCTTACACTGTTAAAACATTTTGGTCAATATCAAATTCAGTATGGGACAAATTCTTCAAATGTTATTACCTCTGGAATTAGATATTTCAGCTTTTCGATGCTTTAAACAGTTGATCTTATCTCAGTAATGTGGATATCTGAATTCAAACTGGCATTAAAGTTCTTGCAACACAAGGCATGTTCATCAACCTGCTGCTGCAGTGGTAGGGAGACAGGTGTGCACTGTTTTTCCCAATCAGCCTGGCGATTATCCCTCTGTAAAGGGCCATCGGCAGCAGCAGCCCTGACAAGCGATGGGATTAGTGAGAGATGCAATTAAGGCCTCAACAGGGAATCGTTGTCTGACACACACAGATAGTATTGTGGCTGCATCTCCACACATACATGCATTATGCTCAAACTGGGAAGTGGAAAGCTCACCTTGAGTCACATCCAATGACTCTGCCATCAATTTATTTATTTGTGTGTGTATCAGAGTTGGTTGGGAGCCCGAATGCTTGGTTACTGGCAATTACAATTCTGCAAACTAATTATCAAATGCAAATTAATAAAACTGGTATAGGATTATCTTTGGAATAATACTTTGAAAAATGACAAAGATAAAGCAGTACTGACACGCAGATCCTTTAATACGCATATGACCTGTAGTTCAAAGTATATTTCACATTAAGATATTCAATATGCAAAAAATAGTGGAAAATGAAACCAATTAAGTTTGAGAATAAGTTCATGATGTCTCATATCAGATTCATTTTTAAATTATCTTGCAGGTCATTGCAGCTGAGTGTTCAGTTGCAGTAAGAGCAGAATTTGCAAGGTCAATTTTACTCACTTTGGAGAAAAACAAAGCAGGACTGGAAGTAATGTGGGTAGGGTTGCAAGCATTAGCCCGTGTTCAGATAACTTTAGCCTGCATGCAAACTACGCAGCCATTTTATTCATTCCATTGACGCAGCAGGGGTGTCAATACAGAGGGCGGTCTGGCAAAAAAGTTGAACCTGCTCAACATTTACTGAACTGCAAATATGTCATCAGGAAAGGCAAATCAAATACATGCAAGAGCTCATTCTGGGTAGATTACTTTGTAATGTGTACAGTGTTTCTATTGTTTACCTTGCAATTGTCATGACAAAAGATAAAATGTCTGCCAATTCTGATTGATTCTAAAGTAACTCCCATCAGCACAGCGCTGTGTGTTGTTTTAACATGTAAATCCACTTCAATGCTGTAGCTAGCTCAGCTAGCATGCCAATAGTATTGCACAGGTGGAATATTCTACACCATTATATCAAACACCTAATTTCTGTTCACAAGGTTTTTGTTTTCTTTCCTTCTCCTTGCACTTGTTGCTTGTATTCTTTCATCACGCAGTAATATTAGTACTCCTTAAATAAGAGCTAATTCCCACGACTCTTTTAAATTGACATTTGTAAGACAGCTGCCAATCCACCAGACTCAGTCAAAGCTTGCACCAAAACAGCATCAATGGAATTGTGGTCAACAAGAGCTACTTGAGTGTTTGATGAGGAGCATCAGTTCCACTCATCATGGGAGCAGATGGGTATTCACTGCTCTGCATACAAACTGGAGAGCTAGCTGGCGTTGCTTTCTCAGAAAGTCTTGACTTTGATTGCTCCATCAGCCAACCTTGTACCTCTTTTCATGTCCCCAATGCTCTCAACACTGTTATGTGTGTTTCCAATTATAGCTGTCTCCCTCCCTGGCTTGCTCTCTATGCACACTCATGGCCTCCCTTTCCACACAGTAATACTTTTGTCCTCACTTTCTTCTGCTCCTCTGTCAGTGGATGCTCTTTACACTGTAAGGAGGCGCCGCTCATCCCCATTGTAATGACCTCCACTGAGACCGCTGAAGCTGTTTGTAAATCCCCACTTGTTTGTTGGAGGACTTTGCTATTAAATATAGACTTGTGACACAGTGTAGTGTACAGATCAGCCCCTTGTTATCAGTTTGCATGCCATCGCATAGATGCCAGTATCCAGATGAAGGGGTCATTTGCAAATGCTACAAAGGACACTGCCGCACTGGGCCCCGAAATCTTTTCAAAGCCATTTTCAAGCACTGTAGAAGCTTATAATTAACCCCCATGCAGAGACGTTATGCTACATTCACATCACATACAATCCAATGTGTGCACAAGCTGCTGGTGAAGAAAAACATTTACCTCAGCCTCATAGTGGTAATTAAAAGTATGATGTTGGAATTGTTTGGAAGCTCTATATCTCCCACCTGGTGTCCTAAATTGCAAAAGTGTGTCAACACAGGCAGTAAACACAACCATTAATCAACGTATGACAGCAGTCCAAGCTAATGAAAATCAAAAATGATTGCCGATTATACACAACATTAAAACAGTCGGCTCTATACTCAAAAATAGAACTGACAGTAAAGTCTTGCACGAAGCAAGATTTTTATGTCAAGGTCCAACATATTAGTCTACATCACAAAGTGGGGCTGCAATGGGGGACAACATCCCATCACCATTTGCAGAACTGGGATGCAGAATGAAAGAAAGAAATTTCTCAATAATAAAGAATTATTATGAAGTGTACATAAAGTCATACGTGTTTCCAAATTTAGAAAATGGATGGATCAATGAATAGCTATTTAATGTAACACATTAATCAACGCCATTATACTGTATATCAAAACTTTTATAACAGCATCCTACAGCAGAAAAGACACAGAGAAACCTCATTGCCATCACAGTATTTGCTATTTTTATTGTCTGGTCTGGCATCAATTTTTATGTCCATCAAAAAGCACAAAAAAATATAATTTTATTCATTAATTGTGTTATAGTAGACACACTGAAGTAGTGAGTGAATAAATGTTTGATTCTTTTCAATTTTTTAACAACCATATTAGATGTTTCTATTCCTAATCCAGTAAATATTTGATTCTTCTCTAATATTAAACAAAAGTGTGAAATGTCTCTGTGCTTAATAAATGTTTGATTCTTGTCCAATATTTACCAAATGTGTCTGAAGCTTTGTGCATTTAATGGATGCTATATTTCTTTGCAAATTTAAAAATATATCTGTTTATCACATTTTGCAAAGGGTGGAATTCTCTCTTCTTTCTCATCTTCTCTGACAAATGTTCCTGTTCAACAACAGATGTTGTAGGTCATGAGTTTCACTTTCTCACTTCCAGCTAATGAGCTTCAGTCTCCAGTATCAGTATTTTCTGTTTAATTAGTTTTAGATATAAATTGATACATTTCATGAAGTATCTTTTAATTATGTTTCATAGTATAGTATTTATCATCCTCCCTCTGGTAAACCATAAGAATTGCTAAATACGATGTATCATGTGGCTATTCTTGCCTCAGATAGAAAAAATAGTCTAATAATAGTTGAGCTCTTGAATATTAAGTCCTGAATCTGATAGTTGAGTCCTTGAATATTTTTGACTAGCAATGCACAATGCTGCACATCTGGTGCACTCTAGCCTTAATGCACTTGTAAAGTATGCACCTCATACGAAGTATTAGCAGAAGACCATCATTTTCTTCCTCTTCCAACATAATGCTATGCAACTTTGGGATGAGAAGTTAAAGACTCTGCATGGATGTTTTGGCCACTTGGGGGAAGTGAAACAAGTTGTAAAGACGAAAGTGACATACTAGCATCCAGTGGACACAGAGCAATATTAGCATTCATTTGGAAACGGCGACCTGGCAAATGTAAGTCCAATATTTACTCTTCTTTGGTTTTCAAAAACTCCTGATAAACATATTATGGTAATTATTTTTAGCAATCGCTCCACTATGTTTACCAGATAGTTACTAACTCAATCTGTTTGTCATCATGGACCAAAACAAGGAGCTGAAGCTGCTAAAACCCTATAGAGCTCTGCAGAGTTGGTAAATTTGCTGTTTGTCACTAAAACCCCTTTCACATTACACATTATTATTAACATTGTACATCATTTGACACATTGTGAACATAGAAATGTGAATTAGAACAGCTTTAAATAAAGAATAAAAAAGAAATTATACAAAGAGCATTCTTGTTCCTCCCAGGTAAGTACGATGCCTGTCACTGTCCCTGTGGTGTGTATAAAAAGCCTGCATTCAGAGTGCACTTGAAAGTTTCCCAAAGTGGGGAAAATTGGCCTTCTAATGACATGCTGTCAGTAATGAATGTCAGTTGCCAGATGCTTGCACACAGTCTCAAAATGAAATTGGCACTTTTCTAGCAGCATTCCTGCCAGACCCAAGGACTCGCTATATCCTATTAAATCTGTCACACAGAGCCATTATATGCAACATTGACGATTATGAAAAAAGATCTGTATCGTTCTGAGGGACCATGTGTACTCTGTTGTTGATTAAAAACAAATCCCAGAAAGTCATTGGCATCCATTACAATCATTTCTGGGCTGTCGTCAGCCTGACAGGTGGTAACCCCCACTGACAACCACAGATTCCCTGGCATCTTTAATAACAGAATCATCTCTGTTTTTTGCCACATTATTGCTGGTAAAAGAAATTTTAATTGGCCAGTACCCAGTTAGGAAATTACTTTTCTCTATATCCACCTAATCCTTACCTCTGATGAATCTGTCAATAAGCTACACCCTTCAGGAAAAATTGCAGTGGCTGATATCCTCTCTGGTTTGAAAAAAAAATTGAGAGTATGCTATCAAATACATTGTTTCATTTAAAATGTATGACAACAGTACTTATGTTAAAATAACTGAGTGTAAGCAAATGGAGCATTTGGTTAGCTGGCTTGTATCAGCTGCTTCATTCATGTTTCTCCATTAGTGGCTCTCACTCATGAGCTGTTTGGCTGTTTGACTAATAACATCCTATCACATTCATACAGTCTGTACAAGGCAGCTCAACCTTTTTCATATTGAGTTGAAGTTTTGTTTTATTGTTTAGTTTACTAAGATTGAATGTTCATGCATATTTAGAGGGGATAAATTCTCCCAGCAGAATCCTCATTGCTGCTCTGATGCTTTGAGAGCTCTTTCAGAGTGTTTTTACGCCAGCTGCTTAACCATTTTCCATACATGATACATTCCTAGAAAGAGGTGTTTTCAGAGTCCAGATTAACTGGAAAATGGAATTAGATGTCACAACCTTTTTTTAAGGTATGTAGTAATTGAGGTAAGGAATTTGGTCACTGTGTGTTCTTATTAGAGAGATTTACCATCAAGGCTGGGCACTTTGAGTGACAAAATATTGTACAGCAGTTAACGCTGACCTTTTATTTGGTGCTGGCTTTTATGGTTGCCATTATTGAGAGGTTATGATCATTGCTTTTACAGCCACATTTTGCTTCAAGTTATTTGAAAAACGGAACGTCATTTTGAAGACAACAAACACCAATCATCCTGCCAATACTTTTGCTTGCCCTTGTAAAAGCACAGGATAGTAAACCCTAAGTATAATGAGCATTATTATAGTAAGCGGGCATTTAGTGACTTTCTGACCTGTTGCATTTAACCTGTTCACTTAAGATACAATTTTACCACTGAGATTTTAAGAAACTTTGAATAATTCAAAGCTTTTCTTTACATGTTTTTCTCTTGCAACCAACAAAAGTGTTGGGATCTTAAGTATGCAGAAGGAAGAGGAACAGAACACCCTCTCCAGGCTTTATAAAAAGCAACACTGAACTTCCCTAATTAAACTAAACTCTCCTCTTCTGAACAGTGAGCATGGCTTTGGAAATGTAATAGAGCCTCCTCGGGTCCTCTTTTAGCCTGATATCTGCCTCCTGCATCAGCTACTCTTCTGGAACACTGCAGGCTGCAACAATCAATAAGGAGCAACTTCATAAATTGGAAATATCTCCTCCATAGAAACACTCACTAGTTACCATTTCGAAACAGGCTGGGCATGGTAGAAATACTTGATTTAAATGCATTAAATGCTGAATGACACCACATCTTGCAGCTAGTAAAGGTAATGGTCTGTAATGGTCCAAGGGGACAAACTGAGTCACACCAATTACCTGATAAATCACACAAATACCCTTGTGCATAAAGCAGGTCTAATGGACAGAGTGTGGACTGGAGAGAGAGAGAGAGAGAGAGAGAGAAGAGGCTGTATGCTCTGAGCAAAGAATAAATAAAGCTTTTATATATAGTGTCAGCATTTCTAATCATTTGTTTTTATCAGTTTTTTTTTACTAACACACACACCTCCATAATTCTTGCAGATTTCTGAAACTAGCTCAGCAGTGAGTTTCTATCTTTGACTTATGTTTGTATGAGAACTATGTCAAAACAACTAGATTATACATTTAAATTTTCGCCACAAACATCTCAATACACAGAGGGAACTCTTCACTGGGGGTAGAAAAAAAAGTGGAAAATATCTCGATTCAGAGATCCTTAAGGAATCAATATTTTTTTCAGTGACATAGCTGCTGTGCTATGACCTTCAGGTGGCAAATGAAATTACTGTTGGTCTAAGATAGGAGGCTGGAAAGCATCTTGACTTGTAATGTTAAAGATTGTGCTGCTGGGTGCTCTTCGGATAGAGAACAGTCTTAACTTAGGTCAAAACACAGGCATTCAAAAATGCCAACAGTAGTTCTGTGTAACAGCTTTCAGTGGCCTCACCCAAAGAAAGAGAAGAAATGTAGATACTTAAAGCAAGAACTCAACAAAAGTGAGGGTGAAAAGGTCATCAATATGTCACAGTGGCAAATGCTTGAATAATAATGCTGCTTTATAAATGTTTGGGTGAGTATTGCTACCAGAAGGAGTAAATTACGAGCAAGAAGGTGAGCAAGTGAGAAATTCAATTAAGTCGCCAGTGTTGATCAGTAACCCTATTTACCCCTTTTGCAGTAAGATTAATCTGGATATACTGTATGTCCTTTAATGATCAGCATGGTTTTATTTAGCATGAGAGGAAGATAAATATGTGTCACTTCTAAGATGTGCAAGGTAAGGTGGTGTGATGTGGTGTATCCCTGGAGACAAACTCTTTTCTATCTGGCTGCTCTCTCTCTCCACTCTCATGTCTCCATGATATCTCCATCTCTGCTGCTATCAGTTAATGAAGCCCAGTCTGGAGCGTGGAGCAGCACTAAACCAATCTGCGGGCCACACATGAGGAGCAGGGAGGATTTGATTTGTGGACACCGAGACACTCACAGGGAGTTAGTTTGGGGGGCATCGAGCTACAGTTTACAATCAGTCTATCTTTGACTCTTCATACCAAATGGAAAAACCTAAATATGGTCGTAGAACAGATTGCCTCCAGATTTACTGTATGTAGCAAGCGTGGGCACCAACGAGGCATGTTGCTGAAGTGTAAAAACCAAATGTAATTGATTTGGCAGTAAGACCTCTAAAATGAAACAAGTGAAAAACGTTGGGGATAGCTGGGAAGGAATAATCCCCCAAGGTGTCTGCATTGCACCAGTAAGGAAGAAGCCGAGCCCTGTGAGTAGAAGGTGCAGGCAGGTTCACAGAATTCCACACAAGCCTATCAGTCTGAGAATGACTTCTCCACAGGGAGTGGATCCCCACACTCAGATGTCTGCAGTGAGCTGTTTTTCTCTCAGGGGGTAATTTGTGGCACAGAATAGTGAGACATCAATTCTTTCTGACATGTTGTGTAGAGAAAATAGGAACATTTAAAGGCCTTTATTTGTCATCGTTTCTCCTCAGACAAATTTATTACCATGGAGGTCGCTGGCCTTGAGACACCCAACCCGCGGTTATTGTATATCTTTTTCATGTCAGTGGCTCTCTCTGCTCTGGATTGGACTCTGTAAATACAGATGTATTTGTATTGAGTTGAATGAAAGCAATGTTCTGGCTATTAAACTTGTTGACATTCTGTTGTACTTGCACTTTTGTTATTTGGTGATAACACAGATAATTGCAGCACTCTGCTTTTCTGACAACCATGCTAAAACACTTAGAAACCCCCAAACAAAATGGAATATGGCACAGTGGACAAACTGTTAATATGCTAAGTGAGCTGCATGACAAATTTCACAAAGTTCGAATATCGCTGAGTGCAAATTAGCAACCCTGCAGAATGTATTAAACACATGATACCTAATTTATTTATGTCTTTGATTTCACAGCAGTTCCAGCTTGCAGCAGCTTCTTAAAAGTTGGCAGCAAAGTTAAGAATGAATACACAGTGCAGTAAGCTTTCATGTCAATTTGACTTGGTTTCTCAAACTTCTCGCTTGAGTAAATACTGCATCTGTCTGAGCTGATCTCATCACCAACATTGCATCTAATCCTCCTCCTTAGACATCAGACTATATGATTCTCTTCCAAGTCAGATGACATTCTGGGATTCAGCGAGGAAACCAAACCTCACCAAGACCCAAATGGCTTCCAAGGTGACATTTTCATCTGAGCCCCATACTCACAGTGGACTTCTTTGTCCCCATCAGGATTTCGGCATTGTTACCGACAGTGGTGCACTAATCAAGCCTCGCACGATGTCATCTATCTTTTCCTGGCATATGTACATATGTACGTACACAAAGCTGTGTACATGTGCACATACATCACGATAAACATGACAGACTTAATGCTATCACACACAGTCACAGGAATACAGACACAGAAACACACACACACACACACATTTTCCAGCCTCTCCAATAACTAAAAGAGGTGGAGGAAGCTCACAAAGGGAGTAATGCAGCACTCGGGAAAATGCCAAGTGTCTTATTAGTGGTTTAGTGGAGATGGCTGGGAATCGATGAGAGACCCCACTGGTCACAACACAGCTCTCCCAGAAGCACACATCACGGCACTCATTGTGCACTATCCATCATAACAAAACAAAAAAAGAAAGAAAACTCTTCCACAGCTAAAGACTTTCTACTTCTTATCTCCCTTCTGTTCAGTGCTTTGGAGACGTGAGAGTGCTGCCAAGCAAAGGCACGAGCAACATCAGGAGACCCTTATTTTCTGCTTTGGTCCTTGGAGATGACTCCTCTATTCCACCTCCATACTGCAGAGAACTTTTCTTTATAGAAGTTTTTTAGAAGTTGTTCTAGAAACACTTTTGATCAAGCAAATTATGTATAATGCTTTTTAGTTAACAGCTGATCAAGGAAATCTTGTTTTCACCTTGGTGATGATGATGACCATGGCGATGGTATTGTACACATATACAATAATACACCGATTTTGTACAGCGACCGTGGCAGTAATGCTAGCAGTACAAAGTAACAGTGGCTTGCAGTACTTGTTGGTAGAAATAATTGACCATCTATGTTTGCTGCAGTTATACATATAGCTTAAATACAGCTAACAATATGATTACCTGTAAGATATTAGGTAACTACTAGTCTCGCATTGCAAGACCTATCTTTACAGCGCTGCATGAGCGCTAGAGCATGGTCTGACTACACCGCCCATCTAATCTAGGATAGGGGAAAAAACACTGAATTGTTTGTAATTTTCTTAAACAAGCGAGAGGAGAGGGACATCCGGTGCGTGAGAGACCCGCTGGATGTCAAGTATTCTCCCAGCAATGTACATCTGTTGAACCAGACTAGGTAATTGCTGTACCTACTGCTGTAATATTTCATAGCACACTAGCTAATTGCTATCAATTATTCTGATATTGTTTGATACTCTAAATGCTACACAGTAAAAAAGATGTATATTCCTAAACTGTTAATAATTACTGTGCCTTATTTAATGTTAATTAACGGTACCAACTACTTGTTTATTTACAGTTTGACACTTTGAAAAATAAACATATTTCCTTTTCTTGCCAAGAGTTAGCTAGGACTGACACCACTCTTAAATAAAGAGGAGAATGGTATCAATCTTCTCAATAAGCCTATTTCTCAAAATGGTGAAATATTGCTGCACAAGATCATTTTCCAAAACCTCCAGTTCACAAACAAAAGAACTTTGAAAGAAAAGAAAAAAAAGAAATAAGGCCCATCAAATGTGCGTTGGTGTTTCCTGGGTCTCTCTCTGACCTGAAACTGAATTGATTTTAAAGACTGGTGCTCCACACAGCTGCTGCAAAAATGTCAAATGGTATGATTAATGAAATATTAAAGTGGGGATGTAGTCACAAACCAGTCAAGAGGACACATTTCCATTTTTACTTTCATTCCTCAGTCTCTTTTTAATCATTAGGCAAGCTGTTGTGAACTTATTGAAAGAGATGGGATAAACAAGGTTATTTCACATGAAAGGTGTGCAGATTGCGTGGCAGCGGTGTAACAGACAGGGAAACAGCTGGTGGCTAATGTTGTTTCCGAAGAAGAGCTGCTGTGATTCTGCCCATCTTCCATACACTGTTTTTTTTAACCACTAACACTTTGACAAGGCTAGGCCTCATCATGACTTCCTGATTTACCTTTGTCCATACCTGCACTCAGCCAGAAAATGAGCTCTAAAATGTCGAAGTTGCTCAAGGGACCCATTGTTAAGTGTTATTCAGTCAAGCCAAGCAGCTGCAATAGTTGCCTGTCAAAAACAACCTGGCAGACACTCCACTTGAGGCTCCAAAACCCTGCTCACCTGGGAAGAATTTATTTAGGGAATGTGAAGTGATTTGTGATCATTTCAGGGTTACTTTGTCTTGGTCACTTCTTGTCTTCAGCACTCAGTAGTGACAGAAAGTAATTTAGTACAATTACTCAAAAGTTCACCCGAAGCAAGATTAGTCCCAAAAAGTTGAAAACCACCGAATTTAACTGCCCAACTCTTTTTTTTTTTTTTTTTTTTTAAACCAGCTACGGCTGAATATTACTGCATACATAATTATTTAACTCAATACTAACAATCTGTCAAGTAATATATGTCTGTTTTATTTAAGGTAACGGCCAATTTTGAACATGTAGTTAATGTTTAGCTAAAACAGAACTTGTTAATTTTAAGCAAAAAATTAACAAAAATACTTAGGGTTAGGAAAACATCAGGGATTATTTTAGAATTAGTTATGTAAAACTCCTTAAATGAGGACGTAACGACGTCACGGACGTACCTACATCATGGAATCATTAGCTAATCATTTGTTACTCATTCATTTACACAGTAGCTACCATTCTGTTTACCAGTAACTAATCATTATTGCTTGAATTACAGTCAATCAGCGACTAATCATTAACTAACCATTCATTACTCATTCATTCCTCTTCGTTCCTCATTCGTTCCTCAGTAACTACCTACATTTTTGTGTACCTTATTGTAACGTGTTACCAGGCGATTCATTCTAGAAAGTGACCACTGATTTTTTGTTTCACATGGACACATATCCTGGTCTCCTGAGTGAAAGTCATGTGTTTGTGTGACCCATCCACGACCACAACCTGCCACATGGATTTTGGCACTGTTATACTTTGTCACCTTAATTCCTTGTTTGGTCCCGCGATAACTACGGCCATAAGAGGTTGCCACCTAACAATATATATATATATATATATATATATATATATATATATATATATATATATATATATATATATATATATATATATATATATATATATATATATATATATATATAGATGTATCTAATTTCATAAGAAAACAAAATGGTGGAAACACACCTCTGACTCTGGAGAGGGTGAAAAGTGTATAAATCCTGATCCTGACACAACTATTCTAGTAGTATTTCAATATTTTATTCTCTAGGGCTGTTACAGTATAGGCTACTTTCTTTAGGGTGTTCAATTACGTATATAACTAGACAAACAGCTACGGTCTGCTGCGTTTTTTATGCTTACCACTGTGCCAAGATCTGGATCAGTACGCTTCTTGCCATCCCTACTATCTGATTCTACATTTAGAAATATTGCACAGCAGCACTGTGGCGCTCTGCCTCTATTCCTCCTTCAGCATATAATATATAATGATCCTGGCTAAGAAACACCCAAGAAAAAGATTAATAAAGAACTGTCAATTATTTTTGCTGTGTATTTTGTCATTGCCTTTATTTTCTGTAATGATAACATTTTGTCACTTCTCTTGTCCTGCCTTATGGGGACAATGAGTGTCTTCTTCACACTTTCCTTATCAGAAATCCATCTGTCGCTGTTATTAGATTGTCAGACACGATTTAGAGCAATATCAACAGAAGAATAGAGCTTTCTTCCTGAATAATGAGTGTTTGTCTGCATGTGTGTTTGGGATAGAAATTGTGTAATTTCCAGCTCCAGTCCCCCTAATGTTTGTGTTAGCAGCAAAAAGACGGTCGGTTAGTCATTTTTAGAATTTTTCTCCTCCATCTCATGTAGCCTATAATTTGCCAAATACCTAAATTGTGGCACACACACTTTTAGGTTGTTAGTCTTGCTCCACAGGTTTTAAACATGTCCAGAATATTATGTTACGATTTGCTACAGTTACCATGTCAGATAGATAAAAACAAGGGGTAAGAGGGTGCACAGGTCACTTATGAAGATGGGGGTAAAGTCCGGGTCCAGTTAGTCAATCCTTTCAATTTCACAAGACTGGTATGATGGTGGCTTCATCCATGGAGACAAAACAGGGAACCTCATGTAGCACCATTACAGTAATAAAATCAAATTGTACTTATTATACAACACAGTCTTAAAGAAACGCATTTTGGAAGATACTGTTATACTAAATTTCTTATTATGGGGTTCATTTAGAAGATCAATACTACTCTCATAACTGTCCGTTAGATGTAAAGCTACAGCCAAGAAACAGTTAGTTTAGATTATAGACTGGAGACAGCTATAGGGAGTCACTATGAGGTTGCAAGTCTACCAGCAGAGACTCCAGGAAGTCACTGTGCTTGTTTTAAACATAGACTGTATAAACATTTGATTTTTGTACTGACAGCTGGCTGTTTCTGGGTTTCCAGTCTTTGTTAAGCTAAGCTAACCGTCTCCTGGCTGTAGATTCATAATTTACTTTTAGCTGCTCCAACATTCATTCCACTGGTCTCACAACACTTGTGCCACTACTCACTGATGTTTTCAGTTTTGACTTGAAAATACTGTAAATGTCATAATCTAAGTGGTAGCTATGACAGGGATCAACATTTAGCATGTTAGCATGGTTAACATCAAACTCAAAGTGCATGCCAACTTAACATAAAGCACAAAGTGCAGATGAGGCTGACAGAAAATCAGATTTTCTATCATGAAATAAAGTATTTGATAAGTGTAGATTTTGATCTGTTGCTGGTGCTAGACGAAAATCAAATCCTGAGGATTTATGCTTTGGGGAACCTGAAGGTCTGTGTAAAATTTCATGGCAATTAATCTAATAGTTTTTGGGATGTGAAGCAAATTGTTGCATTGATGGACTAGCATTCAAACAGACGGACTGACAGACCGACATCAGAATCCCTGAAACCATGCCGCTAGCAAGGCTAAAAAGGAAAAAGGTTGGCACACAGCTGTACTTTGACAAAGACACGTCCCAGGCCTTACAACACACACAGGGTGGAGGTAGTAGGGATAAAGGAAGGCTCATCCCTGCCATAAATCCAATTTAATTCCACTGTCAAATCAGTACTCTCTGAAGGCACTCTTTCACACGTATTTTCATTTGTTATAGTAACCTTCCAATGTGTTTTAGAGCATCTCAGGTAGAAAAAAACTGTGATGCTTCCCCTAGTTGCCAGATTTTTTTTTTTAAATGCGCATTTGAGACTGTGCCAATAAAGAAACAACAGTATTCTTTTTTTCCAAAGACAACTTCTCAAGAGTGAAGAATAAATGCATAGGCTATTAAGGAAACAACAAAAGAATGACAATTCCAACACTGATATAAAAAGGTTTGTCAAGGGTAGACCGTGTGGTGACGAAAAACATTTAGGGGCAGTTATTGTAGCAAAACAAGCTTTCAGAGAACTTTACAGAAACGTTACCAACATTATGGGCAAATGGAAAATAAAGAGGACAAAGACATTTCATCTATGTCAACCTCTTTATACAAGTACACAAACAAATATGCCATTTCTGTGGTAAAAGACAATTCACATTGAGTTTTTAATGTAGGTGCCAATAATAATAGAGTGTTGATATAAGCAGTTTACAGCACTGAAAAGAGAATAAAACAGCAACAATAGCGATATCCATCAATAACTATACTTTATTATTTTGGAGTGGCCATTACACTTTCAGTTTTGTATTGCAATACAAAATGTCCTAAATGATTTTATGTGTGTTGAAATACTGTATCTGTAACTAGTATAAATGGGTATTTTGTCTCATGAAAAATAACAGTGTGTGTGTTTACAGGTCAGGCAGATATGAATAATGCTACTTTCCAAAAGAGAAAATCTGAGTGTGATTTGTCCATAGCCACTATGCAGCAGAAACAGGTAGAGTTCAACATTTGCAAAGCTGTGCACTTTTTTTCTGAAGGTCACCATAGCCATATGGCTGGGTGTGATTGGCAGTGACCAGGTTGCCGGTGAGGCTGAGCATCAAGCCTCCCTCAGCAGGCCACTATCACTGCTGCATCTTTGACTTAATCTCAATCCTTTGAATCATTTGTACACCGTAGCGCATTGCAGCTGATGCCGTTTACAACGGAAAAGATAAATCACTTTGGACATTACAATACAAACTGGAGCAGAAGGTTGCCTATTCTTTGATCAAAGTCCTATGAGACCTGGATGGATAGTACTTTACCTGGGAAGGAGCAATGTCTTATCTGAATAACTGTTGGATATCTTACTTACACATGGCCCATTGTTATATAATTGCCACCTAATTTTCCAGCTGCGGTGCACATGGTATGTAAATGTTATGCTTCTTTCAGTCCACCCTAATACCTGAGGGAGATTACTATGTAGGTGTACAAAAGGCCACCCAGCAGCAAAGCAATTGGGAAACGGAAAGCCTGCTGATTAGCATGGCGATCGAAAGTGCTGCAGTGGAGCCAAACTTCAGCTAATCCCACAGCGGCTAGTCGGGTCAGCACCTCCCAATCAAACGCAATGAATGGAATCAGAACAACATCCGTTCATACATTTTAGAAAGCACATGAAAAATGGATGGAATAAATAAGCGTTTTTCTTTCAAGACAATTAAACAGCTGTAAACGATAGATGAAGCCTGCAGTTTAGCTTTCCCTGTGAGACCCGTCAGATGAACATTGTGAACCGTTTGCAGCATGTATGTATGCTGTATGTCAAAGAGCAGAATGCCAGAAGTGATAAGATGCAATATCAATCCAAAGGATTTCAAATCCATGTACCATACAGCAGATGCAAACTGTTTTGAACTTATATGGTAATGATTAAGACATAATAATAATAAAACATTTCATATAGCATCTCCAACGCAATGAACTACATGTTTTTAAAGTTGGTGCTGGATTTTATACAATATCTATTTTGCCACATTGCTCATATCTCATCATACCTGTCAAACTAATGCAGTTGGGGCTAGAGTAGGCCTGCTGTGTTGAAGTTTCTAATAACACACCCCTACACAGCCATGTGTTAGGCTACAACTGAGGTGGGCGGGCACAAACACACACACACACACACACACACACACACACACACACACACACACACACACACACACACACACACACCAACTAAAGTTGCTGATGCAATTATTGCCCGTAGACCTCATGCGGATAAATGTGAGCAGTACTTCTGTATCCCGCTGTTCCCTATTATAAATAGCCTTTAATGAATCGCTACTTTCAAATCTACCCATCCACACTTTGACATGAGTTATGTGTTATCATTGTTCAGAGAGCACACTGCCAGGAATCATCAGATGGGGCAATTATTGCCTCTATCAGTTTAATCTGGTTTGGCCACAGCCCTACATGTTGCACTGAGATTGCGTGGAGGTGTTTGAAAGTTTTCCTTTTTTTCTCCCTCTCACTTTATTTGCTCTCTCGACTTCGAAAGGGTAATACTGAAAGTACACAGTACTATCGGTATTTTTTTGTATAATTGTTTTTTATGTTACTTTATCGACTGTGTGTTTATATTGATTCTGACTAATAAGACGTGTTTTTAGATATATACGATTTGCGATCTAACACCGCCTACTTCCTCGCTATAGAGATAATCAGCCGCTTATTTGTGAACATCCCGTTTAACTCCTTGCTAGTTTCTGGAATCGGAAGTAAAGGTCTTTAAGGGTCCAAAATGTCTGATCTAAAATACTACATGGAAAACCTAATTATATCCAACAGACATACAATAATTTTGAAAATGAAAAGGTAAGAGACCTGATCAGAAAGAGACCCGACCACAGTCAGGCTTGATCCAAGAAGTTCAGAATTTGGCTGACCTAACAGACTGGCACCAATACAGCCCACAGCATGATACGCCATCAATTAACAAACAGCCAGAGTCAAATAGAATAATACATCCGCGTTACAAACACACATTTCTTCTGATAATTGTCGCACCATGTGATTGCTGATAGTGGGTCCACTCAGATCCACTTAAAGACCTAAGTTCAGTGTACACCAGTTCTGTTATTCTGCAACAGCCGTGGATTTAATCAAACTAACCACAGTGGATATGGAGTCTATAATTGCACCTTGACTCTCAAATTAGAGACTGCAGCTACCTATGGCTGTATAATGAGTGAATCAGCTGAAAGGGAAGGCCTTCATATAGGTATGCAAGCTATTGTGGGTAACATAAAGCACAGTTTGCTGGTAAGAATGATACACAAGTCTTTACCTTTCTGGCATTACCACATAATGAGAATAATTGGAAACAGAACATAAAAAGCAGGTTTCATTTCATTACATTACATTACATGTCATCTAGCTGATGCTTTTATCCAAAGTGACTTACAATTAAGTGCTTTCAACCCTGAAGGTTCAAACTCCAGACAACAAGTAGTAAGTGCAAGTACATTAGCTTTAAATAAGTAAAACTACAAAGAGCCATATGAAAGTGCAGCTTTGATATATATATATATATATATATTTTTTATTATTTTTATTTTTTCAGTGAAACAATATTTTGTTTATTCTGCAGCCTGTTTGAAGCTGCGTGGCTGCAGATGGTGAGAGAACCGAAGCTCAAGATGAAACACACAAGGTGTAAACTACTCATTTAAATGCAAGGGATTTGTGGTTTGTTCAAAATATTGAGCACTCTCACTGTTATTCTGTTTTCAAATGGCAAGCCGGCCTTGAAATCCTCAACAAAAAAGGTTTAATCTTCCAGAAAAACAGATTTTAAAGGTATGCAGCATTCATTTAGTAAGTATATTTCAAATGTTGTTATATAATGATGAATGCAAATATACTTGGCCAACATTTAACTGGTAGCCCACAAGGTTTGCATTTTTAAATATGTGGTGCTTATGTTGTTTATGGTAATTGTCAGCAGATCTGTTTAACCAAAGTGAAAATGCAACCTGCATTACATCCTGTGCACCAGGAGATTGTTCCCAGGAAACAGCCACACAACATAGGCAGTAAATGGAAGACTTCATAAATTGCTTATAGCTTGAATCCCTAAGTAAAATGAAACAGCAACATAGACACATTCATGTGAAAAGTGTTAGGATTATTACGTTCAGTCTGTATTCAACATCCGCCACTATCCCCACACCGAAGGTGCATCATAGCTCAATTTGTGAGGCAGGTTTGGTGCGTCTTTTCTAAATTACAGAGCCGGTAGAGTGAGCACAGTTATTCTGTAAATCACAAACAACAGTAATTATAGCACCATTTACAATTTTGCCATTTATTATTGGAAAATTTAGTTTCTGACAGGCTAAATGGATGTTTCTTTTCAGTATGTTTCAGTTGTCAGGTTGTTTTTGTTTGTCTAAGTGAAGGTCTGTTCAGGTCTGCTGGAGATGTGATGGGCTTTATTGAACACTTCACCTGCAACTGAAGGCACTGATGTAATATACTGCATGGGATAGTGTAATCAATTTGCTTTAAGTTACAATTTTAATTAACCAACCAATCGCCTGGCAATGTTTGGTATACAGTTTCACAGCTTTACAAATAAAAATATTTCACAAGCTGTAAAACAGACTGGAAATACTAGCATGAGAATGAGTCAGGGATAATAGATACAAAAATTTCTAGGATAAATAACTATGGAAAATCTCTCATTGCAATTGCATTGTTGTATCCATTATGTATCCACACATAATCTGTATCATTTAATCCTAATTAAATCATACCCTGGTTTGACCATTAACACTTGATATCTAATTGTTTAATTGTTAAAGAATTAATTAGAAACTCAACATGTACAGTATGTTTTTTTGTACTGTAGATAGGCCACTGGAGGTAACTCTGCACTGAGGATTTGCTGAGGGAGCACCTCACTCTTTTTAAAAGGCAAGAATGGCAAAGAAAATAACAGATGTCTCAAATAGGCTTTCTTTCTTTCTCCCACTGACAATCATTTGTGCTGCAATGTGGATCTGCTCATAGTTTTGCTATTAGTGGAGGTAGAAGAAGTAGGGGCTGTTTCATGACAGTCCAAATAGGTTGGCTTTCTTTTTCTGACAGCGATAACAGTAGCAATACACTGCTCAGTTCTAAAATGACAGACATACCGTAATGCCAACATTGGCAATATGGTAAACTTTGACATTTGTGTGATCTGGTGTCACGGTTTAGTGCTAAAGATCAATGTTGTAGTTGGTGTAGAAAGTTAGCAAGGTAAGGTTTTGTGTTTTTGATTTTCTTTTGTCACTCTCATGTCAGTAAATGATTTACTGAACACACATGAATGTAGGTTATTTGTTTCATAAATGAATAATACAGATGTTCTTCTTCTTGGTTATGTGCACAGAAGGTAATGTAAATTTTTCCCAAAGAAAAGTTGTTTTATGATATAAAAACGATTTTGATTTAAACAAAAGAATTAACTGTTATTGCTAATGATGTGATACCATGCTATGATTAATATATAAACATACAGATAATTATAAACCATTCCTTCTGCATGAACTTACTGTTTAAGGGCTTAGAAAACATTTGTTCAATGCCATTTAGTCAGTCAAGAGTCACCATTGAATGATGCCTGTGAAGCAGTGGAAAGTATTGTGAGAGCACTAATGATGCAGAACAGCAGACTGGGTCTACAGAATACCAAGACTGCCATCCCATGGTCAAAGAGTGAAGCCATCTTCCCTCTGAGACGCACCATGTAGACAGCAGGATATGGCACAGTCGCTAAAATAGGAGTTATTCTCTGTCCTTTGCATTCATCTTATAGGTCGAGCACAATTCCACTGAGTCTGTTTCTCTTTCTGTATAATGAAGGACTGTGATGGTGCTTTATCACATGAACATCCTCATTCCCAACATTAGCTCAGATATAATGAGGGTTACACAGAGGACGGGGGCCCTCTCTACAGAATGATAAAAGACCAGAGAGTGCGCCGGTGACACTGCATCGGTCATTAGCCTGGCTCACTTTGCCCTTTCATATATTTCTAAATAAGTGCCTTCCTGCGGGTTTAACGGACCACCTAATATGCCTACTTAGAGGTGCAGGGGAAGAGTGGGAATCCAGAAAGGTGAGTGTCAGGCAGGTAAATGTGCTTTCAGAGTTGTGACATCTTTAGCTCCTCTGGTGGAAATGCTGCTACACACTTTAAAACCTGGTAATACCAGTAATAGAATTTATCATTTTTATTTAATATAATGTATGTAAAGCATGCAGTAAATGTGGAACAGTGGCGGCTATTAATGTTACAGGCTTAAGTCCCCATACATTTCTCTGCAATTTCCAAGGTGACCACTACATTTAAGAATTCACCTGGTGCCGGCCTGTCTGATCAATACTTGAATATACAATTTTGCCCAAAAGAGCAGAGAAGTAGCAGTCTTATCTCTACTGCACTGCCAACAAAAAAGCGAATGAGTTGAGGCCATGAGGGATATTTGAGTGTTGACACCAAAGGGGACTTTATGCTAAAATAGTGCTGTCATACCAGAAGATTATTTTGCCATATACAAATATTATAGCCAATCATCAACCCTGATCCCTATAGGAACACTACAGGAGATTTCCAAATAAAGCAGAATAAGGTCACTATAAACTTACTTTTGAGTAAGAGAAACACAAACAAGCCTATAGGAATACTACAGTGATATAAAAAAAATTAAGTTACATTTTGGTCCTCTTTCTGTTTGGAAAAGGGTCTGTGCATAGAGGACATGCAGTCATAAAAGTCAGTGGTATTTCTTTCCTTTTACATAACAGAGGGAAGACACTTCCTGCCATCTTTCACAAGAAAAATATGTTCTAAGTGATATACTGTATGTTTTGTCTCTACCGGGTGATGTAGTCACAGAAATTGTTCTCAATCGACTTACCTGGATAAATAAAAAAGGTAAAAAAAAAAGTTTCACCAACCCTGCCACCCCAAGGGCTTTAGCAATGAAAGCCCGTGACTGGTTCATCTTGAGAGTGACGTTCCACTCATCCTGCCATGTTTGAAAAGCCTATACGGTTAATAAAAAACTGCGGTAGTATATCACTGTCAAATTCAAGAAAAACAAGCTGTTGGCACTCTTTTCTAGATGGCAGAGGAACAATCAATACAAAATGAGTAACTGCAGGGTTTTTTGACTACACGGGGGCACAGAATGCCCCAAAGGGAATACAAAAAACAACCATAACATTTCACTTCAGTGGCAAATGCCAAAGTAACTGTACAGCGTCCGAACAGTTAGTAGTGAGAGCACTTTCCAGTATCTCCACCAGCCAGCGGAAGGCAATATGCAGCACTGAACCAATTCACTTTCAACTTAAAATCGGTTTCAAAATTCTAAATCAAAATGTCAAACCTATCTTTCTATGGATCTAATACAAAAATCAAAGGATTGCTCAGTGTGAACTTGTGACATATGAATATAATAAAAAAAATAATGCCCAGTATTTACAAAGAGAAAAAAAAAAACATTTATTCAGCAACACTGTTGCTGCAGCGATTGAAGCATACTCACAGCAGTAGGAAGTAAAAGAAAAAGGGAGGACATGTTACAAAGAATGGTTTAGGCAGTGGTAGAAACATCTTGTTCACTGTAGCACTTGATTAAACAACAGTTAAGAAGTTGGCACCCTCTTCAAAGACACACACACACACACACACACACACACACACACACACACACACACACACACACAGTTATTAACATACAAATTGTACATCCACCAACATAAGTTTGATTTTTTTTTGTGATTTTGTTGGCACAAACTGTTTAAAAATCTCCAGCATGACTCCATTCAGCATAAAGTCCACTTCTTAGGTATTGGCAATGTAGTGCATGTTATTAAAAAGACAAAGCAATAAAAAGAACATCAGAACTGTTCAGAGTAATAAGATGGTATTGATTATAATGCCATTGTGGACCATAAGCATGATTGCCTCCTGGATTGTTATCACCCCTCTAACAGTACGCACTCCAAACTTCAACAGTTGTGTAAAACAGGAAGTAATCTGCACTATGAGAAGGTTAGGAAGGGCCAGGTTACGTGAATATATAATACTCTCTGCACTATAGAATACCAACAAGGAAAACATTGGAAAAACCCCATTACACCCTTCTTTTCACAGCCTGAATATATCTAACAAAATGTTAAATGTCTACATGAAGCTTGCAGTCCGCCTGAAAAACTGCAGCAATCATGTAAGGCTTGATAACAGTGAAATATAATAACCCTGTTTGACAACAAGTCATCCGATTCCACTGATTCTTCTGTAGTCAGAAAATCACAAATCCTTGGAGGAACTAAAATAAAATAAAAAAATAAAAACAGCAGCCCCAAGGGCTCGAAAATGAAACTTCCAGCTATTCCAAACATGCTCTGAAGTAATACAGATCTGGACAGATGGATGAATGAGGCCAACATCTTCAATAGACATGACATAAATTATCACAAATTAGACAGACAGCAGCATTAGAGTTCCTTGTAAATTGATGAACATAGGGGTCTATACTAACAGACTAAGAAGTATGCAGGCTAAGATAAAGAGCAGGTAAAGAAATTAAGAGCACTGTTGACTTGAAAAAGACTCAACAATTCTGGTGTAAAACACACTGAACCAAAGTCAAAGGCAGTATAATCGCTAAGTTTAACAGTGGAGAACGTCTTGAGCAGCAGAGTTAGTGTCAGTGGCAGTTTGGTCATTGGCTTACTATGAGCCATCAAGTCACAGTCACAACAGTGGTTATCTTCCAATGAAACACAGACTCAGATGTCATTCATTAAAAACAAACAAAAAAACGTGGTTAAGATGAAACACTTATTTAAAACCAGCCATTTAAAAAAATATCAAATTTCATTTGAATGACAATGGCAAGGACGCTCTGCTTTGTTCACCAACTTAACAGATTTATTGTGGGTTGTTGTGGTCCATGAAGAGTTCAAAGTAAACAGCATCTTTCTTTGAAGCTCTTCTTGTTCTTCTTGTTCTTTCCCTTTCCGTTTTTGTCTTTGTTTTCTGACATTTTCTTGCCTCGTACTTCACGCATCAGGTCAAAGAATACCTGGGGAGAAAAAAAACAAAACAAAACAAAAAACACTTCTTAACTCTATGATACAATGAATATCCTATATTTAAAAGTTCATTGAATTTATAGGAATGTACTGGGTGTGATGTTTGTGTGTGTGGACCCACCTTGTCAACATTGGCTCTGGTTTTGGCTGATGTCTCGACATACTGGACGCCCCACTCCTCGGCCTTGCCTCGGGCCTCGTCCACAGATACCTGCCGACGCTCCTCCAGGTCCGACTTGTTCCCGACCACGAGGAGAGGGATCTTGTCCTCTTCCGCCTTCACCCGCAAGATCTGCTCCCTGCCGGCACAGCAGAGATGCATTTTTTTTTTTTTTCTCACCAGTTTCCGTTGTGTAAATAAGCGATTGTCTTTTGATCGTGATAAAATCTAACATAATAAAACCAGTTCATTTAATAAAAGTTTTACAGATGTCCTGATAAACTGAACCTCTTCTACGAGCTGGTTAGCGAGATTAGTATAGTCATGGTATTTTGTAAATGAGTATTGATTTTTGGTTTAACCCATTGTTTTTTGGCATGTCTGTTGTCAAAAATGCTCCACGGTGTTCCTTCCACAATTGTTGCAACAGTCACTTGCTGTTAAACGACAAAAAGAAGCAACACTAGAAGAAGGTATTTTTGAGATTGAACGCAACACAGGCTCACTGGCAATTTTCACTGGATGCGAAACGTCTGCGGAACGTCGACGGAGTCATTAGGTTTCCATTAAAGTCAATGTGTGTATTTCCACAGACTGCGGAACGTCTGCGTCCCTACTCCGTCCCAGTTCAGTCAGTCCGCAGCCCTCCGCAGCAGATACGCAGAGCTTCTATTTTTGACGGACGACGGAGAGCTCCGCAGCAATTTAGCACACGGCAGATAGTGCGGGACAGGAAGTCGAGCACAGAAACAAAATAAATATCCGGTTAATTTTCTAAATAAAATACACCGTGCTCACGGCGGATCATATTTCCCTGCACTACACCTTGAAAACACAGCTCAGAGTCGATTCCCCTCTAGTCCTCTGAATGGAAACAAACGGTTGTTGGTTTTGTGGTTCTATTCTACCTGAATTTGCGAGAACTTGTGGGTCCTCGTGACTACAGCTGTCAGTCACGGCCGCAGCCGTTCCGCAACAAATCCGGACCCGGTGGGTATTGACGGACGACGGAGCACGCAGCAGACACGCAGCGGAGCCGGTCTGCAGCCCCTACGCATCTAGTGGAAATCCCCGGTTACAGAGCCGGACCCAAACGCAACACTAACACACCAGTCACTGTTGTGTATCCAACAGCAGTAGAGTCCATGCTGTTGCAAGTGCAGCAAGTCTCCTCTGTGTCTTTAGCTGCAGACTGTTGTACGTCCTGGTGTTGGAATCCTTTCCAGTGAAATATAGTCACGCTGCAGCTTTTAGCGGTCAGCATTTTAACCGTTTTTAAGCCAGCTAACGTTACACTAACATTACCTGCTGTATGGTAACTAAGGGGGTAAGCTTCGCTTCAGAACTCCAACCTCCTATGCCGCCATTTTGTTGCTACCTGGCCATCACCTCCCGTTAGCATTCCACTGACTAGCATTCATTTTAGCGCCACTTGACAGCGAATAACATTATATCTGAAGCGTTTAAAGACTATTTGTCCATTGTTTAGTTCTAAAGAAACACGACAATGTATAAAAGGCTCCATTACCTTGTACCTCACGTTATGGCTCCGCAGCAAACGTTTTTGTAAAAATAGGCTAACGATTGTGTCACATAGTAGAGAAATTACCGTATAGTACAGGATAAGCTTGCAGGCAGTTTCGACTTACATGAGCTGTTTAGGATTAATTACTAATGTTAACTAGCATTTTAGTTAGCAATAATTAACCTGTGCCCATGTTATCTCCTTACATATACCTACGCTCTCCTTCTCTGCAAGATTGGGAATGATTGAGATTTCTCTTGGCACAGCTACCAGAAGACTTACAACTTTGAGACACGTTGCTCACGTCACATTTACGTTGTCTCTCTCAGTTGGAGGCTGCGCAGTAAAGCTGGCCATCACCGGAAAAGTGCTTCTAATAGCCTTCACTGGTCTCCGTCCAGAGCAACAGGGTCTGTTGGTCCATTATATACGGTCTATGATGGTAACTAGCGTCACGCCCTAGGCTGTTTATAAATTGCATAGTGATAAATTATTTATTTTTTTATCTCAACCGGTTGTAATCTTTACACATTTAAATCGATGTTTAACCGATTCCCGATGCATCATTACATCCCTAGCAACGGTCAACATGTACAGGCTGATGTTTTTAATTACTAAAAGGTCAATACCCATTGCAGCCTAAGGTAGCACCATTTACATGTTTTCAGTCCCATACACAAACAGATGTAGGCAGGATAGAGTACCTGAACTCCACAGTGGCAGTGAATGACTCATGCTCTGTGATGGAGAAGACCAACAGGAAGCCCTCCCCGCTGCGAAAATAGTTGTCCCTGATGGCAGCGTAGTCCTCCTGGCCGGCTGTGTCCAGAATGTCGATCTGGACCTCCTCCCCATCCAGAACCACCTTCTTCCTGTAGCTGTCTGCCTTGGTGGGCTCATAGTCCTCCACAAACTGGGGATGAAAAGACACATTCCTTTGGAGATTTTAAAGCGTAAAACACGCCACAAGCAGTATTTACATGCATAGAGCATTGGAAAAGCACGAGCAGTTATTTGTAGACAGCTAACGTGGTTAAAATGGAAGCATAGCTAAGCAATGTAATGGACAGGATCAGACAGAAGACCGCTGTTATGCTACTTGGTACATTACCTTCTCTTCTTCTACAATAGTCTGTTAAGCAACCCCAAAACAACAATGGCTGACATGATAGAGAGATGGTTCATCCAATAGTCTGCCAGGTATTTTTTTTTTAAAGTGCCTGCCCTTTTCCAAACAGTTTTCAATGACGACTTCTAAGATGGTTCTGTCTAACAAACCATTGCTTTACATTTGAAGCTTTTAGAGGAAGTGCTGACCCAATCAACATGTTTAGCAAATAGGTGATGTCTAGATTAGATTGGACGAGACACAGCAAGAGTTTTGCAGCTGGTGCTTTAGGGAGGGAGTTGTGCATTGCTGGCAGCAGAAGTAGCAAGGGGTAATATTACATTGGAAACAATAAAAAAGTGAACTGGTTAGACAAAGAGGTGCTTGTGAACTGAACTTACTGTTAAAAGCCATACTTTATCCATTATATAGCAATTTTAAGCTGTTTATAGGGCGGTGTTGACTCACCTCATCATACATGAACTGCAGGGTGAGGGCTGACTTCCCCACGCCCCCACTGCCCACCATTATCACCTTGTGCAGTGCCAGAGAGCTCTGGTTTTTACTTTTACCGGTAGCCATCACTGGATTCTTCTTTGTGTCCCTTTAACACACTCACACACATGCGCGCACACACACCCACGCATACACTTCCTCTGCACCCAGATACTTTCTGACACGACCTGTGAATGACAAGAGTGGAAATATATCGATATGTACAGTAAATAACCTTCACACAGAGAGAACACAAGTTCATGGACAGAGGACAGTTGTTACTTAACAGTTTTCACTACGACAGTAACTTGCTGTGCCAAGGCACTAGGCTTTGCTCCAACAAATCTTGAATCCTAACCCCCACCCTTCCCATTAAAGTGCCAAATAGCCTACTCATGAATCCCAGAACTTTATAAAAATCGCCATCAAAAGGCCATTGCAGCTGATCAGAAGTAATGAAGCTATCATTCTCCATTGCGAGGCGGCATTTAGGAATGCATTAAAATAAGGCATCATGTGCTAACCTCGTTAAAAAGAAGGGAGATGCCATGGGCCATCTATCTGCACTATATGGGCCCTGCCCTCAGAGGGTGAAAGCTCAGAGTTGATTGCTTTCACCTGACTTCCATATCTTCTATCTCTGTCAGACACAACTTCCAACATAGTGCAAATTGACTACGTTGTAAATGCCTGTCTTAACCTGCACAGCCTTTAGATATATTACATCAAGAGTGTCACATGTGCACAGATTCATTAGAAGACAAGTCAAAACAAGTTGTCAATATGACATCAGTCGCTGTCTATTGGCAGAATACTTCACCCATACTACAAGAGCTATTTTGGTTTTTATATCTTAGACCACAGGATCACATTTCTGAATGACAGGTTAACTCCACTTGTGGGAATTTGACCTGTGATCCTATTGCAAAGAAATTAAGAATATTTATAGATGTATCAGCAGACATTACCATAAACAATGATTGGATATTGGCAAAAACTTCAATACTGCGCATCCTGAGTTTGACCGTAATGGTACACAGTTTAATAATGGCCATTAACAAAGCCATTGAAGGGCTTTTTAATGATCAATTAATCCTTCAAAGACAGGGTCTGGCATTTTTCCTTTCATTGTAATGGTCAATAGATGTACGTGAATTGGTTATTGTGCTGTATAGGTCAGTAACCAACCAGTAACCCAACACCCATTTAGTCCTCTCCCTACCAACTATAAACACAGTCAAACAGTTGCGCATCTGGCGATTATGTCACATTATATAAATATACAGATTGTCATGTTGAGCAGAGAAGCAATAGAGCAAGGGTTGTGACAGACCCTTTGACTAATTATCCTGAAAGTCAGTCCGTCACATCACAAGAACTAGCCTCTTTTTTTCTTTACCTTCTTTCCCCACTATCATTTTATCTCCATCTGTAGAAAGAAAATGTCTGAGTCCCTCCTTTAGGGATGTCACACTAATGGGAGCACTGAGCTGATTCATAGCATTATTCACAATCTGCTCCTCCCTAACACAAACATTTCACTTCAGCTCATACAGCGAGACAAGTGTGCACTGAGAGTTAACCCGACAAGGCAGCGGAAAGACATTAACGCTGATGGAAAAATAACGCATAGCTCCAACTCTGGTGATTTGTGTTTTTACATTAAGGTTTTCATTATAACATGTACAAATTATGTCACAACCACACAAAAACCAGGTACAAGCCCTGTACGATTTCCATAGTTGTTGTTTCACATGAAAATCAAAAACTCCTGGTGTGAAAATAGATCCAATAGAAACAATTTCTACATAAATGTGCAGTTGTGCACGTGAGCTTTTGCACGTTCTTGCAATGTCCAAAAGCAGAGGGGAACATGTGGTTTGCATTAAATTAACCTACACTTCAGTATGCCAGCTATAGTTTGACAGCTGTGGATACTAAGGATGTGGCACCATGGTTCCACTCTCCCCCGACGAGGAAGTCTGACCTGTGCTCTTCCTGTCTTTGTTATCAGTAACCAGGCCAGTGAAAGAGCTCATAGGAAGGACACACACACACACACACACACACGCACGCACGCACGCACGCACGCACGCAAAGGTCTTCACTATCTAAATTATTTACCTATAACCTACTTCCCTGTGTGCATGTACACACGCACAAATCCCGATGCTGTAAATAAAGCAACCGCAGTTAATTAACTGAAGAGGCAAAAATGTATGCTTAGCAAAAAAGTGCTTAGTGCAACTTTTCCAAAAGGAAGTTCAGACCTTAGGGCAGGGACGCCACCATATTTCCACCAGCTGCAGTTCACCACTTTGCATGCAGTGTTATAATGGAGGGCATTGGCAAAAGAGGAATTCATATTTAGGCCTGACCCAGATATGGAACTGGAGTCTGCTTGGTGTGGGTCCTTTTTTTAAAGGGGTGTAAGGTTATGGAGGAGGGGTACAGACCACTCCGGTTGCTAAGCTCCTGAAATATAGATGACACCAGTGCAGTGTGGGCTACAGGAATTCATTAAGAGTCCCTTTGGAGAATGGCCCAGTATTCCCTTCCTGCTCATCTTAATACAACATTCCAAGGTTTCCCAGGACTACAGATACTAAAAGTAAAAGAATGCTCTTCCCCATGTGCAGGAGCAAGGAGTTTAACTGATACAGACAAACCAAGTGTTAACATAGTGATGGTCAAAGGAAACGTCATCTGCTAAGGTGCCTAGATTCCACTCTAAGTGAAGTAGAATAAGTGAAATTGTGTGTGTGTGTGTGCGTGTGCGTGTGTGTATTCAAGATATTGCCACAGTTGCAGAGAGCCTGATGACTCGCTCTCTTTCAGCATTCCTGAGGTCACAGAGGTAAGGGGATTTCCTCTCCCCATCTGATGGAGAAAGCAGGGGCTTTTCTGGCCCAAAAACAACCCACAAACTTCCGAGCACAAACTGAGCTCAGTGCGGCTGTTTCTCTCATCAGTGGGTCAAATGAGTCAACCCAAACATTGTGAGGTGGCCTAGAGTAGGTGCTGTTGAATTGAAACACTGTAATGTTGCATTGATGCTATCTAGGTGAATAATATTGTGTCTAACTGTGTCTCATCCAATTTCTACTGCTCCTAGACTGAAAATGTTCTTCGTCACAAATGTCCAACAAATGTCAAGGGGGGACTGGCCCCCTTGATTCTGGACATAGACCTAACTAGTCATAATCACTACCCACTGTTGGAGAAAACAATACAACCTGGTGAGTCACCTCAGTCATGAGGTTTGTGTAAGAAGGGGCCTTCTGTAACACACAGCAACGGGGATTCAAGATCCTAAGGTTTGTTTGTCACAGAGCAACCAATGATGCACAATTTAACAGCAAACGGAGGCATCGCAGAAATGCGTTTAGTCAAGATACGGCAGTTACTACGGTCACTGTCAGTTGAGATCAGGAAAAAAAGATTTGGCCTACTTGAAAAGACGGTACACAGCAAAGAAGAAGTTCTCAAAAAGCACCCCACGATGCATACTAACAACCCTTAGCCAGGAGAGTGCACAGAGGAGCCTTTGATGAAACCAGGCAGTGGGGAACTAAATCCTCTCTGTGGTACAATCCTTCCTACTTCAGCAACACCAACAGAACTAATACAACTCCATTATAAAGGTCCCCCCTTTCTTATTCATATGGAAACTATCCTCAAGGTGAAAATGTAGTGAAGACTTCACTAATCCCATACGTTGTGGTACTGTATGAAGCAAATGCATACCAGTACATGATGACATTGTGATGCATACGTTTTTTTGGGGCAAGTCTAGGGCTGTGCAATTAATCGAAATGTAATCGTGATTATGATTTTGGCTCCCAATGATCACAAAAACAGAATAATCGAGAAAAACAATTATTTAGCTTTGCAAGAAAAGTTCAATAATTGCAACATCTTTCCAGAAGTCAACGAGTAATTGTATTAAATTATCGTGATTTCAATATTCAATATTCCAATCGCGATTATATTTTTTTCCATAATCGAGTAGCCCTAGTCAAGTCTATAAAACACAACAGCCGACCCTGATGATTCCCATTACTTAAGCATTCCACTGGATTGGTTCTGGGTTGATAGAAAGAAAAGTTCAGATCTCGGCATGCATTCACAAACAAATCTGTTTGTTCCTGCTGAGAACCCAACTGCCCACTACTTATCTCCAACTTGCTATGCATTATTTTCATTTGCTTGACAGAAAAATAGGATCAGTTACGTATCACCTCCGCTATAGTAGGGCCCTGGGTGCTATCATGGTTTACAATTCAGGGACTTGTATTCCATGACAGCACAAAATCTACCTAAAACCCCCCAGTATCCCTCTCCCTAACTGCTCAGATGTGTTCATAGGGCCAATGGTGCCTGCCTGTAAACCTCGCTCCTTGGTGCTTTCGGTTTTATTTGGAAAAGCTTAGAGAGTCAGCCTCACTCTGCATTTCAGCAGTGGAGCAGAGTAGAGGAAAAAGAGGCTGAGTGAAGTGGTGTGAGTGATGAAAGGGATCTCTCCACTCTGCAAATATCCTCTACAAAATTAACATTATGTGCATCATAATCATCATGCGTGGCAAACACAGTTCATCAGGCTCTGGAGATTAACATGCTTTAGTCATGTTAGTATGCTATCGACATTGCCAAACAAGGGGGGAGAAATCACTCACTCAAACAATTGTCTGATTTACATATCCTAAATAGGAGTTGGGAATTCCCAGCAAAAGCACATTGTCAAACTTTGATAGACAATAGGATCTAATTCTTCCTATTTTCCGAGGTGTTTTTACTGAAGTAAACAAGAGGGGGTTGAAATAATTCTCCTATGTATCGGTGTAGCAAGAAGTGCTTTACAGCATATATTTCATCAGATTACTGTTGGGATGGTTGTCGGGATCCCCAGTTAATGACAGCTCCCTGCTGCATACGTATTCTTCTGCAATGGCCAAATGGGACATTTTAATTCCTCAGGCATGGTTCATATAGTAACTGACATTCCTTCCTCCCTGCTGACAGAAAGCAGACAATTGATGGCGGCTAGCTATGCTACATCACTATCTCCTGCACATAATCGCTCACTTTCCAAGTCCAGTAAAATAAAAAAAATCTTACACCAGTTTACTGCCCTTTCACTCCATTTCCACCGCCAACATCATTAGCTGATGGTTTTCTGACTCCTGTCCTAATACACACCAAGAAACCAGGTTATTTGGGAACCTCATCAGAAAAGCAGATGGAGCTCTTTGATAACCAGGTTAGGTCCAAAATGAGGGAAATTAAGTCTTGCAGAAAATGCTTGTCTGATAAATCGCAGTAACAGGAAGGAACCAGAGGGATTAGCATTAAGAAAAACATTCAAGTAAAAAATATCATGTTCGGAACTACAGGGATAAACATCCAGACAGTCTTAACAGAGAAAGAGGAGGAATATAAGGCCAGCTAAGTCTCAATTACAAGACCGTTCTCCACCTCTGTAATTTGCTTGCAATCGGTCTACAACGATGCAGAAATCAATCTGTGCCAGAATTACAATCACAATCCAGCTGTGCTGTTGTTTGCACTGATTATTGTTGGTCAATGCCAATCAAGGCATGGACTTATTTCATTAGGTTTTTTTCTTTGTTCATTAATGTAACTGGAGAGTATTCACTTCCTGTAATAGTCTAAATGTTGTTTCTGGCAGTTCTCTGAACATTTTAACGTAATTAAGTAAATAAATGCTATGGTGGGAAAAACACTAAACACTCGGACGATGTAGTCATAAAAAATATCAGCCATCAATAGTTCCAAAACAAAACCATCTGCATCAGATTAAAAAAAAAAATAATAATAATAATTCCTGAATTGATTTCCTTAAGCATGCCAGGATTGTGCTGGAATCAGCATTGTGCTCATGGGTTGTGTTCTGAGCGAGTTGACTGCATGTCATACAAGACGCGTTAACTTGCTGACTGGTCGACTTGAACTTAACTCACAGGTTTAACCCTTCAACAAACTTAACCTGGGGACACACTCAGGCGTGGAATTGTGGAAGACCTCACACGCAACAGCTAATTTCACTTACCTAGGCGTTTTGGCACCACACACTACACAACAATGATCTTAAGAATCTGTGATCTCACTGAAACCGTTTATTATCCTCCAAGGCTTTTGACCAGCTGCTAATGTGTACTATGACCTTTGGGACTGAGCGCGGTTTTTACGTTTTGCAGAGCAAAGTTGCCAGGTTCGCATAGCCTGCAGCTGTCTTCTTGCAGTCCGGACAAAAACGCAAGCCTTCCCATTCTTTTGATTATGGGTAGTGCATTTAGGCTGCGGCAGTGGAGGTTGCCGAAAAACCAAAAAAATCAAAAATTGCTAACACCAAGACTTGATGTTATGCCATGGTCAGTTTTAAATCAAACAACCTGCAGTGGTCCAGGATGCAGTAGTAGTACTTAGCTCTCATTGGCTAATAAGGGTGTAGTCTGAGATTCAATGTTTACCTCAAACTCAACCACAAGACACACTATAATTATTCAGACAGTGGTTTAAAATGTAATCTTAACAAACCTCAAATTACAAGACAATAAGAGAATAATCAAGAAGTAATCCACACACTATAAGACAGCTTTACCTTTTCATTTTAATATACTGCAGCTTTTTACACATTTGATTTTCAGTTTCATTGACAACAATTTGTAATTTCAATAAGTTATTGTTTGTCATCAAGAATGCACCTGGAGCGTTGGGAGAGGCCAAATTGGCAGTGATTGTCAGCTAGCAAGTGTACAGCCTTAGATGATGAGGAGTCATCTTTTACTTTATTTTCAACCCTTTTTTTTGGAGAATGAATTACTGTATTTTGTTCCCTTCTGTGTAGCAAGTGATTGCCTTGTGTCACATTAGTGAAAGCTAATGTCTCAATAGTGTGGAATCTGTCAACAAAAAAACTGGTCTTAGATATGGATAATATTGCCTTAGCTAGAGGTGTAACATATAGCCCTCAGACAAAAGCCAACAAACACTGACTGAGTGATAGATTATTCTTTGACTGCATGTGCAACTAAATAACTGGACAAATGTGGAGTAGAGCACATCCCTAAAGCATCTCTGAACCACAAAATCCTGAATGTATACCGACTAAGGAATGGGGATGATTAAACAGCTTGTTTAAGTATTTTTTTTAGGTTGTCTAAACTAGGCCTTAGTCACCCTTGAGACACATGAAACTGGATGATGAATTATATTTGTCCCTTTCCCCTGATACCAAAAAGTAGTATTATTAATGAGATGGAATAAGTGCGTGCTGCTTTCCCAACACTATCCTATCCCATCCCATAATCCCCTCAACCTGTCTCCACAAACAAAAAAGGCTGATAAGAGTTGAAAACGTTACACCCATCTGTAAAATGTAGCATCAGTAAAAACAGAACTATTTAGACCTTTTTGTAGTTTGGCACAAGTGACTACATTTCTTAGCTGCCTTTGTAACATGTAATATAGCTACCCGACAGGGATCAGCAGAGGTCCCTCTTAACTGGGTTTCAATAGGCCCACAAGAAAATAAGAGACTTAAATCTTCACTTAGTAGATTGGTCATAGAGGAAATAATATGTGACCATACCTGGCTGCATTAAACCCCATAGAGTGAACTAATACATGCCCAAATGGTGTGGTGGAAAAACACTGTTTTTCTGCTGACAGTTGGGATCATAACAACGTTAGCTGAAGAAACCATGAGCCAGCTTGGGTGTGTCATCTTCTCAATGGAAAAACTTTTCAGCCCAAACTCGTTGGGGTAATCCTTGACGGGAATATACATTACAACAGCTAATTTTAACAAACGAGCTAAGCAAGCATATTATTAGCTAGCTTCACTAAAAGACAAAGTCTAGCTACGTTACATCTGTCAAACACAAGGTAACGTAACGCTCGCAGAGCTAAATCTTGAGTTTACAATAGCTAACGCTAGTGTCTAACGTCAGCTGACCATCAACACAAAAGCTCATAAACATAGACTTTGGTAATACGACTACCGTTTATGCTCAACAACATACAGGAGGACCACGCCGTTTATTAAATTAATGCAAACACATTAAGCATATTCGCTCTCATTATTTATTTAAAAAAGAAGGTAAATTGACGGGAGTGCCCACAAAATTAATGCAAATCTTGTCCACATCACTAATAACTAAACCGCTAGCTAACCTAAAGATTACTTGCCAGCGATTATTAACATGACGTCTAATGTTAGCGTTATAGGCTACCGATTTAACATAAGCATACATGACACACAAAATACGACACTAAAGCAGCCATTGAAACTAGCTAGTTAGTTTACGAAATCCCATTAGGAGTTTATTTGAACGCTTTTTGTTTTAAGCGGTCGTCCCTCTGGGTCCATTGGTCGCTCGTCCTTCATTAAAACAGGTGTGGTACTTTGTTACTCTCTTCTTACACAGCCGTGTAAGAAAACACCCAGTTATTCCACTCCTTTATGAAATTTCTGAAGCCTTACCAAAGCAGGATTTGTATGTCTGCCCTCGGTTGATGTTATCTTGAGGACTGCATTAATAGAGCATTTCGGAGCACTGGTTCTCCAAAAGCAAACCGCTCCTGCAACAAAAGCCCCACCTTCCGGATGTAAAAACTACAACTGACAGGATGTACCGTCATCATCGCCTTTCGTCTTCTGTTTATTTATTTCTATTTTTACTGAAATCATTTACAGAACACAAGGTTGACCCGTTCAATGCAACACCTGACTATTGCAACAACAAAAAAAATCATAATAATGTCCAAATCCATAATTTGTTTTTATGGCTTTTTTGTTGTTGTTTTTTTTTACATAGAGTTCCAGGCAGCCATTTCCCAATGTAACTTTGAAAGAAGTTACTGCAGATTGTACATTTTAATATTGCATAGAAATTAATGGAAATCAATTTCTGCCTGGAATGTTATAGTATATAGGCTAACCAAATTTCCAAAACTTAGTATCACAGTTTGCAATATGGTTAGTTGTGATGTTAAGTACAAAAAAATGTGTAGCGGCTAAATACTTGACTTTTTAACAATACAGTTATATCCTAATCGTTGGCTAAACATTAACACTAGTAATCTGTAACAGTGTTCTGGGTCCAATTTCCAGAATGGTAGCAAGTCAAATTGTGTGCACTTTTCTGTACTGCCTTTTAAACTGGTAGCCAGAGAGCGTGTTATAAATGCTTCACTATTTGTTTCTCAGAAAATAAAAAAGAACATACGACAAAAGAAAACACTATTTCATCCAACAGTTATTGTTTAAACTCTTTGACTGTAGGATGACCACAGCAATTGAAATAGGCAAAAACATATTTTATTTGTGTCCGCCTTTAACACTGACATTATTTTGACAAAACATATCTAACTGAAGTTATTTTGCTGTAGAGAAAATAAAGACAACAAATGGTTCAGTTTTCAGTTAAGAAAACTAAGAAGCCAAAGACACTCTTATGATAGTACGATAGATGAAGTCAATTTAAAATGTACAGTATATTTAAAATGGATCTCATATAGTCTAAATGAGTAACAGTACAGGCAGTACATTTTTTTTTTATTTCAATGCAGTGATGGTGCCCTCTAGCACTCTGAATGAGAATAAGTGAGTAAAGAAAGTAAATGGATGGATGGTAATGGTACAACTGGGTGCTTTTTTAGGCCATATTTATTGAGTTGAGTAAAAGCTTGTCACTATGCTCTCCCAGCAGATTTTGTTAGCACAGGTTTGTAGACATTGGCCTCGAACACAAAAAGGAATATGAGGGTGTGTACTCTTTATTTTCTGTCTATCTTTAATTACAGCAGGGGAATAGAGCACACAGAGCAGACACATACTGTATTTTTCAGGTCCCAGTCCTCTTAGTATATGGCACTGATGAAGGGGCACTTTATGCTCTAGAGCTTTTTCTCACATATATTCTTGGACACAGACATTAAAAGAGCAGAAACTACACTCTTGATTAAACATGTCCTTAAATAATTTATGTTATATTTCCCTGCCAGTGTGAATACAAAAAACTAATTTCATGTAGAGGCACAGGCACAGCCTATATTAGACTTCACTTAATAAAGTTTGAGGATTAGTAAGCTGAAAATTTGCTATGTAGACAAGGTTTTACATTACCTATTTCTAGACATAATCATACATGTACTGGGATTGAAAGCCCCTATAGGTGAGAGGGAGACACTAAAACTAGACAAAAAAACTGTATTGACTGCACTGTTCATATTCAATATCCCCCTCTGGCCTTAATGAGGATTTTGACCTTGCATATTTCCTCTACTTGTTTTCCCACTTTATTCATGGAATTGGTACAAATGCATGCTTTAGATCATTGAGATATTAGAGACCAGGCTAAGTAATAAATAGCACTACAAGAGCTTGATGCACTAGGTTGGCCTCTATGACTCTACTTTTTATTTGTCTCTGTGGAGGTAGCCTAATGATGTGATTGATTTTATAGACCTCCAAGTATAAATGATGAGAATCCCTTAGCGCCATACAAAAGCTGAGACCTGAAACATGTATGTGCTCTATTTCCCTGCTGCTATTAGGGTGAGAGGGAAGTAAATTGAAGAACAGCAGACCTTTCTACTCTTTCTCCTGTTTTAGGTCATATTATGCCCACAGGCATTCCAACAAACATATGCACAATCCCATGTGTTCAATATCGAACCATCTATTTACAATTATATGCTATTAAATACCTTTTGGCTGACAGAAGTAGACAGACAGGGTGTCCCACAGTCTATGGTCTCCCTACTTACTTTAAGCTAAGGCAGCCGACAATGCTAAAGACTTGCTGCCCCAGCCAGATAATGATGCAGGGTCTTAAAGTGAACAAAAAGACAAAAACCAGAGATAAGCTATTGCAGAAGCTGGCCTACCAATTCTGTAACTGGGTAGGTTTTTTTGTATTACTTGTAGAGCTGTATAGGGATGTTGCTGACATTATGTACAGTCAGTATAGAATGCGTCACTGACACATCTCTAAATTGCTGTCAATTCATGCTTTACTGAGTTTATGCACTTTATTTTGTATTTAATTAAAAGTAGCAAGGCCAAAGTCATTGTTTTTGCATTGCATGGAAAACACTGTCTATCCTGCTCAGTATTTATTTTCCAACTACATTTTCAACAAGGCACACCTCCCTGCTGGCATTATTTTGTAGATTAATTTATTAATGTATACATTGGTGCTTTTACTTCTAAGGAAATGATTAGCAAGATAACAGAATAATTGGTTCTCTTCACTTTGTGTTGGACTTGTTGGAATAGCTGCAAAATGTTTGCGGTTCAATAGAGCACACATTCAGAGAAATGTGCACATTGCATGCAAGGTAAAATATGTATTTTAAATAACACAAGTGTTCAAAAGGTTTTGCTGGCATGTATATGCCCCTTTGTGTCTAAGTGTAAAAATTGGGATACTGATAGCATTTGGCACAGTCACTCCTTCAAACTTCATGCAGAGAAAAAAATGGTCTGACTTCCTAAGTGCTAGTGTATACAGAACACAGACATTCAAGGCTTTCTGCTCCTTTCCCTCACTGCAGGAGAGTACAAAAGTTGACCTTGACTAACTGGTTTAGATGAAACCCAGAAAGCACAGGAATCAGGAATCTGCAGACTTGTATGCATAAATAAAGCTGGCGGGCTGATGTGAGACCATAACTCAACCCAGTCAGTGCTCAGTGAGGGGGAAGAAAAACTGCATTGTATTTGTGCAGATGGGAGGACTGTGTCTTCTTTGGCAGAGGATGATCAGATGGTGGGCAGGAGAAACACAGGCTGCAACAAAAATAACCCTTTAGCTTCTTTGGTGCACAGGCTCCACTCCTGAGCAATCATGGTTGCTATAGACTGCCAGACACCTGTATGCTTTAGGTTGTGGCACTTGTACCTTTTACCTGTATAGCTCTTGTACTTATCAAGGCCTACAGCTGGGGCCACCCTGCCTACTTATACATACCTTTACAGTGTGTTTTCTGTTCATATCCGCACTTTGTCTCTATAGGCACAGATTCAATTCTAGAGTGACACCTCTGCTTTCTTGCGCTACCTCTGCCAAGACCATTACAATTACCAAGGTTGAGGGATTCATTCCATATTCTCTGAGAACAATCATCATTCTGGAACTAATGATTGATGACTGTATTCATTTATCAACTCCACCAAGTGGAGCCAGAAATACCACGAGCCTTAAAAAGGCCCTTAGACATGGGGTCTGTAACATTTATGGCTAACTTACAGCTTAAAATAGGCATTTGCAGTATTTCATAGTTGATTTTATTTCGTTGTGCATAAGAAATGTTATGTTATTATGCTGTAGTGGTGTCTTCAGAGGGTTGAACAAGATGTGCACTTAATAGCTCTAATAATGGTATTTCACTGTGTGCTGTAGCCATCAGAGGAGTGAATGTCTGAAAGGGACTAAAACCCTCAGGCTTCAGTGTGCAGGAACAATCAGTTCATTACATTTTATCATTCAGCAAATCCTCGGTCAATTAAAACATTCATAAATGGTTTAAATAACTTCAGCTCACCTCAACTCTTGTATTTATAAAAAAACAAAAATAAAACAAACAGTCTTATTAGCATATGTAGAGTCTATATCTACGACGTTCCACTTCCCAGATTGCTAGATGCCTTTGGATTTCTTTGTGTTGGAATTTTAAACTCCGATGGATTAATGAGGACTATGGTTAACTGCTCCTCAGATCTCTGCAGGGTAAATCCAGACAGATAGCTAGACTATCTGTCCAGTCTGAGGTTTCGGTTTCGTTGCACAACTAAAACAACTTTTGAACGTACACACGTTCCACCAAAACAAGTTCCTTCTCGAGGCTATTTTGCAGAGGCACTGTGACTCTGTCCCGTGCTTAACATCGCCCAAGACTATTGTGTCTGGTTTAAAGAAATGCCAATAAACCAGTATATTATACTTCTTTTTGTAAAAAATAAATACAATGAGAGAGAGCGAGAGAGAAAGCGAGCGATCCGGGGCCATTCATAAAACATTCTGGGCTGTAGCCGGGGACGCCCAGGCCTAACGACGCCTCTGTGTTCTATAAATGTGACAACAGAAAAGGAACATTACTTTTCTGTACTTGACAGCCTATGCATTGTCAAAATACTGAAAATCTACTTTCTTGCATGTGGGATTTGAATGGTTCTTAAGATATCAAGTTTATCATTGGATGCTATCAAACATGCTTTAAAATATTTCAATCTAAATGATGATCTTGTCATTCTGAGACAAAGGACAATTTGCCAGGAGCATTGGCAATGTTCTCCATTTAAAACATTTAAATAGCTTATTATTCGGACGTCCAGGTTGCTCAGTTGGTAACCTGCATGCATGCATGCATACATGCATACATACATGCATACAGTCCCTAATACACCAAATAAGAGTTGAATCTACATCACCCCACTGTTAAATCCCATCCCCTTGGGTGTCCCAATAGGTAAACTGCAATGTCCCTGGTTCAATTACAGCCTGGTACCTTTGTTCCATGCCACATCCCTCGGCTCTCTCTCCTCATTTCTTGTGTGCCTCTACGCTGTCCTAGCCCAACACGGCATCATGACTTTGCGTAAACATATATGGCACTTTCCTTAAGCCAAATGGCGTGTTATTTGTACGCATTTTGAGCTATCCACGTGTATGTCTACGCTGTATACAGCGGATGTAAACATACACATCACGTGGCAAGAACGTGTCGTACTATCGCGAGAACGTCACACGCATGTTAAAAAAATTTAAAAAAAGGTTGGGAAAGGCTTTAGTAAAACAAAAAACCCCCGACAAAAACAGGACGGTGACCAACGTCACACCCTTAGAAAAACAATATGGTTGGGTTTAGGAAAGAAACATTGGGGAAGTCTTTAAAAAAAAAAAAAATGGTTGAAAAACACCACACGCGGGACGTGATCCCAGCTCTCCTGGATTTAAGTCCTGTGTTTTACCCATCCTCCACCCCAACCAACATCCCTTCATACTAATCGCTACTACTCATACTAATTCACACGTAATGTAGGTCAATGGCGGCCGAACGGCATTGATAAACACGATAAAAAGCAATTATGCGTCTTGATAACACGATAACAAGTGTCATACATACGCCACTTTATGAGATCAGTCTGCCTAGCCAATACAGGCTAATAAGACACACACACAAAAAAAAATCTCCCTGCTATATAAAAAAAAATAAAAAAAGTCATCCCCTTTGGTTACTTTCTGCTTTAAAATTAACTGCTGCTGTTTAGCACTTCATTCATTAATTCATTCATTCATACAATGACCAACCATCAGTTATAATTACACATCAAATGTCCTTTCAAAACAGAGGAATCTATCAAATACTGAGCTCAGCTACATTCAGTAAGTTGTTTCATTGGATGTGTTCAATTCCAAAGTGTCACAAACCTACAGAGGCAAATATATCATCTATGTCATCCTGGCGGTCCCAGCCGGTGGTCTGAGATGATGTCGCCTCGTTTGTAGTCCGGGTTCTTTGGTCGTCCCCTGACAGTCCGGACACTGATAACTCCGTCCTCCCACTTTGTCTCTTCAGCAGTTTCTTTTTCACACCCGTTGAAGACTTAAATCGACTTCTGAGCGTCTGCCAACGAGTTGTCAGGCGAGCATGTCTCCTGGTTGCAGCAGAAGCCCGGCAGGTTGTCGGCACCGAGCCGTGAGGAGATGAAGCCCAGCGAGCTTCCTGTCTGAAGGTCCGCAACCTCCTCTGAACGCTGGGGACGAGGACACGTTGACAGAAATATGCACAATTAGCATTAGGAGCAACTGTGTCACAGAATACTAAAGTATGTAATTTTACCTCAACAACAACAACAACAAATGTGTGGCCAATTTATTAGGTACACCTGTACAGTCTAATGCAATCCAACTGTTCTGCCAAAAAGTCTTATTTTATGCATATAATCAGTTTTCTTTTTTTTTTTTACACTGTCACAGAGGTGTTTGATAAGACTCTGCCCCCCTCATGTATGTAAATAGGGGGTACAGAAAAATAGAAACACCTCTAAATATAATGTAGTCCATTACAATACCCCCTCTAACTATGACCTCACTAATAAACATATCAATTTATTTACACATACATTATAAACTTTGTAAAAGGTAGAATTTACGGCAGAGCTGTTTTATTGAATTGTATAAGATTGCACAGCTGTACCTAATAAAGTGGCCACTGTGTGAATATTCTGCATTGTTGCTCTTACTTGTAACCTGCTGCCTCTAAGCATTTCATCCTTTGGCACTTTAAATGCAAGAAGCTTAGAAGACGTTTTTCCTTTGCCATCTTCTGGGACTTGCACCACAGGATCATTTCTTCCAGATGGGCCGCCATGTCTGTGAAAGTAGTAGCCTCTCTCACTTGTTTCTTGAACCTCCGTTTCCTGTCGGCCTTGTGTGTTTTCTGTGGGAAGGATTTGCCCTTGGGTAACAAAATGATGTAATCATTACATAGGACGATTAGGTGGCAACACTGAGCAATTACATTTTCTGCAAATAGTAAAAGCATGAATACGTATTTCATCTGATTTGCTCACATACCTCAGAGAAGTCCCTGAAAACCTTGAGAAAAGGCTTCATGTCAGCGTCAAGACCAATAACTGAAAAATAAAAAAAATAAAAAATCACACGCGGCTACATTGAAGATTACTGTGTAAACTATCAGTAGCTGAGAAAGCTAACGCCGTGTTCTATTTACCTCGGAACTCGGAAGCCGGAACTGGGAATGACGCCATACCCGAGTTGAATGCATTCCATTTAAACGTCGGATTTTCATTGTTTTCATTAGCTCTAGCCCGGTTAGCTATTGTTAGCAACCAGTTGATAACAACGCATTATGCCGTTTTTTGTGCATGCATACAGCGTGACAACATGTCCACAGATAGAAGTTGGACATGCCTGTGTGAACGACTGATTTAGTGACACAAATGAGACAGAAGTGCTTATAACTTTATGTTACTGCAGCTTTCACAACTGTTGATACAGGGGGGCAGCCATGTTGGATTTTGAACTCTGGCTACTGCGAGGTTGTATGAGTTCCGAGCTCGTGTTTCCGACTTTGACCTCGTAAAAAACGAGTTCCGAGGTAAACAGAACGCGGCATAACTATCTAGACAACAGACTGACTACTTTGTCAGCCCCCCTACTGTCAAGCAGTGTGTCCTTTAGGGCAGTGCCATCTTACTGCCCTGCATTAAAATGCATCACACAGAACAACGAAAAAGCTCCACACCTCTTTCAACAGCAACACCCAGGTCTTCTTTAACCTCCCTTGCCTCTCCCTGGTTCTTCACTTTAACAGAAGATTTCTTCTTCCCCTGCTGCTTATACTTGTGACCTCTGGCAAGGGGACCGCGTGCTGGCTTTTTGGTCAGTAAACGGGCATCAGAAGGAGCCAGGAACTGAGCCATATCTGCCGGCAGGGAGAAGTCTGTGAGGAAGGGCATGGGCTGGGCGTTGGCTACTTCTCTCAGGAGCTCCAGGAGCTGCTGATACAGAGTGGACAGGCTGACCAGGATACCACGGGCAATCACCCTGATGGAGCACAAAAGGCAGATATTTAGATTTGTGAAAGATGGATCTATGCAGTTCTTTTCTAAATTTGGAGCTGCCAACATGCAAAGCTGCCTTGTGCGGTATAATTCAACATGTTTTTTTGGCATTTCTCAGCCTTGTTAGATGTGACAACGAGAAAGAGGACTCACCAGAGACGACTGACCATGCTCGTTATCACCATATTCAAGATAATAAACTCCTCCCATTTCATCTGCTGCATTGACAGTCTGAAGCACATATCATTTAAGGACAAACCCACGAGGTGACATCCAGAAAGCCAAGATCGCCAAACTAAGACTAAAGGCCGTTTTATGTTTCTGCGCAGGCTCCACGCAGAGCTTTCACCGTAGCCTGCGTAAGTGGCCTGATGTTTATACTTGGGCGCTGGTGTGTGCGTTGAGCCAGCGTGTGTGTGTGTGTGTGTGTGTGTGTGTGGGGGGGTATTAGAGCGAGGGAGAAGTGAGAGAGTGACGGCGATTAGCTTCGTACCGACTCTAGAGTCATAATGAGAGAAACAAAGTGTCTCCCCTGTGTTTTCTGACCATGGTGGAAATCTGTAGCAGGATAAGTTAACCCTCTCCTTGATTTCATGTTGTTTATGGAGAAGGAGAACCAGGAAATGAGTCGGGAGAAATGCAATGCTACCAAGCCACAGCCGAGCGACGTGTAGTTAAATTTTTCGAGAGGTGCACGTCAGGCTACGGCGTAGGGTTCGGCGTAGACGCAGAGGGGTCTGCGGGGGTACGCCGTCGGTTCAACGCAGAAGCATAAAAATGCCTTAAGAGATTCACAGTTGCAAAAACAAAACAGAGTCTCTTTTCAGAGATTACGGTCAGCTTACTCTTTATGTTTCAAAACAGTGCCACCTCTGAAAAGGATACGTGAAAGCTCTGCTGCAGCGATTCAATGTGCAGCTCATCAGCTGGGCGGCTCCAAGCACTTTGAGACAGAGCCACTCCAGCATGGGTTGACTGGGGACATCACACTCACCAGCCTTGATGCTCAGTCCTCTATATATATATATATATATATATATATATATATACATACACACACACACACACACACACACACACACACACACACACACAGTAATTACATAAATAATTACAGCCTCCCACATTTATATCATTGTGTTTGTCAGTCAGTTAATTAACCTCTGCTGCTTTTTTTAAACTCTGAAATGTCAATTTACGTTATGCATTTAATTATTTTGTATGCTATTGAAACCCACAAATTAGAAATGTGGGTTAATAGTCTATTTGAAGCTTGATCAAGCTCCAGTACTTTGTTTGCTTTCTCTCATTGCATTTAATTCACGCCAGCTTCCACATACAATGTGTGTCATTAAACAGCAAAGCCATGTTTGATGCTGGCCTGTATGCTCATTAGCAATTGCCAAAAACAGCACATCACACTGAACCAATACGGCTTTCCGTCTACCTTTGAATTCTTTTGGGACACAGGTCCGTCAGCTCCTGAAGAGCAAAATCAAGTTTCATGCTCTTCAGCCTGTTTATGCATTGTTCAACCTGTAAGAGATAGAAGACAACATATGGAACATGAAAATTACAAATCAGTTAGTTCTTTAGCTTTTGTTAGTTCTACTTCTCGGACTTTACAGTGAATCCAAAATGACTGGCATGTTTCCCATCACCAGGCTAAAACAGATCACACATCCTGAAGTGGCCAGATGTGGAAATAACGACTTCCAGTCCTCACCTGCTTTAAACCTTTGAACGTCTTGTTGCCTCTGAAGCTGTTATTTAGGAAGTACAGCAGCTCGTAGAGAACTCGTACCTCGGTTTGAAGAATCTCACTCCGAATTAGCCTAAGCACCTTGTCATTTTCCACAATCAGGGCTTTCACACGTTCATCTGCAGAACAGTAAAAACACTTAAACATCACAGTTTTATTCAACGATAATGATACAAGTACATCAACACTGCACACGTGGGTTGCATGCGTCATATATACAGCCTTTAGCGCAGAGTTTTGCCCTAGACATCACCACGTAACAAAATCAACATCATTATTATTGCCAATCAGGAAGCGAACAACTAATCGTACCTGTAGCTGAGCTGAAATGTACACGGACACTAGAAACCGCACCGGGAAAAGCAATGTTTACCCTGTTCCACGGTTCTCCTGCCATGCTTCCCACGGATGATGCTTCCCTACAAAAAACATGCGGAAGTCAGCCAGCCAATTGTATTCGACTATACTAGAAACGTCAGAGTTCGCCTTAAAGGCACAGAGAACACAGTGACAAGATAGCTTTAGTTCTCACTGAGGTCACTATGGCCCCGTTTACACGAATACGCTCGCGGGTGAAAACGACAAAATATTTTATCAGATGTGCCAAAAAGTGAAACCACCCTCCAGAGTGGAAATCTTAAAGACACTTAAAGGGATACGCCACCGTTTGTTGAAATAGGGCTTATCACAGTCTCCCCTAGCTGTAGATAGGTGGGCCAACGCATTTTTTGTGCATGCATCGTTTAAGTCCGGTGCAAAACCGGCAGCGCCGCTGCTAGTTAGCTTAGCGTACTGAATGGAATCCTATGTTGCCGGTTAGCATGTTGTGAGTAAAAGTGAGCCAACAAAAGACAAAAAAAACAACCTAATTACTTGCACTGAGATAAAAAATGCATTGGCCCACCTATGTACAGCCAGGGTAGACCGTGATACAAACGGTGGCGTATTCCTTTAAGGGTAAAAATGCACTGTGCCAATGTGTGTGTGTGTGTGTGCCGTGTGTGCATTGTTTGGAGCAATTACTCCACCTCCTCGTCTATCCAGACAAAATTGATACACACTTTTGTGTTTTCTCTTCAGATGGTTTCCGTCTAAACATAGCCTAAGTCACCTGTAAACTGTAAGGAAACAAATACACTCACTCTTACAAAATTAGAGGAAAGCCTTTACTTGGCATGGCATAAATGTGTAGGGCTCCAGTACAATCAGACTCAATCTAAATCAATGTAAAGTACCACAGTATCATTAATGTGATATTTTGTGCACAATCAAAGAGTTTCTGGCTGGAGTGGTGTGGGTGACCAGCAAAACAATCTTCATGTTAACAGAGCTAAAGACTTATTTTCGTAGACATTAACAATGTGTTTTTGATTGCCCTGGATCATTTCTGTATGCAATTTCTGATTAAAAAAAGACAAAACAACTTGGCAACATTGTGTTAAAATATATATCCTTTATTCAACTAGTAGAAATAACATGATATAAATAAAACATCTGATAACATAAATTAATCTATTCCCCCTGTTTACTCATCCAGGTGATGACATGTAAATTCACTTCATCCAACACAGAATCCTCCGACCTTCTCTTCACCGTCAGTCCATGGTTGCCTCCTTTTAGCCAGAAAACCTCAACTTGACCTTTCATTTCTTTTATCATCCCTTCAAAAAGGACCTGAGCAAAGACAGAACGCAAAAAGCAAAATCACTACTGGGGAAAATGTCAGGTCATAAAAAAAACAGACAGGCTGGTACAATGATAATTAAATTGAATAGTTAGAATACAGCACATGTAACATGGCAGGACATTGTCCATATGTATTATACTAAATAGTAGAGGACTGGACTATACAATCGCAACAATACAAGCGTTCTGCAAGTATCATAGAGAGAAATTAGAATATACATGAAAGACTATAGGAGAAAACTGTATAAACACGTACAATTCATGACTGAGATTAAGAAGTAAATATATTACTGAATGAGGCAAACTAGTAGCATTAACAACTTACTGAGACAAAGTACAACAAAGATAAGTAACTTAACGCACGTACACGTGTATATACAAAATGAAAATCCCCAAACTGTATGACATGGCAGTCAAAACAGGATAAAGAGCCACCCATCCGTCCTCACCTTGTCACACATGTTGTCCTCAGTGCCTGACACACACAGCACAGGCATGTCTTCAGGTAGCCCCCTGAGATCTTCACTCCGTTGCCGATGGGCGTGCGTCTGTCCCGGTGGGTGCAGGGGGAAAGACAGGCAGATGACACCTTGCACTGCATCCTGTGATTCATCACTCAGCTGCCTGGCTAAAGCTGCAGCAGCACGACATCCCATTGACCTGCCTGTGGACGATTTTCAAGACAAGATATCATACTCAGTGATTGCTGTATTCCATGTTGTAGGCTTTAATAATGCACACTATTGACAATTCTGGCAAGACCTGGAAATGTTTATGGGCAGATTGATTTACCAATACTGAAAATTATAACTCTATTGTTATCCAATGTGCATGTACTTTTCAGATGTTTACCATTATGAGTAATTTGTAATATTTCTACTGTTGTACTGTTCATTTAACTTCCCAAAACTTGGGAACTTGGCATGTTCTTATCATATCTTATCCTATTATGATCTATCGCTAGTTTAGTGCAGTATCTGCTGGAATTGTAATGCAAACGTATGCACACAGAAAAACCACTCACTCCACAGTATTTACAAACTACATGGTCTAGACTAAATGTAACACGCTTACATATTATGTGATAAAGTAAGCCTTCTATTGCTGCTTACCTCCAACAAATATATGCTTTATGGTAAACTTCTGTAGAGATTTCAAGTACTCCTAGGGGTAAAGCACAAGTGTGTACAGCATCTTACTGATTCTAAATCTGTAGTAGCACAGAGATAATAAAATAGTGACTGCTATTTTTGAATGAATGGCTGATAACGCTTACCCACACAGCACGGTAAGCCTTCACTCTATAACCCAAGTTTAAACCTTTGCATGTGAAACGGAGACAAAGGAAGCCATGTGCAGCTAAGGCATGTGCCAGAGAAACCAGATGTTTGAAGTTCATGTCTCCACCAGCCCCATGTGTGAGAACGACTGCAGTGTGAACATCTGTTACTGAAGCAGGGAAACACAAGGCAGCATCCAGACACTTTGTCCCAAATGGCACCTTCACTGTGACCTGAAAGCCAGTGTACAGTCAGTGAGCACTATCTCTCTAGACTTACAGTTCACATCATGCAGGGTATTAACAACTATGGGAATGGATTCAGTCTTTTGTGTAAATAACGGATATAAAAAAAGCACCACAACGTCATCAGTTAAAGTATAACTTAGCGTAACAGCTTAAGTTGTTATAACGAGCTAGCTTACGTTAGCTGCTTCTACGTACGCGTACTCATAGAACTGGACTTTTACATCCAGTAAACGTTTACTAGCGTTACTATTTTTGCAGTTGCTAATGTTAGATATTTACCATTGACATATATAAAAGATATTTACCTCGTCAAACTTGTCCATTATTACAAGAGGTTTCTTCTCTGAAATCCGTACATGTGACTGTGACTGACATCTAATGTTCAGGAGGGATCATTACAGCTTTACTCACGCTACCACACGTCACCAATATAAACATTGGGCACAGATGATTTTCTTTTAGAGGGGTCAGCTACAGAACAGCTACCTTGGAACTGGCAGGGGTTGTTTATCTTGCTCTAGGACGCCTCAGCACATCAGATGTTTGTTGACAAATGCAGATTGAATATGCATAGTTAAAGTTAGAGACCCCATGCCTGGATGCTTGTGTGATGTCACAGGATGGAAACCCCACAACACCCTGTTCAACAGCACTTTGAAGTGGCTTTTGCAGTGGGGTTGTGTGCGTGTGTGTGTGTGTGAGTGTGTATTAAACCAGAGATCTTCAACAGGGGGTCTGGGACCCTTAGGGGGTCCTCAGAGTTACCGCAGAGGGGCCACCAAAATAACTTAGTTTTTTAAAAGTTTTTTTCAACATTACTAGCAAATATAAATCTGCCTATTTGTGGAAAAAAACACCCACTCATGATAGGATTACTGGCCTATAGGTAAGGTAGTCCCTAAGATAGCCACCCACAGATCCAGTTCATCTTAAGGATTCACTGTGCCAAATGTATGTTTAACATTAAAACATGATTTATAAAATCATGGATACAATTACTTCAGTAGCTTAGTATTTTATGCGCTAAATAAATAAAAAAAAAAAAAAAGTACATCTAAAGGCTTTAGGACGCCCTAAATGTTATTGTAGACCCAGTTTAATATGAAACTTAATTTTACATGATTAAGTTTTTTTTTTTTTTTTTATATGTAGGGTCCCTGCTCCATCTCTCTTTCAGTTAAGGGTTCCTTGGTTTAAAAAACATTGAAGACCCCTGCATTAAATTGACTGTTAAATGAAAACACATAACTATAACAAAACTGGTTCTTGCACTCCGCTGGTCTGTTCCGTCACTGGCAGGTGTGTGTGTAATGATTGGGTCATGTGTAAATGTGTGGATGTTACGAGAGAGAGAGAGAGAAGCTTCTGTAAACAGTGGGATATATGACTGCTGCAGTACTATTTATTGTCTATTTATTTTAATTTATTATTTTATAACATTACATTATATACATGCGTGCTAATGCACTTCTTAATGCACTTTTTAAGTTTAGTTTAACCCTTAATGGATGGGTTGGCTGTAAAACTGAATTGCCCCTTTGGGGACTAATAAAGTTATCTGAATCTGAATTAACAGTAGAAAAAAAAAAAAAAAGAACCTTCATTTTAAAACATACAAAAAGAAAGATATTTATTTTAAAAATGAGATGTGATGTCCATATCATAGTCATTCAAATAATTAACACTCTTTGGCAGTACATCAGATATGAAGGATTGCTCTGTAACTGGATGACAGGTCAATCAAAGTTCATCCTTTGCCTGAAAAACAAACAAAAGATTTATGTTGCATATAGTTTGGTGACATCACATCATTCCCATCATAGCTCCACCCTACATCAACCTGACTAGAGGTTGAATCGGTCAGCGTAATTGAAAACACCAGTGTGGGTGTGCATTACTTTTAATATATTAGTCTAATATTTTGTTTAACAAGGCACAGTGGTACATTACATACACCAGAGGGAGCCACACTCCGTAAATTGGAATAGTCTGTCTTGAGGTACCAAAGTTAAAACTGTTTTTTTTTCCCCCCAATTACTATTACCAATGAAAAGCTTAAACCCAGCAATGTATTTGCCACAGTTAGAAGCTATACTAGTTTATCATGCCAGAATAATTGCAGATGTAGTTCTGTCAATATCTTTCCAAATGTATCCCAGCTTCTACTTTGCCTTTGAGTTCTACCTCTTTAAGCATTAGGCAAACCTTAGTTGCACTACATCCATGTTAAAGAGTTTAAATGGACGTCACTTGGAATATTCACCTAGTGCATGGTATACAATGATGTACTGTATAGTGTTCGGCAAGGCAGCACGTTTTCAGAGTTGTCTAAAGTGTATCTTTGCAAACAATGCAAGCCTGTGATGTAGGAAAGTAGAGCAAATCTACTAAAGAACACCAAGCAGCCGCTTTTAGCGTCTGGTTTGGGCTCTACTGGTGGCGTTATTGTGGTTTCTGGTGTAATGCTGTAAGCTCAGGTGAGGTGAAACAATACAAAGTCACTCTGATACAAAGGAACTTAACGGTGTGCCTTACCCTCGTTCTGTGGCAGGAACAGGGGAACAGGTCATCACTGGGCTGCTCTACAAGCTCCATGCCTTCACGAATCTTGGGCTCTGTGACCTGGAGTTTGGCATACTCCTATAAAGAAGAACATTGAACTTACAGGCAGTGAAGGACATCCTGATTACACAGATGCAATTACAACACATGTCTGCATCAAGGGAAACCATTTCATCCAGTCACAAATAAGTGCCTACAGTGCATCAGGACCCCGACCCCAGTGCGAGTGACTGCAATTGTAGAAATGTTACCTGAAAAAGTTTGTAGTAGTAACAGAATATGCTGTTCCCCATAAGATAATTGCGGGCAAACTGCTGACCCGCCAGTGCAATTTTCAGTGCCTGAAAGACAGCAAAAATCCAAGCAACTGGGTTATTTTTTTTTTTTTAACCCTTGTGTTGTCAACCTTGAAATAAACTTTTTTCAACGTTTGAGATGCCTTTTTTAGCTTTTTCCAAGGTTTTAAATTGTAAAAATTTTCTTATACACATTTTCAGCGTTTATTTCTATGTCCCATATTTTCTGATATAAAACAAAAATTGAAAACGGGTCAATGTGACCTGAAGTCAACGCAAGGGTTAAATGACACCAACACAGATAAGAGAAAATATACTCCATTCTGACGAAATGTTACAAAGTCATCTATGTTAATTTTAAAGGTCTAATGTGTAGGAATTTCTCCCATCTAGCGTTGAGATCATATATCGCAATCAACTCTCTCGCACCACGCAGTTCAAAGTACGTATTACAGCTATGGTAGCCGTTTGGCGCCTCTTTCAATCCCCTTTTCCTTCATTAGGTCTTTCCATCTTTGGAAGGCAGCTCCAATGTTCACTCTTTTTATGATGACGCCATTCTCTTGCTCTTTTCAATATCCTTTTTTCTTTTTTTCTGGGCAAAGAAGAAGACTCCTGTTCCTGATGTTTAGATTTTGAATACGTGTGGTCCTCCAGGTTTCCTTCTTCAAACTTTCCCGGGGTCGGGAAGCTACGATACCCATTAGCAGCATTAGCAGCACCTGTGAGTTTATCATGTTACAGCGAAAATACAAAAGGCGGAGCAGTATATCCTGTATGTCCCTTACCGGCTAACGTATTTCAAGATGGCGCATGAATATGGAGCGTCTACCCCAGTTCATGCAAATGTAAAATTTCAAGCCAAAAGGAATACTTGGAATTGATGGTGGTGGTAAATATTCATGAAAAAGGACAAGTTTGTGAATGGGCAACACAGATTTTGATAATGAACAACTAAACACGTTACACATTGGACCTTTAAAAGAGGCTAATAAATGAGCACAAAGAATCCACTGGATAGAATTACACCACATGTCATAGCATTTACTGCCAAACGTAATGGGCAATGCCAATAATCAATATCATCATCACCTCTTCATCGTGGTCCTGAGCCCACTGGATCTTTTCCAGCAGGTCTCCAAGGTCCGACCTGATTGGGATGTAGTGCTCCCACGGCCGAAGCTCATTGTAGAAATGCTCGTAGTAGCCCGAATCTTGCTTTAGGACCACACTGTCTCCTGCTAGTAGGTAGGGCAGTCGATATGCTGCCACAGTGCCGTCAATGTTTATTTGGTACTTGTACTGGTGGTGGACATGAAATGGAAATAAAAAATTAAGTGACTTTTTCTAAAAATCGACTTCTGACCTGCTTAGTAATGCCAGCTAGAATAAATGAGAACAGTTAAGGACTAAGTCATATTTAACACCATAAAGGAGTAAGTCTTGGCACACTATCAGGCACATCAAGTTATAGCTAATGTGTCATGTTACACAGCAGACAGAGCTACATCCCATCGGGGATGTCTTTTTTGGCAACCTAGATAATGTAAATAGGTCCAGTATTCCCTGGCCCTTGAGCACTTTTTGTCTCATCTCCTGAGAAAAATATCTGGGTCTGTATTTTCCTTACCAGACACTATTTACTTAGGCTCTCTGATCTTTTGTGCTAAGCAAATTGGGTACACTCAGCTTGTCTGAGCTTGTTTGCTGAAAATGCCTTCCGGTGGTTGTAAAACGATTAGCTAAAAGCTGCAAAGCCAGTTAAGTTGTTAATTCTTACTGGGTCAGGTAGCACTAGCATCTCCTTACCATTCCGTGATATTACTTGTTTCACAGTTATTCAAGAATATGACTTAATGAAGACTCCAAGATATTTAATGTTTTAGTGGAATCAGAAACCAGCCATACTGGAGCACGCTCACCTTGAAAAAGTCAAAGAAAGAAACATGTTTGACCAGAGGCCCATAGAGGCTCTCATCATGTTTGAAGAAGAAGAAGTTGGTGAAGGCAGCATCTATCATGTTGGGGTGAGCCCTGGAAAGCTTGACCAGCTCTAGACGTTCCTGACGACTGTCGCGGCCCCTCCAGAAGGCTGTGGAATTCTTCTCATGCCACGGTGGCCCTGTGTTGGCCTGCACTGACATCATGTCCAGACTTACTCTGTTCATTGGATTGGAAGTTATTCATCTCAGCATCGGTCAAAGTTATAGACTCATATGGTATGTAGATAATGACAAGCAGAATCATAAAGCAGACCTTAAGACAGTAATAAGAACCGTAGGTATTATTTTACCCATGTAATGGATTGACTTCATACTGTCTGCTTTACCTCAGTGCCTATTAACTATTTGCACCCTGATGCACACATTTGCTTTCTCTTCATGGAAAACTGCTTCACAAGTTCATTGTTGCAGTAAATAGTATGGACCTTTTTCACAGCAGACATTTTGACTTGTCATAGTAGGAAAAGCACAGCTGAAAAGTATAACCTTAAAAATGACTCAATTCCATAAAGTGTCCTAGTAAGCTATTTCAGTGAGTCAGCATGCACAATACCAGGGCTCTCCTAAGTGGAATGCAGCCATCATTAATGGTTTTTAATACACCTGTGCTTTTCCTACTATGACATGTCAACATGTCTGCCGTGAAAAAGGTCTATAGCAGCTACAGATGACAGTGAACACACCTGGTGAGCGAGTATCACTCATTACAAAGTGAGAATTTCTGCAGGGCAAAAAGTCAATGTATGCGTTATATGGAGAGCTGTTGGCTTAGTCTAGATGTAAAATAAAAATTTGCTAGCAAACTTTCTTTTTTTTTGTTGCTGTCACACAAATTGGCTATCATGCACTGCATACAAATGCATGAAGCAATGCCGAGGATATAATGAGCATCCCGACACAGGTTTATTTTGGTTCCACATTATTCCGTCTGCACTGTGACAGTGCCACAGTGTAGTCTGTATACACAAGCCCCCACTGCCATCTCCTTGTGGAGGAAGAGCATTATTGTAAATCAACTTTATGACTCCAGGACTGCAATGTGTCCACAGTCACATTAGCTACAAAAGAGAGCGACATGCACTCGCTTGTGGGCGCTCCTGGGTGTGCCTAGCCTACTCCTGGTTGCTTGGCAACAGTAAACAGAAATTCTCCGGTGCTACCTTCAAGCACGTCCTAAAAGTTACTTCAGAGGTATTGTTAAGTCACAAGAACGATGTTTTTGGATTTAAAAAAGTATTTATTTCTCGATAAAAGTAACAAAATATGAGGTAAAATGCCAAACATATCAGATATATACAGAAATACGATGTCCTGAAGCGTTTTTCCGCCATCTTGAATTATTTTCTTCGACTACATCCATGGACTCGAGCCACTGACCTACGTCACGCTGCCCCTTCACTCCGATTGGCTGTCGCTTTGTCGCATCGCTCCGCATTTGCATAAAATAGACTTCTTGTATATTTTGGCCTCGCCTTGCTTGTGGCAGCGGCGAGATCATCGCTTGTCGCTGGCAAACGGCCACTCCCATTGAAAATGAATGGTAGCCTGTTGCTTTGTCTCTGTCTCTTGTAGCTAATATGACTGTGGGGTTAGGAAGAAATCTACAAACTTTTCGGAGCTTGCAGGCCTACAGGCAGTGAGTAGTTGATACTAAAATGATAACATTTTCAGTGTGATTGGTGCTACTAGTTATACAGCAGTGACTCTGTAGACTCTTGTACAGACTTAAAAATAGAGCTTACTCTACCAACTACAAATCTTTTACTTTAATCTAAAATTGAATATCATATTTTATGGATGCACGGCCTTACCTTCCCATGGTCTCAAGGACAGACTCCGTCAGGTCATAGGTGGGCATGACAATATCTCTGGTATTGTTGGAGCCACACCAGGAAAAGATAGGATGAATCTTCTCAGTGGGTTTCCTCTTCTCCAATGGCCAGTCACCCAGGTTTACAAAGAACTCTATATCAGGGAGCTGCACCTGGACGTACAACACAACACTGTAATGAGGAGGTGTGTGCCATATCATATCGTTCACAATAATACCGGGATCGTTTTTTATATAAAATATGAAAAATGTAATGTCATAATAATGGCAATATTCCGACTTGTTGATGTAAATTGCTTTTTCATTTCACAACTGATAGGTGTGCACTTTGGTGTACTATTTATATTGTATACAGATTCTGAATCTCACTCTGAGTTACTGTTTACAAACTAAACAACCAAGATCATTTTTTGCTTGTTTTTACTGAATATTTGAAGGCAAACTGTTAACGTTTACAACTATAACGCATACACATAAAATATATACATACACATATATAAGAAAATATAACACAATAACAAAACACTGCTGCCTACTCTTGCATGTTCATGAAAATGTTGCGCATTCTTGCTTGAAGACCTCGAAAAGATAACTGAAATATGGAAGTGAAAAAAGTAATGCAATCTTCTGTCATGAACTTTTCTAGCTTTTCAAAAGCAAGTGACAATAAAACGTATTAATGGCATGTTAAAGATTCAAATTGTTAAAATGTTTCAGTATCACACAGATAGTTTAAGAAGAGCTTACCTTTCTGGTGAGTGACAGGAGGATGGCATCCATAAAGATTCTGAAACCCACATGCTCTCCAAAAGTTCTAACGAAGACCTAAAGAGAATAAAAAATAAATAAAATAAATGTATAGCAACATAAAAACATCACAGGAGCGTTCAGGAATAAACTTTTATGCCTAACTGCAAACTCCATCCGCTGATGAAGACCGTGAATTGGGATTGTATTGTCAGACTAGTGTTTCCAGGGTCAAGAACAAACTTTCATTCCCATCGAAGGAGTTAATTCAGTTACATTTGAAGACAGTTGAAGAAATGTGTCAATTGCTCATTGATAATTTACGGCTACTAAAATTTGTTTGGATGCTCTTCCTGCCTCCAAACAGAATGTAGAAATTACAATGGTACTGTAAAACACCGACAACTGATACATTACTGGATGTTCCCATGCAATGTCTGTGGCAACAGGGCTTTTGACGGATCACTATTACAGGAACCTGGATTGATGTCCACAGTGGTATTATGAGAAAAAACACCTGTGTTATTACAGGTGTGTCACCTTGCTCCAGGCTCTTCTGGCCCACTTAACATTTTTACATGGCCCTAATTACTATTCAGCCCAAAGAAATACTACCCGGAATTACTATACTGCCCTTTGGTTAGGTGGAATTTGTAAGAGAAACAGGGGAATTTCTGTAAAATGACTTGTGTGTAATGTTACAGTTAGACCAACATATCTGTTTTCTGTTACAGCAGGCTGATACTGACTGTTTGCTAAAAATTGAATATTCACCACTGCTCCCTAAATCAGTGTTTCTTTTAAAATCACCCACCACCCCGACTGTAACCCTAATACATCATTATTTTTTTGGTATAGTGAGCTGCCATGTCATAAGCTGTGGTATAACTGCATATCTAGTATTTTCAATATGAGGATATTTTTTTTTACATTTGCTGTTCATCTTAATGTTTTTTTCCCCTTCAGTTTGGTTTTTTTCTGGTGTCATAGGTGTGAGGGACCTTGTTGTCTTGAACAGTGTAGTGGCAGAGGCTTTGTCTCTGTCCAAAGCGTTGTGGGATCTCCTGCGCATTACGATCTGGGTCGACACTAGCATAGAGGGCCAGGTCCCTTTCTATCTGAGGGAAGGAGTGAGGACAGTGCATGTCGGCCTCCCACACAGGACCACTGGGCTGGGGACAGTCACAGCCCTCGTGGTAGACTGGACCTGTAGAGGAAAAACACAGACACGTCATGAAGATCCTTTTCTTTCACCTGCCGTAAACATGTGCCATCTTTATCAGGCCAGAAAAACCCAAATAAAATTTTAAAAACACATTTTTTTGTTGGAAACTTGGATTGTGTTCTACCTTTGAGAATGAATGGTGACTTGGCAACTGGCTTGTTCTTGAGCAGAATGTGGATGTGAAGGTCCGTGTAGGTGGCATACATTCTGTAGCGAACCAGGAAGGAGCCATCCTTACGATCCAGGACCTGGATCCAAATCCTGGTGAACTGCTCCACCGGAGACACCATCTTCACTTCAAAGGTGTTCTCACCAGGTGATGTTGTTAAACTGTGAGGGAGAAAACATGGAGAATGTGCTGCTCCTGTTTAAAGAGAGCAGAGCTGGAAGAATACTAGCATGCTGGCACACAAGTGTACCCAACACTGACTGAAGCGGTGATACTGACTAATTAAAAATTACAAGTTTTACATAAAAAATGTTGCTGATATAATTTCATGGCTTCTTGGTATTGGAATGCTGCTATTGTCTCTCTTGTGTTCCAACAGACAACAATAATGTCGTTTTTTGTTGTAGGTATAAATGAAAGTGAGAAACTGATCTATTTTGAGATCCAAAGCATGTGTGAAAGTGACACCCACTGAGTGGGTGTCTCCCACATAGAGCGGGACACCTTCATTGGGCCCATGGGAGCTTTTTGGATTATTGCAGGTTGTCTGATTCCTTGTCCCTGGGTACTCTCACTAGTTTACAATTTCAACATGGTTAAAAAGATTTACTATGTTGACCTTTTTTGTAGTCATGCAGTCTTCAGGTGCTAATAAAAATACAGTGACATTGTCCTGGATTATAGTTTAATCAGTCTGTCATTTTGCAACTCAGACATCTAAAAAAGAACCAAACTGACCCAAATATGAGACAATATTTTTTTATTCCTAGAAATTATAATCGGAAAAGTTGGGGGTTGTTACATTTGACTCCATTCATTTTTTGATGAGAAAAATAAACATGTTGGCTTTGAAGCTTCTTATGAAAACAAACACTGAAGAAAAGTGTAGGCCTAGAAAAAAAATTAAACCTTATTGGGGGCTGCATATTTGCTAATTTCAGAGTTGTTCAGCAATGATAAAGATACCATTGTACTCTTTCTGTAGTTTTAAGAATAGTAATAGACTGTTCGACACAAACCACTTATTTACACATATAAACAAGTTACTCAAACGGTCCTTTCCCACTTAACAAAATCCAGAGAAGGATGCTACGTGGAGCATTTGAAAGCAGCATTGCTTGCCAACAACATTGTACAGGTTGTTGCGACTGAAAACACGTACTGCTGCAACAAAAGCAATTTGCAGGCCTTACGTTACTTACTTTCGCCCCGAGCTGTCCACCGCCTGCACGTAGAAGAATCGAGCTGGAAGGACAATGTTTGTCTCGAGTCCAGGTCCCCATACTAAAGTTTTTGCAGCACTGGGTAACGTTACCGAGTCTGCATGAGCCCCCGGGAGTTCACGTCTGAACAGATCCAGACAAAAGAGCAGCAGCAACCACGAAAATAGCCGAAGAGACATACCTGTCCAGAGAGTCCACTGGTAGCCCTTACTTTTCTCCCCACAGAGGTTCACTGCCTAAACCTGCCATTGTTTGTTTAAAAATGCCCAAACATCAAAAGAATGAGTGTAACGTAACGTTAAAGCTAGCTAACGTTTTAACTGTTCGCTCCGTTTCCATTTGGAATAATACAACACAGCTGTGGCATTGCTAATATGTGGCTAACATACGCGGATAACACTGTTGTTTCAATATGCTTTCAGTGATACGAAAATTACCGTTAGCTAACCTAGTTTTAAAATCCTTGTACACTTTATAACTATCTGCTGAATGAACAGGGGCGTGATAAGCATGCGCGATGTAGCAATTTGATTGGTCACCAGTCCGCCAAATCTGGGTTTGATTGGCTGAATGAGTAATCAACTCATGAATCTGATTGCACAGAAGTCCGGAAGTTAAAGACTTGGCTACCTACCTACTTTTGCCTGCTGGGCGTGTTGTCTTGGTTCTCTTGCATCAACATATTTTAGCATGGAACTGGATGGAGGGATTTGCTCATAAAAATATTTCACAGAATCCAAACCTTGCCATTTTTAGTGTTCCTACAATGTTTTCAGTGGTAGAAATATCATATAATCCTTTGCTTAAGTAAAAGTAGCAATGGCACACTGTAACAATTCTCCATTATGGGTAGAAGTCATGTATTGAAAATGTTAAGTAAATATTATGTAAATGAAGTACTCAATGTAGGAAAACCCCTTTTAGAGTTATACTATTATATCTTGTATCATTTTTAATTGCTAACGCATTCATGTGTGAGAAGTATTTTACTGTAGGTGGTCGAGGTGATGCTGATTTTAATTATTTTATATACTGTTGTGTAATGTAATTATAGTGTTAGATTATATGAATTGTTATCTTATGTTTTGTATGTCAACATCTTAATGTGTAAAGTAACTAGGTATTATAGCTGTAAAATAAATGTAGTGAAGTAAAGAGGTACAATATTTCCTTTTGGATTCTGTGGAGTAGAAGAATAAAGTGACATTAAGTTGAAATACTCAAGAAAAACTCAAGTAATATACTTGACATTTGTACTGGAGTATTTACAACGGTAATAGATTGAAACAGTAAAAAAAAGTTCTGGGCAAACATTACAAACTGCAGTGGATCCAAAATAATCTTGAATGTATATGATATGCAGAAAGATATAATATATTTCTGAGAAATGCATGAAAGATAATTTGCTCACTGTATGCTTCTCATATAAAGCAGGTAAGTTACGCTGAAAGGGTAAAACGAACATTTCTTGAAATAATAATAAAACCATGCTGCGCTTGATGTGCATGGGTGCTGCTGCTCAAACAAGCTGAGAGTCACTGATGTGGAGATGCCCAGATGATCCTCTGTAATTCAGCAGTAAACACCACGTTGTACTTCATACACACAAAACAACAGCAGCCGATGGAGGCTAGTTACAAACAGAGCTCTCAACTGTGTACATCAATCAATGTTTATTTCATTTTGCTTTTGCATCAACATATTTTTCAGTTCTTTTTTTGTCAAGTAATTTCTATTACACTAGTATAATATCAATAAGAACAAAAAGTGGTAGAATCCATTTAAATAAGACAAACTTTGCTGCCATCATTGCGAAAACCAGAGAATTATTTTTTTCTTCAGGATACTACAGTGTGAAGAACTACCAGTGATTTAGACAGAGCCAGAATACCAGATAGTACAGTACCAGCATTAACAGGTACAACATATACAGAGAAAAATATCCCAAGAATGTCTTTATCTTTTTTATCGTTTTTTTTTTGTTTGTTTGTTTCACCTTTCTCTCAAGATTGAACTGTACAATTAATAAAAACCCAAAAACATACAAACAAAAAAACGTACTAACAAAACACCCTGTAAGTAGAAGTCAGATATTTTTTAAATTATTTTATTTTGGTTGTGTTTTTTTTTTTGTTTTTATGTGTGTTTTCTCTGCCATTGAAAAGGACTGCACTGAACACAAATCTCATTGACGGCACAGAGATAGGAGAGAAATTCATTTTTTTCACGTTTAAGACACCTAATTGAATCAAATCATGTGTAATTCCTGAAATCTGCGTGGCACTGATTTAGGATGTCAGGCGATTTGGGTTTGGTGAAAACAAATCGGTTTAAAGTAATGCCTCTGCAGCCTGACAGGGAGCAGGCAGAAATGACTAGTCTATGCTAGTAATGCAGATAGATTCACTAGTTTTTTTTTTTTAGGTTTTGAGTGTACGTGTCGCTGTGCATGTTTTATGTGGGAGTGACGTCAACATGATCAAGGCGCAACGCTTTATGTGTGTTAATGCTCGTGTGCATAAAGGCCTGATGTGTGAGAAATGGATATCAATAATCCTGTTTGGTTTTTCAGATCAATTCAAAGTACAGACAAATACACAAGTACAAAATATCCTCCTCAGTTAAGGTTGTTTGCCCGTGTCATGTGGCTACCCATTGACATGTACAACACAATCACAATATGATACACAACCATGTATCATGGAACATTTGTTGTTTTAAACATACAAGAGCCTTCGGTTGAAAGGCCGTCACCATCAAATATAAGACTAGGACAAGAGGATACCATAGTCATCAAGAACAATATTGAACGAAAAAAAGAACATATTTGCCTTCATTTGAAATTGTTGCAAATGTATTACACATGTACATAGTTTCGTCACTGACTCACATCGGAACATCACTGAAAAAAAAATACTGTTACTTCTCCTGAACCTTTTACTGATAAACGACTCACAAGGGAGTTGGTAGCAATTAAGCGGATGTGATTCCAACTCCTCTTTGTACTGCCGCCACAAAGACATTGACAATCATTTAAAATTATTGTTTGTGATTATGGAAAGAGAACTGCTCAGGTTTAACCCTGAACACACATGAACCGCAACTTCTAAAAGACTGAGGCTGAGAGATGGGAGGGTGTCATTCATGTTTGATTGCTTTGGAAGAGAAAGAGTCCAGTTGTTTTAACATCTGTGGCACTCTCTCTCTCTCTCTCTCTCTCTCTCTCTCTCTCTCTCTCTCTCTCTCTCTCACAAACAAACACACACAACCTAATGGCTCACTAAACTCGTACAGAGGAAAAAACACCCTTGTATTTTTCTTTTCATAAAGAAAACTGACTTATTTGACTTTGATAAATGCCCTCTATGGCCAACTCCCAGTACTATGTCTCATCTGTTCTGATCAAACAGAAAACATATGACTACCACATATTAGCTCTTGGTTAGTTTACAGTGAGTGGATTCACTCATCTTGTTTTTTATGGCACGTGACTAGTATATAGGTTCATACTACAGCTATAAACACACTGTGTCCAGAATACACGGTTAAGTCTTCCAGCCTTAGAATACGTCTCACACCAATCTGTTGCTTATTTTCATACAATTGTAGTTGGGGAGTGAGATATTTCTCATCATTATTTAATGCTTTTGTAAGTAGTAGCAGCAGCCGCCGCCGAAAAGTGAAATTAGTGTGATTAGACTGTGCAGAGGTAAGTGTAAATACTAAGGATTCGTGTTTGCACTGTGCAGCCCAGAGTTTCAGCATTATTTTAAGTGTGTGTAGAGAAAGCTTAGTATGTGCATCTATATTGTAGCATTTAATATTTGCTGAGACTAAGAATAAAAATGTTAAATAAATCAAAAATTTAAATAAAGAAAAGAAGGGAAAGGAACACATGTTTTGGCTTAATAGCAATGCAGGTATACATTTCCCTTTATATATATATATATATATAGCTTTTTGTCAATATTTCAAAAAATATAAAGTTTTTCATAGTTTCTGTTGTTGGCTTACATCATTAAATAAAACTTTTTTGTTTTTGTATCTCCTGTTAAAGTAGCATGCTGCTTTTTAATATGGCAGTTGGATATTTTTAATAGTCATCCATGTTTGTTTCATGCAATTCTTGTTGGTTTCTTAACTTTTGAGTATCTACACAGAGAGGTCCAGAAAACCCAACCCCCACACACCACATACACACTCACAGACAGACATGTTGGATATTTCCAGTTCCATCTTCCAGTTCCAAATGCCATTCTCTTTCTGTCCTCATCACTACGTCTAGACAAGGAACTAACACCGGCTCGTCCTTTAACAACGTGACAGTGCCGTAGCCAGTCCAGAAGCCGTGAAGACAAAGTCACTCTTGAGTCTTTCTTTCATTGCTCTTATTCGTAGAGTGAAAGTCCCTGTCCCGGCATAACTCTCCCAGCAGTCCAAGGGCAGCCTCAGCTCTCTTTCCTGCTATTACAACTGGTACCACTTCTTGTCCTTGCACTTTAGCATCACCTGCGAAGAGATGAGGTCACATATAGTCGATGGTGAGAAATAAGTTGTCACTGCTTCATTTCCTTCGGAGTAACAGCACATTATTATTACAAAGTTTGCTTTATAGCTGTTGTATGTAGAATTTTTAAACACCAGTATTTAGCATTTTAAATCAATGACATCATGTTGGAGAATTGGTGCCACCACAAGGTCCTGTTTAGGGATGAGAAGAGTCAGCACATATATGTGATTACTTACATTACTGTATGTTGTCATGAAAATTGGGAATGGGGTGAGAACAATGGAGCTCATTTTCTTTTTTTGGATAATTAATGAGCTATTTCATCTATATAACAGCTATATTGTAACTTAAAACAAATTCCTATTTCTTTAAAAGATATTTTTACATTAATTCTCCAAAGCTAATAAGAACAAAATTCATGGAGTTTCTTCTATTTCAGTTTACCATATCATCATTTTCATTTTATTTCTGTTAACAGAAAGACATTTTTTTTAAACTTAGATTACAAAAGATTGAATTTGATTATCTACTTTTATTTTTGTTTTGTTGTATTTTTAATAATCTTGTTTTTACCTCATGAGCGTGTTTGGAGAAAGTTTCTGCACTGGTCATCATTAGGGTGGTTCGCTCCTCCAGCTCCCCCAGCCTTTGGCCTCTCTCATCCAGAGCAATGCGGGCCCGTGCTAGATCCCCCACCACTCCGGAAGCTGCCACCTTCATGCCCTCCATCCCCGCCTGCCCAGGGATGTGCTGGGCCAGACTCCGAGAACCCTTCCCAGCTGCTGCCTCACCAACTGTCAACAATATCATAAGATTATAAGAATAACATTCTGGGTTACTATTCTGGTTATGAGGGATTTTTATCCCTTTGCTAGTCATACAGTTCCTTCTAGATCTTGATGTATTAATTACATGTGACATTTGTTAGGTGAATTAGTACAAACTAGAATGAAACTCTTCATACAGAGAAAAAGGGAGAAAAGAGAAGAAAAAAAAACGCACAGAGCTCCTCTCTGTCGAAGTTATGAGAATTTCCTCCAAAGAAGCCCTTTAGAAAGCCTCTGTTCTGGGCTTCTGGTGTTTCTATTGGTGTAAACAGCTCCCCCAGCATTTCCTGAAATTATTGAAAATGAAGAAAAAAAACTTCTTAGCAATGAATTCAGTTTTTATGAAAACATTTATTTCCAACTCTGCACCAGCAACATATTGCTGATATTTGTTGATCATACGCCGGTCATCCTTGGTAGGCTGGGGTCAAAGTTTTCTTCACTTTCTCTTCCCTTTATCACTTTTGTGACAAATACAAGTACATCAATGACTTGGGAGAACCAGACCATAATCTGAGTAACTGCTGTTGCCTGTAGGTGGCACTATGGCAGCATCATGTTACAAGCTCCACTGAGGTCTGTTATCATTAGTGAGTGTACAGTGATGGCTCCTAAGAACAAACAAGTCTATGAATGCAAATATGCCAATGTTTAAAAAAACGCACGCATGCCATGCACACACACGCACACACGCGCACACACACACACACACACACACACACACACACACACACACACACACACACACACACACACACACACACACACACACACACATAGTAAAACTATATCCACCCAATCAACCCAGTGGAAGTCAGACCACACATGGCAAGTGTGACCTTTCACTTCAATGGCCTCTGTCAGCTCTGGGCTTCACCAAGGTGGGGAGTAATGCCACCTGTTTATCACCTTACTGCACCAATACTTTTCTGAGATAAAATGTGAGATGACAATGTCAATCTTAATATGCACATACACGCTGCAGATGTTGCATGTCACAACGAGAGATGGATAAAGAGACTAATATACAGTATATGTAAAATATAAGATAGATAGATAGATAGATAGATAGCTGCAGTGCTGACCTGCAGGTTGTCACACATCTCCTGGCTGAATGCAAGTCTCTGGATCTCTGTCGGGGAGCTGAGATATAATGCCTGCCCCCCGTGGGTGAAGCAAAAGGTTCTTGCAATGCGCATGTCTGCAAGAGGCAGGTAATTGACATCCAAGAGCGGTCTTAGACTTGGCAAACTGCAGGCAAAGCGAGAAAAATACAAGACAGAGTTAAACATCAGAATAACTGTACTCTGCAAAGTAAAACAAATCACACACAACAGAAGCAAATTTGGGCAATACAGCTAGAGAAATCAGAAAGAAAAATCTTATCTCTGGATTGTTCATCACAATAATTTGTCCATCTTTGGAACCCTGCCTTTCAAATTATCATGTAGCTCTTACAATTATAAATAAAAATTATTCTTAAATGTACAAATCACATTAAAGAGATATCTGTAACATAGGGCAAAGGTATGACCAATTAGCATCCAATCAGGCAGAAAGGAGTTATTCACACATAGACAATGTAATTACATGATATGCAGAGTTTTTCTGCATTGAAAACCAGTGTTGGGAGTAACAGCGTTTAAGTATAACGGCGTTACTAACGGCGTTATTTTTTCAGTAATGGAGTAATCTAATTAATTACTTTTCCCATCGTTGCAACGCCGTTATCGTTACTGAGAATGTAAAGTGGCGCGTTACTTGGTTGAATGAAGCGCGAGGTGTCAGGCTTTGGCTACACACCAGCTGCCTGGAGAGAACGGGGATGATGACACCGTTGCAAATGCGATGATGATTGGCTGGGTGGGCGGATGCCCTGCTCACGCTGTCTCACTGCACGCTCTGACTACCACTAAACACAAGACAGCGACAATAGCGACGAGCCAGGGAAATTCAAAGGTAGCGTTCTCGAACTGGAAGTACCGGCACTACTTCTCGCTCATTGAAATTAAAGGCAGGAATGTTTATGTAACATGCACGCTATGCCCAGGTAAAAAGACTTTATCCACGTCTGCCTCAAGCAACTCGAATCTTCTCAAGCCCCTCACATCAACACATGCTAACACGACACTTGTTGCTGCTGCTAACCCAAGCCCAAGCCCAAATGCAGCTAGCGTGAGCTCCAGCAAAGGAGACGGAGCCACTCTGTTAAAATAAGCAGCGCTCGATTTCTCGGGTCAGCAACAGGTGATACTGTATAGAGTTTTTATTCTTCAATCAGTTAATATAAACATCTTTGACGTTAAAGATGTTATAGAACGTAATAGCGTTATAGAAAATAGAAAATAAAAAATAACGTCACAGTTACTTTGCTGAGTAACTAATTACTTTTACAATGTGGTAACTGAGTTACTAACTCAATTACTTTTTGGGAGAAGTAATTTGTAACTGTAACTAATTACTTTTTTAAAGTAAGATGACCAACACTGTTGAAAACATTCTTGCATGTGGCAGGAGGTAGTCTCAGGTAAACGGAGGAGTACTTGAGTTTATACCTGAGTGTCATGACGTGCCCGTTAGCACAGAAGCAGGCCAGGCACACACTGTTGCACACAGTTACCACGTCGGCTCTCAGTACAAAGGATGACTCAGTGATGTTGTGGACAAAGAGGCAAGACTGCGAGGGCATCAAGAATACTTTGGCCTGCTTCTCGGAGCACACCACCGCCAGATGTCCCTCTCCGCAGGTATCCTGGGAGGATGATGGTGAAATGTGGACCAGCTTGCGCCTCCGCATTCGGTCAGGGTCCTCATGGGCGTTGAGGTCCCGCCAAACCTCGTAGGGGCTCTGAATGAGCGCTCCCATGCAGTCCAGGAAGCTAATGCGCAACACGGAGCCCTTCAGCATCAGGACTGTGCCTGGGAGTTATTGGGTAGAGTCAACAGAGGGAAGAGGGAAGGCATGAAGTCTAAATGTAGTCTGAACTACAATTTCCAAAGCCATGGCACATTACCATGTGACAAGAAGGTCCTAAATGCAAAAGAAAATGGTCAAATAAAAATAAATACCAGCATCTGCACACCTATCTCCATTAAGCATTTGTTATCTAAGCTTTTGGTGTAACAAAGCGTGATACACATGACGAATAATAAAGAGTCTAATTTCATTGTCATCAATCCTGAAGGTTTGATGTTGTAAAACAATCCTTAAAGGTTCACATGTTCATTTAGGAGCCTAGAATAACCGTTTATCTGTTTGCGAACAAGTAATCCAACCCATACATTCACTGTTGTCAACATTTACTGCATAACATACAATCCACAGGAGCACTTTGGAAACACACAGGGAGAGTTCAACAATACCTGCCTTCCTGTTCACCAATCTTTCCTTGGAACTGAATCCGTGACCTTCCAGTAATAAGCTTTCTTCTTGTGCGTTTAGTCTCAAGAGAACAACTGCTGCTTGAATTTTTGGGTCTATTCATGTTTTAACTGTGAGTGAGAGACCTTTTCTTCACACAGCAGGGTTTCTGGACTGTTAACGCAAGTTTGAGTGGCTCAGTTTTGTTTAGTCAGAGTGAAAACACAAAGGGGGTTTCAAAATCTATCCTTGTTAGTACAGAAGGAATTTAAATGCAAAACCATGCATGACAAATGCCCTTTAAAGTTCTCCATGACAACAAATTTCACTCTAATTGAAAGAAAATACTGTTTTAGTAGCCTTTAAGTATGAGACAAGGGGAGAGTTGAGCTTTTGAACGCTGCTCACACACTGCACTTAATTTCTGTGGAAATTGCCTGCTCTTATTTTAAAAGCCTTGCATTGCAGCAACATTTCACATATGTCTGAGTGGGTAATTTGTGTCAAACACACAAGTGGAGTTGAGATGAAAGCTAATGTTTTTGTAGTGAGTGTACCCTATATCATTTGTGAAATTATATATGAACATACCTGCAAACTCAGAATGGCTGAAAAAGGTGGCACCCCCCAGAGAAGAAAATAAAGGGAAAACACATTTTCCCGGTGCTAAAATTATACTTTTAAAAAGGTGCCTGAACCGAAAGATTTAAATTATATATATATATATATATATATATATATATATATATATATACATATACATATATATATATATATATATATATATATGTATATATATAAAAAGGAGCACCTTGTTCAATTGTATTTGTCTGTTCTGTATGTTCAAAAATATAAAACAATAAAAAGTTGATCTAAAAAAAAGAATTGCTTAGGCCACAGGGTCAAAATTATATGATTTATTAAAAATGTAATTACAATAACTTATAACAATAACTAGTAAATTCCTATTAAACGACAAAAACAACCACTGGATGGGAAAAGGGTATTTTACAATAACTTTGAATGCAGCACGAGGCTGGCGAGGTGAGTTTCAAGTGAATGCAACATCTGTGTTGTTTTGTTCAGACAACGGGTCTCGGCTTTGATAAGCCCATTGCACAGTACACGCTCAGCAAGGAACACCCGACAGACACAGACAGTTAGCAACTAGCTGGTGAACTTAGTGGAGACCAAAATCAGACAAACAGAAGAAGACTTAAGACTGAATAATGTCTTGTCTGCATTTGTCAGGTAGTTAGAAACATACAGTCTATGCTCCAAATGAGCAACTGTTTGTTGTCAACTGCATAAGGTGATAATAAGTCAATATTGTGTCTTGATTTGGTCCCTGATAACATCATTTAGCCTTTTGTCTTTGGTTGTACCTAATATAACAAATGAAGTCTAAAGCCTATTGAACCTTTGCCGTATGCAAAGTAATTAAAGATATGTCTTAGTACATAGTTTATCATTTTGAGTTGGGCCAGCAGTTTAGAGAGCCTCCATTATAATCAAATATATTGTATTCCGCTTCATGACAAATGGTTAAAGAGGCACATTGAGAACATACAGTACAGTCCCTTTAGTCTATTTTCATCAAGCACATTCAAACATTGAAAGCCCACATTAGGCTATTTATCTGTCATGTGGAGCATACAACCTTTCATCACAGCTTCAAACCCACGGGTATAAAGAGAAATTCAACAAAAGGACGGACTCCAAATTGAAAATGCACCATTGAATAGGTTTATGGCGTGATTTGTATCATATTTAGATTTTATTTGGTGGTTCTTAATTATTTTTTTTATTTTATTTTTTTTATTTAACCTTTATTTAACCAGGTTCTTAATGTCTTCCTTCTCAAGTTTTGACTCATGTCTTTGTCTTGATTTTGTTGCTGACAAGGCTAAGCGCAGTATTAAGTCCTTCAATAAATCAATTATTGGTATTTTGCGGTGTATGATTTTCTATTAGAACAATTCTGATCTATCACAACTTATGTGTTACTATTCAAGTAGGCCATTATTTCTGTCTGTTATAATAATATTGTACTCATTCATCTTATTACTATATTACTATATATTACTATAGTACTATTGTACTCAGTATTGCTGAGATCTGAGAATATTGCTGCAACTAAGTAACAAGCCCAAAGTTTAGCCAGATTATTTAAAGCACTTTATTTGGTGGTAAAATCAAAAGTAAGCCCGCCGGAAATGCTGGTAATAATCTGTGTTTGTGCAGGAAATTGTGCGTACAATTATAGCTAAGGTGACTAAGTGATGAAACCCTGTTTCAGTGCGACTTACCGCTGGGGCCAATGGTCACAGGTTCCTCCATCCTCTCCTCGTGATCGGTGGGAATGGACATTGGGATGAGCAGGACCACGCCTAAACTGGTGCCCACCCACAGACATGGGGTGGGCAGGGTGTCACTTTTGCGCGCATAGGACTCTCCGAACTGCAGCGTGGTGATAGCCTCTTTGGTGTCGCGATCGATGCTGGACACACTGGAACTGCGTGAACGGCTGAAGGAGTTTTCACGACTCTCTGTGGCAGCAGCTGCCAAACACAGAAGCATGGCGCGGGTGGACACGGTGCAAGAGGGGAGAGACATGAAGTGACGGCATGAGCAAAAGAAAAGAAGGAAGGGAACAGCACAGGGTGGGAAAAGAAGAAAGAAAGGTGGTATGAGAGGACAAGCCGTTAAAGAGAAAAAAAGTACGTAAATAAGAGGTCACATATGGTTTGTCTGCTGATACTATGTAATGGAAAACACTGGAACACAGGAAAATGCCTCCGAAAAGATGTGATACACTGAGAAGCAAAGTTATTTTTCATTATAAAGAGACAACTCGACAAACATATTTGTACACAAAACCCTGCACGCACACACACATTCTTCTCTCTTTGTTTATTGAAAATGCACAGATTTTTACGCACTGACAAGATTCTATTCAGCGGCCTGGTGAAACACTCAAATAAACAGCCACTGCATGTAGTCTCACACACACACACACACACACACACACACACACACACACACACACACACACACACACACACACACACACACACACACACACACTTACAGACAGACACACACCAGAATGCACACACATACACAGTGGCAGCTGCACCAAATTCAAAAACTCCTTTAAGTGAGTGCTACCCATTCAAGTCCTACATTGGGTACTTAAAGCCTCCATCATAAAAGTATTTCTGTATTGCTGCATTTCTGAATTATTCAGAGATCGGCAATGTGCAGTACTGCATGCCCAGCCTAAAGTTACACAGAGTGCAGACTTTATGTAACAACAACTACAGATGGGTGCAAAGCATGGAGTACATGTCAGGCTAAAATCAAAACGGTTTTGACAGATGTTCAATGTTTGCGATTTTCAGGTGCATTTTAAGGCATTATGAGAACCAAAATCTGTACAGGCTTAACAATAAACATCAACTATTTATGGGGGGCTTGGGGGATATAGAGTGTACTGTATGCTGCCTGCAAACCATACACTATGTACTCGCCTCCACCTTGGGACAAGAGCAAGCACTTTAAGGCATGTTTTAGACGAAACAGGGCCACAGGACGGACTGACATACTGACTGACGGACGGACGGACGTATAATAATCAGCAGGACAGCAGTTGATGGGTTTGTGGCCGAAGCCCCCTTACCTCTCTCACTCCAGCAGTAGGGGGCAGTGGTGTGGTGCTCGTCGTGGGAGTACATAGCGACTCCGTGTAACTGGTGAAGCATTGCCCTCCTGGATGCATAACCTATTCGTCCCCCACAACATGAACGCCATTTAACAAACCACACCCCGCCATGACCCAAAGAATCACACACGCACACACAGCCGCCCAGCCAAAAAACAGACAAGACAGACAGATAAACAGCAGTACCAGAGAATGATGGAAAGAGAAAGAGAGAAAGATGCAACTGAGTGTGAAGAGATTGTTTCAAATATATACAGAGTGTGACTGCAAAAGAAGCCACTTGTCTATGTTTCTGGTGGCCACACAACCTCTACTCGCTTATCCATCTTCACTTTAAACCTTTTTTTCAGCGCCATCTGCTCAACTAAACCCTGTTGGCAAGAGTAGCAGGTTTTCTGTGTTATGAAAACTCTGATACAGTGTCCCGACAAGCAGTCCAGAAGAGCTACTGTGCAGCACTGTTGCACAACAACCCGAATTTTGATACTGCTCTCTTTGATACTGATGGAAATACAAAAGTGTTTAGAGGGGATCCCAGTTTAAAAGTTGTTACAAAACTGGTGTCAAATACAGAAGAAATTCTGGTTGATGGTTTTCTTTTACAGTATCGGAGCAGCATCAATATATTGAGATATTTTTAGTACAAATTCTGGTATCGTGACAACACTGCTGTACGATGCCTCTGGCAGCCATGAAGACAAAATACTGTAGCCTTTTTTTCTGGGTAGCAGCAGCTCAGTTTTGGAGTGTGTCGCTGGAGTGTGTTTACGCTGTGTGACAGAGCCTGTGGGGTGCTGGCTAATGAAAGTCAGGCACAGTGGTACTCTGACAGGACACAGGGACCCCTGGAGGGCCCTGACAGGGAGCTAGTGGCAGAAGAGGCGGAGTCAGGGAGGTGATAAGGGAAGGCAGACAATCTGGAGCGGTGAGACAGATAAAGTACCAGATTTATACAGTGGTACATGCACATACACCCACACATAGTGTAGAGAGACAAGGACAGACACCTGGAGACTACGCGGAACTCTTTCTTTTTCATTCTCATCTACCACCAATGACTGTGTACAAAGTTTGTGCCAGGTTTTGCTTCAATGCCAATTTACACATATATAGATGTACTGTATCAGATACATTTTCCAGGATTTAATTATGTGCTTAATTAGGAATTAGGACATCTTTGACCTCAAAATGTAAGTTTGTTAATTATTGCAGAGATCCATCAGGGACATCTTCTATCACAAAGCTATACAATAGCAGGCCCAGTGCTTCAGAATACGTTTTTCATCATGCGGTTAAACATTGATGTAGGTGTGGGTGTGTGGGTGTGTGTGTGTGTGTTTGTGTGTGTGTGTGTGTGGACCTGGCTGTCTTTTGAAAAAGCCTCTCAGCAAATAGCCAGGTAGTCCCTGAGTCACTTCACCTAAGCTCTGTGCTATGGTGCAGTAAAACATATTATATTACTGCCGCTTTTACTTGGATTCTGTAATATGTGGGTTATACTTAATTTACAGGTTACACTGTGGGGAAACAACCACTCTTTTCTCTATGCTAACAAACATAAACCCCTATACAGCCAATTTTATGACCACATCTGCAGGCAAATCTAACAGAATCATACAATTCTGTCTTCAATATTTAATAGGTGTGCTGCCTAACCAAGATGAGAGGCATGGAAATGTTTACTGTACATTGAGTCTGGCTTCCCATGCCATTTCCCTCCTCTGTCTCCTCGCCTGGCATGCAGGCCTCATTAACAATCTCTTGCACCGCTTGCTGACCTTTAATTATTCCAGTGATCCTGCTGGCTCTTCACCATGGTAACCCAGTGCAACTGATAAACAACAGTGTCATGGGTAGGCAACAGATAGAGAGTATGCAATGGTGTGCTGAGAAAAGCGACTGTTCACGCATAATAAACACACATTAATGTTGCTGCAGACTAAGAATGTTCTCATGTACGTCTTCCTCATCACATACATCTCTTATGGCTTATACATCTGATTCATGGTTTAAAATCATCGTATGTCATTTGCCTACAAGAGACATTCTAAAGTGATGGATGCGATGGATCCCTCGAAGAGAAAGGGGAGCTGCAATACAAAAACATTGAACTATAAAATACTTTTAACCCAGATTAAGAAGCCGTAGAGTGCTTAAATAAAAACACAGCAAGAGAATGAAATCTAACAGTTACTTCCATATATTCCATCACATCATAATGCAGTGCTACAGTTTCTAAGCATATGTTGCAAAAAACAGACTGCCAAAGTCTCATGAGCAGGGGATTTTTGAATGATCCAGTGTAAATGTATCAAAAAATCAGAAACACAGGTTAATCTGCAGTAAATCCAATGGGATGATATCTTCTATTTTGTTCTAAAGCCCTGAGTGGTACCTTGCAGGTACAGTATTAATAACATCCCACATTATAGAACAGTTGAAAGCAACTTGCCTATTAAATTATGTTATATCATGTGTGCCAAACTGACATTTTGTTCAGAGGGTGGTGTGTCCAGACTGGAAAATATCTAATGACATCCAAATGAGTGATTAGACAGATTAATCAAAATGTATTCAAATAGCCAAAGATGTAATTGGAACACAGCAGGATTTTTCAGGGTAAAATGAAATATCATGGATTTGCTGCATTGGGTGAATATTAATGGCAATTCAACTATGACAAAGTAAAACAGAGACGCTCAGCTTCCATTCTTTACACTAGCCCTGCATAGTGCCTGTCTAACACTTTTTTTCGGTTCAGAAAACAACTTGCTGCAAAAGACAAGGGACCCAGCTGTCACGTCAAGTCAAATTGTGGACACTGTGATGACCAATTGATTTAAGCCAGAGTCACATTCTCCAAGTTATTTCAGCACCATGAGAGCAGGAGGACACTGTCTACCGCTAAGGCACACAAAGGCGAAGTGGTTATGCCTTCGACAGACAATGACATGCTTCTTTAGTGTCAGACAGGAGCCGCAGGGCTCTCTCAATTCAAAGTTTTTTTTTTTTTTTTTTACTCTGCTAGCTTCCTACTTAGCTTCCATTGCTAAGTGAAACATTTCAGTCCAGTTTGAAAAGGTAAAACTCTAGATTGCGAGAACCTGGTGTATCTAAGTAGCATGGTCATACTAATGGCGCCATAACCCATAATACTAAATGTATCATTCATGTCAAGAGATTACAATAGCATGCTAGTAGAGCCTACAGTTATGATTTAGCACACCGTTACTCAATCAGTAAGTAAGTCTGGTGGCCTAGCAGGTCAGGCTGTTCTCATGAATCGTACACATTGCTATGAAAAGTATTGCACTGGAATTTGTATGTATTCCACGTATTTATAACTGCATGCAGCACAATGACTGCAGATGTATAAGAGCGTGAAGCACTGCATAGGGAGAAGGTTGGGTCATAAAACATAAGACTTTCACCCAGGAAACGGGTGATTTTGTCACGGGAATACTACATAAGGGGACCGGTGTTTTAACCCAAACCACAATCTTTTTTTCTAATCTTAACTAGTCTTTTTTCTGCCTGAACTTAACGGTCATCGCCGCATGACAGTCACTTTTTTCGGCTAAACTTAACGGCAACGGCTGTTGAAACTACCAGGACCTTACGGTGCACTCTACCCGGCTCACAGTCACCTTGTGTCAGCTAAACTTAACAGCAACGGCCGCTGAAACGACCAGGACCTCACAGTGCTCTCCACCCATTCATGAGAATGCATGGAGCAGGTACATCCATCTCTGTCTACCTGTATGAGAGATCTCCTCTTTTTGGTTACTTTAAATATCGAGCTGCTACCTTTCTTAATCCTAATTCAAAGTTTCATGTTAAATTAATCAAGAAGTCAGTTTAATGTGGATATTTTCAGACGTTATAGATGCATAAAATCAACTGTGGAATAGAGAAATTTCCACCATCGTCTGCATCGGTTTGGTTGATAATGCAGCTGTAGCCCAGGCACTGGCTTTAATAAAACATTTAGCTTATGCTAATGAAAAAAACTGCTTCCCTCTCAGCTCCAGGTCAGTGTTGTATAATGAGGTCAATGGAGATGGCAGTGTGAATCTAATTGCTGAATTGGTGTAAAAGGGTCAATTGTGACAACAGCACTGCACCTATCCTGTTTATTATTTAGCATCAGCAATGTTTGTTAAAAGCTTTTCACAATAGCAACAAATGGGTGTTGACCCAAATTAAAAAAAATCTTTAGAATGTTGGCATGGCACAGATGTGAAGGAACATACTCTTACTTCAAATTGCCAAGATTTGCAACCTTTATGTACTTCCTTTTTGTCTGATGTGCGTGCAGGGTGGCTACAGTAACTGTGACATTTTGGGAACTGTCACAGTGTTGAGTCTCCTATGGAGAGATTAGTATGTCGTGGCCTGACAGAGACTTTGTGTTAATCTGACAGAGCCCCCACTAAAAGTAAATACAGACTGGACCACGACCTGCACAGCCAGAGCTTTACAGAATTGTTCTCTCCTTAGGGACACAAGTTTAAATATGCATGACGCCTAAGCATTATATGAAGGCAATGCAGTACTGGTGGTGCACCAGGTTTATTAACGGTGTCTATAATTTGATAATGAAGACATTGACTAAAGTATGAGGACATTTTTCCTCACATTCTGCTGCTTTAAGGTGGCTAAGTAAATGTTCACTCTCCACACTTTAAATTAGAGCACTGCAGTGCTTAACAGCTTCTGTGCCTCCAGGGCCCATCCTCATGTCTGTCACTTTTTATGGATTATCCATTTCCTAAACCTGCAGTCTCTTTGGGCAGTGTTTGACATTCTATTTTCACAACCCTCAGAAAATCACCCAGCAACGTGAATAATTGAAGACATAAAGTTCAGCTCACAAAAAAGGCCTAGTGATATCTAGCTGTTGCTTTTTCCAAATAAAGAAAGAGCTAGTTTAAAGTGCAAGAGAGAGAAATAAAATGTCCAACATGACAAGAGAGTCCTTACGATGAAAGAGTGGTATGTCTCATCTTTGTTTGAGTTAGAGGATGTTGTTTATTCGCCTGGCAGTGACAGACTAAGTGCAAGATTTCATACATACTGTGTAATTTGATGTAAATGTACAATTCTGTTGCAGGCAATTTTTCTCTGTCAGTTCTGAGGACAATATCTCAAAATTACGCTGCTGGAAGTGTCATTTTAAGTCAACACTCTACATCACTTTCTTTTATATGCTTTATTTTTTTTTTTGCTTTGGCTGTCACTTGTGTAAAAGCAGAAAGGTAAAACATACCCAACAACAAGCCTAAACATGAACCACGTTTCTTTTAAGATAGTAATCAAATCTTCAAGGATGGGTCAATAGCTATCTTTCCATCCACACGTTTTTATCCAAATTAAGTGATATCGAATGAAAAATGCCTTATGGAAACAGTAAAATCCAATTTCATGAATATCGACTCAAAGAAAATAAGTTTGGTCTCATCGGATTTTTTCTTGATCGATATACGGCTTATGCGATAAACGCTGATGGAAACGTTATTTGCCGAATAAATAATTAATTGTGATTAAGTTTTAGGTCATTTTTATGGTTGCAACCCGCAATAAAACGAAGAAGAAGAAGTTTTAGTTCATTTCCGCCCAGTATTTCCGCTCTGTTTGCACACATGACAGGTGTCAACAAAGACAGATGGAAGTGGACAAACGAGGAGACGAGATACTTTTTGAATTTAATTTACCAGAAAAATATAACGGCTATTTTAGATAGCAAAAATCTAAGAAATGCCATCTTTTATCAGGAACTCGCAAAGGAAATGGTCAACAAAGGTTACGACAAGCCGTGGGACGTCCTCCGGAGTAAATGGAAGGCGCTCAAACAGCGATACATAAAAAGAGAGTTTGTCTCGCAGCGGTGCCGGAGGGAAAATAATTAAGGAAAGTTCCACATTTTTGATGAGCTGGATCAAATCCTCAGCCAAAGACCCATCGGAGCTTCCTTGGCTTTTAATATTAACAACAACAACTACTTTTGTCTAGCAAAACTTTGTTCGCAAATGTTTGCTTGAATGTTGTGCGATTCAGTGCAAAAATGAATGGAAACACCTTAAAATGTCTCAAATCAATTCGATATACCAATTTAATCGCAAAACAGCATGTGACGTCATTACGCACAGGTTTTTATTCGCTTTAAAGCTGTTGGATGGAAACACACTTTCACTAGCTTTATTCGCATGAGTTTTTTTACCGAACTTCAGATAATTCGATTGACAAGTGGATGGAAACTTAGCTAATGTATTAAATGTTAAAAATGAGGAAGATGTTCTATAATGGCCTTCAGAGTGTGTTTGGCTTCATCTAGATTAACAGGTGATAATATAGAAATATAATAGATATAAAAGCACTAAAACAACTGTTTGCACCGCACTCAGAAACAAATTTACATACCCACAAATGCACACATTAACTTTCTATCACACACAAAGGCGTATGTACACACACACACAGACACACACACAGACACACACACACACACACACACACACACACACACACACACACACACACACACACACACACACACACACACACACAAATAGGTCGCTGGCTCAATAGCAAATTTTTTGCAGGTCAATGTCAGGGTGTGAATTAAATAAGTTCAAATGAAATAAAATAAATGTCAGATTCGTCGATGAAAATGTCAAAATGCCAGAGTGCAGATCATGCTGGAATGGTTGTTGTGTACAACTTAGTCACCTCTTTTATATGTGTGCATATTGAAATGGGCTATTTAAAAAAAAAAAAAAAAAAAAAAAAAAGGAGGAGGTTCTGGTACTTACAATATGAACAAATTGTATATACTCACTCACAAACACTAAATAAAGACAGAAATGCTTCCCTCAGCTAAAAGTTTGTGGATTATGGGAAAGTCGGGAGGTGTGGCCACACTTCATAAACATTGTGTGTGCTTCGTTACCAAATTAAAAATAATCTATTCATGAGAAGAGAAAATAAATATCACAGATAAAGCCAGACAACTTCACTTGGTTGGGAAAGGTTCATTGCTAACACAGTCATCAGTGCCACTTTTCAAGTTAAATTGATGGCATTTTTGATGCAGAGGAGAGAAAAAAAAACAAGAAAGAAAGGCACTGGAGAACTAAATATCAATTGGTTAAAACACTTAATACTGTATTGCACCAACCTTTAGGCCGAGGACAGGGTTGACACAAGCAACAATGTTAAGGGACACAATGCAAGGGCCGTTTCTTGCATTCAAGAGAAACATGACCTGTACTTCAAATAATGTAAGGTGATGCTAATGCAAGTTGCAGAGTTATGTTTAAAGTAAGGTAAATGCAAACACTGCTAAACAACTACACATGAAGAAGTAGTTGCCGTTGGTGTAAACATACTGCTCAGTCAGTACGTTTTTTGTGCTGCTAACTTGCATTAACATGCGCTTGTCTTTTATTAACTATGTATCAACCCTTAATCCACTTACCCCAGGGTGGGAGGATGACATGCACTTGTTAGGAGGGAGGCTATGTTATAGAGGTTTAGGGATGGGAGTTGGGAAGACAAGCACACACCTTCAGTGTGGGACACAGGCAAAGAGATCTCCATGCAAGCAGCAGACTGGGCCTTGCGGAAGGGCGGTCGGCCAGGGCCTCTGCGGGTAAGCCGTGGCCCCTCGGGACCCATCGGGACACGAGGCTTCCCTGCTGAGCACGACTGGGAGGCGGGACTAGTGCAATGTCCATTGACATGATCTGTAACAACGGCAAAGCATTAGCAAACAATACAAGGAGGGAAATAAAACGTTCCAACATATTCTAATCCATCTTCATATGTCATTTAGTCTAATTAAAAACATCTTGTTTCATTAAAACAAAGGAACATCTTTAAATGAAGGGAGATAATTCGACTTATTAATAATGCTGTTTTCAAAGAAATACCTGGAGCTTTCTCACCATATTTGGAGATTTTGCTATATGTTTAAAAAATGCAAACTCAAACCCAGTATTGTACTACATGACCTATGAAGATGAATATTTTTGCAAGCCGATGTTGAACTTCTGATTGTCAACAAGAAAGATGGTGGTGAGGGAGAAAGGGGAAGCGTGGGTGAGTGACAAAGGGCTGGAGAGTTGTCTGTAGTAAGTATGAGCAGGGAGGAGAAAAAGATGTTTGGGCAATAGAAAAGAAAGAAAAATGCAGGCACAAATTGTGAGTGCAGTTTCATACGGTCTGTGCAAGGAAAAATATATGAAAATCAAAAGAAAAACAGGCTTGTTTCATCTCCACTTTGTCTTTTTTATTGCATTGTCGTTTGTTTTCATTAGAACCGTTTTTTTTAAGACCATTAACTTTGTGATATAACTGGCTATGGCAAAACGCTACAAATGGAGATCAAAGGAATAGTAAAAGAATCTAAAATAATATAGTATCTGCTTTTTGTTTTTATTCTAATGCAAATTAGTACTTCAGGTAAGTTGGTTTGGCCACACAATCAGCTACAAATGGTGGTGACAGGAAACACTTGTTACTTTCTGGAATTGTAGCCTTACATGGCCTCCCCTCAGGGACTGAGTTTGTTGGAAGCTTTGTCCTTACTTAATGTACATTGCTTGTGTGTGTGGGCAAAATAATTAGTTTAGAGCCAACCCGTACTAATGAGAAGAGTAAAAAAAAAAAAAAGAACTGTGTGGATTGGGTGCACTCTGCGGTTTTTCTGTTGCCCGCAGTTAAGTCTGGAAGACAAAAACACTGCCAAGACAGCCGTAATTAACAGCTTCATGATACCTACCGCCTGAGTACTCTCATTCTCACTTGTCTTGAGAGACAAGTAAATAAACCAGTGCACTTTTCTTTAATGACATCCCTGTCACAGTAAAACCAAGTTCTGAACAAGCTTCTCCTCTCTGAAATTCTCTTATGTAGAGACTCATGAAGCATGAGGATAAATAGCATTATGCTAATTAGTTAAAAAATTACAGTGTTCCCTTGTCACTGTCCTCTTAGTATTTCACAGTGATCATATCAAATGTAAGTCTCCTGTTCAGCCAGTTGATGCAAAAAGGATTAAATTTCAAAGTGAAGATGAAAAACTCCAGGGTGCCACCCAGTCCGTGTGCAACATTTGGCCAGTTTCACAGCAGGACGGACCGATGCAATGCAGGGATTGAAAACTGCAGGTGATATTGGACCAACCAATACCAGTGCAGTATTATGACCCTGTTGTGTATCTGTCTTAATGTTTTGTAACTGTGAAATTCAAACAGAGATGCAGCAAATACGTAATTTTCCTCGAAATGTTCTGCAGGAAACTGGTGCATAGCAGAACGAATGGCACTGTACCCTCGCAAGGATTACTGCACTCATCCATAGAGTGTACACACGCGCACGCACACGCACACACACACACACACACACACACAAAGACACACACACCCTATTGTAGCTATTAACAAGGTAAAAGATTAATTACGTATTTCTCCCGTGCAATCCTTTTGACACTTAAAATTCATCACTTTTTGATCATACTAAAATGTATGACGAGGAAACACAGTTTGAGGATGATCTTCTCAAAGTTGGATTTTTAAATTTGGTTGTTGTTCTCGATGCCACTATTGCTTCAACTAAATATAATGCAGGGTCGACAGAATACAATCATTTTTAATTAGATAAAGAAAGGTCATTAAATGAGGCAAGTCACATTTTGTGTTTACGGAGCAGACGTTTTTAAAAGGGACAGCATGTGTGAAGCAGCAGTCTGTAGAAGCAGAGCAAAGGGAAACCTCAGATTGTGAAGTGTATGCACAGCAGTAGAGATGTATAGGGGTAGGGGTGGGACGCTCAGTATCTGTAATGCAGATGATCCAGTCGAAATGGAGAAAAGACTGTTTAAGAGAGAAATGATCCAGTTACAATGAGAGAGGTAGCGAGTGATCCAATCACTGTAGAGCACGGCTGCCAATGGAGTAAAAGTTGTGTAAAATCAGAAGATGGTCCAATCATGATAAAGCGATAGAAAACCTCAAATTTAAACATGGGCATGAGTTACAAATCACCTTTAATAAACACTTGCAAAATGTAGAAGAAAGAATACAGAAGATTTAAATGAAATCAAAAGACTTTAAGGGGAAAAATGGACAAACAGTCCGACAGTCTTGTGGACTGGTTGAACAGGAGGAGAGAGTGATAAGGAAACTGAAAGAAGAAAGTTTGAGTGAGAATAAAAACTACTAAAGCAACATAAAAACCTAGAAAACATGATAAAAGCAGAAACTAAATGACTCAAAGAAATCAAGTGAAAACTGCTGGCTTTCGCCTACCGTACCAAGATCAGTCTTAAGATCTGTCGGCAGACTTAACTTTCTGCCGGGTCCCTTTACTGAAACAAAAGAATAGGAAACAAAGCACCAGTTAATCCCTTTAAATGAAAAATGAAAAAAATCATAAGAAAATAAAGTAGGAGTAATCCAAATCAAATAATGACAAACAGAAGTGCAAAAAAAAAAAAAAAAAACTCAAAACAAAGAAAATGGAAATCACTCAAATAAACAAATAACCAGAACATGCAACGGCAGGCATATTTCAAAATGCATGCTCCGTTGTTGTCCCAGGCCAGTGTTCCCAGCTATCTCTACAAGATTAATAATACCTATACTGGGCCAATTTAACAATCCAAGTTATCCACATTCTGAGTTATGGTTATTGTCTTGTTGGGCTGCAACAAATTTAATTTACTCTGGATGTCAAACTTGAGTCCCACCCTCTGCACATCTGCACTCTCTCAAATTTGATTAACCCTGCCAAAAGATCTTTACTGAAATATGTCAGTTTTCCGTTTTTCTTTGTTCTGCTTAAATGTCCCAGTAAAATCTGATTTTCTAAGGCCTGGGATGTCTGACATGGAAGCACAAATAAACAGGGTGACACCACAGGGTGTCAATACAAAAATCACAGTCAGACACTGAAGGCAACAAAATAACTTGTTAAAACATTTTGCAAGCATTTTGCAGTAAGTAGAGAACTGCAAAGGTCGAACTTGAGATGTTATGAGTCAGTTTACCCCTCAAAAAGAAGGCAATATTTCATTGTTTCTTTGTGTTGAATGATTAACTTGACACGTGGAAGACACAGGATGGTGTTTACATGACGATTGATCAATTTCAGCATGATCATGAATCTGAATTATTTATAATTCTCACCACTTACTTTAGATTTAGAAAATTCATCAAAGGAATCAATGAGGGTTCCTTTGAAAAAAAATGTTACCTCAAGGTTCCAATCCTTCTGCCATAGAATACCATGAAAAAAAAAAGAGTACAGCAGAGGACGAAGGGCCTACTGGAGGAAATGGTAGAATTGTTTTTTAATCTACTGTAATGTAATACACTTTACTCCATTTATATTTTGCATGTATTTTCTGTGAAGGAACATGTAGTCTGCTCAGTATCAAAAGGTCATTTTGAGAAGCAATATGTTTCCTTTATTGCAGAGGAAATTGGGGTGTTATGGTACTCTAATTAAATTTATCAATCAATGAATTTCTGTTTCCATTTCTTTTTCAGGAACAAGTAAAGCCTTTCTGATTAGTGTTTCTAATGAGATAACAGATGAGCTCTGTGTGTGTGTGTTCAATAATAAACTGTAGTGACTAGATGCTGCTGCAACCAAATAAAATGTGCAGTGTTAGGGATACGATGACAGAAGAACATGTTCTCATAATAAAACTGTTACACACAGATGTCCCTCTGTTTAATAGCTCAGTGGCTGCATTAGCGCTTCATAAAATGGATTTTAATAAAAATAACAGGCGGGATTGATCTGAGGAGGCAAAGGATTTTTTGTTGTAAATATGAACAATAAACAACTAAACATTCATTACTTTGTTTCTTTTGCAGCTACAGTCTGTGCAAACTTTGAGGAACACCACAATTTTGGGTCTAAATATGGCAATTTTAAGTCATATACATTATTTTTGTGTTCAATCATTCTTGTGTGCTTTCTTTTCATGACTGGAGTACCTTTTACCCCAAGATGGTATCTTGTTGTTGGTATCTTTATGTGACAATATTAAAACACTTCTATGACAACACCTTGTTAGACTAGCCCCATTTGTGACCTTAGCCGTCCGTACATTACTCTGTGATTTGGTCGCATAGTATTCCCTGCGCAAATCTAGGGGAATGTTTTTTTTTTTAACCACATTTTTGGCAGTGTGTTGCACCTCGAAAAGTGTTTTTGTGATCCCACAGATGTCTGCTGTGTGTCTGGAATGATTCAAAAAAACTTCTGTGCTTCTTCTCTGTTGCGCACGCCAGAGATATTGAATTTGAATGTAAAAACAGACAATAGATGCCTTTGAACATGAAAACCGCTGTTTTAAGAAGTAAAGATTAAGAGGTAAACAAGACTAAGAATCCATGCTAGCATCTCTGTGAGGCAGTGCTGTAAGCTAAATGTTAACGTCAGTTTAATAACATGTTTATTACAGTAACAATACTAACAGCAGGTATGTTTTATCATCTTAGTTTAGCTTGTTAGCATGGTAATATTTTCCACCCAATAACTGTCGAGCTATTTCACTCAAAACCACAAATGTCAACCTCATGGTGGCACTAGATGGAAAGTCAGGGGATCACCAAAGTCAGTAGGATTCATCCTCTGGGGATCCTGAATGTCTGTACAAAATCACGGCAATGCATTCAATAATTGTGAGAGAACGTTGTGAACCCAGCAGACCAACTGACAAACACACAGCGAGCATGGCTAAAAATAATGTTTTGATTTATTTCCCCGAGGTTTGCGTAGGGGTAACAAATGGAGCTAATGTTTGACTTGATCAAGCCACAACAGCGATAAAAGAACAAAGGAAGCGGAAGTCATATTTAACAGCACTGCAGCTGGCAATGCAGTGGGCACCATGCAGTTAGTTAAAGATGAGACAGTGATGAATGTTAGCCGAGAGGAACAACAAGATGGAGATTGTGGGTTTACTGACACACAGTCAGAAAGACACAATGCGAGAGATTCCGAGTACCACAGTCCGGTAAAGTAGCATGTTGCCTTCTAGTGACGATGAGGTGTCGGCACAATGATTGACGTCACAGCGAATGAATCACTAGAGGCACTGACGAGTGAGGATGAGAAGTATCAGGCTGGAATACCACCCCTTACCCCCTCCCCAAGCCTGCCTGCCTTGCAGTATTGCCAATGATGATCCAAGTTCAAAGCCCAGAGCTGGCACACACAACAAACAACACAATGTAACCCCCCCTGTAGCTTGCAGCAGAGAGATAATGCAACACCAGCAGTTGCACAAAGGCATGGAACACAGACAGTCTACTCCTAGAAACACAGACCCTGTCGGCTTGCTTACACTGCAAGCAACTTGGTTGATGGCTCATTCTGTTGTGGCTGATCGTGACAAGAGGGTTTGAATGCATTTGTGTAGTACATGTTTCACATACTACAACATATATTTATAGTATAATCATTTTTATAATGCACCCTACACCTATTTTCTTTAGACATTAAAGAATTCACAATAATAATAATAATAATAATAATAATAATAATAATAATAATAATTAAAAGTATCACACTGAATGAAGAAGAAGATTGGGTAAACAAGAAAACTAAAGAAAATCTGCCTTGCTCTTGATATTCACTGACGTAAGGTATGAATGTGCCTCTGATCGAGTTGCTTACAGTGTGGAAGCAGAGATAGCATGCAAGGTGCAACATCGAGCCTACCACCTGGCCAAAAAAGGCCCAATAATTCCCCTCCCTTGTTGCATTATTGCCATACAGTAAAAACCACAAGCAGATGTCCATGAAGAGGCTGAGATCTGTGAGACATCCCTCCTCTTACCATTATCCAGCAAGTAAAAGACTGGACTGCAGTGGCTGGCTCTCAGACTGACCACAGGCTCTGGCAGGATGCGTGGGTCATTGTGAAGGGAGGTTGAGTAATGAACTGGAATAGGAGATCCAACAGAACAGACACAGACTTTTCAGGGCAACAGGGGAGAGACAAACACAATGGGTGAACTGGGGAAAAAAGAGACTTGCAGGTAACATGAAATAAAACTATTGAGAGGGCATGAAAACGGGTTATTAAGAAACACACTATTCCACCAGCAATATGACACTCAAGTTTCAACAACAACAGCTAGTACTATCACAAACAACAACAACACTACTATTACTTCTACCACAACTACTTTTACTACACATGATCACCACTACTTCTAATGCCACAATTACTAGTATTTCTAAGTGTCTCCACCAGCTCCATAATGGTATCAGTCCTCCAGCTTTACTAAATGTATGTCACTCTGACCCAAAATATCTTTTGATGCCATCAGCCAATTTATTTAATTATTTTTTACTTCCAAATATACACTACCTCTCCTTCTAAGTTCCAACAAGGAGTTTAACCTTTTCAATACATGTATTTCAAACAGACAACAAAATAATTCACCCTATCATGTCACGGTCACTGTCACACACCTGATACTTGACTAAGACAAATGTTGGTTGCAATGTCATCAAAGAAAGTGAGTGAAGTCCACACAACAGCTGAATGCTCCGCGAAAATACTACAAACGGAATTAAAGTGTTTTGCTAGAGGTTTCTGTTGTGTGGACTTCACTCACTTTCTTTGAACATTAATTTCTTTGTCCTGCACCAGTAACTACATGGATGTGATCATCATAACAGAAACTCAAAAGAGACCTAATTTTGGCAAACCCAAAAGCACAGTGCCGATAGTCTTTCCTGTTTTTTTTTCCAGCGCTCATGTTTGTTACCCAGCACCTGTGGCTGAAAAGCTTCTGAAGGCGGAAACGTGACTGACTGGAACCAGTGGGAACACTGACAGAGGACTTGCACTGCTGACAGGCTGTTGGCGTCACACTGCTAGCGTAGACTCTATTTAAAGTGCCGTTGCTATCTCTACTGCAGCAACTCTAAAACTAAGAAAACATATATTTGTAAGGTCAATCATGTAAAAAAACAATATGGCAATGCTTGATCTTGGAGCCTCAACACTAGCACCAGAACCATACACACATTTCAAATAGATTCCACATCAAAAGACTCCTCTTGAGCTATTGATTACATCGTGAACCACACATACACACTTGACTCGACCGACTGCTTCAACATATCTTCTAACAGCAAGTTTTACAGAAAATGTTTGACACTTTCTATTACTACTCTATTATTAAATACAATACATTACATGTCAGTACATCATCAGAAGCTTTTTTTTATACACTTTTGTGCAAAACAAACTGCACAGCTTCAGTTTACACAATAATAATAATCAAGAACGCTGGTAACGGTGACATCCTCACAGTGACATCATCACACACTTCATGCAGTGCAATGTTTCTTGGTAACAACCCCCTGTCCCCATCCAATCCTCTCTTACTACCCTTATCCAAAACACACAGAGTCACTGGGGGGGCGCTGCCTCATCGCTACCCATCCCAACTGGTCTGAGAAAAGTATAACATGACGCACAGAAGTTTAAACTGTGCTAGGAATAGCCTTGTGGCTCTGAAAAACAACGTAGAGACAAAGCGCAATTAAGTCCCGCCGACACCGGAGGGGGAAACAATCCATCGCTCTCCATTGACTTGGTATTGCGTGAAGGGGCCTACTTGTCAATCCCATCAGCTAGAAAACAGAAAAATAAGTTACCACTGTAAAATGACGTGCATAAGATGCATGTATTAATAACTGTGAATAACTTTAACACATTTGAGCATTTTTAAGCATGTAATAATATTTGTCGATATAATTTATTAAACATTATATAGCTATACTGTTTTATTAATAGCAACATAACGCATACAGTAGTCTTACTATGTAATTGGTAGTGCACCAGTGGGGTTTAGTTGAAAACTGTTGGTAGACTTATTTTTAGTTTTATCAAGCCACCTGGAGTCGCATGGAGCTGAGCAGGTGGCACCAGTTCGACACACTGTAACGTTTCAGCCATCACCTCCTCCCTTTCTGCCCTGACATGCTCACTGCTAAAAATATCCTGCCAGGCCAGGCACCGATCTCTGGCCTCTCAGCTTGTTAGTCCATCTCAAAACTAGGCCCAGTCAAGTAAGCATTGCTACAGCCACACGTGGGTCCCAGAGGAAAAGTAACGCATAACCCCAAACCAAAACAACAGACTTCAGGACAAAAGAAGACAATGGGAGGGATGTGGACGGAGACAGCGTTCAGGCAGGAGAAGGGCCAATTACTGGGCCTAATGACAAAAGGTAGATAAGAAAAGGGTCAGGTAGAAGAGAGGGAACGATGTGTGAAGGAGAGGAGAGACGGCTGCAGTTATTGAAGCACGGGACGGAATTCAGGAGTAACCAGAACGCCTTTAATGGCCACAGAAAAAGGTGGAAGTTGATATTCAGCAGGAGGAAACAAACCATGAATTCTTCACACAGCTGTGCTTCCTCATTTGTCTCTAGCCATAACTAGTTTTATAGGACTTTACGTTACTTTTGCATTAATATTGAAGATTGATTTTTAAGCGGACAAAAACATTCACACTGCTTTTAACCATTGTTAACATTTCCATCTTGATTGCATATTGCAAATTCTGAATACTGTACTCAGCTCAGTAGAACAGCCCCACAAATCTGCCCCCCCCCCCTCCCCGGGTAAGTGAATAAGACACTTCATCACACTGTGTCGTGCTGTGTCTGTTCTTATGCTTTTCATCCATCTCTCCATAATTCTTCCTTTCTTCCATCTCTCTAAGTAGCAAATGACAGGCTTGTAATAGGACAGATTGACCATGACCTAGTCACATCACAATGCTGAAAGACTCTCTGCCAAGACAGCAAAGCACATGTCCTGGTTTTGTTATTCTGCTCTCCTTATGAAGCTCAAAGGAAAGGCTGGAGAGTACAAAGATCAAGAACAGACAAAAAGGACAGCTCAGGGGTGAGACAACTGATTTCTGTATCCTGGCCAATACTGCGAACCACGGAATTGGAGCTATTAAAGGTCCCATGGCATGAAAATTTAACTTTATGAGGTTTTTTAACATTAATATGTGTTCCCCCAGCCTGCCTATGGTCCCCCAGCGGCTTGAAATAGCGATAGGTGTAAACTGAGCCCTGGGTATCCTGCTCTGCCTTTGAGAAAATTAAAGCTAAAATGGGCCGATCAGGAATACCTCCCCTTTCTCTGCTTTGCCCGCCCAGAGAATTTGGCCCACCCATGAGAGAGAGACATCGTGGCTTTCAAACAAGCAAAGTGGCAGTTGGTCAAGGTCACACCCCCACCCTCCACCTTTCCCCCCCAAAAGTTAAGTGCAAAGTAGTACTTTGTATATCTATGTCAATCTATCTGCCTATTTTCAGCCAAGTAAGGATTGTGGTAGCAGCACACTCAGCAAAGCAACCCAGACATCCTTCTCACCAGCCACATCTTCCAGGTCCTACTGGGTTAACCTGAGGCGTTCCCAGGCCACAAGGGATATACATAATCCCACCAGTGTGTTCAAGGGTCTTCCCCAGGGGATCCTCCCAGTTGGACATGCTCAGAGCACCTCGACAGCTTGGCGTCTGAGAGTCATCTTGAACAGATACGGTTCTATTCCATGCTCCTCTTGGATACCTGAGTTGCCTTGCCCTAAAGGAGAGCTCACACACCACCCCCTTCAGGAATTGCCAGGTTATTGGGAGGAAAGCATTGTCCATGTGGCTCTGGGATGATTTCCCTTGGACATCGTATTAGGTGAGGGGCTAGAATAGGTCTTTTAAAGGCTTGGACCCGTGAGGCCCATGTGTGAACAGTCCCGGCACTGTAACATTGAGCCAAGTGAGCTCACCACCTGTAAGGACAGGAGTAATGTTCTGGTGTATTGCCAAAAGGAAAGTGGGAAGAAGCAGCGTCCTTGGTGGCCTGAAACCTGTCATATTTTTTTTACAGAAGCATATGAAGTGCCTTAGTGCTGGCTAAAATCCCTAAGGCTTTCATTCTCTGTAAAACACATCAAACAAATTGGATATTTGCACACAATGGCACCACTATCATGGCCCAGCATTAACACTGTTCTAAATGTAGGAATTTATCCCTGGCTAATGATGTCTTATTACACACAGATCAGCTGTGGCCCTTCCTTGTTTGTGAGTAAAACAATGTACCTCTGCCTAGTTCAAAGACATAATATTTTGAGTTCCCAAACATCCTCCACTTCCCCCTCCCGAACACATTTTCACAGAACTATTACTGTAATTGCAAAGAGTTTCTTTATTCTCTTTCTGTTGAAAGATTTCACAGATGGAGTGCAATTTCTGGGGGTTCAAACAGATACTGTTACATTTATCTTCTTTTCCTTGAAAACATTAGAAAGAGATGTGACAGAGTATTTGTCAAGCCTGTGTTTGTTCTGATACTGAAATGTTATTCTCATACATTTCACAGGTTTAATGGGGTAGTATGTTCATAAATTTTAGTGGGAAAAAATAAAAATAAATCATTAACTTCATTATAAATGCCATAGACGTTTTTCTATAAATCAACTAGTACTTAGTAGTATATCTATTGTTCGTTAATAAATTAAGTTTGTTTAAAGTAAAAAACTAAACTAAATCCTTATAAAGCACACCGAACCTAGAGGACACAGCATGCGTGCCCGGCAGTGTCTTAAACACAGGTGACCCACTTACAAACTTTCTCCATTTGACCTTTACATTCTGAATTTGCTGGGATAAAGTGTTTTCCCTCAACAGATACAAAAGTGCCTTCTGGGAAATGTTCTCATCTCTCGCTCCCTCCATTATGCATCGCTGTTTATTTCTTTGCAATCACAAACACTCTCTTTTCATCTGCCCCGTCTCCCATCACACTAACCTCAACGCACTAGAAACAACCTCATTGTTTAAAACATCATCTAATGCATCCAACCTTTACTCTAAACCCAGGAACGGCTTAAATTATCTTTTCATCTATGATCATGAGCCATCGTCCTCTCATACTGCAGCTTATCTCTTGCACTCAACAAACCATCATATCCATCATCATACTTTATCTGTGATCCTAAAACCCAAAGCCGGCAACAAGGTAATGAATACAACATTAACTACAAATAGTAAGGATATTTACACGACATGCTTCATTACACCATTCCCCTCTAACGAGGCATGTCTATTTCATTAAACATCCTGTAGCATTTAATGCAAGTCAAGCACTGCCACACACTAACATGCCAGCAAATATTTAACTGAAAGCAGTGCACAGGACGTTTTTATAATATATTATGGATGACACAAATAAATAATTTAACCAGCTGTGAGAAGTGTTCTGATCTCAGATATTTAAGCCTGGCTTTTATAAACGCATGCAGGTTACTGCCACAGCCGGTTATCAACTGAAGGTTATCACTACTGCTCCCAGCTGTTGTATCAACATTGGTTTGAGGTAAGCATGTTAATGGTCCAGCTCTCTTCAGCCATCCCTATGCTTTGCTTTCTTTATCTCGTACTCTCTGTCTCTCTAAACATGAGCTGCTGAATACTTGTCTGCTATGACAGGTCCTTCAAAGCATTAGCAGGACTTATTACTCAGTCCAAGGGAAGAAGAAGAGTTGGACAAACAAGATAGTCATAGTAGGTACAAAGAAAGAGGTAGAGAGAATTATATTCTTTTTTCTGGCTTACATTTGTGAAATCATTTCACGACTTTGGAATAAAGGAAAACCAGCTGGAAGCTGTGACAAAATGCATCAGATAGGCCACAGTATACTGCACTCAAATGGAACAACAACTATATATATAATACGTCGACAACCTCAAACATGATTGGCCATTTTAAACCGCTGCCATTCTTATCAGGTGAAGATGCTCTGGTGATGGGTGAGGTGTGCATAGGCTGCATACTGTAGATATAGCTCACTTTTAAAGACAATGTCATCCCAGCAAAACTTCACAGTGCCAATTCCAAAATACATTTCCATACAGGGAAGGTGTACTTGGTAGTGTCTGTGTGTGTGTGTGTGTGTGTGTATGCGTCAGCAGGCTACCTGAGGTGGGCGACTTGCTTCTATCCATGTCAATGGACTGCTGGTTGTCAGAGAGTTCAGTAAGGCCTGCCGCAGCCAATGGCAGTCAAGAGGAAGAAAAAGTAGAATACACATAATCTGTCAGGTTATTTTTAACTTTTTCAGAAGATTGAACAGTAGTCAACTTGGTTGATGTCAGCCACGCAGAGCCCCAAGAAAGAGCTTAGAGTAAAGTTTCTACAATCTTTGGTTTATCATCTCTGATTAGCTGCATAATCAATTCCCAGTATTTAATTATCTTATTATTACTATGGTCTTAATAATAATATTTGACATTTGCTATTTACCTTTCCCCTGGGAATGTTTCTTTGGATTAATTTTGTCTTCCTGGAGCAGAGTGGCTGAAACCTGATGTGACCTGCACTACAATCTGTTAAATGTATATACTGTACACTTTCATTTTGAATTTCCAACCAAATCGCATTAAAATTGTCAACATGACAATAATTTGGCATCTACAGCATGTAGTGCAAATCTCATGATAAAGTGGCACATACAATCAAAATACAAGACAGAACAAACACTGATTTGATCAGGATCTGATCAAATCTGATCACATGCACCAAGCACAGGCCAGAATGAGAAGTCATACCCACTTCCTTTTTAAAAACCACCACAAATGATGAAATGTCTAATTTTAGTCAGACTACAAATGTGGGGTGTTCAAGCCGCGTTCATTAGTGCTTCATTACCAGCCTCACTGAGTCGTCACAGTTCAAAACATTTTGATTCATTTAATTATTTCTCTTCAGTAAAAGTTTCCAGCAAAACTTCTTAATGCAAATTTCCTTTAATCATTTACACTGGCTTTACAAATGACTGAAGAAATTGAAAGGGACTCTAATTAAACCTTTATGGTCATATAAAATGAAGAATTCCTTTGTAATCATCAACCAAATGCAAACATTGTTGTTTCACTAGGCCTAGTGAGTGACAAGGCTTTATTCACCCCAGGATGCTTCAGTTAAAATATACATCACATGGATCATATAATATTTATAACTGCCCTTACTTAACAGACTCTAAGGAGTGGCTCTCTGCAAAGGACATACCGTTTTGACATGACTGGAATAGGGCAGTTTTGTTTTATATGGTAAAATATAGACATGAAACAGCCACTTTCACTCCAATCATCTCTTTGGTTTGTACCTTTGCTTTCAGTCCACATCATACCTTCCCATTCCTTATGGCGACCTTCTCCATCAACCTTGTTGTCCTAGTATGTTCCACCACAACAATGCCCCAAACCCCCCACCCACCCCCCGCACACAAACACAGAGTCCCCCAGCCTTTAGGAAGACCCGACTTACTCTGATAGGATGTACGGATCCTTTTCTTTGAATCTGAATATAAGTTAGACAGGCCGCGCATGCAAAACTCTGTCAGGCAGGCCCACATGCCCACATCAGCAGCCACAGAGTCACCAAAAGGAAGGGAGGAGGAGGAGGAGGAGGAGGAGGAGGAGGAGGAGGAGGAGGAGGAGGAGGAGGAGGAGGAGGAGGAGGAGGAAAGGGAAGGAAGCAGTAGTGGAAAGGATGGTGTGTAGGAATAAAGAGTAAAAAGTGTTAGTAGAGATTCAGGGCAGCGAGAGATGAGAGAGGACAGGAAGGTGGGAAAGAGAAAGAGGTGGTAGAGAGGTGTATGAGTAGCGTGGGACAGAAGAAAAGGAGAGGAGGAGGAAACAACGTAAAGAGTAAAGAAAGAATTTGAATGTAAAGTAAGATGATGGATGGAGTTAAGATGGAGGGAAGGGAAGGGAGGGGAGGAGAGAGAAGAACACACAGGCTTAGAGTGGAAAAGAAAGTGAGAGCAAGCAGCAACCGTGTTAGTGTCAGGGGAGGACAGACAAGATATACCCAGTACTGCTGCAAACCCCAGAAATGCTGATGTGATTGGTCATTTGCACAAGAAGGAAACTACTGTGCTAGCAGGCAACATATCATTACTTACAAAGCAGCATCAAAATAAATCTCTTGTTGCATTAAATCATTGCTTTACATTGCATTTTGTTATATACTTTTTGCAATAGGCCTACTGTTCTAACATGGTATCAATAAGGCATTAGACTGTATAGTAACTGGAGAAACACACCTACAATAATCAATAATTAAGCATTATTTTATGAAATGAATACACTAAATTTGATTGACATATATAAAGTATACACATACACATATGTGTGGCGACAACAGCTAAAAATGTTGTGTGGGAAGGACAGTAAACTATGTTCCAAAGAAAGTTGGAATATTCCAAAAAGAGAAGAGGCCAGCAGCTTAGTTAGTAGATAGTTTAGCCAGTGCCATGTATTTCGCTTGGCCTTTTGACAGTGTTTTTGTCTTCGGTATTATATCAACTCCAGCATAGCGAGTACTTAAGATCATAATAATACCACCACCTGGGGTACAGAAAAAGGGCACAGTTGCCGGTTTGTATTTTTCCTTCCATCTCCAAATTGATTTTAAAGACCCAACACAGAAATACTTTTACAAAAGAGGAAGTTGGGAACAATAAGTGCTGTGGCAGTCAATACAAGCACTTATGCAACATGAAATTAAGTGGCTCTAAAGCCCAATGTCATCTCTCCATCTTCCGTAATATCCCCTTCACACAAATCCTGAATACCTGTAAAGCATTCTCAGCTACACTTGTGGGAGTTACGTAATAAGAGAGCTCAGTCAGCACTTTAAGTTGCCTAAAGGATCATTTAAAATATTAAACCACTGGAGCTGCTATGCCCTCAAATCCAGAGGTTACCATAGGGTCAAATAAGAAAGGCACAGCTTGTGTTTAGACACTCAATTCTGTACGGTGGGACTGAATATCTTCGCATTAAGTATAAATAAAAGCCTTCAGAGACTATCACCAGCCAAGATCAGTAGCAGAGAAAAGAGAGGCAGGGGTCAGGAAGGATGAGATCTCAGTGACTTTTGACTACAGATCTATGCTCAAGCAGGACTAAAAACAGAAAGGACAGAGAAATCAAATGACAACATGCATAACAATGCCAACGTGGACCGACACGCAGCCTGTTAACATGCACCTCATATCATAGTGCAGATCTGTGACAGGCATACTGAGATGGTTGGGTGTTTTTGTCTTTGTACGGTATGTTATTGTGTGAGAGAAACAGAGCAAAAAGAAGGGAAGAAGTAAGGTTGGACTGATACAGGTTTTTGAATGCTGATGCAGATTTTACTTTTGTTCAAATAGCCAATTTGACCCTTTTCATTTCAACTTCCTCCAAATACTTACATATGTTTGGTGTTTACCAGAGATGTTTATTTCCATAAGTGTAAAAAGTACTGTACTACCACAATATACAAAATATCAAAAGTAAATATGCCTTTTTACGCGGAATTGCCCCTATTACAGTGCAATATGATTATATATTTTATATTCTTTAACCAGTGGTGGTAAAAAGTATCAAAAAGCAAAAGTATGCAGCCGAACGGCCCCTTTCAGAGTTATAATATTACATACTGTATATCATATTACTGGATATTTTTTTTATTACTGATACATTCATACGTAACACAAACTTTAATGATGTAGCTGGTGGAAGTGAAGTTTTGCCTACCAAAGTTGGCCAGTTTAAAGTGTAAAATATGAAACAAATAATATTTTTATTAGGGGTGTAAGAAAAAATCAATATTTTATTTTGCAATACTGTATCGATTTTTCAAAAAGGCAATATTGATTTTTGTTTTAAATAAAAAAAATATTCATGTAAGACAGTGGTTCACGTTTATGTTGTGTTTAAACCCCTTACCGCTAGATGGCTATGCTGAGACACACTAGTGTCCTTGCCTAACAGTGCCTAGCAGTGTCTGACTTTTTGCTAGAAGCTAACAATGTAGCTATGGCTGAACTTTGGCCTACTTTAGCATATACAAATTAGATTTTCTGTGTACTGAATTGTTTACCTAAAGTAAACTTCTTTGAACATCGTGTCTTTTTTTAAATAATAGTTTTTCTAAAATTATACTTAAAAAAAATCCCAATATATCGCCTTACGCAAAGTATCGGAATATATTGCAATATATTGACTCTTATACCATGAGCTGGGTGAATACTCGATTCTGATTGGCTGCAGGGTGTCCATTAAGTAAGGGTTAATGCCCGACGAGGTGTCCATTGTCAGGTATTAATGGACGACGGCGAGGCGTGAACCGACGCGCAGCGGAGGACGGTTCACGGTTCACGCCTTTAATGGACACCCTGCAGCCAATCAGAATCGAGTATTCACCCAGACCATGGTATAAAAAGTGATGTAGGACACCTAGTAAAGGAGTTCGGTGAAACTGACTGTTTACTGTTCTAAATGAATGCGCTACATTAAATCAATAAGGAAATGTGGATTTATTATTTCCAACTCGTCCTCTGAACACCACAGGATGGCGCTAAAACACACAGGCTACAAGAAGTAAGTTATACTGACCCTCTGGACTGACTTTGTTTCACAGAGAATAACGTTATCTCACATATCTCAGCTCGCTGCTTCAGGCTGCGCCGCTGCAGCCTGAAGCCTGCAGCAGCCTGCAGCAACGTTACACATCGCGGATCAAATTCTAAAGTAAAAGTCGTTATATTGTTTTGGGGACAATGACATGGCTGATAGCTAGCTTGTCTTGTTGTTCAACATACTGTCAAATTATTTTTAAGCAAGTCGTATCTAAGGTTCTTCCTAATTCCTGGTGGAGAGAACAACGTTTGCATTGCATAAGAACCTGATGGATGGGAATGATTGTTCCAGGTATTAGTCAAACCGTCAGGCGTAACCAGGGAAACGGAGTTATTGTTTGGATAAACTTTAGATTTCGATTGTAAAACTAATTAAAATATGAAGTAATGTTTTAAAAATATGTTATTTGGCAAGTGACCATGGTATAAGCGGGTTAATGCCCTTCGAGGTGTCCATTGTCAGGTATTAATGGACTTCGCCGTCGTCCATTAATACCTGACAATGGACACCTCGTCGGGCATTAACCCTTACGTGACCCATGTATCGTGATACGTATCGTATCGCCAGATTCTTGCCAAAACAGCCCTAATTTTAATATTAAGATTTTACAATATTTTATAAAAGGGAACCTCAAAATTGTTCCTATAGTAAATGTACTGAGACCCCCATGAAAATTGGATAATAGTAAGCATGGTCAAAGTGTCCATAATGTGTAGGAGAAGCCCTTAACCTGATCAAATGGTATTGATTAGGTTAAGGGCTTGAGAGCAGTGGGAATACAGGAAATATAATTAAAACCACCTGCATCATTGATTTTAGGTTACTCATTAAAGCTAAATCAGATTTGCCTGATAGATCAGTCTAACCTTAGAAAGAGACACAGAGGAAGGAGACAGAAGAAATAGGAAGAAGAAACACCAGTAAAGTGGTGAGAGGACAGGAGAATAGAAAATAGATGATCATCTGGATGTAATGAAAACATTTTTGACACATTACTGTGTGGCGGCTCAGAGAGTGTTAGGTGTATACGTGCATGTGTGTGTGGTCCGGATCCCAGAGGTGCGTGTGTGCGCTACCTGAGGTGGACTGTCTGTTCCTGCGTGGGGAGCGGGTAAGGCGCTGGTATGGGTCCGCGCCTCCATACAGATCCAGTGTCGACATACACAAAAGGATGGTTTTCTGCAAGTAATCCACCACTGCTAGGCCATTGCAGTTCCCAAACGCCAAACTGGACAGACACGGACACAGCAAGGTTAATCTCATTGACATTAAAGGTGCTATATGTAGCACTATCAAACATTGTCAAATTAACTGTGGCATTTGGGTGTAATTACTGTCAACAAAAGGCTGTATTTATCTCACACTGCTCTTGCTGCTGTTTTTGAATATGAATACCAGTTTTCCCATAAACCCCGTTGCCACCTGCTACCCCTGACTGCTGTAGAGCCTCTGGCTTAACTGATCATTTTTTTAATGTTTGTTTTTGTACAAAAGACGTTCCACTCGATCGGGCCCTGACCAGCATTAGACAATATTCACAACAATTGGCTCCATCTGTGGTCTTCCCAGCAATCTCACAAAAATGCTAAAATAAGTGAGGCGAATACATCAATGTCACTCAAACTGGCTTCTGCCCAGTCAATCATTGCTCTACTGTGTCCACCAGGCAGATGTCTGGTTCACTATATATTAATGTCTGTCGCATGGTCAGATGGTTCAGGTCGTGAAAACAGCAATCATGTCGGTCTTTGATTAAGAAAATCTTTAGCATGTGTTTTAAAGAGCTGTTTGTCATGGCGTCTACGTAAAATACCATTTTAATATCACAAACATGATTATGCATTTGAAAACACATCACTCAGAATCAGTGTTGTAATGTAACAAAGTACAAATACTTCACTACTGTACTTAAGTAGAATTTTTACATATCTGTACTTTACTTCGTTATTTATATTTCTGGAAACTTTTACTTTTACTCCACTACATTTCCTAAATAGAATGTATACTTTTACTCCACTACTTTTCCCCTAAGCATCTTAGTTACTTGTTACTACAAAATAAAATCAGAAGAAATTTATTACACTGAAAAAAAGGAAGTTTGGCGAATCATTGCTCCTAAATTGCCAATATAATGTACGCTCCATTCCAGATGGTGATGTGATGCCTGTTTGTGGCCAAGCGGCAACAAAAGAACATAGGTACATAGGCAAAAACTAAAGAAGAAGAGGAGGAAGCATAATGACTGATAGTGTCATGGAAGCACCTGGTGCAGGCTCTGCCGCCATGGTAACAGACGATGACCACCCCGACGACAGTGGTGATTGTAGATAACGTTACACACCTTTGGCCATAAAGTTCATAATCAAAGTTGTTTTTTTTTACTTTTACTTCTAATAATTAAGTACATTTAATATCAGAAAATTGCTATGGATACTTAAGTACTGTTAATATCAGATACTTTAAGACTTTTACTCAAGTAATATTCTAAAAGGAGACTTTAACTTCTACCAAAGTCATTTTCTGGTAAGATACTTGTACTTTTACTCAAGTATTGCTTTTGAGTACTTTATACAAGACTGCTCGGAATACACTAGAAAACCAACAAGTGCAAAGGTAGCAGTGGCCAAACCCTACCCTCATCCAGCTTGAGCCTCACAACACAAGCAGCAAAAAGACATTACCGAGCACTACAACATTCATAGATCAAGGCTAAAGGCTCGACAGCTGAAAGAAAAATGGTGGTAAGGAAAAGCCTGCCATCTGCGTTATTGTTAAAATCTCCCACTTTTTACTCTCTATTTCAGAATTTCCAAAAGGAATTCAGTCAGTTGAATGCAAATAGCATCACTACCCTTACAATTGTACAGACCTTGATTAGCTTGACATACAGGACATTGAGCCAAGAGAAGGCTAATCCCAGTGAGGAGCTGCAACATTAGAAATTAGTATCTTGAAACTTAAGCTGTCACTGAAGCCTCTTCTTGCATTATGCAAAAGTAAGACTTGTAATAAACAACAGTGAACCTACCCTTTGGTATTCACATTTGTGCCATGAAGGTGACCAGAGGGGACAGCCTTGTGCCTTTGTGGTGCCTTTAGTAATGTGTAAAGACATTAGTGTGGCATTGATTTATTACTGTTGAAAGTGTTCTTGTGGAGCCTTTTTGTAATGTGTTTTTATGTTCCTGTTCACCACTGTGTTGTAGTGTAATGCTTCTTTTGTCTGTTATATTATGTGCACTGTCACCACTGTAACTTTAAAAAGAAAAGAAAAAGAAAAAATTAAACAAAACAAATCAATTTCCGCAACTCTATTCAAGCCGTGAATAGCTTTAGAGGCGAGAGGCAAATAATGGCCCTGCCTTGACCCATATTGATCTTTTTTTTGAAAGAGCTGTGATTTTATTGGTTTCTACAAACAGAACTTCTATTCACAGCAAAGCCATTCAAGCGGTCTTAAAGCACTCTAGGCTCAGGAAGTTAATCAACTTCTCTTCAACACAGACACATCCCTTTTCAAAACTGAAATATATTAAACAACTCTATTACTCAACTCAACATGAATTACTTTACAAAGTATTACAATTATATGCTATCTAAAACGAAAGAAAGATAAGAGAGACAGAAAGGAGACAGAAGAAGACAGACAGAAATGATAACGTGTTGGCCCACTAGCGGCTTGGTGCAGGTTCAGGAGTCCGGCAGTATACTATCTTGAATTTAAATTTAGTAAGTTCTGACTGCAGGTCTGGGTAGCGAATTCAATACTTTTTAGGCACCGGCCGAATTGCCTCCTTAGTATCGAGTATCGAAAAATGCCTTGCCATTCAATACCAAATTTCAATACCTCAGTGTCAGTGAGCCAATAAGCATGCAGCATGCTTCTACCAAGATCATGCTGGTGATTGGCTGTGTAACGTTACACGTCGTAGAGACAGGTAGGAAAACTTTACGCATAGAGACAGGGCTCACATAGAAGGAGCTGAAAAATAAATAAAAAGATTTGTGCCGTAATGCGTAACGTTGTAATTTCTTTTTGTTTTAAATGGATTTCAGGAACTGGTAACAAAGTCACAGTATTGGTATCGGTACCAGTACCAGTATTGAAATTTGTTTAACGATACCCAGCCCTACATAATGCAGGCAACTTTTGGGTTGTAACCATGCCAAGCCTGCATGTGTGAACACACCAATTTTGATATTGACTGCACCATACTATTCCATAGTCCCCCGACCCTACATCCCAATACCCAAATGCTTTTAAGCCCTCACTCTTTATAATGGTATAACAGGGTATATTAACTACAGGCATTAAAAGCAACAAAAGTAACCTAGTATTGTACCCTTATACCGTTAATTAACACTCCAGAAAACTCAACCCATAAAAATGGAGAAACAGGCCAAATAGACACAGATACACTACATTGTAGTTCAGAGTCAGTGATTTAGATGATTTCTGGAGGTTGAAGTTTGAACCACAGTCCCTTTACAACTTTAATTAAAAGAACTATTTGGTGCTCTGTTAAGTTAGAGCTACGTTGTAAACCAGCCATTTACAGTTACCAATTCAAAAGAAGTTCCTGGTCTCTCAGGTGTAATATTGGTGAAGTTTCCACTATCTGCTTTACTCCAATAATGTCAGTGTCCTAGTGTTTTTCCAATGTGTCCCTTCCCTTTTGTGGCCGTGTGTCCTGTCTTGTTCTTCCACCGTCAAGTCAATATTTGTCTGGAGCTGGGCAGAGCTGAGTCTGTCTCTGTGTCCTGTTCCTCAGACCCTGTCTCCAGCCATTTCCAACCTGCACTCACCACCTTCCAGGATTTTCGCCTACAGACACAATCTGCTCACCTCCACTCCAGTTAAGACATTGATTAAGACTGCCTCAGTCTTTTTGGCTTTTTGTTGAGTATTAAACTCTTTTGATTGTTCACATTTAAGTCACAGCTTTACAATCTTATTGTCTGCATTATGGGTCCAGCATAGAACACTTGTTATGACAAATAATGCTTTTTTGACAGCACTATAAAGCTGAACATTTTGGTAAATTCAAGCTACCATGGCAATAGTCTTGCATTGCCAGACCTTCCTCCACAGGGCTGCGGAGAAGGTTCTGGTGAGTCCACACAGCATTCTGGGATGGGTTTATTGTCATTTCTTTAAACCAATCATAATCGTCTTGGGCGGCACGGGCCATGGAGCCACGGTGCCGCTGCAAAATAGCCTCGGTAAGGAACTTGTTTTGGTGGAGCATGTGTACGTTCAAAGGTTGTTTTAGTCGTGCAACAGAAAACTCAGATTGGATGGATAGTCTAGCTAGCTGTCTGGATTTACACTGCAGAGATCTGAGGAGCAGTTAACCATAGTCCTCATAAATCCACCGGAGTTTAAAATGCCAACACAAAGAAAGCGGAAGGTAACGGACATCCGGCCTACATGAAAGACATGCAGCGGAATTTCCGGCTGCACCTGAACAATCCTGGAAGTGGAACGTCGTGGACATAGACTACCACGCCAATAATCAATGCTTTCAAAAGCTTTGTCCATACTCAATTTGTGCTAACCCCTCTAAACTATAACAGGGATTGCTGTCCCGAGCGCAGACTAGCAAAGATGGAACCACCGATCAGCACCATTGATAAATGATGAAAAATTGCCTTGCACATATTCCCAATCGAGCCAGACAAATGAATAGTCACACAGATGGATACATAGACCAGCAGTGAGAGAGAGACTGTCATGCATCTGGAGACTTACAGGCCATAGGCAGAGTTGATGTCGAGGCTGGTGATTTGTTGTGGAGGTTCTCCATCTGCCCACAGCAGCTGGACAACCAGCTCTGCCTGGTAGCCAGGAGGGACCCGAACCATCCTGTCCTTCACCCTGAAGCAGACATAAAGAAAAGGAGTTTAGAGTACTGTGTAATATACATACAGCACTTAGTAAGAAAGAGACACGTAAACATGTTTCCTTCCCTCGTGAAAATTCAACGGAAAAGTGTCAATAACTAACGGTTATGCCCCAAAACACGGTGGTGAGTTCACAGTGACCTTGATCTTTGACATCCACAATCTAATCAGTTTATCCTCAAGTCTGAGTGGACGTTTGTGACAAATCGGAAATAATTCATAATGCCTACTGAATTATTTCTTGACAGGGGAGGGTCATTGTTCTCCTGTTTCAAGGTTGATTGCTTTTCTATTTGATACAAATATTCAGTTTGGTAACAAACGACGAAGACAGAGTGTCTGCATCACTAGCTACTTGTTCTACTGATATTTTTAATAAACAATTCCTAGCATACTGCAAGACCAAAAGGATATATTAAAACAGATATTAGTTATTTGTTGCACAGAAACTATGATGTGTGTGAGGAGATCTTACTTAAGGCAGGGATTGCTGTCTTTGTTACCCTCAGTTGTCCCACTGCCGGGGCTAGCTGCGTGTTGGTGGTGGGGTTGTGGTGAGTGGGAGCCGGACTCTGTGAAGCAGGGATTGTTTTCATTCTCTGATGGAGAGATGACATCCTCCGCCTCACACTGTAAGCGCACCTCTAGTGACTGAGGATGACACAGATACAAAAATATGGATTCATCTATCTACCATAGTAGCGAACTAGTCACAATAACTACATTCAATCCTGTTAGAGTAGAAATACAGTGAACTACATCCAAATGAATTTGTGTTATGCAGATGCAGGTTTCCCAACAATGTTGGATAGGCATGAGCAGAATTTCCATTAGATCTTCCTGTAAAAAACACAAAGCTCGGTTCATATCATATTTCTAAAAGACAGTCACTTAAGACTTCAGAGCTGGAGTTTGTTAAAATTACATTGGACGCTACTTACATTCCTTATAAACGCACCAGGATGTCACTCCTTTTAATTTGATTGTCATCTCACTCACCACTATCTGAGTGTTGGCATCATATTTGCTGAAGCGATACAGGATGATGTGGGCTGAGATGCCAACCACACAGAAGATGCGACTCTGGGGGCACCAGCTGACCATCTGAATAGCAAAGGGGTCATCCTCCACCAAATCGGCCGCCCTGCCCTCACTTGGCTTTGGCTTCTCAAACGCTTTGGAGGTCTTCAGCTTGTACAACATCTGTAGTGTGACTGGTTAGAAAAATGGTTAATTTTGGTGAAAATATTGTAAATGCAAAATCTACTGTAAATGCATATGTAAATGCCCTTTCAACAGTGGTATCACAAGGCAATTAGTGTCACATTGCCAGACCTATCTCCACAGTGCTGTGTCAGCGCTGGAGAATAGTCTGGCTGAACAATTAAACATTCTGGTATACATCGTTTGTATTTCCTTGAAACAATCCCAATCGTCTTGAGCTGCACTGAGCCCCAGATGCATGACGGTGCCTTTGCAAAATTGATAGTGAAAGAGACCAGCCGGACGGCAGACTTTATACCCACACTGTACATCTGGTAGCAGGACTTCTAAGCAATCAATATATAGCAAGAACGTTAAGCCTAGGCAGATATGATGCAATGCAAGTAAATGTCATTCACATACCACAGCTGTCAATAAAATTCTTTTCTAAGATTTTGAGAAAACAACACATTTTCATGCTGGGTTTTTAGTGTTTAGCCATCTGTAAGTGTTACAATGGGCCAAGTCCCTTATTTGGTGTAGAGCATCTAATATGACAATGGTGCTTTTAATTTGCTCTGAGCTCAGAGCCCATGGCAAATCACCAACCATGAAATTCATGAAAAAATATTGCTTATTCAAGCAAGCTTTGTAACAAAAGCCTGAGGTGAACAAAATGTATCACTTCAATATAGCTCATGAAGACAGAAAAGCTTGGAGTGGACTTACTTGCTGATGCGTCCCAAAACTTAATTGATCCGTCAGCATGTCTGAACAAAGAGAAAGATTAGTTATTTTTCTATTAGGCAAAATAAGCGTGCTTAATTACTCCAAGAATGGATCAGGAAATGAAGGGAAAATGCTGGTCCTTTACTTTAACGCCACAAATTCCCAACTGTAATAAACGTTACAGCTACCTGGATCTTAAAAATTGTGCAGTGACTATTACTGATTTTAAATCCTAACAGCTTGGGTTAATGGTAACCATGTGTTTGGCCTTTATGTACCTTCAAATATTGCTGTCAATGTTTCTGACTTACCCTGTGATAATGATCTCTGGGTAAGTGTGGGAGCCTAAAGTCCATGTTCCTCCCCCGACTGGCCACTCCTGACATGGTTAAAGTGTCAGACATGACATGGTTAAAGAGTGATTATTTAAAAAAATGTAAAGAAAATAAAATAAAATCACATAATCTATTCTAACACACAGACTTGGACTGTACTGATTAAAATGACTCATATGTTAATAATAACCCATAATTTGTTTCAAGTTTATAGCAGCTAATTATATTGTAAGTTACACCATTTTACTTCACTTTTTCATTTTATTTTTTTAAGAGTTTACCGAAATCATTCTAAACATCACTAACAAGATTTTTAGATTATTTATTTTTTACTTGCATTCAATTCTACTTGCTCAAATATCACAAGTAAAAATAATTAACAAACAAGATTTAAACTGGCAAAACAAAACGACAAATACATACAATGCAAAAGGCAGGTATTCCTCCCTCATATTTTCCCTCTCTTACCTTTTGGCTGTAGCCGGTTTTCTTGTGTTTAACTCCTATCGAGTAGAGGATGGGGATAATGTCGGGCGGACAGTCTGCAAAATAGGCTGTGCAGGTAACTGGAGACTCATGGATGTCCATGGGGTAAGGATTCTCAAAGACAGGGTAGCTGCAAGATACATATGATGATGCATATGATATGGTATAGTATAATGTATGCCACTATGGCAAAACGGACAGAAAGGACACTTGATCTGTTTACACGTACTCTATATTTTCTGTAAATTCAATGAAATCACAAAATTAACCATTAAGGTTGCACACTTTATCTACCTTGAAAAATGTAATTACAAGGGGAACTGAATTACAGGATCAGCATTACTAAGCATTATCTATACTCTGCCTCACTGGCATTATCACATATATAATAAGACTGCAGGTGAGGTAAAAATGGCACTGCTATGTGCCTGCATGAAAATATTGCTGAAAGATTTACAGGAGTGCTACTGTACCGATGTATACATTACAAATACTAATTAGTCCTTGATCAGTAAACTTTATGAACATGAGTGTAATGGTGCACTGTGTATCAGCTATCAAATCTATACCCTCTAGGTGCAAGCCACTGACATATTTAAACTACATTAAGCCTTATCAGGATAATGGATTTAATTAGATAACCTAATTAACTAGGCAACCTAATTTAAAACCATAAATCCTACTTTATGAAGGCCTAATTTATAGTGTGTTGCTGCTATTCAAATGCATCCCCTGGCCTTAGGTGTTAATCTGTCACAACTGCACAACATCAGCACCTTTCACCTTCACTTTCATTCCTTCTAATAGTGATAACAAGTCAATTTAACTGGAGTGGTAGCATTTTTCCCCCAAGAGCAATGTGACATGTCTTTATCCAAAGGACAATAACAGACCCCCTCTTCTCCCTGAAGTATAGATACATGTGACAATGGTTAGATCTCGAACTCTTTCATTGCATTAGACTGTGACAGGATCTGGCTTATGGATGAAAGGTATAAGTAGTGTTTTCCCCTGGTGTGATGTCATGGGTGATATCATCTAATGTCAAAAGTTGACATGTGATGATGGGAGTCTTATAGTCACATGCAGCTCAGCAGCTGGAAGGTGCGTTTATGTGAAGCACATACTTGCTCTGTGTCAGATCCACCACGATTAAGTCCTTCTCCAAAAGCACCACCACTGCGTAAGGCTCCTGGACCTCTGTAAGATACACAGCCAAACTGCTTAATCCATATTTACATCAGTTACAACCAAAAATAAAAAGACCTTTTAATGTTCTGAGGATAATATTTCATTCATCTAAAGCCAAGAGGGCACCCGAGAAAAAGGTCCAACCCAAACATAACTCGTGTTGTGCCTCTAATCAAAATTCTCAATTGAAAAAAGGATGATTACATTAAAGTCCAATTTCACAGACACATTCACAGTTGCTGAATTGCTCAGGTTTGTTTGACAACACTGGCTGCTGTTTTTAAGAAATTTACAGAATCCTCCATCCTGTGAAAAATATTTAACCTGCTGCAACAAAACATTTTAAAATCTATTTTCTGAGCAGAATAGGTTTCATCTAATGGAGGACAGAACAGTCTTTGAGGACTCTCAACTTTTCTAATAAAAGACTTGTGTAATGTTTAAGGAAACAGTGTTGTATTTGTGACCTAGTTGCAATTAAAAGATTACATAAGAGGCACACCTAGGGCTAACTGTTCTCACTGCGTATAACACATTCACCGCATCTTTCTTCTTATTAGATGTGGAATTCTGACTTTTTTGTTCTTTTGGTCTGTGCATTGATTTTTTTAAAGTACTTTTTCAATGCCTAAGGCAAGGCAAACAGATTCCACTCCATCTCAATGTTATGTCTGCAGAAAACTCAGAAACTATATTTAAAAAAAAGAAGTCTTTGTGTGTGACTTTTCAAACCATTAATACCACTCAGCTGAATCCAGAAACTATGACACTGGTTTCGTCATTGTCTTTATATGCACTCACCGTTGTTGTAAGGAGTCTCACAGAGTGCCATGAACTCTACAATAGGATAGTCCATCTCCAGCACAGTGATGGCCTTGCCATGCATGATGGTTAACGTTGGCCGCCGCCCTGCCTTGTCATATGAAAGACCGCCAGAGAAGATAAAAAAAGGCTCGCTGTTGTGGAGGGAGAACAGGAATGGATGAATTAATAAATCAAACAAACAGTTAAATCATTATAAGACATGTATGTAGCTTACAAACTATAAGCCACTGACCAGATACAATTAATTAGTGAAAAAATGAATGAATAAAATCTATATGTACATATAAATCAAACATTTTGTTTGGCAATTCCCGAATGTATTGATTTAAAACTCCATTACAATTAACATGTGCAATTTCATATACCACTTCCAATGAGCACATATTAAGGGGCTACAATCATAAAATAACATTTTATCAAAAACATAAACCTTTTTTGTTTCTGATGGTTGCTTTCAACTATAACAAAGTGTCATTAGCAACCTTCTTGTTAATTCACTACATGATGAAATAACCACAGGATAAATCTCCCCATGATTGTATTCAAATCATAATTCAGTGTAATCAGGAAACTTAATTAAATCAGACGATATGGATCTTAATATTGCTTAAAAAGCAGATACCTGTTCCTTGAGGTCTTGTACTCCACTTTAAGTATGGGTTTACATGACTCCTTTCTCCCATCCTTCTGTATCTTTCCTACATTAGAGGAAATAGCAAAAGAGTGGACAACATTTCAAGACAATAGCACAATCAAAGTAAACATCTTGAGCAGGTTACTTTCTGTATAACATTAGACTGGTGTCAGCTCCTCTTGTTTGACAATTCAATTTATTAAATCATAAGCACACTGTAGCACATGTTTCAAATACCCGCAACAGAAAAGAATGCAAAGGTAAATTGCCACCTGAAACGTTGCTGAAAATTGCAAAATCATAGTTAAGTTATACAAATAATGGTCAATGGCCTTGAAGAGCAAAGCACTGCCAGATTAAAAAAGCACAACATTTTATACAATGAACCAACGAAAGAGAATGAATGTGAATATTAGTATACAACTATCATTGTATGTTTTGTTAACCTTTACTTCCCTCATGCTATTCATTTTATTTAGCATAATATACTCCATACCTGCTTTATTCAATAGATGAATGAAACACTTCAAGCTCACAACCCTTTTTCTCCACAGCTGTAAGTAGTAATAGCTACTAATATGTCTCTTTATTAAACTGACAATGGCATAGTTCCAGCACTAGAACTCTACTTGGAAAATAATAAGTGCTGTAGTTACTACTTTCCACTTCATTTTCTTACTTTGTACTGGGTTTCCAATTTTTCTTTTTAGGAACCGGAAGACCATTGTCAGAGTTACTGCATAACAGAGTTATTTTTCTCCTGCTTCACATATTGAAATTGTCATGTTTTCGATATAAAGAAGAAGTCTCAGCTGAAAGGCAGTGGAACCTTGGGTTTGACCTCATTGGCAAAGTGCTCCGAACAAAAGCCTTTCTAAATAAAAAATGAAGTAAACATGAAAGAAATAGAATTTCTTAACTGTGAGACTTGGAAAATGGAACACAACAATTTCAAATACTGCCCTAAAGATAGATCATATACAACTTATGAAGAAATAAAAAAGCATGTCTTTAATAATTCTACTAACCACCTGTGATGCATCACCATCATTAGCATTCATATACTGTATGTACTTCTTTTACAGCTTCAAATTATTATTTTTTACTGTATTTCTCAACACAATTGAAGGTTATGTTTCAATAAAAGCAGATATTTTGGCTCTGTGATTAATGAAAATATGTAACAGTGAAAACTTTGCAGACATATTAAGAATAAATATTTGTTAGCAATAAAAAGTTTTGTCATTATGTAACACAATGTGGGCGCCATGTGATTTCAGGTGCTTTTAAGTTGTTTACACATTGCTTCTCATGCACAAACTCTATCAGGCAGCCGAAGCTCTGGGTAACAGTGACTTATCGTCACTGATAAGGCTCAAAGGCACAGGATTACACACTGAAATGTCAAAGCAGCAGCAAGGACAGAGAGAAGGGAATAGCAGAGAAATAACAGTGAATGGAAAGCCTCTTGGTAATGCTTTGATATGGGTCGAACCCACAGCTGTATAAAGACACATAACATGTGTCAAGGTAACAATGCATGTATTGTTACATCTACTTTTTACTATATAATATGACATCTGAACCTAAAATCATAATTGTCTACGTTTGCAGAGATAAAATCATAATGACTAACTGCGAGACAGGATGACCAACTCATTTATAGTTGATTCCAATCTCACCTCATGAACATTATACTGTAGTTTTATATTGACAATTTCTGTGCACCCTGTCTGTTATCTCTCACTGTGTTTTTGTTATCCTATTTTTTCACGTTTCTGTTCAATCAGTTGTCTTTCCTCTTAAAATAAATGGATTTGTTTCCTTTTCTGCTCTCTCTGTCTCCCGTGTTCTTCACTTCAGGTTATAAGGCGGTCCACATTCATTTGTGCAAGCACTAGCTCAAACAACTATTTGTTCATTTGTCTCTCAAGGACACAAATAAACCTTGACTGCTGTGTTCCAATACCGACCCAAAGTGCATATTAAAACTAAAGTTACACAGTATACACAGTACCTCCTACACTGCAAGTTGGGTTGACATGGATCCCAGAGCATACAGTATGTCCAGCTGGTCTTGGACTATAGATTTGCCTGCAGTAACAACTTCATTGCCATGCCAGATAGTGAACAAATTTGGATTACTTTCTGGTGCAGGCTGTTCCATTTCTATCAAATACGTTCAAGTCACATAGCATAGACACAGTTATACAATTTGACTTGGCTGCTCTCTCCTACAGTAACAGGGCATAGAACATAAAATAGATCATTTCCACAGTCCTTTTCATACAGTTTTCTGGTTTCATTTGGAACCAACAATACTATACTACGTATAGGCTATACTTATGTACACTCATATCTAACTTTGATTGGTACACACCCTATCTCTGGTTAGGTTATTATACTGCAAAATGCTGGAAATTACAGACATGTTGAGCATACATCACTGTATGCTGACTCATTAAATTTAGATTACAAATAATAATAATGCTGCTGATTTAGTGTCATGATGTAAACAAAAATGGAAATGTTACTGTAAGTATATAATACATAAAGGCTTTTCTGTACATAGCTAACTTGTCAGAGTTAGTGGTAATACAATTATTCTATGTTGTCAGTGAAGCGCTCCTACAGCAGGTTCAGAGCAAAGTGGACAGCAGGTCTTATTATAGCTCAGAGAAAGATATCTGAACACAACAGATAGCACTACCAGTGACAGCAGCATCCAGCAAGCAAAGCGAACGCAACGGTACAAAGTGAATGTGAGCACTGAGACATTTACACGAGGATGGCAAATCACCACATATGTGATTGGTTTGGTAGTGTGATGATTGGCTGACAGTGGAAGAATCAGCTCATTCATCTATTTTGGAACAGAATAAGTACATTTATTTACTACTAGAACACAGGGAGACTGCTTCATTTCAAGGAGATGACATGTTTACTGTTCTTCTACATCTAGTGATGTTCAGCTCCCTCTGCCCGCTTCTTTCCCCTTCCTTTTATTCTCGCTCTGTGTATAACCAAATATCTGACAAATACCTGGCACATAAACAATCTGGTGGCATTTAACCACATCTTCAGGCCTGTTGCCCTGTCCCTATTAATCATTCCTCTTGCCTTCCTGTTGCGTGATGTTGCTTGTGATCACAGACTACAGCAAGGGGCTGCTTATCTGACAAGGTCAGCATGCCCTGACAGTGCACAAACTACAGCAGAGTAGGAGAGAAGCAGAAAGAGGACTAGTCAGAGCGCGTATAATCGATGACATGTGGTGAAAAATTCATCCAACAAAACCAGTGTGAGGTATTGTTATCTAACAGCCAAATAAAGTAAAGTGGCAATGACAAACATCACATATCACAATGCACATCAGGCATTCTAAATGTGCAGACACTGTGGAAGTAAAGTAAATCTGTTTCATCAGATTTAGAAATTAAAAAGCCATTGATGCATTGAAATTATGTACCTGAATTTTTTGCCTCTGAATTTCACTGAAATTTTAGACAACTGATTTTCACCTTTCATATTTTTCTAAGGTCATAAATTCAGAATAAAAAATTCAACGTAAAAAAAATCAATATACCAAATTCAGATGCAAAATACAATGTATAAAATTCAACTATTATATTTTCAACTTGCTAAAATTCAACTATTATATTTTCAACTTGCTAAAATTCAACAGGCCAAATTCAGCTACAAAATGTAATGTTTCAAATTTAGTGTTAACATCCGGGAACACGAGCTTGCTACCAACTCTCACCTCTGACGTCACAAGCAACCGTGGAAGTGGCTGAGCCACAATGGCGGCGGCCAGCAGTGCCAGCCGTGCTAACAGTGCTAACAACGGCAAAAGTGCTGACAGAGCTAATGGTGCTGGTAGCACCGTGGGTCGGGAAGGCGTTATCAGTGGAGAGCACTTTTTCATTCTCCCATAAAAACACAAACATTTCCAATCCTTTACCTCACAACTAAAATAACATGAAGCTTGTCTGTCTACATGTCCTGTAACTGTAACTCAGCCCATAAACAACCTGTAAATAATTTATTCTTGGATAAAAACATTAAATTAGATGTTTGTGCTGCAGTATGTTGAATTTCTGTCGCTTTATTATGGTAGCTAACAGCTTAAGGACCCAGCATGGAATTATCAAAGTTTCATTTCGTTAAGTAATTAAAAAAAAGAAAGTATATTGTGGATGCGCATCTCACCATGAGGGAAGGTGACCTGGAAGGGCTTGGTGGTGTTTCTGAGGTTCCACATCGATAGGCTGCCGTCTGAGTGACTGCACATGAACTGTTTCCCTTCATGATGCCAGCTGACTGAATGGATGGCCTGTACCAATAAGACAGAGGGAACAGATTTTTACAAACATGCCATTTATATGTCAAAATGTTAGTGTTAATGATTAATTTCAGAAGCTTTTTTTTTACCTCAATAAAGAGAAAAAGGTAAAAATGGATGGTTTGTAATTTATGCTTTTATCCAAATACAGTAACAAAACGTATATATATATATATATATATATAGCACACAAATTAAAAGCCACACAAACCACCTCTGCCCAACTACCCAGCTCTACCAAGTTACACTCCTGTAAATAGATACTACAGAAGCTGCTCTCTCTATGGTTCCAATGTGGAAAGGGATTACCATAAGGAATTAGAATTTCTACTGCATGCTTTGATATGATTGTTCATTTATATTTATTGTGGTAGCGATCTAGCTTTAAAAACTGACTTTCAGTCCTGTCCCACTCAGTGATGTGCAAGCTGAGGCACCTCAGCTATAGGTGCAGACGGAAATGGTCATTTTCAAGCCAAAACAACAAATCACAAAGCAGTAATGAAGCTCAGAGCACAAGCTTGCTTTATCTGTATTGCCCTGCATTCACTGCTCGTCTGTTATTATCTTTTAAGCCCTCAGTCTATCCATCAAACATCGGCCAATTTAACATGTCTAACTGATGCTCCCCTTTTACTTTAAGTTCAGTGTTGTTTCAGTGCCTTTTTACATAAACACCCACCACTGCCGGGGCCATGTTCCCAAGATTGGATGAGTCAGGCCACAGTTGGAGAGGTCCTTGGGAGATATGTCACAGAAAACTAGAAACAACTGAGATGATATTCACCTTCACTGCAGCACATCACAGGAGTGTGGACCACATATGCACCCATTAGCATTTGGAGATGGAGTTCCAACAGTATAATAAGTACACAAGACTTTGTGTCTTTAGTTAGTGATGTTACGTGGATTGCCGAGGCATCAGAGACTGACCGAAATAAAAACAAAAGAGAAAATCCAGGCAGAGGGCAGGGTCTGCAAACAGAGACACCACCACACACTTCTAGAAGGTCATAATAAGTGAGGATTGAGAGGGATTACTTTCGTATTAGTTCATACATTGTTTTGTTTTTTAGGAAACTCTGTTACATATTATACTTTTCAGTCCAGAAAAATACTTTGCACATCTACTACATGAGACAGGTGCGTCGGAGGGGAACAAGCAGGTCTAAAGTTGCAAAGAAAACTTCTGTACACTGTCTAATTTGCAAAAATTATATAAAGTTTAATAGTACGCAATGTTTCGGTACTAGACCATCTTCAGTCAAAATGCTTCAGGCATTTTATACTTTTAACAACTAGAGCATAAAGGTTTCCAATTACACCAGTAGGAGTGGCTATAATGCAGTACTTTCACCCTTTCCTCTGTGAAGAGGTGTGAGACAGAGATGCCATGCTTTACTGGAGGTGATGCACATGAAACCACATTAATGAATGTGAGCAGGATGTGACTCTTCACAGGAGATGGGACAAGAGACGAGAGATGGCAGCGGATGCAGAGGATAAGTGTCACAAGGTGGAAATGTCTATGGGGCAAATTGGTTTTGAGGCCATATGGGTAAAAAAAAACAAAAAAAACTGATTGAATAAGAGTGATGATTTAATAGAAATGTCTCCTATTCTCTCCTATTACTAACTATTTACATGCTAACTAGTACACACCTTGTCAAATGGCCAGCTTACAGCGAGAACACACAAACAGTATCTTGTAGAAGACTTATTATGCTATTCTTTATTTCCTGTCATATCTACATTGTTACAATGACAGATGATCATGTTAAATGTGACCAAAGCTTTAAATAATTCAAAAAATGTATTTAAAATCAATCCCTTTTGGTATACAGCTGTTTATTTGGTTATTATTTTATTGTATTGAATAATTATGGTTGTTCATTTTCTTTGATTAAGTGGTGGTGGTGAATGGGGGTGTTCGGGGGGGGGTGTATGCTGTTAAAAAAAAAATTTGAATCATAAAAAAAAATTCCCTAAATCTCAGATTTCCATCTGTTTTTTCTACTCTCAGATCCGTACGATGTCATACCGAGCAGGTTTTCTATATATGGTCATCTGTTCCAGGCAGGCACTACAGCAGTGTTTACGTTACATACACTGCTACATGTAACCACATGCTAACGCCAGGGAAGCTGTAATCTTGGCTGAAAATGTTAATTTATCCCAACGTTTGGATGACATTCCTGCTGGAACATGTCTGGTTCTTACTGGTGATTTTTGACACTAGAAAGTGTTGCTATATACTCCGTTGCAGTCAGTCTCCAGCTGCAATGGACTGTACACTATACAGAGGCAGAGCACAGACACAGAGAATCCAGAGGTCAGGAAAGGCTGACCAATCAGAGCAGACTGGGCTTTTTTGGGAGGGGGGCTTAAAGAGAAGGGCACTTCAACAAAGCGTCTCATACAGAGGGTGAATACAGGTGCAGCAGCCATGGGCAGTATAAGAAAAATCTGTTTTTTTAACATTAAGGCAGGTAAACATGTTCTAATGGAAACACAAAATACAAGTATGAACCTAAAAACGGTTTAATAATAGGTCACCAAGAACACTCTTACTGTTACGCTCCACTGCTAACTGGAGAAAATGGCAACAGACATTTAAGTCTTTACGTGTTTGAGCTGGCAATGCTGTGCTGCGAGTTGACAGAGGCTGCTTGAACTGGTCCCCTTTATATATATATATATATATATATATATATATATATATATATATATTAAAAGGGATCCCCACAGATATTGCTGAAATTGAACAGAATCTTATCAAATATCATGACCCACCAAGAGCCTTTTAATATATCCCCTTTAATGTCAGAAACAAAATGGTTTCACCGTCTTTTTACTTCAGTTAAGTTTCTTGACGCTGGTGGAGCTCACCTCATCGTAGTAGATTCTGAAGTCGGCCTTCTTAAGCCGGAGGTCCCATTGTACGATCGTCCCGCTCTCAAACCCTATAAGCAGCTGTGGAGGGGAGTGACAAGGAATGTAAAATAAGGAAATGATAGATATAACATGATATGAGGAGCACAGCCTACAACAAAAGTACCAATGCGATTGACATAACTGCACTCTTTGCTGTGATGTAGTAGGGGAGCTGTTTTGCCTGTAGCACCCCAACAATTACTTTTCCTAGTCCTCCTTTTTCCTCTATTAAGTCTTTAGTTTTCTTATTCAGACAACTTTTCTTTCTTCTTCTGACTGGCAAAGCTAGCCTGCTCGTGAGTTTTGTGGTTAGTGGGGACTGGGAGGTATGATTGATAATGTGAGTGTACTACTCAGCATAGAAACAATTTATTTCACCACCTGCTTGAGTCTGCTTTCTGCCTGTGATTTGCAGAACCTGTAGCAGGAGATGTCAAGAGGAGTTACAGAGGTAAGATTTAGGGGGCTAAACAATTCATAAAACTACTTCCTGCTATATTAAGGCCAGGATGTCTACTCTTGCAAACCCAACTACTGTTGTGTACAAAGTGGAGCAATGACTAATGACTGGCATTGCTTGTCTTTGTGAGCAACCATCAAATTGCCATTCCAGATTCAAAGTTTACGATATGCTGCCATTTATATTTAATGTTTATTTAAAAACATTAATTTATTGAATGTATACAGTACACATGCACACAAGTTCATAGAGTATGCAAAACACTTTCACACTTTCTCACACACACACACACACACACACACACACACACACACACACACACACACACACACACACACACACACACACACACACACACACACACACACACACACACCTTCTCACCCACATTAGTGACACACTTATATACAATACACTGTAGATGAAAACAGACATGGATGTACACCCAGCTCACACATGTACTTACAATAGCATACAACAACCCACACACTACAACACTATTAAACAAACACACACACAGGATAAGAGGGGAGAGAAAAGTCAACACAATCTGATCACAGATCAGAGGAGATGGGGAGTGCTGTTGGAGGAGCACAGCATTTAAGAGAGAGTAGAGAAAACAGCTCTCCTGCTGAGAGGAAAGACTTTCTGACATCTTAACTCGTAAGAAGGGAACTAGAGGACAAGGGAGAAAAAATAATACCTCTCATAAATTTTGCAACCCGAAAGCTTTACATTAGTAACACCAACAGTCCTATTAACAGGAAGATATCCTGTTAACAAATGAATGCGCAATCAGTACATATGTTTATCCTCAAAGGAATGTGGCATGTGAATGCAGATCTACAAAAGGTACAATGTGTAATTATGACGTGCTTTGGTGGTGCACCTGTTGCACTTGTGGAATTTTTTTTTAACAGACTTTATGCTGCTGCCCAAACTTACTTTCTGAAAATTAAGCACAAAATGCAAAACCTTGATTCATGAAAACACATCTGTTTACACCTTTGTTACGAATCCTGATTTAATTATGAATTAACGTTATCTTGTCCCTTTTTGTGAGCTTGAAGTAACACTAATACCTAAATACCTCAAACTTTGTTTTTGAAATGCCACATGCAGCACTGTCTTTTCTTGCAGTGTGTGACAGCGGCTGTACACTCGTGTCTCATTTTTACGTCTTCAAAGCGTGTCAAGTCTGGTTTCTCACAGAGGCAGCAAAATCCATTGGGAAAATCAATATGGTCCTCAGTGACCTCTCTTTTACAGCAACCTCCTACTGACATTTTTCCAACCAATTTGACTGCAGCAGCAGCTTGACCCTGAAACGCTCAACTCTTTGAAGGATATTACCAGCAGGTCCCTCTCACCTTCTGTGTCTTTATATGTGGGGGAAAAAAATGGTGCAACAATAGGAAAAGTGTACTGTAAAGATAATGGTCTTCTGTCTGTTAGCCAAAAAAAAAGCCAGGCTGAGAACGTGAGACTAATTACAAAGAAAGAATTAAAAATAGTAAAGAAGATAGAATACTTTAGATACAGAAGATAGAGAAGAAAGGCAGGAGGGATGCATGACCGATGCGTTATTATGGATCCCACGTAACTTCTAGGCAAGTTCCGCCCTACGAAGCAGGCTGATTGGTTGGAGTTAAACGTTGACCTCGAGTGGTTACGGTTAGGATAGCTGATTGGTCAGGGGATAGGACCTGAACAAATCGGGTTACGTTACCTAGCATAAGCATGGACGCCTGGCCAATTAGCGTGTGAAGGCAATTGAAGGGCAGGTCTTGCCTAGAAGTTGCGTGGGTTCCATAATAACACTTGACAGATACATGACAGAGATACATGACAGAGAAACATGACAGGGAAACAGAGGCAGAGATTTACAGTAAGTAGAGGCAGAGGAGAGAGGGTTGTGGTGACATTAGACCTGGTGCGTAAGGAGAACCAGGAGGTGTTGCTGGTGTTTCTTTTTTATGCCTACTTACCTTGCCTTCATCCTTTGGGCTGTCACTTAAATGAACCACAGGTCCTGGATGAGTTTTAGTTGATCTGTAATGAGAGGGAAGGTTAAGAGAGAGGTGACAAGGCCAGCATTAGTATTGCTGTGACACAATACTGTAAGAAGATCCTCACACCATTGTTCAGAGAGTATATGGAGGTAATGAGTAGAGGGTTTTACTTTACTATAAGACATAAGACACGTATTGTCATTGTAGGCATACAATGAAATTACGTTTGGTAACTTTCCGTGACCAGCTGCAATAGAGAACAGGATAAAAACAAGATAAGAAGATAGAAACAAGATAGCAAGATAAGATATATATAGTACAATATAAAAAAACATATAAGAAAGTATTGCGATATAAGTTAGATGTGTATAATAGAAATATTGGGGTGCATAAGCAGCAGTTGGGGGATGGGTGGTAATATTTACAGTCCTCAACAGCTACAGTATGGGAGGGTGGGGGGTAATGGAGGCCAACACTCTCTGGGGGAAAAGCTGTTCTTCAGTCTCTTTGTTCGGGCTTTGTTGGATCTGTATCTCTTCCCCGATGGCAAGGAGACGAACAGACTGTGTGACCTAGATGGGTTGGGTCCTTACTGATGTTGCTAGCCTTCATGTATAGACTGCTAGCATACACTGTGTGCAAGTTTGGGAGCACAGTTCCCACAATCTTCTGTGCCGTTTTAACCAGCCGGAACAAGTCTTTCCAGTTCACGGCAGTGCAGCTGGCATACCACACCGTGGCACAGTAGCAGAATAAAACTCTCTATGGTGCTTTAGCAAAAGTTTATTAGGAGCTGGGAGGGAAGTTTGGCCTGTTTTCCTTTGTTTAGCTTTCTTTATCAGGTGAATAAGTCACAGTTGGCTGTTCCAGCCATAAGCATACACTAATCACAATAACACACTATGTATTCTGTAATGTTTTTAGGTTGTAGGTTTTGTTTTATGTAAATGTATCTATTTTATGCACTATATAGAAGAACAGGCTGTTCTCATGAACCATACGTACATCAAGTATTCATATGGCTTTCCAACAGGTAGCACGGCAACCAAACCTTACAGTATTTAGATTTTACATGAGACAATAAAAAAGTATTCATTTAATACCTTTTACACTAAAAATCAATTACTGCTACAGTAATATAAGATACAGTACAATACACTTTTATTTTACTTTCTTGAAAATATCCGTGTGGCGCATTAAGAAATTAGGCAACACGCAGAGATCATTAAGGGCTTCACAAAGAGCTCCACTCCTCTGCATTTTTGAAACCCAGCATGAAACCCCTACTGTTTTATATTATTATATTACAGGAAATTATAGCATGTTGCTGGATTTTATTTTTCAAGAAGATTTGTATTTAGCTGAACTCAGAGATACATTATCTCTCAATATTGGGATAATGGCAAACTACATAAATTCAGAAGAGAAGGGAATGTCAAGTCGGTTTAGTGATGAAATGTTCTCCCAACCAAAGATTGCAGCTGGAGAATTCATTGTGATGCTGTCGACTGCATCTCAGAGCCCAACAGCCCAAAAAGGGCCACTTGGCCACCAGCAAACTTCACTGTAGCAGCCACAATGACATTTTTACACATGGGCTTAAATGGGAGCTGATCTGGGAAGCTGAGGTTAAGTGTGACTGACATGTTCAGATGGGCCCGTTTAGTAATGCCTGCTGCAGGAAGGCGATAAAAACATAAAACCACAGCAAGCTCTCAATACAGTTCTATTCAGCAGTTAAAATAGTAATAAACCAAGGTATCAACAAACCATCCGCAATACACAACACCTGTCAAATTACTGAAGTGCCACAATGGGTGAATGCCAAGAGCTAATCTTGCTACACCAGCCGTCCAGAACAAATAAAACACTGAGCTGAAATACAATTTCTGATATAACATGCATATGCACTTTTAACCCCAGACCTTTTATTGTGCATCAATAAACCCACACACACACACACACGTGTGATATAGGAACTGCACTGGCTCCCTGTCCAATACCGTATTGACTTTAAGATTCTTCCTCTCACCTTCAAAGCCCTCCATAATCTCGCTCCTCCATACCTCTCTGAACTCCTTCAGCCGTACACTCCATCCCGAACACTCCGATCCCGCTCTTCCTCACTGCTTTTCACTCCTCCTGCCCGCCTGTCCACAATGGGGTTTAGAGCCTTCAGCCATTCTGCTCCTCGCCTTTGGAACTCCCTCCCGCTATCCATCCGTACCATAGAGTCCCTACCCACCTTTAAAACCTCCCTCAAAACCCACCTATTCCGAAAGGCCTACCCCACATGACTCCACTCTCCATCAAAATCATGGATAGATTGCTTTCTTTTAATTTTCTATCTCAATCTTTTAAATGTGTTTGTTTTAATTTTATTTTATTTGCCTTTTCAACTGTAAGGTGTCCTTGAGTGCTATGAAAGGTGCCCATAAATAAAATGTATTATTATTCTTACACATGGACACACTGTGCCATGGAAGACACTAACTTCTTTTGGAGTTTATTGCTATTAAAACAAGTTATCAAGGTGTTTGAGAGGAAAAAATGTTAGCAGTTATTGAATTTTTGACCGAGTGCTGTGACTAAGGGCGAAGGCTTGTGTTGTATGTGGAAGGCCGTTTCCTTTGGTTAAAGAAAGCCTTCACATTGTGCAGACAAATATGTGAGCTGAGGAGAGTTGCTGACTGACTTAGTGACTCCTGACAAAGTTTGGCTTTCAGTTGACAAGGCCAGTCTCTGAAATGCACACAAGGTGAATATGAATGTTTTCAGAAAAATTATAAATTAATACACTGATGAACAGTGTTTGTCAATGCTGGGTACATCAATGAATTCTGAGATGCAGTGAGGCTATGTGTATTGCAGAACATAACTCTTACATTTCTTAAAGATTAAATAATGCCTTATAATATATTATGCCAATACTAAATATGTATATTACTTTAAAAACATTACATTACATTAATGTTTTTATTGTCTTTTCTGATAATAAAAGACTTAAGAACAATAAACATGCTAGGAGGAATTCTTCATTTAATGTTATACTTTTCCAGACTGGTCTTATGTCTAGATACTTTTCATAAAATAAATATAACCAGTTAGAACGCCAATTATTCAATTTTATCCAACTTTGTTGTGGCTAGTCGCCAAGTTTTCCAAAGTAGAGATGGGGATGTTTTATGCCATAAAAGTTCATTTAAGGTGTGCTTGAATATAAAGAAATGCACCCATAAATAAAATGTATTATTATTATTATTATTATTATTATTATTATTATTATCTAAGCAACAGGCGAAATGAAAGTGTGGTGCTGGTGAAGTGTTGTGGTTTGAGGGCAGCACGCTTAATTGAATTATTCTGTTTCTCTTCAGAGATGTAATTGTATTGTTAAACTACCAGATGAGCAAATTTGCCGGTCTAAAAGCTTCCATTAAAGGTACTAGTGTCCCTGTGCTTGTTCAACAATGATGTTACCAGATCATCTCAAGGACAGTGCCAAAAAACAACTATTAGGCAAGCCTGTCTGTTGTGACTCAGGGGACCTGGCAATCAGGCTAGTTTCGTTGCATTTTGCCCAGTGCATAGGCTCCGGCATGCACTGTGTTGATTAACAGATGTACATACTCTGCATAAATGACAACACCAAATGAAATAGATGAATGAAGACTATTCTTTTAACGACAGCTGATACGAAGCAGAACATCAATCAAATAGAGAGCTGAGAACAAAGAAATTAATATGTTTTAAGGACCTTCCGAAGACAATGACAGGGGAAAAGGATTTTTTTTTTTTTTTTTTTATTGCAGTCATCCAGAGATTGACTACCAAGGTTGTTGAGATTACAAACACAAATGCAAATACCCCTTGAGCTCCAGTAGTACCAGGGGAGCCATGGCAACCCATCAACGTTAGAAAAGATGAAATAATCAACACGACAGGACGGATACAGGGTGGGAAATAACAAGTCAGCTGCAGGGACATAGGGTTGAGTGTATTATTATACACTTAATCAAAAAATCACATAGCATCACATGTGCAGAGGCTTTGTTTTACACTGTGATGTCTACTACACGTCTATAATATATAAAACTAACATAGAGATAAACTGTCAAATTAAATATCTGTGCAATGGCCAGACATACATATAAACAAATATGGTTTACAGGTTGTGTATTAATTCACTCATACTGTAATGTGAAGAAAACTGTCTTTTGTGCTTTGGCCTTTCCACTTTGCTTTGGTCCTACAGTCTGTACTATTGGCGAGTCAAACATAAAATTGTTGGACACAACAACAATAACTACAACCAACAACAAATCAAATCCAATATGTGTAGTGTGTTGATTCTAACTCTAGGATAACAGTTTTTGTCCAAATCAATTATATAGGGCCCAAATATAATTTCAAGGGGATTGAAAGTCTTCTGATGATTGACTGGAGGACACAGCAGGAACACGTTGGTGTAAGTGGAGGCATGCAGTGAGCTCAATGTGCAACATATTGTCCTTGATTCAGTGTCACAGTGAAAAACACTGCTTTTTCTTTCCATGAAGAGTATTTTCTTATAGTGTTTCCTGGTTCTGTGGAGAGAGTACTGGGAGTCTGAAACTATTGTGCCAAGAAACTGTTGACTGACTGTCGGGTATAATCCTTTTCTTTTTATCCAACAGCTTAGACAATGTTCAGCAGGGTAAAGCAGGCAGAGAGGGGTGTGCATATTTTTCTACATTGTACAGTCTTGCCATCTTAAGCTAATGTTCTGTCTCAGTTTACAAAGTTGGTGTGTACTGATCAAATTGAGAGTTGATGGACAATAATATGGTACGTTTTAGCTATGTAACTCTGTGTGTAAAACTAATTTCTGCCTCCGTGTCCACTCCTTTACAAGAGTTCAAGTGTGGATGAAGTTCCATTATCTAACTATTCTGACAATAGTTAGATAACATTTAGGTTTCAAGCCAGTGAGCTGCATCTCATGTAGAAGCCTCTTCCTTGGTCCATTCTACCTTCAACAAGCTTCCTATTGTTTCTCATTTGTATTCTGTTTCAAGAACCTCATAATAATAATAATAATTTCTATTTGAGTTTTCCTTTGGTACGACAGCCAACAATATATCACTACAGAGCTTAAGATGTGGTTACTCTCCTTCATTTTCCATCCTTTTCCAGACCTAATCTGTAACAGAACATATCATTTAAGGGAGAATTTCATTCCTTCCTCAATGAATACGTCAATTTATTTTTAGGATTAGCGACGCATCAGGCTTACGAGACATTGTTAATGAAGAGACAGAGAAAGAGAGAGAAACAATGAAATAAAAGTGTGCATCTCAGCTTTGTCAAGTGTTTGTGTCCTATAGAGAAGTGGTTGTCAACCTGGGGATCCCAACCCACACGAGCGTACACATTTGAAAGACGCTTACAACTGCTATAAGAGCAATGCTATTAGCTGTAAAACCTTATTCGTTTTGATTGACAGTTCAAGTTCACAGAATTCTAACCAAAAACCATCAATAAAACCGACGCACACACACACATACACGACCACTTGTTACTGCATTTAAAGGCTATTTTTTTTTAAACAGAGTTTGGCGCAGGGCTCACCTCACTCCAGATAAAAATGCTACATTACATCACTTCCAGCAAACTTCACAGAGAACAATAAGGCCAAAACAGCATCACTGATCTCTTTTAACAGAATATCCTCTGGTCTAGCTCAGCTAAAAGCACAGAATCCATAAGAAGGTTAGCGTGTCGTTCCCTACCGAGCCTATTTGTAACCAGCAGGCTACCGACAACGCTATCATCACTTCACTGACTTTAGCAGTTTAGATAACAGACACTCGATTGTCCTGCTGTTATTACAGAAAGGTGAACTAACCACTGACACTGGATCATGGCTGTGCATTGCCATAAAATAAAACACTAATGTATGAAAGTGCAAATCAGATTAATTTAGTTATTGATCGAACTTTAACCCCTGCTCCCACCCCTGACAAAGTAGGGCTCCCCGAAAGCATTGTAGTCAAAAAAACTTGCTTGCCGCAGTGGCAGGCAGTAAAAAAAAAAAATAAAAAAATAGGTAATTTCAGAACTGGAATACACAGCGTCTACAGTTGGGCTTTTACTCTATTTGTTGGGTAAGATTTACTTTACATTTTAATGTGATTTATCCGTTTCCTTATTATGTTGACAAAACACCAGCAAAGCGTAAAACGAGGCAGCATTACATTTCCTTTTAAATAAATTGGTGGCATATTTTTAGGAGACAGTTTTGCAGTCGCTATATATGTCTGTTGCCACATACTTCTGGAACATGTCCTTGCATTTTAAGACAGCTTGTTCATTTTACAAAAAAAAACTCATCGCTTATTTTACAATCTCAATACCAGAAATAGACATTCAGGACCATGTTGCTCATGGCTGACAATGATGCCAGGCATAAACAAAATCATGCTCATCCCAGGGATCTTTGAACTGAACTAGTGTGCACCGGGCTGCGGTGTTTTCCCACTTCTCCTTTCATCTCATTTTATACATCTAATTTTGGAATTAATTTCCTGAAGATGAAATTGTGCATTAAATATGTTGCAAACTCATTTGAATTTCAATGAGAGCCCCGCTTTCCTGTTTGGGCATAGTGGCCCCAGTTGAATTGTTGCTATAACAGATTATTTTCAAGAGGGCATACTTTGGTTTGTATTCAATTAATGGATCTGTGAATGGCAGTCACACAAACAAATACTATGAGAACACAAATGCACATAAACACACACCAAAAACTGTGTGACTCACGCTCTGATGTTTGTACACAGTGAAAAGAGTGGAGGAGTTTTCCCTTGCTCACTCAATGTTCCACCGCAGGAAAAGCAGACAGTCCCCACTCATCCCTATTCATGTGTAGTGAAAACCTCCCCAGCCAAACTATAAAACTCCCTAGTCGCTCTGAGAAAAGATTCATTCTCTACTAGTTCAACTTCCTTTGAACTTCAGAAAGGTGCAGAGTGCTGACGGTTAGAAAATAGAGAATAAATTATAGTGTATGTTCAAGCAGAACATAATATGCAGTGTAGAGAAAGCTATTGTTGAGATGGGTGTGTGCTCTACCATCTTTAGTCAGAACAGTATAGTTAGTACTAGGCCTGTGCTCGATTGAAGAAATTCTTAGTCGACTAACACTCATTCAATTGTATCGACTAATTGATTAGTTGATTTAATCGACAGATCTGGATATCTGAGTTTCTCTGCAAAAAGTCATGCAAAAGCACCACTTTAATTCTTGTATTTAACCGAGATGTGCTCGTACGTTTCTTGGAAATAAGTCATTCAGCATGAAAAAAGCATAAAACGTGACTAATCGACTAAAGAAATCTAAGTTGACTAAGACGATTAGTCGACTAATCGACTAAGAAGGAGCAGCCCTAGTTACTAACCATTTTCTTACATTTTAGATTGTTTGCATGGCATCGTTATCTGATATGTGATATGCAGAATCCAAAAGGTATTTCATTTTCTCAACACATGTCTGCCTGTCCCTTCTGTACATATCTATGGTAATGTGAACACAACCCTACAAATGCTTGTTTAGTCATTTGGGCCCCTGCCAATGATGTCTTCTCATGTATTTATTCATCATAGGTAGATTTTTTATATAATCTTTATAAGCCAGATGACGACGAGGAACCAACTTCCACAGACTTTTCTCGATAGTCACAAAAACAGGAATTCTAGGTGTAGTGGAGGTGGCAGGACAAAAAAGAAAAAGAAAAATGACTGGACTTATTCTATGAAACTCTGAAACTATACGACTGGCACAATGCATTTAATAAACACCAATATTAGCAGATTGTTAGCAGAAAGTAGTGTACTTTACATGCAATAGACACTATATTATTGTTTTTTTGCATAGTGGGAAGTGGGTTTCCGAGGACGCTAGTGCTAAAATGTCCCACTCAGGGGATAGTAGTGACTGTTTATACAAAACAAGGTTTAAAGGTTTGAAGGTTTAAACAGTAACTTCACACATTAAAATGTGTGGCCTTTGCTGTATGATATTGTGCCTTGGCTTTTTTTCCCCAATTAACATTAATAATGTTTTAATGTTATATGTCATTAATGTGTAATAGTTTTTTTTAGGGGAGGCCTCACTGTGGGGAACCCTTTTACTATATATTATCAATTATGTGCAATAAAATAATATATGTTCATCGAGTAATTACTTGAGTAGTACTAACTAATACTTACACGTCCAAACTATTTTCTTTCACACACTTTTAGACTGAAGAAAGTTTTGATATGGGAAAAGAAGCAAAGTCCTGTCTGTTGACTCTGTGGTGAGAAATCAACAGACCAAATATCCTGTTTAAAAATCCCATCCACTGTCTCAGCCTCCGAGACTTTAGCAATGATTGGCAGACAGCCCTCCCACACATACACGTCAAGCGTTATGACTGCTCACTATAGTTTGGGCTGTCACAAGGCAACAAGATGGCTTGGTATGAGAGTGACTTGTGACTGACACTGCAGCAGGGGACTTGTCAGGGTAACACCAGAAGAATGGCGCGTAGGTGGGTGAAACCAAGAGAAACAAACGGACATACAATGCAACTGAACACCATTTGTGTACTTGAAGTTGTCAATCTGCAGCATATGTCAGCTACCCAGTCAACACTTGCAACAAACAAAAGTGTCATGTCAACAAATAGATAAAGGCTTCTGTTGACTGGTTAATAATATTATGCATTATATAACATTGTGAATTCTTACTGCCAACTGCAAACATTACCACAATGTAAGGATTTTCTTCATAGTCGGTTTATGTCGCAATCATTCTTCTACTAGTTGTGTTTTCTCAAAGCTATGGGAAAGTTGATTCACCATCAAGTTTTGTTATATTTTTTATACTTGTTATGTCAATATCAACTACATCTTAAAGGTGCTGTAGGTAGGATTGTGAAGATCCAGGACTTAGCCAAAACATTTGAACATCAACAACTTTTCAGTCCCTCCCCCCTTTCTGCTGAAGCCCAAAACAGTCTCCTAAGCCTCCCCCACCCCTCCACACACATACACACAGAAGGGAGAATGAATGCGTGTGCATGAGCAGTGATTGACACGCAGTTAGACACCACCCCGACCCTGATTGGTGCATCTGAACAGGGAACGGTGGATTTTTGCAAATCGCACTACAGGCTGTAGGTGGTGCCAGAGGAGCTAGATTTGTTTTCAACTACATGTTTCATGTAGTTCTACTGGAACATAGGGTCAGTTTCAGCAAATATGACAGAAAGTTAGTTTTATAAGGCTTACCTACTGCTAACTACCGTTAACAATGAGATAAGACTGGCTTTCCTGAGGAAAGTCTAAATGTGAGATGGTACATGACTCAGTTTGCTATAGCAACAGCAGTTATGATGTTCAGCATGACTGAGCAAGGTTCAATCTAACAAGTAAGAGCAAGGTCAGTTTGTATACTTAAATTAAATGTGGCTGGAAAACATTAATGCATTAATACACAAAGACGAATGGGGCCACGTTAACATTAAGAACACAAAATCAATTCACCAACAATAATTTTTTATTGCATGTGTGTGTACGACTAAACCTAGCTAATTCATGACCCTGTCGATAAAACATCAAATGCAACGGGTAGAGCGTTTTTTTTGCAAATTTTCAGAGTCTGTGAAGAAACATTTCTCAACTGTTCACATTTAGGATTTGAACCACGGAATGAGTTTTACCAGAGTTTAGCTCTCAAAGACATCACTGCTCCTGAGAAGTCTGAAACTGCTTATGAAACAAATTAAGTTATGTCACCCTGGTTGACAGATGTTTTATGTTTTTTCTTATTTTCGTTAAAAAAAAAACAAAAAAAAAAAACGCATTAAGACTGCATACAAGACTTAGTAAATTGCCACCTGATATTTAGCTACCGACTGCCTGACCCACTGCAATAAATACCACCAGCATTGTCATGATCACATTAAAAATCATCACTGTCATCAGTGACTTTCAGCATTGTTTCTGTGAACTCCAGTATTTGGAGCATGAGCAACTTACAGTTCTATGGCCTTGTTCCACATGATGACGTATCCAGACAAAATGAAGGACTCGATGTTGACGATGTGTGTGTTTCCGCGCTCTGTCCCCACGTACAGCCATTTACTCTGAAAGGGAAGGTGGCAAAAGGTGATCCTGGAGAAAAAGAAACAGAGGAGGAAAGAGAATGAGTGTTAGAATATGAACAGTCAAAAAGGGATTGATGTTTCAGTTTGTTTCAAGGATTGAGCTATCAGTGGATGGGAGCATTTCTATGCAGTATGGTAAAACTGTGTATTCTCACACTTTTGTACATATACACATTGATTTACATCTGCCATAGTCCACCTATGCAGATTTTGCACAATTCTGCTTTCAGACAAGCTAGGTGCATTTCAAGCTGCCAATGATTAGAATTAGAATAAGTATAGTCTTTAGTTAAACTGTAAACAGTACTAGTATTTTGGTGCAATATGATGCAGTCAACTTAAATTTGACAAACAGATATTTTAATTCAAAGAGATTAGATTCCTTCTAAAATACAATCAAAATGTAACAAAGAGGCACTTTGTTGGAGTTTCACAGCGTTACAGACCAATCAAATCAATCAAACAAACGTGGGCTAGGAGGCAGTTATTCAATGAAACAATTGTTTGACAACAAATGGATTAAAACTGCATTCTAGCAGGCATCTACTAAATAGCCTTCTGCAACTTTTGATACAGTATGTACAGTACTGTGCATGGCATTTGGCAGACTTCGTAAGCCAGTGTTCAATGGTAATAACTGCCCTTCTTCGTCGAAGTCAAACGCTGACTCATTCACGGCAGTCATGGCCTCACTCATCCTCAACCAAGGTTTAAATTAGCACTCGCCAGGTAAGTGAATCTATTTTCCTCCACAATGCGGTGCCTTACGTATAGGTTTTCTCGCCTACATTCGCTCTTCCTGCCCTTTATCGTGCCACTCCTGCTTGTCTTTCGTCAGAGAACTTTTGCACTCAGCCTGTAAACTTGCTTTAAGCCACTATAAATAGTTGTTTAAAGAGTCTTTCAGAGCAACAGAAGTAGAAGCCTGAACGTTTTCTGTGTTGTGTTGCATTAACCAGTAGCTTGTAGACATATGCACTACAGGCTAAACTGGTCCACCACTTCGCACACTCACCACTCCTCTGTTTAAAGCTTCCAATAGTATGAAATATTATTCTGATCTGATTATTATTCAGAGTTCATTCAGAGTTCATACACATTTTGGCCAATATATTTTAATGACTTTTTTAATGACTCCAAACCAATTTTCATGAAAAGTTATTTTTCAAGAAATGTACAGTACGTGTTATAAATAATTCATAGCATATGAAAATAACATTTTATAAACTTCTGCTGCCCAAAACATTGATTCAAAGTAATTGTAACCAAAAACTGCTACTAAATATATACTGCAAAATATTTTTTCAGGCTTTTGTTCTACATATTTGAAGAGTTTTTTCTCATAACAGTGGAATACTGCATTAAAATATCTATTTGATTATTTCACACAATTTTGACCACATTTGCAGTACATAATATTTATCTTTGCTCTATCCGAGAAATTGTTATGCTACCAGCCATTACTATTTGTTTTTCCTTGGGACGTGTGCAGGTAGGCAGGGGTGGAGAGAAAAAAGATTACTGGGGGAATTGCCGATCCTGCTTCTGATTTTGATAGTCAAATCGAAAGCTAATTTTGAGACTCTCCTAGTAAGCACTTGTCTTGCCTCGTCTCGACCAGTTCTACAGTACTAGCCTACTATGACCATACCTGAGTTATCGTATGTCTTACATTGCATTAAAGTCATGTTTAAAACTGATTTTCCATGACTTTTCCACAACCTTTTGGGGTTTCATATTTTTCCAAAACCTTTCCAGGCTTTTCATGACCGTACACACCTTAATTATTATGATAAGCAAATCAATAAATAACCACAAAGTCCTGTAAAGTATTCTTGTGGCATATAACAATAATTATGATGTGATGCAAGGGTGCTTAAACCATTTTTGCTCTGGTATTAGCAACTAACATCTTCATAATCACCTTAACCAGGGAAGATAGATCAGCACACACTAAGTCACTCCTGTCCATGCTGATTATCTTGTAGAGGCGGGGGATCACTGCGCTCTAGCCCCACAGCCACCCACCAAGCAAGCGGCAGGATTATTAGATAGAAGACAAATGAGATGGCAGACAATTCAATAAGGATTTTAGGGGCTTGGGGAGATGACACTATTCAAACTGGCAGGGATGTGGGGGGTGTGTGGGGAGGGTGTGTGCATTCAGCCTTACCTCACCAAATTTACATTTTTCTTTGTTTGGGAACTGACTGACATTTGTAGCTTATTAGGTCTATTTAGGTCTAAAAAGCAACAGATGAGATTTAAACCTCTTCGCAAACTTGCATGTAGAAGGTACAGTGAACATTTAATTGTGCAAATGATGTATCACTTTGTATGTAATGATCTAAATTGCTGCATTTCAAAAAAATATATATCTGCAGTGACCCGGTGAGTCCTCATATTTTCTCTATGGAAAAAAGTTTCATGAAGTGGGGCCTCTTTAGAAAAGCCTCTTTTATGAGTTCAGGATGCCTTGTCGAATAAAAGACATTAGCTTAACAAAAAAAAAAATTTTAAATTTTAAAAAAATCATGAAGGAAAGGATCAGAAGATGACAGGAAGGGGAAGGAGATAAGTAGTGATGAATACAGATCCAGAGGGCAAATTGGAGACAGTCAAACGCGTGGTTTGACTCCAAACATTCGGACCAGACACCATCAATGGGCATTATAATTATCAATCAAAGAGGACAGGAGGAGACGTGGGTTTCGCTACCAGCTGACCGGCCACTGCGAGACCAGCTGAGGAGCATGAATACCCTTAATGAAGTAAAAAGATGTACACAGTAATTGAATTGGTGAGATCATCTAGGGAACTGGCCTTGCCATCTGCTCTGCAGGAGACATGGAGCAACTGCTCAATATATCAGCAAAGAACAGTTCTGTTTGATAACTTAAAATCACAGATGATTACATTAGCTCAAAGGCCTCCTTGTATTGTGCTTAAAAACTACAGTAAGTGTCCAATGTTTCATGTATTGTAGTGTTTATTTAGTTTGGATTGAAAGTCTTCAAATTCTTTGTGACAACAGCACGACAGTCGATGAGGGGTGGCAGGCACGAGATCCTGACAGTTATCACAAAACAATTCTCTACACCGTTGCCAGTGATTCATACGTTATTCTTGGGATTCTGGGGGAGTGTTAGGGTGCTAATTGTCAGATATTCAGTCTGGAGACACAGAGCTAAATGGCAAGTCACTGCCCGGCCTCTGACGGATGACTCATGATGCTCTTTTTCTCCTTTTATCTTCGAGCATGATTCACTGCCACTGAGAGCGAGAGGTTCTGCTTCCTACCTCACTGCACCACAATGCAGGTAGAAAGCTACTGAAAGATGTTTTCAACACTTTTGATACAAAAGATTATTTCTAACCTTCACCTGTGTGTTTGTGTGGGCACGTGCATCACACCATGACAGGTACAGCTCCAAGGCTATGAATCTAAAATATAAAAGTCTTACAGGCACTAGTATGTGATGTTTCACAAAGGATTAATGTATTGAGGTTGTTACGTTATAGACTGTACTGTAAATGTTAGTTAGTGTATCTTATTAAGGTGTGTACGTGATCGGTTCAGTTCTGAATTCTAAAAACAGTGACTTAAGGTGTTTTCAAACAGCGAGCTGTAACTGCTGTGTCTACTGCCCGCCAACATAAGCAGTCTGTAAAGGGCAGCAACAGGACAACTCTGCGGCTACCAGCTCTATTAACAACCTGCACCATATGCTATCTGCTACTGCTATTCATTTACTCTCTCTACTCATCTCCTCCTATAGCCAACAAGAGTGGTTGTAGCTTAAGGGGAAATGCTTAGCAAAATGAAATGATTGATAAAGCAAGTTTAGCTAACTAATATAATAACAACTGTTCATTGCCAGATAATCAAACTTTTAAGCTGATATTGCCGTAGAGGTCAAAACTCAAGCAACACCTGTGATTTTTTTTTTCTTCAGTGCAGCACTGTAACTTTGATTTTAAAAAGCAATACAAATAAAGTTTATTGTTATTATTATTAATAAGATTATAAATAGTACCTGTGTGTGTGTGTGTGTGTGTGTGTGTTGTGTGTGTGTGTGTGTGTGTGTGACAGTGGAAGTCGCCCTCTTTCTCCTTTACAGCAAAGCTGGCATCATGTTTACACTGGAAACAACAGAGGCAACAGTCGCCGCTTGTCGCTGTCGTACCTATACAGTTTTAAACTACAAGACTCCTCAGTTTAAAAGTTATTCAAAGTTGAATGAGGTTTGACATCAATTCCTGAAAAAAATGTCTATAGCTCTAACACACACTGCTAATGATTTGAACCCTGAGACACAGTGACACCAAGTTCTTTCCCTAACAACTCGCAGACAGTACATTGGTTTAACAATTCCTCCAGCCCATTATCGTTTAAGGCTCTGTTGCAATATGAAGGTGCCCCTTGTCCAGGTTTATGTTTAATGTGTTTTATATTAACAGGATTGAGATTTTTCTGTCTTGGGGAGAAAGCTTTTCGCTCTCTTGTGATGGAAAGTTTCAGTAGAGAGAAATCATGTCCTGTGACTCAGCCAAAGTCCTTGACTTGTATAGCAATCAGGTTGAGTGTGCTATTATATGTGCTCTTTGGTCTTTGGTCGGAAAAATAAATTCTGTTCCATCACATTCACTGGAAATGCAGTCATATTCATTAAATGTCCTTGCAAACGACACAGGCACAAAAAGGTGGAAATCAACATTTAGTTGGAGTGAATAGAAAATATGAACAGAAACAGAAAATATCTTGAAAATATACCTGTTAAATAACTTCCCCTTTATTTTTGAAGTACTTTTCGTATCATCCTGTCTTTTGTGTTCTGCTGTCTTTTCAAAAAGTTTTCAAATATACAGTACAATGTGAATGAAGGTTTTTTTTCACTCGTTTTCTGTGTTGGAGCTTTCTTCCACTCCGTGTCGAAACGGCTTTTCTTTGAAAAGAAACTGGCTATAACTTTTAGTCAAAAGAATCTTCCTTTGTTCAATAGCCTATTACTCATCAAGTATTTGAATGTTACTGCTAAGAGTTAATACTATTATTCTCCAATAGTGTTTTGCTTTGTGTGTAATGGCTACTTAAAATCAACAGAAATCTTTTTTTTTTGTGAAATGTGTAAAGAGCAAAACATTCAAACATACTGAGTTGAACAATGTCACATTATCTCTCAGGTGAATTTTAAAACATAACATGCAGTCAAATGAAGGTTATGTATTGTAAGCCTTATTTCTTGCAACAAAAAAAAAACATATATACTGTGTGTGTGTGTATATATATATATATATATATATACACATATATATATTAGGGCTGGGCAAGTTAACGCGTTATTATCGCGTTAACTCATTAATTAATTAACGCCGACAATTATTTTATCGCGCATTAACACAGTTTTTATTATTTCTTTTATTATTGTAAAAGTCTGTTTACTGTTTAGACTGCTTACAGGAACCGGAAAAGAGTAGAATTTGCGGACAAACAAAGGTAAAGGTACGGAACCTTTGCATGGCCATTTTCATTTACATTTTCATTTCATACATACATACAGTGCCTTGCGAAAGTATTCGGCCCCCTTGAACGTTTCGACCTTTTGCCACATTTCAGGCCTCAAACATAAAGATATAAAACTGTAATTTTTTGTGAAGAATCAACAACAAGTGGGTCCCAATTATGAAGTGGAACGAAATTCATTGGCTATTTTAAACTTTTTTAACAAATAAAAAACTGAAAAGTGGGCGTGCAAAATTATTCAGCCCCTTTACTTTCAGTGCAGCAAACTCTCTCCAGAAGTTCAGTGAGGATCTCTGAATGATTCAATGTTGACCTAAATGACTAATGATGATAAATAGAATCCAGCTGTGTGTAATCAAGTCTCTCCTCGTATAAATGCACCTGCTCTGTGATAGTCTCAGAGGTCCGTGTAAAGCGAGAGAGCATCATGAAGAACAAGGAACACACCAGGCAGGTCCGAGATACTGTTGTGGGAGAAGTTTAAAGCCGGATTTGGATACAAAAAGATTTCCCAAGCTTTAAACATCCCAAGGAGCACTGTGCAAGCGATAATATTGAAATGGAAGGAGTATCAGACCACTACAAATCTATGAAGACCCGGCCGTCCCTCTAAACTTTCAGCTCATACAATGAGAAGACTGATCAGAGATGCAGCCAAGAGGCCCATGATCACTCTGGATGAACTGCAGAGATCTACAGCTGAGGCGGGAGACTCTGTCCATAGGACAACAATCAGTCGTATACTGCACAAATCTGGCCTTTATGGAAGAGTGGCAAGAAGAAAGCCATTTCTTAAAGATATCCATAAAAAGTGTGTCGTTCAAAGTTTGCCAAAAGCCACCTGGGAGACACACCAAACATGTGGAAGAAGGTGCTGTGGTCAGATGAAACCAAAATCGAACTTTTGGCAACAATGCAAAACGTTATGTTTGGCGTTAAAGCAACACAGCTCATCACCCTTAACACACCATCCCCACTGTCAAACATGGTGGTGGCAGCATCATGGTTTGGGCCTGCTTTTCTTCAGCAGGGACAGGGAAGATGGTTAAAATTGATGGGAAGATGGATGGAGCCAAATACAGGACCATTCTTGAGAAAACCTGATGGAGTCTGCAAAAGACCTGAGACTGGGACGGAGATTTGTCTTCCAACAAGACAATGATCCAAAACATAAAGCAAAATCTACAATGGAATGGTTCACAAATAAACATATCCAGGTGTTAGAATGGCCAAGTCAAAGTCCAGACCTTAATCCAATCGAGAATCTGTGGAAAGAACTGAAAACTGCTGTTCACAAACGCTCTCCATCCAACCTCACTGAGCTCGAGCTGTTTTGCAAGGAGGAATGGGCAAAAATGTCAGTCTCTCGATGTGCAAAACTGATAAAGAGACATACCCCCAAGCGACTTATAGCTGTAATCAGTAAAGTTCGTGCAGCGTAAAAAGTCATTAACTTAAGGGGCTGAATAATTTTGCCGCCCAATATTTCAGTTTTTTATTTGTTTAAAAGGTTTGAAATATCCAATAAATTTCGTTCCACTTCATGATTGTGTCCCACTTGTTGTTGATTCTTCACAAAAAATTACAGTTTTATATCTTTATGTTTGAGGCCTGAAATGTGGCAAAAGGTCGAAAAGTTCAAGGGGGCCGAATACTTTCGCAAGGCACTGTACATACATACATACATACATACACATATATATATACATACATACATACATACACATATATATATACATACATACATACACATATATATATACATACATACATACACATATATATATACATACATACATACACATATATATATACATACATATACATACACATATATATATACATACATACATACACATATATATATATATATATATATACATATACACACACATATATATAACAGGATAACATGAATGCCCTGGCAGTGGCAATAAGCTTTAATTTTGTATTTGCTTTGATTACATTGTTTAAAACATGTTTCAGAGCAAGTCACTCTTCTAACGTTTTCACTCTGAAGTCGCTGAAAAGCTGCTGCTGTTTCAATCCTGTCGTCTTTCTGCAGCGGGCTCCGTTTCCCCCGCGACTGGCACGTGCACTGGCACTGGCACGTGCACACACCCGACACACACACACACACACACACACACACACACACACACACACACACACACACACACACACACACACACACACACACGGGTGGATGCAGGAAAAACCGGAGATGAGACAGGAGATGACAGCTACGCTCGTTATTGTAAGTGAAATGATAAGTTAAAGTCCAATAAGTACTTTATCAGACCGTATGAATGTGAGTCCCAGGCCAGGATAGGAAATTAACTAACAATGTAAAGATCAACAAGCCACTGACACATATGTTCAAATTTGATAAATTATTATTTTTTGTTTTTAATCCACCAGCCATTTTCATATTATACCAACATTAGCAGCATCCTGAGCCTTTTTGGTAAGGTTACTAGGAAAACTCAGCCCAGAGTAGTTTTATTCTCCCCAAAACAAGTTTCCTTTATATTTTTAAAGAACTATACAAAAAAACAACTTTCACTGTCTCCCGCAACTTCATTGCAACAAACATACAAAAGACATCACAACTTTTATCGCAATATTTTACAAAAGCTCCCACGAAATCAGGCATTTTGGGCCGCAACAATCTAAAAAAAAGATTTGCATCCTAAACCCCCAAAATATAAGTTGGCTCAAATTATTTTATATAATAAATATAATATACTAAATATAGGTTTTTGTCTGGAGGTGCATGTTGGTCATCCAAAGAAAATAATGAAATTAACAACACGGGATTATTTCTTTCAGGGACATTTTCCAGATTTACTACGAGTCTCATGCATCTTTAGACTTGAAGACCAAACAGGTTTATTTAGTGTCACAGAGCCTTTCAGACACAGCTGCAATTCAAAGTTTTATGAAGAAGAAATGCTTTAGAATATACACTGGTTATTGTCAAATCAGCTACAAACTTGAATTATTTGGTAAATCTCAATAATATATGAATAATCAAAAAAAAAAAAAAAATCCTATGATTTTAATACATGTAGATTTGGTTTAATGATATGCCTGAGCCCCGCCTCTTCCTCCGACACAGAAAGCAGACAAGATGACAGAGGTGGTCTGATTGACATAAAATGTTGGTAACATTCATTTGTATGTCAAACTGAATAAATCTTTATTTTCAATTATACAAATTATCAATTGCAATATATTGCGTCACCAAAAGCTACCGAGCTCATTTACGTATATCGTGCGATAAGTCCATGTATTGACTATCGCGACAGGCCTACTCGTGAGAGCAATATCTGGCTTTTTAGCTGCCGAATGCTCAACTACGTTCACCTGCTAGTTGTAACTGTTTCTCTCTGTCATTTGGTGCTGGTTAGGGGGGTTTATCAGAACGTTTTTCATTTAAAACAGCAGCCTGCTGCTGATGGAAATTGTGCTGAAGAGGACAGTGAGAATGAACTAAAACAGTAAAGTTGTAGGCTACGAAACATAAGAAATGACCTGGAAGTTGCTAAAAATGCTTGTTTGTCGCTATGAGCCACCCCTTTTTCATTATACCTAGTCATTTTTTCCATATAATACAAAATAGTGATCAGTGCAGCTTTAGGGATTTATTTTATTTGAGAAACACATTGGCCAGAGTGACTGACAGACAGCCTCATCTATAGCCTAAATCTATACATCTATCTAAACAGGAAGAGAGTGGTGCAATAAAATGGGCATAAAAACAAATAAGTTGTCTTTGAATCCTAAATCACAGTGCCCCATAAATCTACATTTTTTTTATGAAAGTATACCACTTACATGTGAAATGAAGAGCTTTAATAAACTCCATATCATCCCTTCAGACACAAACTAACCACTAAACTACATTTAATGTAGGACATGAGCTCTGGGATTCAGACTAAAGTCAAATTAAAAAGAAAACCAAAAGAGAAATGTCTTTCTCTAGTATTAAAGCCTTTTATTTGAACCAGACAATAAGAAGACACATGCTTTTACATAAAGTACAGCTGATAGTTAAAGGCCTTAAATACATCACAGTATATTAGTTTTTTACACACTGTTTGATTTCACAAATTTATGTTTAGACTAGCCTTCTTAATCCCATTATATTTGTTGTTTTCCCAGTTTGACAGTAAAGAATGTCACCTGGTTTAATTTGTGCAGCCTTATTGCTGTGATATTTGAGAGGAAGTGGATTTTATAGTACTCCTTAACTAATCCCATGAAAATGATCGGTCTCAGCAAGCAATTTGTAGTGTGTTGTAATAGTCTGGCTATCACCAGACCAAGCTCAATCTTTCAAGATTGAACATAAGTCTGGGGAGTCTGCTCTGTATTTTCTCTGCACAAGAGGCGTGATCAACGGGCATAGTTCAAATGACTGTACGCAATTGGATAGTCCTTCAACCAATCAGACCAAGGATCCGGGTGACGTACTTTGCAGAGCGAAAGCTGGTCGGTAGTAAAAAAAACAAACAAGAAAGCCAGTCGGTAGTAAGGCAAACACATCCTTCTTTTGTAGGAATTGTTCCAGGGCAACTTTCTGTTCCGTTTTCAGAGAAAACTTGCATTTGAAATCTTTTAAAACAGCAGCGACGGTGGCATCGACGGTTTTCTGCGCTTTGGTGGCCGCCATGTTGAATGTAAACAAAAAGCTGCTTGCCTTTGCTTCTCTATCGTCATCGTGTTAAACCCACCAATAGCGCGCCAGGTGGACAAACCAGTTTGTGATTGGTTCCCGCAAATGTGTGACTGAAGCAGGATAGATAAACGTACAGGTTTCCAGCCTGAGCTGCAGGGCAAAATCAAATCGCCGGCAGATCGGGCTGGGTTTACCCAGTCTAGTGTCGTAACGTAACGCCACCAAAACGGCGACCCTCTGTAAACGTTATGAATTCAAGCATGCCAGTATGTAACATTTTGTATTATGCTGTTCTTGTCTTTACTAAAATCAAAACTAATCAAAGAGCAGAATGCTCTTACAAATCACGAGGGAGCATTTTGACTTTTGGCTAACGTAATAGACACGTTGTTGATGCTGATTCGCCTTTAGCATACATTACATTTATTACAAATTTAACTTTACATTAAACGTGTGTTTAAACTTCACCTGGGGAAACTGACTTTACCTTCAGAGGCCCGGGGGCAGCTCAGTCGCTCCAGTCTTTGCCGGGATGCAGGGCCAGCGCCCCGCAGCATACTCGCTGTGTGCAAGCCAGACTGTGCGAACGGCGCTCTGCATGTTTGATGCAGGGACGTAGCTAAGTAGGGGCAGGAGCTGAGGGGCAGGAGGCTAAGATTACATCTACAATTATTATTTATTATTAATTGATATAAATGGTTTGTTTCAACGTTTTAAGAAGATTGTGGACATAGTGGCAGTTTGTTTTTACAAGCACAGTTTTTTGAACACCAAAGTTAGAGGGGCAGCTGGGGGGGCAAGGCCCTACAGTGGGGGGGTCAGCTGCCCCCCCCCTGTAGATCCGACCCTGGTATTAGCATAGTGTGAGCTATTTTATTGGGTAGCCTCTAAGGGAAATGCTCTGAGTGAATTTAAGTTGGGTTTTTATTGTGAAGGGTAAAAACTGAAGAAATTAAGCTGTAGCGTTATGCACTGCCGTTGTCAATATGTGATTTAATAAAAGTATGTTGGCCATCTGGGTTCACACTGGTTCACATTACAGAGCATCCGTGTGTTTATTTTATTACCCTCGGCTACAGTGGTTAGCACACATTAGCTCGGAGGGCTAACTTGGCTTGTTTACTTTATGACATGGATGTCTTTGTCACCCTGAACAAATGGCCGAACCCCGTTCAAAAATCTGGCAGTTCAATAAATTGTTGCTTGAATACCTGAAACAATAGGAACCTTAACCCTAACCCAGAAGCAAGTGAGAAGGCTCCACCTAGAACTAGGGCAGATACAATGTAAAAGGTTTTTTTTTGATAACACATATTTTGCAAACGTATACACTTACTGCCCCTGTCATTACACAGTTCTCCTACAACAGCTTGCTATTTTGCCCAGTGGACAGAAAAAGTGGATTGTGCATGTGTGCTCTGGAGTAGAGATGCACCGATTACAACTTTCTAGGCCGATTCTGATTTCCGATTTTTCATTGAATTTGAACTGCCGATACCGAATTTAGGCGATTCCGATTTCATATTTTCTAACCACTTTACAGCACACACAAATATTTTTTATATTATATTTTTATATTTTCTTTAATAGAACATTTTACATAAAACATAGAACATTTTTTGAATAGATAATCGATCACTAAAAAATAGAACTATATAAATTACTCCTGTTGTGGGAAATTCACACACATCTAAAGTGCAATGTTATGGAAGAACCATTTCCTTCTTTTCACATCCAATATCCAACTAAAAAAACTAAAATGTCAGACTGACCTGCCGGTCGCCAGTCATGGCCGATGACGTGAAAATCGGCCAATTCCGGTCACCGGCCGGTCAATCGGTGCCTCTCTACTCTGGATAATTAAACAACTGCAGTGGCCACCTCCAGATTGACCCTGTTTTCTAAGAATGCTCAGGCAGGACATTGAGAATAATGCACCATTTGGGGCAGCCAAAGGCATTGTTTGTATCAAGTGAGTTACTTCTGTGGACAGCCAGAGGATTTCCCAGAGAAGAAAGAGAGGACGACATTTCCAAAACCAAGCATTAGCATCTGAAGGCCATTGTTCGCCATTAAAGTTTAATGGTGGAGAGCCGGGAGGTCTCTGCTGGAAAAAAAGCAAAGAACCAAGCCCTTGCTTACCAGCACATCCCATAGCCTGCTGCTGATGGACTTATACAAAGCAGGGAGTGAGACGGCTGATTGACTGAAATAAGCAGCCGGCTGAGGGTGTGGTACTGCCCCTTCATCCAGAGGATGATGAAGTATGACATTGAGCTCCAGAAAGAGAGACATGGAAGATACCATGTCTGCTTTAAGGTGGAGGTAGGTAGAAGGGGATCAGAATTAATGAAATTTGGTCCAGTTGGAGAAAATGTAAGGATTCAAGAAAGGATTTCTCTGTCTCACTCCTGGAGGACATCCACATCTGCAAAACCCCAACAATAAAGTAAATCCATGACATGGCTCCTGGCATTACAAACATCTTTGCGGATGTTGTTCATTCGACCTATAATGATCCAATTTAGATTCAACTCACCTACCTTCATGCCCAGGTAGACTGGGTTGCCATTACAATATCTTGTTAAAAGATTCCACCAACTCTCTCTGCTAATGCCAGTTTATAGCAACCAAGTGAAAATGAAAAGTATGTGTCTAAAGGATTTAGGTGGCAACATGTCAAAGGAGATGGATTCATCTGCCTAATAACCACTGGGAAGTCAGCTATCACAGCCTGTGGTGGTGTTAGTGGGGGTACCTCAGAAGGCAGAAGGGGTCGCCAGCTGAGACAGAAGAGAACGCTTCAAGCCAGCACATCCTCCTCGGGTTTGTCAGACAGGGTGAAAAAGGATCAGAGGCAGGACAGAGGAGCTGCCCTTGTCCTGTCAACACTCTGCTTCACTGTCTTCCAGATTGGACTGATTTAATGTCTTCCTCTGTGTGTGTGTGTGTGTGTGTGTGTGTGTGTGTGTGTGTGTGTGTGTGTGTGTGTGTGTGTGTGTGTGTGTGTGTGTGTGTGTGTGTGTGTGTGTGTGTGTGTAAGGTATTTGAATCTAGTGGAATTTATGCTTACCTCTCTCTGTTGAATTTGAGTGAATGGAGGACAGCTGGCCGCCTCTGACGGAGATTCCACAAGTGAAGCGTGTCATCTGCACAGGCTGTGACCAGCGCCCCCTGAAGGTCAAGAAAATAAATATCAGTACTGATTCATTATATGGACACAGAGGACACCTTGACTTTTTGAATTAACCCAAGTTCTGTAGTCCTGGTTGATTAGACTGAACACAAAGTGCTAAAACACAGTGGATTCCAGCAGTAAGCACCCACACAGAAGAGCTGAAGATCCAAACGATCTACTTGTGCACACGAGTAACATAAAGTAAGTACAGTGTCTCTCAAGTACACATGAAGTACACAAGAACAAAAAAAAAGCTTTCCCTCAACTTATTATTTTCTTTATTTCCCAGAATGCCGGCTAACAGATCATGTTTTCTTGTATTTAGAATATATTAGTGCAGAGAGCACCAAGCAACATTAAAGAAACGCTTCCCTGATTCTCCTAAACATCGTGTCAGTGCACTGCATCCTGGTCTGTTGAGATAACTGACGTGGTGCATTTGCTTATTCAGCCCCTTGACTGTTCTGACAGGTTTCCAGCTATTAAACTCAGCTCTAAATGCAATGTAAACATCTCCAATATTAGTAACTGCAGTTGTACTTGGACACAATGAGGAGATTCACTGTATGTTTAAAACTGTTAAAGGAGAGGACGTGTGCATTTGACAATAAACGTAAATTTAAGAGAAAGTCAATGTTGAAAAAAATATACATATAATCCAGTGTCCAGTGTATTTATAATGCAACTAAAACCAACCCTTGTATGTGTAAAATGTATACAACTTTATCAAGCCAGCTATCCATCTTTAAAGAAATTAAAAGATGTTTGGCCTAACATTTAAAGGGTTAGTTTACCCAAATTATGAAAAGAAAACAACAAACATACAAAAGGGGTTTCATGATCAACAAATGGCATTATTGTATGCATTTAAACAAACAGAAATCCATGGAACCTGTCTCCTATAAAGCATTATTTTGTGTAAAACTAATATAGTATGGCAGGCATTTTTACCTTTTTGACATTATAATTAACTCTAATCAGAGACTATTGAAGACAACTGTTTTACTTGTAGATACAGTGTGTTGAAATACATCATTGCATGTACTCCTCGGTGCAAAATCATATGGACATCAGATAAAAATGGATGTCAAATGTGAGCGGAACATTATTTTCAAATTGATGTCAGCTGGTTTCCTAGTTCTAAGAATTGTAATTGCAGTGAAATTCCCAGTAGGGCTTTGCTCCCGGGGCGTCGCTGCTCAGACCGGAGCCCAGGGAGAATTAGCTTTAGATTACAAACTTAATCGTGGGATTAAAGACTGTACAGTGCAAGTTAGGATGAAAACATTCTCCCCTATGATTTCCATATTGGTGAATGTGTTCCCCCACTCACTGAAGCAAAGATGCGTGTTACATAATCTTCCATTTATTTTAAGGTCAATAAAAATAAGTTAAGAGCAAAGATAAGACTGACTGAACACTTGACTGTACAATAAATTGGGCGTTCTGTGCACTATCAGTATGTACCTGTGTGGAAGCAATTTCAACATCCCCATCTGTTTGTTTTTTTTCTGCAGCCAGCACACAATCACACAGTAAAAGAATTTAGCATTGGCTGGTAAAAACTCTCAAAATCTGTGACTAATTCCTCCCTTTACCTAACCCCTATCCAAGTTCTATGAATGAATGACCTCTACTTCTCAGTGCCACCTGTGACTCTTGCATCTCACTTAAAACAAACATATCTGATCTTCCTAAATTAATTCAACAAGAAAGAAATTAACAAAATAATCATTTGAGCATTTTCTGCCTACTGCCTTCTTTCTTGTTTCACCCCACCCCCCCCCCTCTCCATGCGTAAAAAAGGACGTGCTTCTCTTTAGCCATGTCAAATTTTTTCTTTCACTGCAATCTTGTCATGTAATATAATTGCACCCTGATTAATTTAAAACTGTTTTATTTTGCTGGAATGTATATGATCTCATTCATTTCTGCTCCATTTTACCCAGATCCTTAAACAGCATCCTCAAATAAAGGTAATTTGAACTATTCATATTTAATTTTTATTCTACAGTTATCGAAGGATATTTTTGAAGATTATTTCCTATGCTGATTGAGTTTGTTTCTTTCAATCAAGGGAGTGAGAGGAGGTGGAGAAGCAGCTAATTAAGAAATCATACCAGACGGGGAGAAAAGAGAACAAGAAAGGCAGACAAGGTGACAGCCAGGTCCACAACTCCATTATGGTATAATTATCTTGATGTCTCGATGGCAACACAGGCAAGGTGACCAGGCACATGTACACAGCATGAGTAAAATGACAATCAGTAGGGAAAATTGCATGACAAAAAAATCAAGAAGATGGCTTTAAGAGCGTTTGTGTGTATTTATGTTCAGATAATGGAGGATTAATAGTCTAGTTAACTGATAGTTTCCCTTATATATATCTACAATTAATAACCTATAAAAAAGAGAGGAATTTCATATTTGTAACAAAGTAGATGTTCTTAAACCCTACAAAGTGAAATTTTTTATATTTTTGTACTTCTGTATAGATTTAGTCAATGGGAATCATTGTATATAGTTCTCATTACACACTGTGTGCATCAAAGGATCTATTATTGGTCAATGAAGTCAACACGTCAGCCAGTGTGTGGCCTGACACCAAGCCAGTTCTTTCTTTTAAAAGAACTCGCTGAGGTGTTGCATAAAACTTAAAGTTCTCCAAAGCTGAAAAAGTATATAGTGCAGGCAGGGTACAAGATCTGCCTGACAGATTTTATTACATACCACACTGTGTGTTGTAGATTTGATATAAATAACAGCACTTAAAACATTACATGTCATTTAGCTGACGCTTTTATCCAAAGCAACTTCCAATTGCTATATATATATATATATATCTCAAAGGTAACACACCGCTGGAGTAACTATGGTTAAGTGACTTGCTCAGGGACTCATTGGTTGATGTATCACAGTGGGAATTGAACCCAGGTCTCCCACACCAAAGCCATGTAACATATCCACTGCACCATCACCACCCGAAATAAAACAAAACGTACCTGAAGATTTACACTCACCTAAAGGATTATTAGGAACACCATACTAATATTGTGTTTGACCCTATCCTATCAATATGGGCCAACATTTCTAAAGAATGCTTCCAGCACCTCGTTGAATTATGGCAGTTCTGAAGGTGAAAGGGATCCCCACACCATTACACCATAACCACCACCACCAGCCTGCCCATTGGTAACAAGGCATGACGGATCCATGTTCTCATTCTGTTTACGCCAAATTCTGACTCTACCATCTGAATGTCTCAACAGAAATCGAGACTCATCAGACCAGGCAACATTTTTCGAAGTCTTCAACTGTCCAATTTTGGTGTGCTCGTGCAAATTGTAGCCTCATTTCCCTATTTTTAGTGGAGATGAGTGGTACCCGGTGGGGTCTTCTGCTGGTGTAGCCCATCTGCCTCAAGGTTATTAGTGTTGTGGCTTCACAAATGCTTTGCTGCATACCTCGGTTGTAACGAGTGGTTATTTGAGTCAAAGTTGATCTTCTATCAGCTTAAATCAGTCGGCCCATTCTCCTCTGACCTCTAGCATCAACAAGGCATTTTCGCCCACAGAACTGCAGCATACTAGATGTTTTTCCTTTTTCAGACCATTCTTTGTAAACCCTAGAAATGGTTGTGTGTGAAAATCCCAGTAACTGAGCAGATTGTGAAATACTCAGACCAGCCCGTCTGGCACCAACAACCATGCCACGCTCAAAGTTGCTTAGATCACCTTTCTTTCCCATTCTGACATTCAGTTTGAAGTTCAGGAGATTGTCTAGACCGGGACCACACCCCTAAATGCATTGAAGCAGCTGCCATGTGATTGGTTGATTAGATAATTTCATTAATGTGAAATTTTACAGGTGTTCCTAATAATTCTTTAGGTGAGTGTACATTTCCATTAAAACATCAGCAGTTAAAATGACTTTGCTTAGTGTTGGTTCATCAGCTGCAGTGAGCTATTTTAGTTCCCCAATCCCAGTCATTTTGGGTCATGTCAAAGGCTAATGAGGTGTGCGTGTGTGTCGGACCGCCTGGATGTGTTAGCATCTGTTCCATCTGTCCTTCTCCTGCTACTCCTCTTTGTCCTTTGACACAGAGGAAATACGATTTAATGCTAAATATTAGACAACTTCCCAACAAAGGATTTAGGAGGAAATGGGTCTTTAAAGGGGTGATAGAATGCAAAACCGATTTTACCTTGTCATAGTTGAATAACTACAGTTTGGAGGGTAAATAGGACATACATAGAACCTTAAAATCCCATTGACACCTCTTTCCTCTGCAAATCTCACAATCTGAACAAAACTAAAAGTTGACATCAACTCCTCAAGTCTCTACCTTTGTCACACCCCAACATTTACATAGACTACACCACTGATCTGAGATCAGGTAGTCTTCTGAATAGGTCGCGCAGATCTCAGAAATTGTATACACTGTTCATCTGCTATTTTATCACTAAATTCACTTCTGAGACTTTTTTATGCTAGAAATCAACTATGTAGAGGTCAAATATGGGCCTTTCTACAAAAATTGATGGCTAATTGCAAATTTTGTCCGAGTGTGTGTCGGAATTCAGCGGACGGTGCTGCCTGGGTTACTGCCTCACCGCCTGGGCCTGCCTTCCTTCACAGACCCTGGCCTGCTGTGAGATAGATGGAGCTCCGTCACAGCCGGCAGCCCGCGGTGCTCAATACAAGTGCAAAGTCACCGTTTCTGGGTTACTGGACTACCAAACGCCTCTGCCCTGACAGAGCTCCAGGGCCTGCAGCTTCCCTCTTCCTGCTAAATGGCCGGTGTGTGTGAGTGAGAGCGCGGTCAGTGAGCTTGTTACGCCCGCAATCTCTTACCGCAGGTTCCAGTTAATCTTATAATGGAGTTGAGTTATTTAAACAAACGATCGGGGAAATAAACGCCTCTTGTCCACGAGTCTCATTGATAGAGCCCGCGGCTGGTTATGCCGAAAGTGTAGCTAACTAGCAGCAAGCTTTACCCATAAGATTGAAGGGACACTAGCAGCTAATGAAACCCCTCATATTCACAAAAATGCATAAAATTGAAATCAGACAAAACTGTTAGCTTTATATCTCAATGCCAGTCAGGTTTCAGGAAACATTTCTCAACTACCACTGCTCTTTTGAAATTTACAAATGATATTTTTTCTAGTTTTGATAATAATATGTGTACTGGTGCCATCTTTTTAGATCTTACAAAAGCATTTGATTTAGTTGATCATTATCTGCTTTTGGATAAACTATATTCAATTGGCCTCTCCCGTACATCTCTTCTTTGGTTCAACTCCTATTTTCATCATCGTCGTCAGTGTGTGTCCTTTGGGGGTAGTCAGTCGAATTTTACAGGTATAGATAAAGGTATACCCCAGGGTTCTGCACTTGGCCCTTTATTATTTTCCATTTTTATCAATGACTTGTCACTCTGTTGTTCAAGATGTGATATTCATCTTTACGCTGATGATACAATTATATATTGCTCTAAACCAAATATATCAGACATTAATTATTCTTTACAACATGACTTTGATTCTGTACAGCAGTGGCTGTCATTTAATAAACTCTTGCTGAATAAATCAAAATCTTACTGTATGCTTTTCCAGAAGAAAGATAGAAATGATCTTAATCTTCATTTTTTGGATTCTTCTCCACTTGAGCCAACCAAAAAGTTTGGCTGAAAACTGATCTTTCATTTAAAGCTCATGTACATGCGCTTAACAACAAACTTAGCTTTCGGCTTAAAACATTATATCAATCAATAGGCTGCTTTATCTATCAGGTTAGGAGAAGAATAGTTTCTCAGTTGTTGCTACCTATTCTGGACTATGCAGATATTATATGTGCTAACACTACGGCCAGTTGTCTACATTCTCTTGATGTGATATACAACAGCCTGTGCTGATTCGTCCTTTGCTGCCCCTATAGGACACATCATTGTGTAATGTATGAACAGCTGTCCTGGCTTGCACCCTCAGCCAGAAGAAAATATCATTGGCTTCAGTTCACTTTTAAATGTATTTACTTTCAATATCCATATTATTTATCGCAATATTTAGTGCCTTACAGTTCACAGTATAGCCTTCGTCACAATGGACAGATCTTCTTTACTGTCCCTAGAGTAAATAGAGAAGTTGGGAAGTATGCTTTCTGTGTTAGAGCTCTTTGTGACTGGAACTGCCTTCCTGCATCTATTCGCTCGCTTACGTCTTTTCCTCTGTTCCGAACTGCTCTGTTAACACATCTTCAGAATACTTGTCTATGTTTCTAGATTTTCAGATTTGTAATTAATATGTGTCATGTAATGTATGTGTGTAGGCTATATATGAATGAGCTTATGTACATAAATGTCCATTGTGATGTCAACTTTGTCAGTTATATGTGGGAATATTGTGTAGTCGTTTTTCAGACATTCTACATGTGATAGGGATGGGGGTAGGGATATTATTGAGAGCTTATGTGTGTGTAGAGTGTGCATGTGTGTTTTTTTTATGTTTGTTTTTCTGTATTTTTATTTTTTTATTTTTTATTTATTTTTATTTATTTTTTTGTTTGTATCTACTCTGTTGTTCTGCTGTTCTGTTGCTCTGTACATGATCCGGAGGACCCCCATGAAAACGAGATGTTGCATCTCATGGGGTTGATCCTCTAATACATGTTCATAAATAAATAAATAAATAAGACCTTGGGGTAGCTGTAATATAACTGGCGTGACGAAATTCAAACTGTAAATATACTATAGTTATGCCGGCAGCCGGCCAGCTCCGCGGAGCCCCGAGCCCCGGTAGTCCAGTTACCCAGAAATGGTGACTTTACCCTGGGTATGGAGCCAAGCAGGCTCCCGCTTTCTCGTCATACTGTCTGGAGCTTATGAATTCCGACACGTCTTACCAAATTTGCAATTAGCCATCAATTTTTGTAAAACGGCCCATATTTGAACTTCATATAGTTGATTTCTTGCGTAAAAAAGTCTCAGAAGTGAATTTAATAACGAAATAGCAGACAAACAATGTATAAAATTGCACATTGTCTCGTCTCCGATGTATGTGTGAGTGGTTGCTCAACCAATTACCGCGCAGCTCATCTAAATATTCATGAGCATACCATATTTGGAAGAAAAGCTCTTGTTACAAATAGGGCAATATTCACAGGCTAGTTAAGGGCCCATAAAATAGCAAGCGGGTAATTTTCCGCCCAACCAATGTTACATACCCTATTAGGAGACCTTAAGGAACAGTGTGAAATACCCTATATAATCATTCTATCACCCCTTTAATAACAAAGTTTCTGCTGCACCTTATTTCTCTGCCATTGTTAAAGGGGTGATAGAATGCAAAACCAATTTTACCTTGTCATAGTTGAATAACGACAGTTTGGTGGGTAAATAGGACATACATAGAGGCTCAAAATCCCATTGACACCCCTTTACTATGAAAATCTCATATTTTGAAACTGCTGCTGAAAACGGGCGAATCTCAACAAAGCTAGAAGCTTACATAAGCATCCCAAGACCTGTACCTTTGTCACGCCCATGGATGTATTAAGGGAACGGTCACGCCCCACATTTACATGGGCTACACAACTGACCTGAGATCAGGTAGTCTTCTGAATGTAGGTCGCGCAGATCTCTGCTATTCCATTACAAAATTCACTTCTGAAACTTTTTTATGCGAGAAATCAAATATGTAAAGCTCAAATATGGGCCGTTTTACCGGCCGCGGAGCCCCGGTAGTGCAGTAGCTAATCCACAAAGGGTGACTTTGCCCTGGGTATGGAGCCCAGCAGGCTGCCGCTTTCTCATCAGACTGTGTGGAGCTCCTAAAGTCCGACACGTCTTACCAAATTTGCAAATAGCCATACATTTTCGTAAAACGGCCCATATTTGAGCTTTATATAGTTGATTTCTCGCATAAAAAAGTCTCAGAAGTGAATTTGGTAACGAAACATTGCAGTGTTTTGGAATATGAGATTCTGTTGCAACTCTAATGTGTGTGTATGGGGATTCGCTCAACCAATCAGCGCGCATCTCTAATGTGTGTGTATGGGGATTCGCTCCACCAATCAGCGCGCGTCTCTAATGTGTGTGTATGGGGATTCGCTCAACCAATCAGCGCGCAGCTCATCTAAATATTCATGAGCATACCATATTTGGAAGAAAAACTCTTGTTACAAATAGGGCCAAAACACTAACCAAACATGCATAACGGCCAATAAAATATCAACCAGGCCATTTTCAGCCCAACCAATGTTACATACCCCATTAGGACACCATAAGGAACAGTGTGAAATACCCTATATAATAATTCTATCACCCCTTTAAAAAACATTAATCAACATACCAGTTAAGAGGAATGGCAATGTTCCTAAAATAAATTTCCAATACCAGTCTCTGTTTCTATGTACCTCATCCTTTCTCAGGGCCCCAGACCAAAATTTGACGACCAAAATTTGAGAGCGTGTGACTGAATTTTACATCCAGTCGCACATGTGCGACCAGTAAATTTGCCCTCTTTTTTTACATCTTAAATGTTGAAATGTTGGTACCTGAGAGCGCGTAAGCGCAAGCTTATCTGTCCTCTGAAAATTGACAGAGAGCAGAGCTCTGGCACAAACACACACTCGCACACACACGCAGAGCTGCAGACTACGTCGGCTCTGCAGTTTTGTTGAAGTTGTTGTATTTTAAATCACAGTGAGTCACGGAAATGCCGATAAAGTGGTTGCAGTATGGTTACAGTTTTTAAAAACTTCATGCAGACAGCGTTTGCTGCGATATGATATTAATGGCGAGCCGAAAGCGGTCGCGGTGCTGTTGATGTTACACTTCCTCTGAGACAAGCAGCAGGCACAGTGGTTTTTGTCCCTGGGGACTGACTGACAGGCTGAGGTTTGAAGGCAAGCCAACTTTATTTCTACAGCACCTTTCAGCAACAAGGCAATTCAAAGTGCTGTACATGAAACATTAAAGAGCAATTAAAAACATTACGTCATTATGAAAATAAAACTAATTCTAATAAAATAACATAATGTTCTAAGTACATAGGATAAATAGGTTTGGAATTATTTTTACAACTGATATAATTGTTTTGTAATTACAGAGGGAAAGTACCGAAAAAAGGTACCGTTGGGTACTGGAACCGAATTTCAGGTACCGATATTGGTTTAGATGTGAAAGGTACCCAACCCTAAGGGTAGTAGCATAAACAATGCATTTTTAATTTTAGTTGAATTCATTGTAATTGTAGAATAGAGCTGGTATATTTTTTTTATATTTTGTTTACTGTCATGACAGCAATGGTGCCTTCTATGTTGCATCTTCAAAAGTGACACTGAATTTGAAACAGCACATTGTAATTTCTGCATCTATTATCAAAGTATTTATTAGTAATACAGTGGAAATTAGTAGAAATGTGAATATTTGGTTAGCATGTTGATTTACAGTGTGTGCCCCTACATTTTCTGGTTGTGCCCCTAAAATTTTCAGTTGGGGGCCACTGTGCTCCTAGTGAAAAAAGTTAGTCTGGAGCCCTGTTTCTGGAGACTTACATTTGTTTTAAGGAAATGCATTTAACACTAAATACAAGACTATGTGTGTTTGTTTAGAAACAAACCTACATACTCAAACAACAACAATCCTCTCTTCTCACCTTTTCCTTTCCCCCTACCAACACTCAGCAGCAACCTCAGCCTCTTTAGATGTATTATTCATCAAGAAAAATAATGAATTCAGAATAGGCAAACAAACATTAATTAGCTTATTCATACCTTCCACCGACACAGTGACAGAAAAATATAATAGTTCGCCTCATAAAATAACAAGAGGGAGAGGATTTCGAGAATGACATGGTATAAAATGGTGCAAAATAAAAAAAAAAAAATGACAACTAGATGTGTTGCATTGTGTGACTTCTGTTTGTCATAGACAATATATACATCCCTAATAGTTGCACAAGCTCTTTGTTCACAGGCACCTGCAAGATGTGGCCCCTTTTCTGGGTTCATGCATCTAATAGGAATAAGCTATTACACCTTAGTGAAAGTCAAGAGGCCGGTCTGAATATGCACATCAACCATTAGCAGGGTGGCCGACTACCCACACACTGAATCCATGAGAGGGCATTGACATACAGCACTGCTATTAGTCACTCTGTCAAAAGATGAGAAGACCTACAGGAGTCACTGTGTGCCTGTTAATATAAGAGAGACCATTGGGAAGTTTGCACACATGTAACACTCAAACACACACACACACACACACACACACACACACACACACAAAACACACACACACACACACACACACACACACACACACACACACACACACACACACACACACACTTTACAAACCCACCAATTAAACAAGACACACTTGAGTCCCAAGTTCTGTTGTAACATGCCTGCCCACGATATGTTGAGATCCTCTTACACAAACATCTGGGTGCTTACACACATACTTAGACCCACACACATACTCATACACACATACAAAGTCAATACCTGTCACACAAGCACACTCACACCCCTCTTCAGGCCCATCAACTGCCATTTGCCTCAGACATATCACAAGTACGAGTGATGGAGAAGTGGACTCAAAGAGCCAGTGGGCTTGAAAAGAAAAATAGAGGGCAAAGAAAAAAAAACAAAGAGGCATGAAAAGTGCATAGATTACAGCAGAATAAAGGACAAACAAGAAAGAGAAACACAAAGAGAGAGACAGCTTTGTGCTCCAAACCCGTGTGACTTGGCTCCTGCTCTTTAACTTATAAGAGGGCCCTTTTTTTCTGTAATGCATCTACATTATTTTGTTAGTAAAACAAAATATGGCATCAAACCACAGCAAACTGTTGCTGTTTAAGTCATAAAATCAACTAGCTGACGCACAGCACTGCCATGTGTCAATCCACACAGTACTAGTCTGTTAGTAGTAAGAGGAGCAGTGAGGGGAAAGGGTTTTAATGACAAAGAGGAAAACATGCAATGTTCATGATCATATTCAATATGGTCATGATCCTCTACTCTAAATAGGTCATTATTATATGCCTAGCACAGGTACACCAGAACCTCCACATGGAACATATAAAACATTTACATTTTTTTCAAACTATTACATTTGACTCCATAGGCTATTGAAAAGACAATCCACTGAATTTGAAAACAAACCCAACAGGTCATGGTGTGAAATTTAATTTATCATTCATGCAATCACAGCATGACCCAAGGTGCTCCAATAAGCTCCTGTTTTCAAGATTATTGTTTTCTGATCTTCATCTCTTTTTTTTTCCCCACACACAAAGTGATTTCTAAAGGTGAACTGAGATCTTTTCTACTGATATACAGTAACTTAGTGGTTAGACAATTTTGTTTGTCAGTATTCTTGATTTCTGGCCAATGTGTCCCATTCAACTTAGTTCTTCCTTCTAATAAGCAGCTACATTTAAAATCCCCACCAGGGCGTCTCAAGACAAAAACATTTGGTTCCAAGGAGTGAACAGGTTGCTGGTAACATGTGGCTAGGATAGTGACTTCAGGCCTCCAAAGTGTGACAAGGGCAGCTTTAAAAATCACTGCTTTACGAAAGCATTGTAATGGAGTCTGGCTTACCTCATTGATGAGGAACTGCAGTTGAAGAACCGCTGCTCCGCTCTCATGCTGACAGTAGCAGTCCACCCCGGGTCGTCCCAGTCTGATGACATCACAAAGTCAAGGAAGTGTACAGAAGTGCACAAAAAAGCGGAAGGCAAAAACCAGGCAGATAATAAATACATATGTACATATTTATGTTGTGATTGTGGTGTACCGTAAGTGTAAAAGATAACATCCAATCAACACTTTATGTGCTCAAAGTACACTACACTGTAATGGATACACAAATATTTCCATTAAATGTTTGTTTTTTTACAATACCATGATCAGACAATGGTCAAGGGTGAAGGGCGCATCATTCATTTGTTCACCTACTATAGTTCCTACCTTTAAATATTTGCCCTGGTCCTTTCTGTGTTATCAATTTATTAACTTATCAATAAAACAATCTTCATATATTATTTTGTAGGTTCTATGAGGATGTACCTGCACCAACTGTGGTTGCACAGAACACTTGTGCCACTGGCCTGATATAAGCAGGCACGTGGTGCAATGTCACATCCAGTTATAAAAGGATGAATGGATTTAAAAAAAAAAAGGTCCACTGTGATGCTTGATGATGGCTGACACACCCCCTACAATGCCTCTCCTCCCACCTCGGGGAAGTCAAGTTCATAGCGAAACATTCGTGCAAGCACAATTATGGGTCAAAACCTGTGAGCGTCTGACTTTGTACTCCACCAGTGCAGTTCTGTGTTTTCCAGGGATCCAGAAATATGCAGCGTTTAATATTATCCAATTGTCAGAAACATCTGATTTTCAAATAACCACTGCAAGTACTTTAATTTCATTCAATGTATACAGCTCTGATTGTAGAGGTGTTTCTATTTTGTCCACCTTATTTATGGCAATGACTAAAAATGAGGAACACCTCTCAGCATAACGCAATACATAGCAACAGCAAAACAAACAACATCCAAACAACATCCAAAGTGATCATTAGTTGAGTCAACATTTCTCTCATTTGTTTCAGGTTCAATAAAAACTGAACATTGTAACATTCATAAAGGGAGGATTAATTGTAGGACTGTTGTATTACTGCATACGTTTTAGCCAGGTTATGATCACATAGTAACAGACCAGATACTATTCTAATACCAGGCCAAATCATGTTACCAAAATAAATAATGAAAAATCTAAACTGATCAAATCTAAAAAGATTTTTTATAGATTTAGAGATTTATAAATCTGTGAATGGAAGTAGCTGGTCTCACATGTTGTGCAGAGTGCAGAGAGGCTCCATCAGGTTTGCTAGAGTAAAGCAGGTTCTGTTAGTAAAGTTCATTTATATTTTCTTTCTTAAGCAAGCATCATGATGTGCTTTACAAGTCAATAAAAAACAGAGCACAAGACCAAAACATATCACACCAGTACAACACATACTGTACATACAACATCAGACAAGACATGTCTGTGCAAGATTTTCCCCTAGGACATTAACTTCAGCTTGGTTGTGCAACAACAACAAACAAAAATTAGGATTTTTTGAAAAGTAACCCAGCCTGGAAGCTTCCAGGAAAAATAAAACACTGAATCGCCAGTCTGTCCATACACACTATAAACTATAAACAATATGAATAATAATCATACTGCACGCTCACAAAATCTGATAGATGGCAATACAAATGTTGGTTGATTTTGTTATTGCATCATGTCCTGCAGTGTTTTTTTCTTGCAGTTGTTGTACCTCCTTAGTAAGTAATTTCCCAAGGCGTAATAATCAACACATCCTAACATTATATCCAAGCTCAACAATACTATATTTTCTGAATTAGGCTATTTGGTTAGAAAACAAGTATGGTTACCAGAGGAAGTAAAATCCCCAAGCACATCCTCCAAAGCAGGTGGAAATCAGCAGGAGGGGGATATGACACAACACGAAAACAGCCAGCTGGATCTGGTACAGGAACAGTTATTTAATCAGTACAAGTTCAGAATTCATGTTGCAGCCAACATTGCTCGAAGTACAGCACATAATTACATATGACCAGTCCTGCAATGTTTAAAATGACCAAGTTATGTCTCGCAATTCATGAGCATGTTTTTGAGTGTAAACCTAAACCACCTTATTTAGACATTAAGTCATGATGCTATTGCAGTCAGTAAAAGCTAAAACCAGATAACTAGATGTCACTGTTTTTTAAATTGCCAACTTTGTTAGTCTTGTAAAGCACATTACACCTTATAGAGTGTGAAAGTAAAAATATAGGTTTACGTATTATTTTACATATTTTATTCTCAATTTGCTATTAAATTATTATTTTTGTAGTTATTCAAGCTGTTGTACTCATAGGACATGGCAATTACCTTTCTTGTCTTCAACAATCAGGGGGACAGGCTTTTACTTTCTTCCACCCACAGAACCTTTACTTCAATTTCTTATGAATTAATGTGCAAGTTTTTAAGCTCTGCCTTATGATTGTGTGTGCACATTAAATGTAATAGTGTTCCAATACAAAACTTCTGATGCCGCTATTTTGCCCTCCCCTTGTCCCTCCAGGGATTTCTGTCCACCTCACTTGGCATCAATGGCTACCCACACCTTGCAAACAGCTCAGGGCAAGGAGATTGTGTAACATTTATCAGCCACAATCAAATATTTAGTGCAGTTGTCTGACACTGCAGAAACAAAATGTGCGTTCAGTTTTAATGAAACACCATGAGTAATCATGGAGAGTAGGCGGCTATAGAACAAATGTTTAACCTGCTGCAGAGAGGAGGAGGAAAAAATGAGTTAGTTGCTCTCCTGTTTTTTGGAGTTATAGTGTGGACACTGATGTGTGGAAGCAAGATATTTTCACATATCACAATAGTGTCTGAGATTCATCTATGTTAGTGTGGGCAGAATATCTAGTTGCAAATCATCTGACAGAGTTAACAAAGGTGGAGATGTGTTTCAAATCTGTAAAGATCATACATGTCAAATGTTTGCACTACTGCAGAATGATGAACTCATATAAAGCTTGGATTCCACACACACAGCTGTGTTCAGTAATGTTCTACGTATTGCAGATATGCTAGAGAACTCAATCCGAAATCCAACAGATTGATAGTAGGCTATGCAGAGTGAGCACATCTCATTTCAGTTTCACAATGTATTTTGAAACCAGCGGGGCAGAAACATCCAGACAGTCTTGCTAGACTGGCTTATCATATCTACGGTAGCAGCGGCAGCCATGCACTCTGATCTGGAGAATTGCTGAACCAGGGTTTAGCTCTCAGGTGCACTGGGGAGGAAAGACTCAAGACAGCTCATGATCCTAGGCAAAAGTTGAGTTTCAGTCTTGTTTCAAAATAATTCTTAACTTTTGTAGTAAAAAAATAAAAATAAAATAAAAACATGTGCCCAAATAAAAGTTGATGTAGTTTTTTTTATGGCTTCGAAGCTTCAAAGCTTTGATTGTTGCTATGGTAATCACTGTACAAATCCAAATTCAAATGCTTTGTTTTTTTAAATTTCAAAGACTCTTTTTATAGGCTTTAATTGACAGGATAGCTTGAAGACAGGAAAGGGGAGAGAGAGGGGGGGGACAACATGCAGCAAAGGTGCGCGGGTTCGGATTCGAACCCAGACTGCTGCCAAGGACTCGGCCTACATGGGGCGCACACTCTACAGGGTAAGCTAGAGGTCTCCCCTTTTAATTTCAAAAAATCCAGAATAGCCCATGAAATAAGGAATAGTAATCCCACATTATTCATTTATGCTTCAACATTAATTATAACACACACACACAAATATTCTACAGATTTGTATTTCTTGTGTTCATAGCATGTGTTAAGTGTGTGAATGTATAAATATTTTGTCTGGTCCACCAACTGATATGTTAAAAAAAAAACTAAAATAATTCACAGTGCAATGCCTACATGCATCAGATGTGCTATAGTGAAATACTAATACAACTTTTTGTTGACATTTTAGCTCGCATTGAAGAAAAGAAGAAGGCTTTCTCTTGCACAAAGTGCCATTTTGGATGCACTTATTGCGCTGGAATAACGTTATATCCGCATGGAAATATATCTAATCACTATTCGATCAGGCCAGTCGCATATGCAGAAACGGCTGAGTTCCCATCTGGCGCATTTGATCACAAAAGTCACATTGAAAAGACAAGTGCAAGCACGGTGAAAGACATATGTACAGAGCACCACTGTTGCTCGAATTTTCCAATTGATTTCCGCCCTGGCTCTCCGTCTGTCTCTTTTTCTCAATTCCATCCAAATCGACGTAACTATATCAGTGAGGGGGGGTAAAAAAGAAAAGGAAAAGAATCAAACACCAAACATCCCATCTTACTTGGTGAGAGACCTTTTGTGCTCATACGCCCACAGTGAGCCACCACACTGAGAGAAAAATCGGTTTCTGACCTGTGGCAATACACTGAGGACAAGCAGGCCAGTCCACTTAATCAAGCAGTCTACATGTATTTCTCCTTTGAATTCCCACACTGGGTGACTTCCAGTATAAAGGACTTGAATAAAAACAAGTCAGAGGTGGCTTATTTTGTGTTACAAAGTGTCAGGATTGACAATGCAAGTTAGGCTTGTCGCAGATACACAAGCCTATTACTGTAATTGTCTGCATAGACTGCACCAGTTTTCATTTATGCCACTCAAATAATTTGAAGGATGCTAATTAGGGCAGACACCTGCCAACAGAAACAAGTTTGCCAAATTTAAGGCCTGTTTTTTAATTTCATTAGAGCTAAGTCAGAGCTGAGAGGTTGATCTGTGTTATTAATCTAGTTTTTTGGTTTACAGTCGATTCTGCACTCTATATTACATACGCACAATGATTTTGTACTATTTTCTCTATTTTAATATAGAGATTTGTGAAATGTAAAATATTGAAAATGTTAATGTCACACAGACCTACTCAGTCTTGTAGCAGTTTAAAAGTTGTTAAAACACTTGTTTTGTTGTATTGTTGTAAAAAGGTATCCTGGTGTGAGAAGCCTAACATGTTTGTAAAGTATACAGTGTGTTTGTTCATCTGTTTCTGAAAATGTATAGTGTGTAGTATACTGTAACGTCTTGCTCTGGCCTAATTGTTGTTCAAGTTTTCAGGGAAGCACAATGGTTGTGTCTAGAAGGCTAAGGTCAGCAGACAAGCACTGTGGCCAGAGAACTTGGGAAAGAATCAATTAAAGTGTGTTTCTGTGATTCAAGGGCTGACTTGAAAGGGAAAGACTCAAATCATTTCTCTGTCTTTCTGGATCATTCTCTCCCTGACAGGCGAGTCTTTGTACAAATCCCATTCAAATTCACTTCACACTCGAGACTGCATCAAAACACATCAGACGCTGTCAAAAGCACAAAGCTAATGTGGAGGTGAAGTCGCCTACATCCAAACAGGAGACAAATACTGTATTGCTGCCAGCTGACAAAAAAAAAATGGTGAAATGAGAAATTGTTGGATTTCTCATTTTTGTATTTGGTGATATCTGCATTGAAAACCAATAAGTGACAGCCAATAAATATCATCAATTTAAATTTAAAATACATGTTGTTTGGCATGCACAGTTGTTAGCTGACGCAGTCAAACTAGGGCCTTATTTCCTCAAAACATCTTAAAACTAATAAGGGTTGGTTGTAAAATCCATAACACTTTATATTCAGATGTGTAGGTGTAACTAATAGAAATAAAATAGATAGAAAGGCCACTGAATTGTTCCCCATGGTCAGTTGATTACTACACAACAAAATGGCGATTGTTGTTAGTTGTCATGGTGACAACACGCGTCAGTGGGGCCGTAAATTGTGTCACAACTCGCTGAGAGGAGAGCGGCTAGACCCATTGATATATATCTATATCTATATACCCAACCATGGATGTACTATGGGCCCGACACAGTCCAATGTGACGTTCTCCAGAGCTGCAGGGAGTGAGGAGGAGGGACAGTTCGACTCAGCCCGCTGTTCGACTCATTCTCTGTAACCAAGGCAGCATGAAAGCACGGTGGAACCAGCCAGCCAGCCGGTGGACAACCTGTTAGTTGGCTAACGTTCGCTTGCTAACTCCGCCGTAACCCTCAACCCCAGAAAACGAGCCAAACTAATCTCTTACTCATCTGGCGATAGCGATGTGCTTTGTGTGGATGAAGCATTAAGTTGTTCAGTTTGACTCATTTATCGGCTGGCTCTCTGCCTCTTAATGTTTCTATCCACTGCTCGTTTTTCCGTTACTGCAAAACCTCACCTCCACAACTTTCCGGAAGTCGGTTTATATGGGAGTTTATACGTTACCATGACAATGGTACACATAAAAATGGTTGCAGCTTTGGGCATTCTGCTATGTTAATTTGAATGCAAATTCCCTTTCAATCCATTTTATTTCTATGGTGTAACCAGAGTGGTGAGCTTTTAAAGGAAAGCCACAGTGGGTAAATATATATACTGTCAAAAGAAATTTTCAATAACTTACTGCATTCCATAGGAATAAAATGGATAGAAAGGCCATTGAACTGTAAGTACAAAACAAAATGGCAATTATTGTTAGTTGTCATGGTGACGTTACTACTCCACTGCTCGTGTGTCCGAAACTGTAAAACCTTGCCTCCGCGACTTGCCAGTTTATACAGAAATTTATGCAGAAGTTAGTCTGTTGCCATGGCAGCGGTACACATAAAAATGGCAATTTGAATGGGAATGGTCTTTCTAGCCATTTTATTTGTATGCTGCATTTAAATGGATTCAGACAGACAGACACCACCTTTTGGGCAGCACAGGTCTTGTAGGTCTATCTATCTAAATGTAGCTCAGCGTAAATTCTGTCAGGGAGACGTTTTACGTTTACTCGCTTCTCTTAAACGGATCAGCTGGTGGGTGGGTGTTACGTTCGTGTAAACCAATCAGAATAGGGCATGTATGTTCAATCCAATCACAGCATGACTACCATGTTTTAAATCTGTTCTCTCTCCTGCTTCTGTCAATTGTCTTTTCAGACGAGAGTGCGACCCGCCTCCTCCCCTTCTGCCTCCAGGCTTCTTCGACCAAGGTGTCTCAGGCTTCTCCGGCTGACAGCTCCCTTTTGGTTCTTCCGGTCTACGGATTTTAGTCGCCACCACCAGTGTCTCGACTCCATTGGGGGATATGTTTGGTTGTCTCTAAACCTCAATAATATATATATACCCCTTCTAAGATGAAGTCTAGTCTCCAAAATTCTATGTATTTCCTTACGTTGCAATTGTATCTTACAAATAAATGTCTCTCCTGATTGAATTGCATCCAAAAACATTTTGGTCTGCACCATTGACAACGCTCCCTGGAAAAAAATGAATGGAGAGGTTCCAGACTAATATGCATTTGTGAATTAGTCTGGCGATGGCATGCTAGGTTAAAAGATGGACTTAACCAAAATCATACTTACATTAATTGCCTTAATTAAGTAAATTGTCAAACTCCTATAGGTTCACATTTAACAACACTTTATACCAGTAAGAGGGATCAACAAAATGAGGCACACATCTGCTTTGGTAAGGCGTGATGAGGCCTGAGGGTTTGTTTGCAATTGCTGCTTTAAGATAATAACACCTGCATGGCTGCATTGCTAAAAAGGCTAAACCAACTACAATTTCCGATAACTTATCACCAACTTACGCTGCTGCGGATGAACAACCAAATTAGTTTCAAACATGAATCTAGAGCTTAACACAACAGGCTCCAATCAGGAGCATAGACTGTATTCATCCTAGCAGGGAAGACAAACACATATAGTAAGTCTGCTGTTTGTTTTGTAATTGCAACAAGCACAGAAAACAGTGTAGGGTAAGCATAAACTTATAATTGCATGGCTGTATGGTGAACTTAATTTGCCCGTGCCTTAATTACTTATATAAACATTGAAGCCAACATGAATTAATGGGAAAAGGCTATTCAATTTTTGAAGGCTCTCATCTACATGTTTGATGAAAAACACCGTAACAAAGCATGAGCTTCGTACAATCTTCTATTTCAAGTAGGTATACATCAAATGTGAAGACGAAGCGAGAAAAAAATCTGACTGTAAGTTACACTAAAACTCTTCATTCATGTGGAACTATTTTTTGTTCTCTGCTTCAATACCTCAGTATTCTTGTGCATCCATTCACAGGCTCTTGCAAATATTCTTCCTCTGTCCACTAAAGCATTTTAACTTGTTTGACTTTGCCATCACATTGAATTAATTTTGGTATACTTGTCTTTCCAGTCATGAATAACTGCTGGGTGTGAACATGTGTTTCCTTATTCGCAAAGAAAATGCATCCTATGGTTACTTTTTTCTACAGTTGGTTTTACATTATTACATTTACACTCCTAACAAGCTGTTGCTTTTCAGGTGTAAGCAAGCTTCAGACTATGGCAATGTCTGGAATTACTCCCTCGTTTACTGCTTCCCTGCTCTTCATAGAATAGAGTAGTAGTCATAGTAGTTTACCCTATAATGAGCAGTAAATTGAGGTTTCAGACAATTACCAATCATTATGTTGGGTCATCACTGATAGGTCACTGTTGCAGCCTATCAGACCTTTGGCAAATGTTTGCAGCTCTGGCCTGCTCTATTAGATTTGGGGATTTTACACAATAGAAACCCAGCCAAGCTTGTTACCTGACATACTGTTACATTTGCCAAACACACTGGTAAATCCTTATCGGAAAAAAGATATTTACTCTTGCAACGTCTTGCTTGTCTAACTATGTAAGCTAAACAGCCTAACAGGATTATGTTACAATAAAATAACAGGCCTTATTGTACGTCTAATACTAAGACTAACTAGCTCATGAACAATGCTGTTTGTCTATTTCCATATCTTCCAAATGTATCATCAACTGGTTAGGATGCTGACTTTTTATCTCGGATATGTAGCATAAGGCTCAGTCTTTTAGCAAAATATCATGTGTGTAACCAACAAGTGCATATTTAAGACCCCCTTAAGGAGTTCTTGTTCCTCGACAATTTGTCAGCTTGAACCATTAAAAAGTCAGCTGGAGCCCAAGCTAAGGTTAGCTTCATTAGTTGCTAATAATATCTAACAGCGACAGCTGTCAATTTAGCCAGCTAGAAATGAGATTACCTCTGTCTGAAATCAAGGACCCCTGAAAAATATCCAGTGTGCCACCTCCCCCCGTTTCTTCTAGCAGAGAAGGGAACCACTCACAACTTTTACCAGCCTGAATCAATCCTTATAATTCAGCTTATCTTAATGTTGATTCCCATACTGGGAATTGAACCCTGAGTGAATTGAATTTCAATGAGTGAAAACCAGGAATCCTGACCACTAGACCATATGGGACTTATTCCTTAAAAGTCCTATGACATGCTGCTTTTTGGATGCTTTTATATAGGCCTTAGTGGTCCCCTAATACTGTATCTGAAGTCTCTTTCCCGAAATTCAGCCTTGGTGCAGAATTACAGCCACTAGAGCCAGTCCCAAAAAGAGCTTTCCTTAGAATGTGCCATTTCTGTGTCTGTAGCTTTAGGGTGGGGGTGTGGCCTTGACCAACTGCCACTTTGCTCGTTTGCAAGCCATGATGTCTCTCTCTTTCTCATGGGCGGGCCAAATTCTCTGGGCGGGCAAAGCAGAGAAAGGAGAGGTAACCTTGCGCCTTATGACCTCATAAGGAGAAGATTCCAGATCGGCCCATCTGAGCTTTCATTTTCTCAAAGGCAGAGCAGGATACCCAGGGCTCGGTTTACACCTATCACCATTTCTAGCCACTGGGGGACCATAGGCAAGCTGGGAGAATGCATATTAATGTTACAAAACTCATAAAGTGAAATTTTCAAGCCATGGGACCTTTAAGCATATAAAAGCTAAGAATATGTGATGACATTGATAACTATGACTAAGTGAATGAAAAATAAAAAACCTTCAACACCTCCTTTATGTAATATTCAATTACTGTGGTGGCACTAACTGGATCAGATTAAATGAGTCAACGACATGCCAGTCACATTTGACACATTAAAGAGAGTAGTAGAAACGGCAAGTAGAGATAGATGTTAAGCTTGCGACAGTTATAACATGAGACCACACTACCAAAGACACATGACCAACAATGCTCTGTCTTTGTGGCTGAACCATGTAGCCAGTCATGTGTAAACCTGCAGTGTCTGGTTTCCTTTCAATCCCCGACAGCTGAATCCCAGACTGTAACAGACTTCTCTGCAGTCACCTGGTATTTTCGTCCTGTTCTGTCACCTCCACACAACATATACAGTATGTCTTATTTTAAAAACAAAGTGGATGGAGGAGAGACAATGGAATAGGGTAGGGTATGTAAATAAATCTGTTTTTTATGTCAAACCACCTTATGGATATGTGATGTGATATAATGGCTAGCAAAGCGTTTTCAGCCTTTAAAGCCCAGTTCAGACCAACGATTTGCAACGAGACAAAACCGTTTTAGAACGTTGCAGGGAAAAGTTGCAGCGGTCTGAACTGGCCCGTCTCAGCTTGATTCAAGCCAGCTGGTGGTGGCGCCTGTGGCTCAGCTTGTCAGGTCGACAGTGATTGGTTAACGTTAACGTCAACATAAACGTGAGGGAGGTCACCAGTTTCAACATCCAATAGCGAAGTCAGCTGGTTAAGTCAGTTACATACTGTCAACTAGTTGAAATGGCTGAGTTGAAAACTGGTTGAGTTTTGGACAGAGGCTCAACGACCAGGACGGGTAGAGCTCTTCAAAAAGTAAAAAAACACAACCTCAATCAATCATCGCATTATATTCGATTTTGTTTCATACCACAGCACCTTCTTCCACATGTTTGGTGTGTCTCCCAGGTGGCTTTTGGCAAACTTTAAAC